>NC_090398.1:39701780-40403280 GCF_036365525.1 Heterodontus francisci
GACTCTCCGATGTAAACATTGGGGGATTCCGTGTTGAAATTGAATGACTATATGAGATGTTATGGGTCCTAGCTACATAGCCTTTGTATATGATACGAGGAGCATTATTTGTTCTAATCCTAATCGGGGCCGCTGCTTGACATTATTTCATGATATTTTGTTGATTGTGCTGATGCCATTCTTTTGACTTCAACTGCAAGAATTTCAGCAACGTTGCTTCTAATTTATCTTCCTCCCTCGTCTTCACATGGTATGTCTCAGGCACTTCTCTTCTCTTCTTTGACTTATCTACCTGTATTTCTGGCAATTGGCTGTCCACTAATACTGACTATAAGCTCACCAACTGCAATAGCTACCTTGATTATAGTTTCACCCAGCGCCCAGGTAAGTGTTTGTTGCATTCTGCCAGTTTATACATATCCATTCCATCTGTTCTGAGAAGGCTACCTGCCACACAATGTTCCTGAAATGTCTTCATTATTTCTCAGCCGACGATTCCCTTCCATTATGCTTAACAAGGCACTCGACCATGTCGATCCGTTTTCCCGAGTTACTGCCTTCACCTGTTCCCTTCCTTGCAGAACAAGGTCGTTTCTTCTTTTCCTCACCTTTCATTCCACACTAAACACAACATCCTCCAACATTTATGATAGATCCAGCTACGTGCACCACCAACCATATATTCTGCTCCCCTCCATCGCCTCTAACCTTGTGAAACGCTGTTCCACTCTATAGTTACTCCAACACCTGTTCTATTTCCAGCAGCACCTTCCCATGCAAGGGCAAACGATGTAACACCTGTCCTTGTAGCACATCCCTTCTCACCGTCCAAAGCTCCAAACACATAATACAGGTGCAATAAGTGCTTGTACTTCTTTCAATTTTCTAATCGTATTCGCTGCATGTGATGGAGCCTCCAGTAGATTAGCAGAGAAGTAAATGCAGATTGACTGATTGCACTGCTGGAATCCTCCATTCACTCTGGAAGCGTGACTGAGTTTCTGGACACTTGCCATTTTAATTCTACACCCTTCCTTTCTTCGACTTCCTGCACTCTTGCACTAAATCTCAGCGAGGAACAGTTCCAACTCCAAGCGGTTGTTAGCTGTTGTTTGGAATGAAGAATCTGCTGTCGATAAGGAGCTGACAGGCTGGTCCACCACTCTGGGGTCTACGACCCATTCTGTGTCTCTGTTTTGAGCGAGTGGAGCGTTCTCTTCTTTCTCACAATTTTTCCATGTCCACCTCCGCCTCTGCTAGTTAGCCGTGCACTGGGGAGGTGGTGACGTAGTAGCATTGTCACTGAAGTATTAATCCAGAGCCCGGGGTGGCGCTGCAGTACAAATCCCACCATGTCGGGTAGTAAGACTTAAATTCAATGCATAAATCTTTAATAAAAAGCTAGTCTCATAGTGTCTATTAAAACCCATCTGCTTCAATAGTGTCCTTCAGGGAAGGACTGTCGTCCTTACCTTTTTTGGTCTAGATTGACTCCGCATTAGGCGGTGGCATAGTGGTATTATCACTGGACTAGTAACCAAGAGATCCAGGGACATAGCAGACGGTGGAATTTGAATTTAACGAATAAATCTGGAATTAAAATCTAGTATAATGATGGCCATGAAACCATTGTCGATTGTTGTAAAAACCCATGAGGTTCACGAATGTCCTTTAGGGAAGGAAATCTGCTGTCCTTACCTATTCTGGCTTACAGGTGACTCCAGACCCACAGCAATGTGGTTAACACTTACATGCCCTCTGAAATGGCCTGGCAAGCCACTCAGTTGTACCTAACCGCTACGAAGTCTATAAAAAAAAGAATGAAACTTGACGGACCACCCAGCATCGACCTAGGCACCGGAAACGGCAGCAGCAAACCCAGCCCTGTCGACCCTGCAAAGTCCTCCTGCTAACATCTGGGGGCTTGTGCCAAAGTTGGGATAGCTGTCCGACAGACTAGTCACGCAACAGCCTGGCATAGTCATACTCATGGAATCATACCTTGCAGAAAATGCCCCAGACACTGCCATCACCATCCCCGGGTATGTCCTGTCCCACCGGCAGGACAGACCCAAAAGAGGTGGTGACACAGTGGTGTACAGTAGGGAGGGAGTTGCCCTGGGAATCCTCACCATCGACTCCGGACCCCATGAAGTCTCATGGCATCAGGTCAAACATGGGCAAGGTAACCTCCTACTGATTACCACATACCGCCCTCCCTCAGCTGATGACTCAGTACTCCTCCATCTTGAACACCACTTGGAGGAAGCACTGAGGGTGGCAAGGGCACAAAATGTACTCTGGGTGGGGGACTTCAATGTCCATCACCAAGAGTGGCTCGGTAGCACCACTACTGACCGAGCTGGTCGTATCCTAAAGGACACAGCTGCTAGACTGGGTTTGTGGCAGGTGGTGGGGGAACCAACACGAGGGGAAAACATACTTGACCTCGTCCTCACCAATCTGCCTGTGGCAGAGGCTTCGATCTATGACAGTATTGGTAGGAGTGAGCACCGCACAGTCCGTGTGGAGACGAAGTCCCACCTTCACATTGAGGATACTGTCCATCGTGTTGTGTGGTACTATCACCGTGCTAAATGGGAAAGATTTCGAACAGATCTAGGAATACAAAACTACGCATCCACGAGGCGCTGTAGTCCATCAGCAGCAGCAAAATTGTACTCAAGCACAATCTGTAACCTCATGGCCTGGAATATCTCCCACTCTACCATTACCATCAAGCCAGGAGACCAACCCTGGTTCAATGAAGACTGCAGGAGGGCTTACCAGGAGAAGCACCAGGCATACCTCAAGATGAGATGTCAACCTGGTGAATCTACAACACAGGAATTTCTGCGTGCCAAACTATATAAGCAGCATACGATAGACAGAGCTAAGCAATCTCATGACCAACAGATCAGATCTAAGCTCTGCAGTCCTGCCACATCCAGCCGTGAATGGTGGTGGACAAGTAAACAACTGACTGGAGGAGGTGGCTCCTCAAATATGCTCATTCTCAATGATGGGGGAGCACAGCACATCAGTGCGAAAGATAAGGCTGAAGCATTTGCAACAATCTTCAGCCAGAAGTGCCGAGTTGATGACCCATCTCGGCAGCCTCCTGAAGCCCCCAGCATCGCAGATGCCAGATTTCAGTCAATTCAATTCACCCCGCGTGATATCAAGAAACCATTTAAGGCACTGGATACTGAAAAAGCTACGGGCCCTGACAATATTCCGGCAAGAGTACTGAGGACCTGTGCTCCATAAATTGCCGTGCCCCTAGCTAAGCTGTTCTAGTACAGCTACAACACTGGCGTCTACCCTGAAATGTGCAGAATTGCCCAGGTATGTCCTGCACACAAAAAAGCAGGACACGTCCAACCCGACCAATTACCACCCCATCAGCTTACTCTCAATCATCAGAAAACTGATGGAAGATGTCATCAACAGTGCCATCAAACGGCACTTGCTTAACAATAACCTGCTCAGTGACGCTCAGTTTGGGTTCTGCCAGGGCCACTCAGCTCTTGACCTCATTACAGCCTTGGTTCAAACATGGACAAAAGAACTGAACTCAAGAGGTGAGATGAGAGTGTCTGCCCTTGACATCAAGGCAGCATTTGACCGAGTATAGCATCAAGGAGCCCTAGCAAAACTGAGGTCAATGGGAAACGGGGGAAAACACTCCGCTGGTTGGAGTCATACCTAGCGCAAAGGAAGATGGTTGTGGCTATTGGAGGTCAATCATCTCAGCTCAAGGACATCATTTCAGGAGTTCCTACGCCCAGCCATCATCAGCTGCTTCATCAATGACCTTCCTTCAATCATATGGTCAGAAGCGGGGATATTCGCTGATGATTGCACAATGTTCAGCACCATTCGTGACTCCTCAGATACTGAAGCAGTCGTGTAGAAATTTGGAAAGACCTGGACAATATCCAGGCTTGGGCTGATAATTGGCAAGTAACATTCGCGACACACAAGTGTCAGGCAATAAACATCTACAACAAGGGAGAAAGTAACCTTCTCCCCTTGATATTCAACGGCATTACCATCGCTGAATCCCTCAATATCAACATCCTGGGGACTACAATTGACCAGGAACTGAACTGGAGTAGCCATATAAATACCGTGGCTACAAGAGCAGTTCAGAGGCTAGGAATCCTGCGGTGAGTAACTCACCTCCTGACTCCATAGAGCCTGTACACCATCTACAAGGCGCAAGTCAGGAGTGTGATGGAACACTTGCCTGGATGGGTGCATCCCCATCAACCCTCAAGAAGGTTGACACCACCCAGGACAAAGCAGCCCGCTTGATTGACACCCCATCTACAAACATTCACTCCCTCCACCACCGACGCACAGTGGCAGCAGTGTGTACCATCTACAAGATGCACGGCTGCAATGCACCAAGACTCCGTGGACTGCATCTTCTAAATCCGCGACCTCTACCAACTAGAAGGACAAGGGCAGCAAATACATGGGAACACCACTACCTGCAAGTTCCCCTCCAAGTCACACATCATCCTGACTTGGAACTATATCGCCGTTCCTTCACTGTCGCTGGGTCAAAATCCTGGAGCTCCCTTCCTAACAGCACTTGGGTATACCTACCCCAAATTTACTGCAGCGGTTCAAGAAGGCAGCTCACCGCCACATTCTCAAGGGAATTTCGGGATGGACAATAAATGCCGGCCTGGCCAGTGACGCCCACATCCCATGAATGAATTAAAAAATGACCGACAGAAATGTGGTCCACTCTTAACTGTCCTCTGAAATGGCTTTGTTAGCCACTCAGTTCAAGGACAATTGTGATGGATGATAAATCATGGCCGAGCCACTTCCCCCAAATGAATAAAAAAACATTTACACTTCCGCTGGAACCAACCTCTTTAATTGTCCTATCGCCTTCCACCATCATCGCATTTGTCAGTGAATCATACTTGCCCTCGACCCTATTACAGACTTTCCTATTTGTTATTTGCTCCCCCATAGCCCAAGTTCAATGGCCCAATCATTGCTTCAAAGCAGTTCATTTGGAGATTTGAGAAGACATGGACTATAAAATGCGGACAGACTAGGCAGCACACAACTTATCATGAATCGACCTTATTGAAGTAATGGCAAGGGCAAGTTTGTTAAATTTTCAGATAAACAATAGTCGGAAATTCAGTCAGCAATTAACATTCCAACACAGCTACTACCATATTAGAAACTGGAAGGCACAGCGCATGACACTTTCTCTTGCAGCTTTAATCTTCAAGTTTTCCTTGTCGTTATCTCTCTCTTTTGCCTTTTGTTGCTGTTCCAAATTCCCCTGCCATACGATATCAGAGACAAGACTTCTATCATCCTGGCTGCTTTCCAGTTAACCATACCCCTCTCCCAATCACTGACGAGTCTTCTATGAAAGGTTACCATTCATAACGAACCAAATGTGATGGTTGCTAAACTTTTGGAATTGAAAAGTAGTGCCCTTTGTGTTGACTACTTTATCTCAATGCTTTTGCATGTCAAGGTTCCTATCTCATTACAAGATATATCTACATAGAAGCCGTGTTCACTGTCTGCACTCAGGGTCTCATCCTTGTGCTACATGTAAGCATCATACAACTAGACATAATCTCCCAGAATCCCACCGCCTTGACATTCTGCCCTAATTCCTTAGTTTCCCACGTTAGCCATAACACAAACAAGGTCAGTGATAAAGCTAAATGTTAGTTGTTGATATTAAGTTAGTTGCTAGGTTAACGTAGCTGTATATAACCAAGCAGTACGCTAGTTGATAACTTTTAGTAACATAATAATCTTACATAATCTATTACATCTTCCAGTTCTGATGAAATCCCATGTGCTGTAAATGTTTACGATATATCCACCACCCCCACTCTCCGCCATCTCTCTCTCTCTCCGCAAATGCTGCCAACTTGCTGAGAGATTTCTAGCTTCTCTTTTTATTCATTAGATTGACTGCTGTTTCAATATGCTGTTTTTACTCAAGTATTATTTACTCAAGGATTTTATATTAACAGGGGTGAATTACATAGGGGGGCATGCAGTTTCATAGTTGTGACTAAACATTCTGCCTCTATCATGCTTGAGAGGTTCCCCACCCTGAAGCAAACTGATTGACAAGCTTAGCTTCCAGTCTGCCAATGATGACTTTGGAGCAGCCCTGAGGACATCTATGCGGCCGGACTGATACCTGTTGGGAGGTGGGGAATCAAATCCCTACCACCAGAGGGGAAGAGTCTGGCGTCATTTCTGCTCGCTGGGCTGTTGACTCCCAAGCTAGGTAGAGTTGTCCCATCATGGAGGGTGGTAGTTGGCTGGGGAGAGTGAGGGAGAGTGTCTGATCATGAACACTGGGGTTATTTGCACTGCTCTGGAGTGAGGTCCATGTCTGGTGACAGGGAGGGGAACAGGAAAGTGTCTTCTATCGTGGAGCATGGTCCCAGTTCGGGGAAGCGAAGCAGACGGTTGAAGTGTCAGATTAATGGCCCAGTGGAGGTATTTGATTCTCATGCCGCCCAGTCCCGACAGAGATCTGATCAAAAGGAGTGTTTCTGAAGCTGAAGGGAGAGCAAATTCCAAGAAGGAATCCTTTCCCGGGTAACATCCCACTGTGGAGGCTGGTGGGGTGCATATGGGTGGGGACCAATCCCTGAAGTGTTATGAGAACGTCAGTGCGGGCGGGAGGGGGATGACGAAGGGAGGTCATGTTTGGAATGTATCAGGGGCCGTTCTGAAAGCTAATCCCAGGTGTCTTTGTGTGATTCTGGGGCCCAATACGTTAAACCAGTTGGACTGATCTAAACCTTAAAACAGATTAAACCAAACACCTCCAAACTCATTATTATACTTAAACTGACTGCCCACCTCTTGGATGAGGTTGCCTGCCCGTCCCGTGTCCCGACTCCATTAAACTGGGAAGTGGGTGGATTGGAGGCGGGCTGTAGTCGGGGTTGCGATTTTTATAATGTTTCCCTCTGACTCGTCACAAAACCACCTCGTTTTGATGCTAAAACGCTGCTCTTACTGTCTGCAACAGACACAGAGGACATTAAGTTCAAGTCTATTTTTCCTTTTGCTTCTTACAGTTAATTTACTGGCGTTTCTGATCCTGTCTCGGGGAAAATGTGGCCTCTCCACCTGCACCACTCGTTACCTGGTGACCATGGCAACAGCGGATCTACTGGTAATTATCAATGATCTCATACTGTATCGGATAAATTATTATTATTTCCTTGGCTCTTTTCTGAAAATTAACCCCGGGTGCAGTCTCATCGCTTTTCTTAGTATTGCAAGCATGGACTGTTCTGTCTGGTTCACTGTCACTTTCACCTTTGATCGATTTGTGGCCATTTGTTGTCGGAAGCTGAAAACAAAATATTGCACAGAGAAAACTGCAGCTCGGGTACTAGCAATGACCTTCATCCTTCTTTGTTTAAAAAACGTCCCTTCTAACCTGTTGAGATTATAACCAGTAGAGCGTGGTTGTGTTATCCAATTCCAAGTTATTTTACTGAGCCCGGATTAGTCGGATTTGACTGGTTTGATAAGGTTTTAACTCCATTGCGACCATTCGTTTTAACCCTGTTTCTCAACGCTCTGACAGTCAGACACATTGTAGTGGTCAGTCGAGTCCGCAGCGGACTAAGGGGCCAGAGCATGAGATAGAGTTACAGTGACCCAGAGATGGAGAGCAGACGGAAGTCTGTGATTTTACTGTTCACCATTTCTGGCAGTTTCATACTTTTGTGGTCGGTGCATGTTATACAGCTCTTATATTATATCTTTGCAGGTAACGATCCTAGGGATTACAATGATTCTGAATATATATTTCAAAAAGTCAGATCTATGTTGCGGAATTTAAATTGCTGCACTAACATGTTTATTTATGGAGCGACTCAGTCAAAATTCAGAGAGCAGATAAAAAGTGCAGTGACATTTCTAGTTAGTTCAATTATTCAATTAATGAATAAACGTCACAAATGAGGGAAGATCCATGGCATGTCCCCGCATTTCCAGTGCATGAATATAATTTTGATAGCCAAAAGGTAACAGGTGACCAACAGGATGATAACCGAAAATACGTATGCTGTTGGTGGTGCTGGTGGCCCTGTGGGAGTGGAGGGGTGAGGTATCGCGAGGGGTGTGCTGCGGGGTTCTGAAGACACACCAACGAGCTGCAGATTAACAGGAAAGAGGAGACACGTTATTGGGTCCATCGACCTTTCATTTCCCCCACCTGTCCAATGCCGTCTCTCTCTCTCTTTCTCTCTCTCTCTAACTATCTCTGAGTCAGATGTTTGCGTTTGGGGGCGTGTCGGTCATTTTTGCCGGTACAACCCAGCTCAGGAATTCAGATGGGGTGACGGGATGCGTCAGAGGCTCATCACAGGAGCTGAAATCCTTGATGCCTCAACTTGGCAGCTGGTCGGATGGATGAGGCTGGGTCATCTCCTAGCTCCCATGTTAGCTGATATTAATAAAGGTTATTTCTCCTCAGGTTCTGTCCCTCTTTCATAAAGCTTTGCTGACACCGCCCCTCTCCAAAAGAAAACTTGACCCCTCTGAACTTGCAAATTATTGCCCACACTCCAGCTTGCTGTTCCTGTCCAACGTCCTTGAACATGATGTTGCCTCTTATATTCATCCAGATCTTTCCGACAGCTCCATGTTTGTATCCCTCCAAGCAGGTTTCCACGCCTGTCACAGTACCATGGCTCCAGTCAAAATAACAAATGCCATCCTAAGTGGCTGTGACATATTTTAACTATTCCTCCACGTCCTTCAGGATCTGCATGCTGCCTTTGACACAGTTGACTGCACCATCTTCCGCCAAAGACTCTCCACTGTCGGATCGCGGGTTGGAATTGCACTCCACTGCTTCCATTCTTATCTATCTAACCCCATCCAAGATGTCACTTGAAATGTCTTTCGCTCCTACTTTTGCACATTTATGTCTGCTGTCTCTTCAAGGATCTATCCTTGGATACATCCTTCACCCCAGTAACAAACCGAGGCTGAGCCAGACTGTTCAAAATTTGTTGACATATTTCACCACAAAAAAAAGTCTAAGCACATACCCACGTTGTAATTAACATCGCTTATTTCCACCGCCACCGCGTTGCTATCTGCAAATACTGATTCAGCTCAACTTCTGCTACAAACGTCATCCCTGCCTTTGTTTCCTCTAGACTTGAGTATTCCAGTACATTCCTGGCCAGGCTTCCACATTGTAACATCTGCAAACTTGAGGTCATCAAAACTCCTGCTGCCCACGTTTTAATATTCACCAAATCCCAGCATCCAATCTCGTTCTGTGCTCACTGACCTATATTGTCTCGATTTGAAAATATTTCTCCCTGTTTCCAAATTCATCCATGCCTTCGCTTCTGTCTCTTGAATCTCCTCCTGCATGACATCACTCCCTGTCTCTGTAAACTTCTCTGCCACCCATAGTGCTCCTTGACTCTTCAACTTCGTCCAGTCCTACAAGCCTCCTTATCTCTGTAATCTCCTCCAGAAGTACAGTAGCTCTTTCTTCCGCAAGAACTCATTCCACTTAAAGGGCGCTAATACTTCATTTTCAAGTATCGGTACTGTCAAAAGGCCATTTGCAATGGAAAATTGTCAAAATTAGAAAGTTAACATCACACAAGGCTTTATAAATAAATTTTAGAAATAAAATCACTCAGGGAATTGAAATCAAAAACAGATACAAAGGAATGACTTCATGAACATACCAGTCAAGTGACAGCTGGTGCAATCACGCCACGCAATTGAATGTGCACATTAGGGTTTAAACGAATGTGGCAGGGGGATGGGAACCAATTGAGGTCAGTTGACAGTAAGGAGGTAGTAACAAAAGCCTGTAAGGAACTAGATAATGAAGTCAGTGTGACTAAGGGGAAGAGCAGGCAGGGAGCAGATGATGAATATAAAGGGACTGGTGGTCTGAGGTGCATTTGTTTTAATGCAAGAAGTGTAGTAGGTAAGGCAGATGAACTTAGGGCTTGGATTAGCACCTGGGAGTATGATGTTATTGCTATTACTGAGACTTGGTTGAGGGAAGGGCATGATTGGCAACTAAATATCCCAGGATATCGATGCTTCAGGCGGGATAGAGAGGGAGGTAAAAGGGGTGGAGGAGTTGCATTACTGGTCAAAGAGGATATCACAGCTGTGCTGAAGGAGGGCACTATGGAGGACTCGAGCAGTGAGGCAATATGGACAGAACTCAGAAATAGGAAGGGTGCGGTAACAATGTTGGGGCTGTACTACAGGCCTCCCAACAGCGAGCGTGAGATAGAGGTACAAATATGCAAACAGATTATGGAAAGATGTAGGAGCAACAGGGTGGTGGTGATAGGAGATTTTAATTTTCCCAACATTGACTGGGATTCGCTTAGTGTTAGAGGTCCAGATGGAGCAGAATTTGTAAGGAGCATCCAGGAGGGTTTTCCAGAGCAGTATGTAAATAGTCCAACTCGGGAAGGGGCCATACTGGACCTGGTGTTGGGGAATGAGCCCGGCCAGGTTGTTGAAGTTTCAGTAGGGGACTACTTTGGGAATAGTGATCACAATTCCGTAAGCTTTAAAATACTCATGGACAAACACGAGAGTGGTCCAAAAGGGAGAGTGCTAAATTGGGGGAAGGCCAACTACACCAAAATTCGGCAGGAGCTGGGAAATGTAGATTGGGAGCAGCTGTTTGAAGGTAAATCCACATGTGATATGTGGGAGGCTTTTAAAGAGAGGTTGATTAGCGTGCAGGAGAGACATGTTCCTGTGAAAATGAGGGATAGAAATGGCAAGATTAGGGAACCATGGATGACAGGTGAAATTGTGAGACTAGCTAAGAGGAAAAAGGAAGCATACATAAGGTCTAGGTGGCTGATGAAAGACGAAGCTTTGAAAGAATATCGGGAATGTAGGACCAATCTGAAACGAGGAATTAAGAGGGCTAAAAGGGGTCATGAAATATCTTTAGCAAACAGGGTTAAGGAAAATCCTTTTATTCATATATAAAGAGAAAGAGGGTAACTAGAGAAAGGATTGGCCCACTAAAGGACAAAGGAGGAATGTTATGCTTGGACTCAGAGAAAATGGGTGAGATTCTAAACGAGTACTTTGCATCGGTATTCACCGAGGAGAGGGACATGACGGATGTTGAGGTTAGGAACAGATGTTTGATTACTCTAGGTCAAGTCGGCATAAGGAGGGAGGAAGTGTTGGGTATTCTAAAGGGCATTAAGGTGGACAAGTCCCCAGGTCCGGATGGGATCTGTCCCAGGTTACTGAGGGAAGCGAGAGAGGAAATAGCTGGGGCCTTAACAGATATCTTTGCAGCATCCTTAAACAGGGGTGAGGTCCCGGAGGACTGGAGAATTGCTAATGTTGTCCCCTTGTTTAAGAAGGGTAGCAGGGATAATCCAGGTAATTATAGACCGGTGAGCCTGACGTCAGTGGTAGGGAAGCTGCTGGAGAAGATACTGAGGGATAGGATCTATTCCCATTTGGAAGAAAATGGGCTCATCAGTGATAGGCAACATGGTTTTGTGCAGGGAAGGTCATGTCTTACCAACTTAATAGAATTCTTTGAGGAAGTGACAAAGTTGATTGATGAGGGAAGGGCTGTCGATGTCATATACATGGACTTCAGTAAGGCGTTTGATAAGGTTGCCCATGGCAGGCTGATGGAGAAAGTGAAGGCGCTTGGGGTCCAAGGTGTACTAGCTAGATGGATAAAGAACTGGCTGGGCAACAGGAGACAGAGAGTAGCAGTAGAAGGGAGTTTCTCAAAATGGAGACGTGTGACCAGTGGTGTTCCACAGGGATCCGTGCTGGGACCACTGTTGTTTGTGATATACATTAATGATTTGGAGGAAAGTATAGGTGGACTGATTAGCAAATTTGCAGACGACACTAATATTGGTGGAGTAGCAGATAGTGAAGGGGACTGTCAGAGAATGCAGCAGAATATAGATAGATTGGAGAGTTGGGCAGAGAAATGGCAGATGGAGTTCAATCAGGGCAAATGCGAGGTGATGCATTTTGGAAGATCCAATTCAAGAGTGAACTATACAGTAAATGGAAAACTCCTGGGGAAAATTGATGTCCAGAGAGATTTGGGTGTTCAGGTCCACTGTTCCCTGAAGGTGGCAACGCAGGTAAATAGAGTGGTCAAGAAGGCATACGGCATGCTTTCCTTCATCGGACGGGGCATTGAGTACAAGAGTTGGCAGGTCATGTTACAGTTGTATAGGACTTTGGTTCGGCCACATTTGGAATACTGCGTACAGTTCTGGTCGCCACATTATCAAAAGGATGTGGATGCTTTGGAGAGGGTGCAGAGGAGGTTCACCAGGATGTTGCCTGGTATGGAGGGCGCTAGCTATGAAGAGAGGTTGAGCAGATTAGGATTATTTTCATTAGAAAGACGGAGGTTGAGGGGGGACCTGATTGAGGTGTACAAAATCATGAGAGGTATAGACAGGGTGGATAGCAAGAGGCTTTTTCCCAGAGTGGGGGTTTCAATTACTAGAGGACACGAGTTCAAAGTGAAAGGGGAAAAGTTTAGGGGGGATATGCGTGGAAAGTTCTTTACGCAGAGGGTGGTGGGCACCTGGAACGCATTGCCAGCGGAGGTGGTAGATGCGGGCACGATGGAGTCTTTTAAGATGTGTCTAGACGGATACATGAATGGGCAGGAAGAAAAGAGATACAGAACCTTAGAAAATAGGCGACATGTTTAGAGAGAGGATCTGGATCGGCGCAGGCTTGGAGGGCCGAAGGGCCTGTTCCTGTGCTGTAATTATCTTTGTTCTTTGTTCTTTGTTCTTATACCATTTAAGTGGCGTATCTCAACCATTGAACACCAAATTTTAAGAAGAAAGTTATAAGCTAAGGAGCTGTGAGTTCCAATCTGTCTAGTTAGACATCCATATCCGCTGGAAATGCTCATCCCCCACAAAAATGTTGCATTAGGACGAATCACATTCACCTATTTATGATGTGGCTAAGCCAGAATCGTCCCCATCCAAACACCTACATTTGTTCCAGGGCCATCCAAATCGACCCAAGATGTGGATTTGTTGCAACATTTAATAACTTACAATCAAAAGCACGAGGCTTTTGCATCAATCACTGTCACGGGTGTGATTTGTATGCTATAAGAGGCATGTATCTCAGGACAAGAACAGCAACTTGCAATGGAACGGCGGGTGGGATTCACAGATGGGAAGGTACACATCTGAGTGACTGACAGGAGTGTGCAATTCCGAAATTCAGGGACAGAGTTTGTGCGTACTGGGTTAACTTTAAGGGAATAGGGTACTGGTCTTTGTACGCTGTCAGTGGTACAATACACTGTTAAAAGAATAGGAAGTATTCTGTGTTGGGAGACTTGAGCATTTTTCCCAACCTGGACGATTTTAGGTCAGACTTTAGAATGAAGAGTATAAGAGGGGAGGTAAAACCTCAACTACCTGCACTGCAGCTCTGACTATTTATTTAATCTCTTCCAATATAACGATCCTCTCAATCTCTGAAGTATTCTGTATCACAGCAGACCTCCAAATACTTGTAATCTCCTCCAGAGCAACAAACCTCCAAACTTCTGTAATCCCATCCAGCCTTTAAACCGCTCCCCCACCGAACTTTCTAATCTCCTCCAAACGTAAAACCCTCCCTATCTCTGTAAGCTCCTCCAACCCGACAGATGCACCTGCAACCCTTATAGCCTACCATGTTCTGTAATATCCTCCAACAATGCATCCATCTCTATCTCTGTAATCTCCTCTAAGCACTTCAGCCATCCCTATCTCTTTAAACCCGTGCAGCTCTGCAACCCTTCCTTTCCCTATAACTTTCTCCAGCCCCTTCATCCTTCCCTGTCTCTCTAACCTCCTCCTGTTCCACAACTCTATATATGCCTGTAACCACCTCCTGGGCCTACGACCCTCCTTATCTCTGTAAAACCTTCCAGCGCTGCGACCCTCTAATCTCTAAATTTCGTGAGCAGTTACAAGCCATTCTACCTCTGTAATCTGTCTAGCACGATGCTCATCCCCATCTTTGGAAACTTCTCCAGCACTACAATCATCCCAATCTCTGTAAACCCCGACAGTCGATATAACTGTCCGTATGCCTTTTCCATCCTCCAGTCTCTACAACCATGTATTCATCTGCACTCCTCTAATTCCAACCTCATGAGAATCCCTGCATTAACTGCTTCACCACGAGCGACCATGATGCCAGCTGTCTGGGCCCTAAGCTTTATGTTCACTCCCTGCCTCTCTCACTCACTCACTCCTTTCCAGACATCCATAAAACCTACCTTTGAGCAAGTTGTTTGGTTTCCCCTAATATTGTCCGCCATCACTTATTGCCACATGTTGCTATACAATGCTCCTGTAAAGTGTTTTGGGTAACAAAAAAACACATTATACGCCTACCATTTGCTGCTGTTGTTTTTTCTTTTACGCAGACTTCTTTTCTCTTGCTGTGTCCATATCTCTCGGTTTTGCAACACTAAAACTATATTTAACCCTAAAGCTAACGAACAATCAAAATTACCCTGCCTGTAACCTAATCTGTCCCAAACCCTAACTCTACCCCTATACTTCACCCTGGCTGCGATCGTAACTGTAACCTTAGAAGTAACCCTAACTACAAACATATGCCTGAACCAAATCTATAACCTTATCCTCACCTGTTCTGGATCCTTAATACTGACATGAATGAAGTTTAAAACATCTCTTAACTCTAAATATAAACCTAGCGCTAACCGTAACACTGAACCTAACTAGGAGAGTAAACGTAACTGTGACTCTAAACGGAATACTAATCTAAATCTTCACCCTAATTGTAAATCAAACCCAAACTATGTTATAACCCTGACCTGAAATCTAACCCTAAGACTAAAAATAACCATCGCATTAAATCCAACTGTGATACTGAACTAAATATCAACGCTAATCCGAGCCACAATTCCCCAAATTACTCTCTCCCAAACACTACAGCTAGTGGTAATATTAAACCTAATCTGAACACTGAACTTCACACTAATCCTTAATGTAAATTCGCCTCTTTGCGAATCCATCCGTAATCATCAAGGTAATGCTAACCATACCCCTAACCACAGAAACAACAATGAACCTAACTCTACCACTAAAGTTAGCCTTAATCGTAACCATGCAAATAAATTAATGCAGCACCAGTCAGAACAGTTTCCCTATCCATAAGGCTAACAGTAACCCGAACCCTATATATAACCATAATCCTAAACATGTCTCTCACCCTACTCTAATTATACTTGTAACTCCAACGCTTGACTTAAATGTCACCCTAATCCGAACTGTAGCTGTAGCCCTGACTGTAATGATATCCCTAGCTCTAAACCAGCTCTAATCGGAGCCCTCATCATAACTCGAACTGTAATCCCAACCCTGAACCGAAATGGAGCTCTAATCCTAAACATACCCACAAAACTAACTGTAAGCCCAACCCTAGCCCTAACAATGACTGTAATACTAACACTTACTGAACTGAAGAGCTGAACCCTTAAACCCTGAGCCCAATACAAAACCCTAACACTGAACCACAACATGTAATCCCAAAGTACAACACCAAAGCTCAACCCTTAACCCTAAATCCCTAAGCTTCAACTGAAAATGGAATTTTCAGCCTAACTCCTCAAGCATAATCTCTAAATGTAAAATCTAAACCATGTACCCACCATAAATCCGAAATGCTAAGCCTAATCATAACCCCTAACTCTCAATCCGAACTCGAACCTGGATTTCAACCTCAATTCCCAAAGCTAACCCCTAAACCTGAAATCTAACTCGTATCATGTCCTGCCCTCCATCCTATCACAGACTTTTCCTTTTGTTCTCCTCCCCACCCATGCTGCTTTCATTAGCTCAAACCTACATTTTTTAACCTTGCCCAGTAGTAGCGCAAGGTTACTGACATGAAAATTTAACGTGGTTTCCTTTTGCACATAAAGCTGTTAGACATGCTGAAATTTTGGAGAATTTATGTTTAATTTTGTTGTTAACTCTGCAGTCACCCATCATTTTCACTCCCCACTTGGATCCACTCTGACTTGTCTGATGTTACAGAGGTTGGGATGATTTTAGGGGATGGATGATGTTAAAGAAATATGGAGGGGTGTAGGCCTGAGTAGGGTACAAGGAAAAGTAGGGTTAGTCATAGAGTCATATAGCACTGAAAAAGGCCCTTCGGCCCGCCGAGTCGGTGCTGACCAACAACCACCCATTAATACTAATCCTACATTAACCTCATATTCCCTATCATATCCCCAGCATTCTCCTACCATCGACCTACACTAGGGGCAATTAGCAATGGCCAGTTTATTTACAAGCCTGCAAGTCTTTGGCTGTACGACAAAACTGGAGCATCCGCGGAAAATCCACGCAGTCACAGGGAGAACTTTTCAACTCCGCCCAGACAGTAGCCAGAACCAAACCCAGGTACCTGGAGCTGTCAGGCGACAGCGCTAACAACGGCACTGTCCTTAAAGTGTTGGCCATGGACGAGGTGACAGATGTAGGGAGCGTTGTCCGGGCTGGAGTAATTTACACAGAAGAGGGTGGTATGGGCTGGGGGAAGGCACTCAGATGGAGAGGGTACTAGGGCTGTAGGAGGATAGAGAGTTTTGTAGGGCTTATCATAGAGGGAGGTTAGTATGGCTGGAGGAGGTTACAGAGTTCATGAGGCTTGTTGGGCTATTAGATTTTAGATTGATAAGGAGCGGGGCGAGGCCATGGACGGATATGAACATGAGGATGAGTATTTTGAAAGTGGGATGTTGCCAGTCCAATGTTGTTAGCGAACATGGGAAAGATAGGAAATGTGGTCACCTGTGACTGGCACATCGACGACAGTAAGTTAGATGAGCTGAAGTACACTGAAGGTGGGACATAGAAGGTCATAAATGACAGTATTGGGGAGGACACATTTTGGAGATAACAAAGCCATTGATGAGGGATTCAGCAACAGATACGCTAATGCAAAAGAATAGGCTGGTATTATTCACCCACCCCATCACATTCAGTTGCACTGAGATGTCAAATTTGAATATTAACCTTTCATAAACATCACACGCATACACACAGAGCAAGAATAAGTACTGCAGGATAATCGCCCACACTCAGCAGTGTCTGTAAAAGAACCTGAATAAATATTCATCACCTGTCTCCAAAAATTGTGAACAGTAAGGATTGATTTACAGGATGTGGCGCTGGTGAAAATGTCAGCATTAATTGCCGATCTTTAATTGCCCCATGAGAGGGTGGTGTTGGGGCTTCTGCCTTTAACTACTGGTTGACTCTTCTGGCAAAGGAGTTCCCACAGCTGTTGTTATTGATAGCGTTCCAGGATCCAGTACAGCTGCATATCCTTCCAAAGCCGAATAGCCCGTCGACACTCCCACTTTGCTTTCCCAGATGAAGAATAGGCGACAGGAACGAAGGAAGATAAGGAAGAAATTGCTCGAAATATTTAATGTATTTGGTTTCATATCTCGTTCCCATCTATTGCAGCAGCAGAATGGCCACAAACTCCCTCTGATGTCGTGGGAGCAGATGGATAATTTAGGTTCACTCATGTCTCCTCAGGGATCTTCCTCATCAATAATAGAGGTGAGGGCAGGTTACAATGCCCATCAGAGTCTGCCAAATCTTTGAGAGTTAAAGGCGAAACAAATTCAAGAAAATAAACTTCCAAATGCTCCATTTCTCCAGGTATTACCCGCTGTGCACCAGCAGATTGTTGTCTCAATGTCTGAGCTACTTTTTTATGCGACCCCCCCCACCCCTCCGCCCTGAATGAGGTTAGCTGTTTTGCGCATATGCCCTATTTTTTTCCCCCGATTGTGCACATGCAGCTCCCCCCTCCATGTGATTTCCACTGTACACATGCGGTTCCCCTTCTCCATGGCTTACCCATTGGGCACATGAAAGAAACCCTCTCCATGAGCTGCCTGCTGAACACATGAGGCTCGTCCTCCACCTGTTTCCCGATGTTCCGAAGAAGGGTCACTGATCCGAAACGTTAACACTGCTTCTCTTTTCACAGACCTGCTGAGTGGTTCCAGCATTTCTTGTTTTTAATTCCCGATGTTCATCTGCGGCCCGCTCTATGTATTAGCCGCTGTGCAAATCCGCCCCCTCTCCATCTGAAATGGCTGTTTGGGCGGTGAGGTGCGAAGACTACCTGGAAATTCACAGAGAACAAAATGGGGAATGAGGAGGGGTAATTGGCATATCGGAATGGGAAGAGCACTTGGTAGAGACAGTGGGTTTGGGGTTAGCGAGTGATGTAATAGGGATGCAGGCGTGATGTAACGGTCAGGTGTAAGGTGATGTGATATTCGAGAGCAGGAATGGCGACGGTTGATTGATGAGGGAAAATGGGAAGGCATATTGGAAGAGGGATAGTAGGGGTGGTGCCATGACGAATGATGAGATGAAATGGTAGGGTATAATGAGGAGGGAGAATGGGGTGTGGTAATTGAGAGTGATAATTTGTGTAGTATATTATTAAGGGCTGAATGGGAGGACGAGTGGTAGGGGAATGGTGAGAAGGAATCGGATGTAGTAGCGTGGAACTGCGACTGTAGAAGAGAAAATGGAGAGGGGATGATGAGGGGCAATGCGGAGAGTTAATTAGGAGGCATAAAATGGGATGACAGAGTGTCAGAGATAATGGAAATAGATGGTGAGGTTTAATGTGGACGGTAGGTCAGGAAGAATTTGTGTGAGGTGTGTTTTGAGGAGGGTAGATGTAATATTTGTGGAGAGAAGTGTTAATGTGGAGAGATTATGAAGATGGGTAATGTTTGGGGACTAGGAAAAGTAATTCGGTGGTGTAATGGCAATGGAAAATGTGTAGGGGTGGGCGTTTGGAGGAAGGGTGGGGTAATACTTCATTGAGGAGAGGGGCAATGGTGAGCGTAAATGAGGAGGGCTTAGGAGTCGTGGGGCGAAGTTGTGTATGAATGTTTAGGGAACGGAGCAGAAATGGTAAGAGTTAATGGCGAGAGGTCATGCTGGGGTGAGGGTGTGGGGAATGGGCAATATTTTGGGAGTGGAGGGGTAATGGAGAGTGGTTCACTTGCTGCACTGCCGGTGGAAAAACTGGTGTGACTGGGACTACGTTGAACAGTTCTTTCATATTCCATGCTTAAATATTATTTTATTCATTGCGCATTAGTTCTGGAGACTAATTTATTTATTTATTAACTGTAACATTATGTATTCCCTTGTCCGCTAGCGTACTTAAGGGTGTGGCCTGGAATAATAGATATATTGCTGGTCATTTTTCATCATTCTATAGACTCTGGAATAGTTCCAACGGATTGGAGGGTATCCAATGTCACCCCACTACTTAAAAAAGGAGGTACAGAGAAAACAGGGAATCATAGACCAGTTAGCCTGACAACAGTAGTGGGGAAAATGCTGGAATTCATTATAAAAGATGTAATAGCAGAGCACTTGGTAAAGCATGAAAGGATCGGACAAAGTCAACATCGGTTTACGAAAGGGAAATCATGCTAGACAAATCTATTGGAACTTAACTAGTAGAATAGATGAGGGAAAACCAGTGGATGTACTGTATTTGGACTTTCAGAAGGCTTTCGATAAGGTCCCACACAAGAGATTAGAGTGCAAACGTAAAGCACCTGGGATTGGGGATAAGGTACTGTCATGGATAGAGAACTGGATGGCAGACACGAAACAAAGAGGAGGAATAAATGGGACTTTTTTTCCGAGTGGCTGGCAGTGACTAGTGGGGTACCCAGGGATCTGTGCTAGGACCCCAGCTCTTCACAATATATATTAATTATACAGATGAGGGAATTAAATTGAATATATCTAAGCTTTCAGATGATACAAAGCATTGTGGGAGTGTGAGCCGTGAGGACGATGCAGAGAAGCTCCAGTGCGAATTCTACAGGTTGAATGAGTGGGGAAATACATGGCAGATGCAGTATAATGTGGATAAATGTGAGGTTATCCACTCTGGTGGCAAAAACAGAAAGGCGCATTATTATCTGAATGGTGACAGATTGGGAAAGGGGAGGTTGCAGCGAGACCTGGGTGTCCGTGTGCACCAGTCGCTGAAAGTAAGGATGCAGGTGCAGCAGGCAGTTAAGAAGGTAAATAGTATGTTGGCCTTCATACCGAGAGGATTCGAGTACAGGAGCAAGGATGTCTTACTGCAATTATATAAGGCCTTGCTAAAACCACAGCTGGTGTATTGAGTGCAGTTTGGGTCACCTTATCTGAGGAAGGATGTTCTTGCTATGGGGGAGTGCAGCGAAGGTTCACCATACTGATTTCTGGGATGGCACGACTGATGCATGAAGAGAGATTGGGTTGATTAGACTTGTGTTTGCTGGAGTTTAAAAGAATTAGAGGGTTCTGATAGAAACCTACAACATTCTAACAGGACTGGACAGATTAGATGCAGGAAAGATGTTCCTGTTGGCGGCGGAGTCCAGGACCAGGAGTCACAGTCTTTGGATAAGGGGTAAGCCATTTAGGACTGAGATGAGGAGAGATTTCTTCACCCAGAGAGTGGTGGACCTGTGGCATGCTCTACCACAGAAAGCTGTTGAGGCCAAATCAGTAAATATATTCAAGAAAGAGTTAGATTTAGTTCTTAGGGCTGATGGAATCAGGGGTTAAGGGGAGAAGCGGGAACAGGTTACTGAGTTT
The DNA here is from genome assembly GCF_036365525.1 of Heterodontus francisci. Classification (NCBI taxonomy): domain Eukaryota; kingdom Metazoa; phylum Chordata; class Chondrichthyes; order Heterodontiformes; family Heterodontidae; genus Heterodontus; species Heterodontus francisci. The sequence goes on from NC_090398.1 coordinate 39,722,543, forward strand.
AGATGATCAGCTATGATTGTATTGAATGGTGGAGCTGACTCGAAAGGGCGAATGGCCTACTGCTGCTCTTACTTTTCTATGTGTCTTTGTTTTCATCAGGTTCAAATTAACATCTAACCTTATCATGTGCACACAAGCACTCGGTATCAAAAATAAAATGTTTAATTATTTTTATTGGCCTGTGTATTCATAGGAACCACAGCTAATGGGACAGCCAGAGGTGGGAAAGTTTTATTAACAGTAATCCAGAAGAAAATTAAAAGTCACTTCGTCAAATATGGATTAATTAAGGAAAGCCAGCAAGGGAATACCGTGTTTGACTATTTTAATTGAGTTTTTGATTGGTTAGCTGAAAGTGTTGATCAGGATGTTTTGGTTGATAGTGTGCGCATGGAATTCCAAAAGGCACTTAATAAATAGCCACATAACAGATTTGCCAACAAAGTTGAAGTCCGCTAAAAGAGAAGGACAGTGGCAGCAAAGGTATGACGTTTGATGAGTGTCAGGAAACAGAAAGTAATGGTGAATTGTTGTTTGCCGGACTGCAGGAAGGTATATAGCGTTGTTCCTCAGTATTCTTATTAGGACCCTACTTTTCTTCATCTATATTAATGACCTAGACTTGGCTGTGCAGGGCACAATTTCAAAATTTGAGAAGACCCAAGACTTGTTACCATTGTTAACTACGAGGAGGATAATAATTCGAATTCAAAATTGCATAGACATGCTATTGGAATGGGTGGAAAAGAGGCAGATGAAATTGTAAGCACAATATTTGAAGTGATCTGTTTTGTTCTGAAAAATAAAATGTGCATTTCAAAACCGTTTGCTGGAGCAAAGAGACCTGGGCGTTATATGTACACAAATCATTGAAGAAGGAAGGGCTGTTTGACAATGTGGTTTGTAAAGCAAAAGAGGTCCTGGACTTTATAAATAGAGGCATAATGCACAAAACCAAGGAATTTATGGTAAACTTTTATAATTTACTGGTTCAGCCTTACCTGGAGCTGGCGTCGTATCCTGGAAACCACACGTTCGTAAGCATGTGAAAGCTTTAGAGGGGAAAAAGACATGATTTCTAAGAATGGTTCCAGCGATGATGGACATCAATTGCGTGGGTATGTAGGGAAATCGGTATCTATTCTGCTTAGAGAAAACAATTTGAGAGGAATTACCATAGGTGCGTTCATAGATGTGATGGAAGGTTGCAAGTCGAAGTCCAGAGGGCACTGAAATTTGGCTTCTGTAATTCTGGGGACCTCAGAGAAAGGCCAAGATGGATCATCCACATGGCACTTTTGGCTGAATATTGCTGCACATGCTTCAGCCTTGTCTTTTAAATGATAAGCTGAGCTCCCGCATCATTGTGGATGTGGATATTTGTGTAATCTCCTCCTGTTAACTTTCCACCACCATTGAAGAAAGGACGTGGCAGGAGTGCAGAGCTTAGAACTGAATGGTTGATTGTGGGATTGCTTAGCTCTGTCAATCACGTGCCGCGTCCGCTGATGACATGCAAAACCCCTGTGCTGCAGCTTCACCTCGGTTTTAGTTATGTGTGAGGCTTATCCTGTCGTCAACCTCTGCACTCTTCATTGAATCATGGTCTATCACTTGGATCGATGGTATTGAAGTGTGAGTGATATACAGAGCCATGAAATTACAGATTGTGGTTGAATAAAAGATCAGCTGCTCCTGATGGTTCACAGCACCTTATGGATGCCCAGTTTATAGCTTTCAGATCTGCTCTGAATGTATTTCATATAGCACGGTGTTAGTGCCAAACAACATGAGAGATGGTATCCTCAGTGTGAAGATGGGACAGCGAGTTCACAAGGATAGTGCCGTGGTCATTCTTACCAATACAGTAATGGATTGATGCTTATGGGATATGTAGATTAGTGACGGCTAAGGCTACCCGGATTTTTGTTCTTGTTGGTTCTCCAAACACTGGTTGCAGCCCCGGTCTGGCAGATATGAGAGACAGAACTCGGCCAGCTGGATCATTAATGATGTTCCCGAGCCAATCTTAAAGGAAGCGACCAGAGTTTGGTGCTTCTCACTGCAGAAATTTTCATGTGATTATGACCCACCGCTTTAGTAACACACAAAGGCTCTCCCCATGCCTGGTCTCTCTTGAAGAATTCTGGATTCCGTGAAGACAGGTTGGCTATCATTCGAAACAACCATGGCAGGACTCAAACCTGCAGTAGTGTGTTCACATTGTGGGCGAAACAAAAGTCAGCCGCATTCTACAGTTGGCCACCCAGTTCTCACCCTCATCCACAGCTGAACGATTTTGAGCCACAGTGGCTACAAGTGTGGCAATTCAGGACACGCTCACTGCACATACATTTCCAAGAAAACTATTGCTATTGTTATCACTAATATGTATTTATTCATTTTTTAGCAGCAGGATATTTTCACAAACCAAAATGATCACTTCAGGTCTAGGTCATACTTAGCAGATGGATTCAGCTTGTATTTGGAATATTTAGTATTACATTATGATGGATTTATTGATTTGATCCTCTGTATAACGTTGATAAATATTGATAAAGTTAAGGTAAACACTGACCTTTAGTGCCTCTTGTACACAAAGTTTCATTGCCAGGTGCTTACCTGAGTGTCTTGTGCTCTCTGCACTTGTCTTTATGAAATTCAGAATTCTTCAAGAGAGAAAGGCCGAGGGAGAGGCTTTCTGTGTTACAAAAGAGGTTGCTCATGATGACATTGTTTTTTTTCTGCACGGAACAACATCAAAACTGGGCAGGCAGCCACTTTCTTGGTGATCAGCCATGTTACAGGTATTGACTTTGTTTTCTTTGATATTTGGTCTGTTTACAGGGACTGGAAACATTATGGTGTCATTTCTTTGGTGACGATTAATTAGCCAGCTTCCTAGTTACTGGGTTAGTTCTTACGTGTTCGGTTAGTTAATGATCATATGGTCCGTTTCTGGTAACTTGAGCAGTTTACAAGTGTTTGGTTAGCTTACTGATAGCTGGTTCATTAGCATGAGTTGGGTTATCTGGTGTTCAATTGGTGAATTTCTTGTTAAAAATATTTACATTTATATAGCGCCTTTAAAGGCCACCAGACGTCTCAAAGCGCTTTATCGCCAATTAAGTACTTTTGAAGAGAAATCACTTTTGTAGCGGAGGAAATGCAGCAGCTAATGTTCGCAAAACAAGCTCGCACATAGAGCAGTGTTATAATTAACAGATGCTATGCGTTTGTGATGATAACTCAGATACCATTAAACAATGACACTAGGAATAACTCCACTTCGGTTCTTCAAAATAATGCCGTAGGTCATTTTACATAGATATGAGAAGTACATGGGGACCCACGTTAACATGTTGTCCAAATGGCATCTTACATCTTACGTCTTACAATGAAACACCTGCTCAGTACTGCACTAAAGTGTCAGTCTAGATTGTTGCGCTCAAGTTGTGGAGTGTGATCTGTACCCAAAGCCTGCAACTCAAGGCGCAAGTGGTGCCAAGTGAAAGATAGATGAGACAATATGCAGCTATTTCTGTGGGAAAGCGTGATATTGTCCACTTTGGCAGGAAGAATAAAAAATAAGGATTTTATCTAAATGGTGAGATATTGCAGAGCTCTGAGGTGCAGAGGGATCTGGTTGTCATAGTGCATGAATGGCAAAAGGTTAGTATGCAGGTATAGGGTATAATTGGGAAAACTAATAGACTGTTATCGTTTATCATGAGGGGAATTGGATGCAACAGTAGCGAGCTTATGCTTCAGCTATACAGGGCATTGATGGGACCACATCTGGAGTATTATGTCGAGCATTTGTCTCCTTATTTAAGAAAGGTTGAAAATGCGTTGGAGGCAGTGCAGAGAAGGTTTGCTAGACTAAGACCTGGAATGGGAGGGCTGTCTAATGAGGAAAAATTGGGCAGGTGAGGCTTGTATCCCCTGGAATTTAAAAGAGGAAGAGGCGACTTGATTGAAACGTATAAGATCCAGAGGGGTATTGACAGGGTGGATGTGGAAAATGATTTTTCCCTTTGTGGAAGTATCTAGAACTACGGATCACTTTTTAAATATAAGAGGTTTCCCATTTAAGACAGAGATGAGGGGATTTTCTTTTTCTCTCAGAGGGCCGTCAGTTTTTGGAATTCTCTTCTTTGAATACTGTTAAGGCAGGGGTAGCTAGATGCTTCATAAGAAAGGGGGTGGAAAGTTAGCGGAGGTTGTGGAAATGTGCAGTAATCAGTTCAGTGATGAACTTAGTGAATGGCGCAGAATTCTTGAAGGGCCGAGTAGCCTACTCCTGCTGCTAATTAGTATGTTCTTTGTTCATAAATCAATGTACAGTCTCACACAAACTGTGAAACAGGCTAGGCAGACAGAGTTACTGAGTCAGACACATCGAGATACAGTTCCAAGCACAAATGTAAAATGTGTCCGGCATACCCACAAGTAATGACATGGCGAATATTCTTAAGTTTCCATCACAGTTTTCACATCTAAGTAATGAGTGTCCCTCCATTGAAAAGCTGACGGAAAGCAAATGTCAAAAGAATGAAGTAACAACCTTAAAGCAGCTTCAGGGAAATCAACAGCCCATAAGCTATCGACAAGGAAAATTTAGGGCACAATAACAAGGGGCCATTGATAAACCATTATCGGGGAAATCAACAATCCAATTAATAGGGGAACAGCGATAAATTACCATCAATGAATTCACTGACCAAAGTAAGAAAGTGTTCTCTGGAAACCTCCTTCAGGAAGTCTGCAATCTCAGGTCATCGATCGTCTCCGCTTCCACACACTTCTGGGCAGCAAGTACCATGCCATTACCACATACTGCATAACAAATGCTTCCTCATGGTCCCCCTGCATCCTTTGGCCAACACATTCATTCTGTGTCCCCTAGTCTATGTACCATGTTTTCATGGAAATAACGTTGCCTTGTCTAACTTTTCTAACTTATATTCTAGCCACTGTAAAAATATGGCTGGCCCAATTTAGTTCCTGGGTAACAGTAATTCCCAGGATGTTGACAGTGGGTAATTCAGCGACGGTAATGTAATTGCATGTCACTTAGAGGCGGCACAGTGGCGCAGTGGTTAGCACCGCAGCCTCACAGCTCCAGCAACCCGGGTTCAAATCGGGGTACTCCCTGTGTGGAGTTTGCAAGTTCTCCCTGTGTTTGCATGGGTTTCCTCCGGGTGCTCCGGTTTCCTCCCACATGCCATTATAAATTGCCCCTAGTATAGGTAGGTGGTAGGGAAATATAGGGACAGGTGGGGATGTGGTAGGAATATGGAATTAGGGTGGGATGAGTACAAATGGGTGGTTGATGGTCGGCACAGACTCGGTGGGCCAAAGGGCCTGTTTCAGTGCTCTATCTCTAAACTAAACTAGAGATGGTTAGATTCTCTCTTTTCAGATATTATTATTGCCTGGCACTTGTGTGGCACGAATGTTCTCATGTGTGATTATAGCTAACATTTGCCTAAAATAGCACCAGCATATTGAAATGGCATATACTCTATAACAGAACGTCAAGTGACGGATTTTAACATCGTTGTCTTAAACGAAGCCGTTTGTTAAATCCGCTTCTCTTCAACCTTGAAGATGGAAGGATTATTCTAGTTCAATAATTTAATCGAATAATTAATCTAATTTCATATTGGTGACTCGCCGATTGATTAAAATGTGGAATTGAGAAGTAGCTTACCAATCAGAACTAGTGTCTTACTGTAAGGGGCTGAAAGTGTGGTAATTTCAGGTCATAGAATCATAGAGTCATAGAGAGATACAGCACTGAAACAGCCCCTTCGGCCATACTGAGTCTGTGCCGACCATCAACTACCCATTTATACTAATCCTACATTTAATTCTGTATTCCCGACCACACCAATCCCATATTCCCTACCATTCTCCTACCTACACTACAGGCATTTTACAATGGCCAATTTACCTATCAACTTGCTAGTCTTTGTCGGTGGGAGGAAACCGCAGCACCGGGCAGAAACCCACGAAGGACTGAGATTAAATTATTCCATGTTACAATCCCTCTTAGGAGCATCTCAAATTTTCACATTGAGCTATTTGATGACCTCGGACCAGACAACCTCTTGGCCCCAGAATTACAATTTTAACAATTGTTAATGCATAACAAAACAATTTGCAAAAAAGTGAAGGAATGACAAGTCTTAGAATGTGACATCCGGGTAAATAAGTTACTTATATGTTCTGAGATTCCAAGTATATTTTCCTCGAACAAATGTTTTATTAACATTCCCAACCTCAGCCTATCTGCGCTGCCGTTCACAGCTTATTGTTCTCTCCGTGAGGAGGTGGGTGACTCATCGAAGCACTTGGTAGAAAGGTCGAGTTGCTCAGACAAGAATCTGTAGACAGTGTCACCGTGTCGTTTCAGAGCATAGATCAAACCAATGTCAATTACCATCTTTCACATTGCATGCACATTGCTTGTGATTGCGTCACTGATCACGCTCTCCAGGAAAACCTTCAGCAGACCACCAGACTTCTCACAGAACAAAGCCAAGATTCACTTGGCACTGCCACGACAAGCCAGGCGGCGGATTGCTGCTTTGTTATTGCCCAGGAAGTTAACATAAAGCAATTTGTGGTGCTATTTTGCTTCACAGTGCCCAATTCGTTTGCTGTTTTACTTATCCCATGCATGATGGTTCTTCATTCAGTTTGCTCAGGAATGGTGAATGAACTGTTCCTGACTGCTTTTGATACAAGCAGCCCCAGCTTGTTGAAAAAGACACAGTGAAAGCAGGAAGGGGAGGAAACAGGGTGACAGCAAAAAGAGAGAGGAAGTGAGGAGAGACTCAGAGTGACAAACGGAGCTGAGAACAGCACCTTATTTTTCAGCTTCTGCTCAGAAGTCAACTTGGAGCTCCCTGCTCCACTTCTGGCTTTCAGTTTCTCGAACTAAAATGAAACATCTCCTCCCATCTGCAATCTCATATCCTTATTTTATCTCGTCACAATCCAGTTTCATCACTTCATTGCAGTCTTCTGGGAATTACCTGTGTTGGAATTGGAATTGCAACGTGGACATTCCCGGCCAGTATTATGGTCCCACACAGAAGCAGCTAGATATCATAATATATTTATTATGATCGAGAAAGTGCGAGTGTAACAAATGTTTCAGTTCAATGGTCGCTGTTGAGAATGATCCCCGCTGCGGGATTATTTTATTTATCTATGTTTTCATCATTTGGTGGAATATGAGCTTCACTAGCAAGGCCACAGTTGCTGACCATCTCTAATTACCCATGAAAAGATTGCCGCAAGCCCCGTCAGCTCGTTACAGAGAGACGCAGTGACTCTGAGAGTAACTTGCTGTTATGAACTTTTAAAAATGCGTTTAATTTACTTCTTTTTGGGCTTTGTTTACTTGGGCTATTTTGTATAAGCCTTGGCCGCCTTTGTTTTCACACTGGTGATCTTTCTGCACCTCTTGGACTTCTTTGCCCCTGCCTTTTCACCGGCGTGCCCTATAGCCATTTTGTTTCGGGGTGCTTCATTCCTGCTGGTCGTTTTCTGGTCTGCTGTTTTCTTGGCTGCTGGATTCTTTGCTGCTGTTTTCTTGGCTGATGCTCTCTTGACTGGAGACTTCCTGGCTCGGGATTTCGTGGCTGCCGGTTTCCTGGCTGGGGATGTATTCACTGCTGCTTTACTGGCTTGGGATTTCTTGGCTGCTGAATTCTTTGCTCGGTATTTCCCAGCTGGGGATTTTCTGGCTGCTGGTTTCTGAACTGCTGGTTTAATGGCTTGGGATGTTTTGTCTTTTGGTTTCCTGGACAGAGATTTCATGGCTGCTTATTCATTTACATTGTTTTTTCTTTACCGTGGGTTTTCTTTCATTCCAACCTTGAAGTTTCCACATGGCACGCTGTTTAATCATTTAAAAGCTCATGTGATCCAATTGAAAGTGACAGGTTAGATCCATTTTGGTTCAGTTGCAGGAAGCAAAGAGTTATGCTCGACCTTTGACTAGAACGCTGTTTTCAGTTGGTTTTTTGCAGGGTTCAGTAATAGTTGCCTTGATTTCCGTGCTATACATCAATGGGTTAGAATTAAATATAAAGGAAAGTACTTCGAAGTTTTCAGGTGATGCGAAAATTAATCGTGTGGTTGATAGTGACGATGAAAGCCATAGACTTCAGAAAGTTATGTATGGACTGGTCAGATGGGCAGAAAAGTGGCAAATGGAATTCAAACCAGAGAAGAGAACATTGTAATATGCATCGACAAATCCCTGGAGGTATCAGGACAGGAAGACAAAAACATCAGGAAGTCGTACAAATAGTTCCTTTTATTGGCCAATGACTTGAGAATAAGATTAGGGAGGTTATACTGGAAGTTTATCAACTCAGGTTAGACTGCATCTGGTTTTCTGCCTACCGTTCTACTCACTGAATTGCAGGATCTATGTAATCACATTACAGAGGACACAGATGCGATTCGCAACGATGTTTTCAGGATGCAGAATGTTAGTTATGAGGAATTAATGGACAGGCTTTGTTTGCTTTCTTTGGAACAGAGGAGGCTGAGGGGAGATGAGCTTCGGACCTCATATTTGTAGCATCACTAAGACAGCCTATCTCCACCTCCATAACATTACTCGACGTTTCGCGTTTCTCAGCACATTTGCCGTTGTCTTCGTTACTTCTGGACTTGACTATTACATTGCACTAATGTTTGGTCTCCTACTTGAAACTCTCTGTAAACTTGAAGTCATCCAAAACACCGCTGTCCGTGTCTGAGCTATCAATGCTATCACCGCTATGCTCACTGACCTACATCGGCTTCCTTTCAAGCAGAATCTTGATTTTCAAATTATCAGCCTGTTTTTCAAATCCCTGCATGACTTCGCCCCTCTTTCGTTCTGTGATCTCCTCCAGCCCAACAAGCTTCCAAGGTATCACCTGCTGCTCTTATTCCGAGTGAATGTGCATTCCTGATTTTAATCGTTACACCATTGGTGCTGGTGCCTTCAGTTGCAAGATCTTGAAAACTCTTCCTACATCTCTCCACCTCTCCTTCACGCTTTCCTCCTTTAAGGCAGTCCTTAACACCTACATTTTTACCAAGATTTCTTAATATGACCTAATATATCCTTATGTGACAATGTGTCATATTTTGTTCTTTAATAATTAAGTGAATTACATTAACGGCGCTATATAAATATAAGTTGTTATTGTTGTGCCAAAATTATAAGGGGCATCGATAGAGTGACAGCAAGGAACGATTTAAATTAGTAGAATGGTTTATATTTGGGGCCATGGATTTAACATAATTGTTGGAGGCATTCGAGCGGAGTTGAGGACGAGTTCTTTTAAATCCAGAGTTGACATCTGTCTCGAATTGAATGTGCAAAAGGATGGTAGAGGCAGAAGTAAAATGCAGAAGAGAAGATGTAAAAAATACTAGGTATGCACTTGAGGTGAATTTAATTTCAGGACGTCCGACCAAGATATGGAAGGTATGTTTTGACTGGAAAGCTCTTTTTCGGCTGGCACGGATACGATGGGCTAAATGGCTTCCTTTTCCCTGAAACATTCTGTGCATTTATGGCTTCATTGAGACTGTGGCTTGCCAGACCCTTCTTCATCACAGACAGGTACAGGCCCTTGCGATTGCTCTCAGCTGTCACAGAATTGAGGATCTGTTCATCCAACTTTGGACGGGCTGTCTTGGATTGAGAAACCAACTCTTTTTTTTCTTCGAAGCATTGCTTTGACTGGCAGCGACAGGTGGAACGTTTTTGGTAGCTGCAGTGTCAGTCATGTCTGTTGAATATCAACCAGACAGTCAGAACTGCACTATAAATGAAGCAAGACGCAGCGAGCCAAACTAACTTAAAGACAGAAAGCAGACAGGACAGAGGCAACTTGCTGTCAGCTCTCACATTCTGCATCTGCTTTTTGCTTCTCTCTCCTCATCAATTCGCCGATTCCAATTGAAGTTGGTCACTCCAGATTACCAGACCAACCTTTTACTCTCACTAAAACCAGAATGTTTGCTGTGAATGAAGTTTCATCCGAATAAAAGGCAGCACTTTATGTTAAAATATTCTTCATTGCTACACTGATTGGGATGTCGCATCCATTCACTAAGGATATTCGATGTGTCTCGACAGAAATCTTAAAATCAGCTTTGAGTTTACTTTTGATTCACATGTCAGGGCTCATCTAGTGAGCGATGCAATATAAATTGTACACTAGAAAGATATGGGCGTCTCAAGATGAGACCAGGCCTCGAAACACAGTGTCATTATTCTAACCTGCGTATTTCTTTCACAAATTCTCCCTGGCAAAGCATTCACAGGCCAGACCGATCCACAAATTTACAATTCCCAGGGTAGACTTGCCGCTCCACTCAACCAGTGCTGTGAATTCTCGAAGGTTAGTTGCAGTTTCGCAATTCTGAAACTGTTAAACATTTGGCTGTATTTGTTGACAACGCTACCGCTAGGTGGCGCTGCTGTGGCACATGCGCAAATGCAGTATGTGCGACTAAAACGTCACAGACCGCGACTTTAGACAGCTGCCAGGACTAAAGATGGAGCTACTCAAATAATCACACCGAGGCAACCTAAGAAACACATGTCAGCACACAATGGCCGAGTGAGAGAGCGAATGAGCGCGCCGAGGCCGGGGAGTTGAGTGGGCTGAGGAGTGGGGGCTCCTTTCCACATCGTGACAATCTCCACAGCATAACCTAGTTGCCTTCGTTGCTTGAATGCTGACCTTAAGTCTCAAGGATTGTTTTCTCAAGGGCATTTCTTACATGAAAAGAAATCAGGAAAGAACATCAGTGTCAGAGTTTCCCCCCTCCAACGAAATTACTGTTTCGCATGCTTTATGGTCTGCAGTAAAGGCATGTACTGATAACACCTCCAAGGAATCACTTAGTAGCCACCTCAGCTGTAGGTGTCAGAATGATGTTACTGCCCGTATCTCGTGATGGTTCAATGCTGCTATCAAGGAAAACATGAATGATGTGAGGGTGCTTGAAAAAGAAGCACATTTCTTTCGGACTATGAACATAAAGCAGGCCTTTTAGCCCAGCTGTTCCCTGCTAGTGGTTATGCTACTCCTACGCCTTCCCATCCACTCTCATTTAATCCTGCCTACTGGGATCAGCATCACCTTCTATTTCTTTTGCTGTTATCTACCTTTGCCTGAAAGCTTCATTGAGGATGGACAACGTTGTGGCTGCACTTTCACCGTTGTGGACACAGCAACAGCATTCACATTTCTGCTACCACTGGACACAGCATGCGTGTTTCTTTTAGTGCTCAGTGTCTTCTTGCTGAATGTTCCCCAAGTGCTTGACCGCTTTGGACGCCCTCTCTGCTTGACAGGCAGCAGCTGGCAATTGCCGAGTCTCACAAGGCACTGCATGGTTGTTTCAAGGGCGGATGGGCAAGCAGGTGGCTGTGTGTCCGTGTGCACAGCTCTGATGGGTGCAGGAGCAGGTGGCTGTGTGTCCATGTTCACTGCTCTGATGGGTGCAGGAACAGAGCAACAGGGACTGGAGCACATGTACTGCCTGCACACAGCCCCAGACAATAGAAAGGATTTTAGTGCAGTGCAGTGGACTGGAGCACATGCAGTGCCCCAGACAATGGAAATGTTTTCAAAGCAACTTACAACAGGGACTGGAGCCCATGTAGTGCCCCAGGTAATGGAAGTGTTTACAGAGCAACTTACCTTGGAGCAATGTCCTCTTTCTGATAAAAATGAAGCGGACTGAAATCTACAAAACGACTAAATAATTGCAATAAAATGCGAGTAAATGCCCGACAAAACCTCCCCTCCTTCCACTTTCAGAAACTCACGCCAAAGCTTGACGCATGCGTCAATATCCGAAGGTTGGATTTGCATAAAGTGCATGCGCAGAGGCCGAAGATTCACACGTCACGCGATGGTGTCATCGGCGCATGCGCTAACCTATCCTGGCAAGCCGGAACGCAGCGCATGCACAAAGAGCAAGAGACCGTCTGCACATGTGCGCATCGCGGGGCAGCCTGATGACGTCAGTGGTGGTCAGCGTTGTCAGGAGTCACTTTGTAAACATTTTCAGGCCGCACTGCTCAGAATTACTCCTCTTTTGATTCAGGGGCAGGAGTCAATCATAACTGAGGCTCAGTTAACTCAGTTAATCTATCTCCCACGGTCTTCCAATATTCAAAGACTCTTCTTCCACCGCGTTTTGATGAAGAAAGTTCCAGACTCGCGACCTTCTGAAAGAAAAAAAAATCCCCATGTCATCTTAAATGGGCGACTCATTTTAAACTGTGACCCCCAGTTCTAGATTCCCCCAGAAGATGAAACATCTTTTTCACATACACCCTGTCAGGACCCCTCAAAATCTTATAGGATTCAATCAAGCCATCTCTTACTCTTCTGAACTACTATGGATACAAGCTTAGCCTGTCCAACCTTTTCTCAAAGCACAGCCCGACATTCCAGGTATTAATCTGGTTAACCTTCACTGAGCTGCTTCCAACACATTTACATCCTTCCTTCAAAAAGGAGACCAATATAATACACTGTACTCCATATGTGTTCTCACCAATGCCATGTATAGATGAAGCATAATGCCACTGCTTTTGTATTCAATTCTCCTTGCAGTAAATGAACACGTGGCTGGTGAACAGGTGTAGGAGGGAGGGCATCAGATTTCTGTGACATTAGAACTGGTTCTGGGGCAGGTGCGACCTGTACCAGGGAGATGGTTTGCATCTTATCAGGACTGGACAAATATCCCCGCAGGGACATTCGATAATGGGGATGGTTTAAACTAAAGTGTTAGGGAGATGGAAACCTGAGAGGGAATTCAGACTGGAAGGAAGCAAATCTGGTAACGTGTCAGGGGTATTGGAACCAGAAGCAAGTTTCAGAGAGGAATACCAAGGTGCACAGAATACTTGCGGAGATAGACAGCACGGAATTAGGGAATATTATGTTATTAGGTGGGGTCAGAGTACGGAAGGAAGTAATAATGTCAGAATCAGGGTTCATGTGCATGTGTGTGAAAGCACAGTGTGGGTAATAAGACCGGTGAGGTACAGGCGCAGATTGCTATGTGGAAATATGATCTTGTGACTATAACAGAAACCTGGCTCAAAGAAGGGCAGGACCTGGTGTTAAATGTTCCTGGATACAAAGTGCTCAGGCAAGATAGAAAAGGCAAAAATAGGGCGGGTGGCGGTATTAATTAAGGAGAGCGTTGCAGTACTGGAGAAAAAGGATATCCCAGAGGAGTCGAAGGCAGAATCTATTTGGCTAGAGATAATGAATAAAACAGGTGTGGTTATTTTGCTCAGTGGTGTCTCTCGGCCACCAGCTAGTGGGAAGGAGGTGGAGTAACAAATTTGCAAGGCCATTACAGAAAGGCGCAACAATTATAGATTAGTTATAATGGAGGGCATTAATCATCCAATCATAGGCTGGGATTATAGTAGTGTAAAAGGCATTGAAGGTAAAGAGTTCCGACAGTGTGTTCAGGAAACGTTTCTCCAACAGTATGTTGCTAGAACAACGAGAGGAGGCATTGCTAGTTATGGTTCTTCGGAATGAGTTGGGCCAAGGAGATCAAGTATCAGTAGGAGATCATTTAGGGTATAGTGATCTTTGTATCATAAGGTTTATGCTGACAATGGAAAAGTACAAATAGCAATCCAGGGTAAGAATACTTAACTGGGTGAAGGGCGAATTCAATGGCGTAAGAATGGAACTGGGGCGAATAAACTGGAGTCTCAAGCTGGCAGGTAAACTGATAGATTAGCAATGGACAACCTTCAAAGAAAAGATAGTTCAGGCACAGTCAAGGTATGTTCCTTCGAAGGGGAAAGGTATGGCAAACACAAGCAGAGCTCCCTGGTTGACAAACGAGGTCGTGAATAAGATTTTTTAAAAACGAAGAAAAAAACATGCTTATGACAGATGCCAGGTACAAAATCCTACTGAGATCCAGGTGAAATATAGAAGGTCCAGAGGGGAAGTGACAAAGCAAATAAGAGAAGTAAATAGCGAGCATGAAAAGAGACTGGGAGCTAGCATTAAAGGAAATCCCAACGTTTTCTACAAGCATATAAATAGTACAAGGGTAGTAAGAGGAGGAGTGAGACCGAAGAGCCACAAGACAGGGGATTTACACATCGAGGCAGAGGGGATAGCTGAGGTATTAAATTAATACTTTGCATCTGAATTTACCAAGGAAGAAGATGCAACCCAGGCAATGTTGAAAGAGGAGGTAAGTATGCCAAAGACTTGCAGGTTGATAGGTTAATTGGCCATTATAAATTGCCCCGAGTATAGGTAGGTGGTAGGGAAATATAGGGACAGTTGGGAATGTGGTAGGAATATGGGATTAGTATAGAATTAGTTTAAATAGGTGCTTGATGGTCGGCACATACTCGGTGGGCCGAAGGGCCTGTTTCAGTGCTGTATCTCTAAACTAAGTAGGACACTAGAAGGGTTTAAAAATGATAAAGATTAAGTACTAGTTAGGCAGTCTGCTCTTAAAGCAGATAAAGCACCAGGACCAGATGCATCCGTGGATACTGAGGGTGGAAATTGCAGAGGCCTGGCCGTATACTTCCAGTTTCTTTAGATTCCACGTTGGTGCCAGAGGACAGAAGAATTAAACGGGTGTGAAGGTAACCCAGCAACTACAGGTCACTCCGTTTAACTTTGATCGTGGGAAAACTTCCATAACAAGTAATTTGGGACAAAATCATTAGCCACATGGACAAATGCGAGTTAATTAAGGAAAACCAGCAAGGATTTCTTCAGGGAAAATTATGCTTAACCAACTTTCAGGAACTATTTTGGTATGTAGCAGAAAGGGTTGATGAGGGCAATGCTGTTGATGTGATGTACATGGACTTTCAAAAGGCCTTTTATAGAGTGCCACACAAGAGACTCATGGAATAAAAAGGACGGTAGAAACATGGATACAGAATTGACTGAGTGACAGGAAACAAATAGTAGCGGTTAATGGATGTTTGTCGGGCTGCAGGATGGTTTGTCGTGGAATTCCCCAGAGATCATATTTGGGACCCTTGCTTTTCCTGAGATATATTAATACCCTTGACCTTGGTGTACAGGGCACAACTTCAAGGTTTGCAGATGATAGGAAACTTGGAAGCATTGAGAACTGTAAGGAGGATAGTGTGCAACTTCAAAAGAATGGTGGAATTGACAGACAGGTGGCAGATGAAGTTCAATGGAAAGAAATGTGAAGTGATTTATTTTGGTAGGAAGAAGATGGAGATTTACTCCAGAATAAAGGATACAATTCTAACGGGCAGCAGGAGCAGAGGGACCTAGGTGTATTTGTGCATAAGTCATTGAATAATGACTTAATTATAATAAGTTAATAATGACAGTAGTTAATAAAGCATGCAGTATTCTGGGGTTTATGAATGCGGCAAAATGTACAAGAGCAAGGAATTTATGTTGAACTTGTATAAGACACTAGGTAGGCCTCAGCTGGAATATTGCATACAGTTTGTGTGCCACACTTTAAGAAAGACATGAGGGCATTGAAGATAGTGCAGCACAGATTCTCGAGAATGTTTCCAGGGATATACGTGGAAAGTTCTTTACGCAGAGGGTGGTGGGTGCCTGGAACGCATTGCCAGCGGAGGTGGTAGACGCGGGCACGATAGCGTCTTTTAAGATGTATCTAGACAGGTACATGAATGGGCAGGAAGTAAAGAGATTCAGACCATTAGAAAATAGGCGACGGGTTTCGATATAGGATTTGGATCGGCGTAGGCTTTAAAGGCCGAAGGGCCTGTTCCTGTGCTGTAATTATCTTTGTTCTTTGTTCTTTGGATGAGGAATTTCAGTTATGAAGGTAGATTGGAGAAGTTAGGACTATTTTCTTTGGAGCAGATAAGGCTGAGAGGTGATTTCACAGAGGTATTCAATATCATGAGGTTATGGACAGCACTGATAGAGAGAAGCTGTGCACACTCGTAAAAGGACCGACAACAAGAGGGCACAGAGTTAAAGTACTTGGTAAGACAAGCAAAAGAGACATGAGGAATAAACATTTTCACACAGCGAGTGGTCAAGGTCTGGAATGCGCTGCCAGAGAACGTGGTGGAGGCCGCTTCATTTGGAGCATTCAACAGGGAATTTGTAGATTATATAGAAAGAAAAAAAATGCAGGATTAAGGGGATAAGACAGGGGAATGAAACTGAGAGATTTTTTCTTTCAGATAGCCACTGCAGAAACAATGGGCCAAACGGCCTCCTTCTGCACAGTAACGATTCTGTGATTCTGTAATTAATGCCCACCATCTGTTTGCTGTTAGCTAGCCAATCTTGTATCCATGCCAAATGTTTCTCCCTACACCATGAGCTTCTATTTCCCACCATGATCTTTGCCGTGGCAGTGCTCTACGAACCAGAAATGACTTACGCCGCAACAGTCTTTGAGCCACACATTATGTTTTCTTATCTATTTGTCCTACTCCAATTTGCACGTACTCATGAAATAATCTGGAGATTTTTACCTTGTGAGGTTCTGCTTGCTAATTTGCTGCGAAGCTCCTCATTCTGACTGTGCACAATCTCCTTCCTTGTCCTGCCTATGCCGTTGGAAGCTACATGGACCATGGCGACGTCACCCCCGCCCCCACCCCCACCCGCCCTTACACTATAATTTCCCCTCCAGAACTCAGCAGACGTCCAGAAACCTGGCAAGACAGCCTTCATCCACGTCAGTAATACAGATAACGAACATTTGAGGCCCCAGCACAGATCATAGTGGTTCTCCTGTTAGTTGTTTAATTGTCCAGTACCATTCACAATTGGATGTGACAGTACTTCACAGCTTAGATCTGATCCAATTTTTGTGGGATCACTTAGCTCTGGCTATAGCATTATGCGTACACTGTTTGGCTTGCAAGTAGTCCTGGGTTGTAGCTTTACCAGGTTGACAGCTCATTTTGAGGGAGGCTTTGTGTTGCTCCTGGCATGCCCTCCTGCACTCTTCATTGAACGATGGTTGATTCCCTGGCTTGATGGTATTGGTAGACAGGGGGATATGCCGGGCCAGGATGTGCAGATTGTGTTTGAGTAGAATTGTGCTGCTGCTGATGGCCCACAGAACTTCATTGATGCAGTTTTTATTTGCTTGTTCTGTTCGAAATCTATCCCTTTTAGCACGGTGGAAATGCCACACAACAGGATGGAGGGTATTCAAAATGTGAAGGTGGGACTTAGTCTTCACAAGAACTGTGCAGATGGACACTCCTAACTATACTGTCATGGAAAGATTCATCTGCGACAGGCAGACTGGTAAGAACAAGGTCAAATATGTATTTCTCTCTTTTTGGTTCCCTCATCACCTACTGCAGTCCCAGTCTGGCAGCTATGTCCTTTATTACTCGGCCAGCTCGGTCAGTAATGGTACTCCTGAGCCACTGTTAGTGATGGACATTGAAGGCCCCCATCAAGAGTACAATCTGAGCTACTGCAATCCACAGTGATTCATCCAAGTGGTGTTCAACAGGGAGGAACACTGATTTATCAACTGAGGGCGGTGCTAATTGTTAATTCGCAGGAGCTTTCATCGCCCATGTTTGACCTGATGATATGAGACTTCATGGAGTTCAGAGTCGATGTTGAGGATTCCCTGCACAACTCTCTCCCGACTGTTTGCTACTGTGCCACTATTTCTTCTGCAAAACAGTACGTACCCGTGGACGGTGATGAAAGTGTCTTGGAAATTTTCTGTAGGATATGATTCCGTTAGTATAATGATGTCAGGCTGCTGCTTAAATAACCTGTGTGCCAGTTCTCCCAACTTTGGCACAAGTCTCCAGATGTTAGTAAGGGTGGTCAAGAGGGCTGGGTTTGCCTTTGTTGTTTCCAGATCCTAGGTCAATGCCCGGTGGTCCATACAGTTTAATTCCTTATTGAATTTGTGGCGTTTGCTAAAACTGAGTGGCTTGCTAGGCCAGCTCAGATGGCATGAAGATTCAACGATATTTCTGTGGCTCTGGTGTCATATGCAGGCCAGACCAGGCAAGGTCAGCAAATTTCCTTCCTGAAATGACATTAGGGAACCATCGTTTTTTTTAACGGCAATGTTTTCATTGCTATTATTAGAATAGCTTTGAATTGCAGATTTAATAATGGAGTACAAATTCCACCTTCTGTCATAGTGGGATTCAGGTGCTGTCCCCAGAGTAATACCCTGGGTCGTTGGGTTACACGATAACTGATAGTGCCACTACACCACCATCTCCCGTAAATGTCATCCTAAATGCCTTACATGACTCATTTTACCCAACTCACTGTTGACTGCCAGTTAGGCAGTCATCTATCCATGTGAATATGCCATCACCAAAACCATGCGCTCTAACCGTGTGCATTAAATTTCATTTCACACCTTATCAAAAGCCTTTTCGAAATCGAAATAAACTACATCTACTGGTTTACCCTTATGTTCCTGCATTGCTTAATATTCAAAGAACTCTAAGAAAAAATGGTAAACACGATTTCTCTTTTATAAAACCGTGTTGAATCTTCCGGAATATATTGTGATTTTCAGGATGCCCTGCTGCTGCCTCTTACGTCATGGATTCTGGTTTGTTCCCAATGACAGACATTAGGCTTTTCGGCTAGTAGTTTTCTGCTTTCTGTCCCCGTCCTTTCTTGAACAGAGTTACTTCATTTGCTTTTCCAATCCATTCGGACCATTCCACGATCTAGGGGATTTTGGAAGATTATAGCAAAAAAAAAGCCACTATATCTGCAGCCACTTCCATTACAGACCTCGGAAAAAAGCCATCAGATCCAGGGGACTGGTCATCCTTTAGTCCCAATGTATTCCCATGACTTTTTCTCCAGCGATCGTAATTGTTTTAATTCCTCCCTCCCCTAAGTCTCCTTATTTAGTACTTTTCCTGGGATTTTTTTATTTTTATTTTTTGTTGTCTTCAATTATAAAGATGGATACAAAATATGTTTTCAGAGCCTCTGCTGTTTCAACGTTTCCCATATTAATTCCCAAGTCTCACTCTCTAAGGGATCAATGCTCACCTCATATATAAATTTCCTAATCTTCTGTCCGACTACTAATCTTCATAGAATGGGATGTCCTTCTGATAAAGTTTTTCCCCTGAAATAGCATATACCTTTGTTGAAAGTTATGTAATATCTCCTTAAACGTCTGCCCTGGCTTCTCTACCATCTTACATTTTTGCCTATTTCTCCATTCCACTTTAGCCAACTCGGTCTTTGTAACCCTCTAATTCCCTTACTTTAATTTTAAAGTACGAGTCATGGACCCACATCTCTCATCCTCAAACTGCATGTGAAATTCTATCATGGTGTGATCACTCTTGCCAGATAATCCTTTACTAAGAGCTCTTTAATTTATCTTGCCTTGTTACACATTATCCAGCCCAAAACAGCCTGGACCCGGGTAGGTTCTAGACCTATTTTTCTAATAAACTGTCCCGAATGCATTCTATAAGATCATCCTCCAGGCTGTATTTGTCAATGTGGTTTGTGTAATCGATGTGAACATTAAACTTACACACGTTGACTGCCTTACCTTTCTTGCAAGCCCAAAATATTTATTGATGGATACTCTGTCCAAAATTGTCGCTACTGATAGGGAGCCTATCCGCTATACCTTCCTATTCCTATTGCCTTTGCTAATTCTTGTCTCAACCCAAACTGTTTCTACACCTTGACCTTCTAAACCGAAATCATTTATCCCTATTGTGCTGATCTGAACATTTATTAACAGAGATACCTCAATTCCTTTTAGTTTTCCACTGTCCTTCCTGAAGGTCAAGTACCTTTGATTGTTAAGGACCAGCCTTGGTCACCTTCTAACCACGCCTCTATAACGGCTATCATATCATACTTATTTATTTATATTTGTGTCGTCAGTTCTTCCATCCTGTTATGAATGCCGCGAGCATTCAGATAAAGAGCCTTTCATTCCATCTTATAAATAGAGAGGGGACACCTGATCTTGGAAGCCCGATAGAGTGAAAGACTCTAAAGACTTGAAGAGCTTTGAAAGTTGAAGTTGGAAGGATCACCAGGAATCGTCTTATTCACGGACGTCCATGCCAAAAGTGCTCGGAGAATTGAGTGAAGAGGAGATTGATTTGAGAAAGGTTTGGGAGATCCAACGCTTTTGAACCATGAGGAGTTGTAGTGTTTTCACCACAATGATGCGCCATCAAACAATACTATGTAATGTTTAAGTGTTGTGTCAGGTTTTCTTGTATTCTAGCAAGTAAAGGAAATACCATTTTTGTAATTTGGGCTATCAGCACTTTACAAAGTATTATTTAATTAACGAGGATTCCCTTTGTCTAGTCATAATCGTGGGATTATTTTGGATTTTCTGGGGATTTATACACCTTGTATTTAACGTTCATGGTCTCACTGACGTCGTAACAATTGTTTGCATGACGTTTTTGCTGTATAAGCTGCGTTCTGTACAGCCTGTGTTTGTGCTCCTGAGATGGCCCCTGATTTGCGAGTGAGGTTCACAAGTTCTGGAACGTTAGACCCAGGGTTGACATTCAAGCAGCCAACTAAATGAGGAAAACAAAATATTGTTTTTCTTAGCAAGGATATATGGCTGGAGGCTTTAGCATGAGTTTATCAGAAAGAGTCTACAGAGTTCTAAGCCATCTGAAGGTTGGCTGTGTTTTTAAAAGAAGGTCTGCAATTGTTGTTCAGGAGAGCCAGTACTGAGGGTTTGATGAATTATTTACCGGAACTGACTCCGGTGACTGATAAAAGTTATCCATGACGGTGTAAAGCCAGACAGCTGTGAGCAAACAACAACATATCTATCATGGATTTGTTTCTTCGATTTCCAGACGCAGTACTCTTGAAAAGGTATCAGCGATATTTGTAGTTGAAGGGTTAATCAAGTTTTCCACCCAGTATGGGTTGTTAATATAAATCAATACTGGCCCTGTGTCAATTTTGATGCTATGTGTATTTAAAAATACCTTGTGTAATCTCGGAGTGAAGCAACATAAGGGAGCGATATTAGAGCAGGAGAAGGAAGATCAGAGTTTCTAGGAAGACCTCAAAACACTAACCACCCTATCCGACCCTCTGATTATCTTATATGTCTCTATTAAGTCACATCTCCTCCTCCTTCTCTCTCTGCACCCTTTCCAAAGCTTCCAGATCCTTCCTATAATGCAATGACCAGAACTGCACACAATACTCCAGGTGTGGCCGCACCAGAGTTTTGTACAGCTGCAGCATGACCTCGTGGCTCCGAAACTCGATCCCCCTACTAATAAAAGCTAACACTCCATACGCCTTCTTAACAGCCCTATTAACCTGGGTGGCAACTTTCAGGGATTTATGTACCTTGACACCAAGATCTCTCTGCTCAGCTACACTACCAAGAGTCTTCCCATTAGCCCAGTACTCTGCATTCCTGTTACTCCTTCCAAAGTGAATCACCTCACACTTTTCCGCATTAAACTCCATTTGCCATCTCTCAGCCTAGCTCTGCAGCCTATCTATGTCCCTCTGTAACCTACAACATCCTTCGGCACTATCCACAACTCCACCGACCTTCGTGTCATCCGCAAATTTACTAACCCACCCTTCTACACCCTCATCCAGGTCATTTATAAAAATGACAAACAGCAGTGGCCCCAAAACAGATCCTTGCGGTACAGATCCTTGCGGTAAAATCATTGATAATGGATTCGAGAATTTTCCCTTCTATCGACGTCAGGCTGACTGGACTATAATTCCCTGCTTTCTCTCTACGAACCCTCCCCCCGCCCCCCTCCACCCCGCTTTTCAAATCGTGCGGTTACATTAGCTCCCCTCCAATCTATAGGAACTGTTCCAGAGTCTATAGCATCTTGGAAGCTGACGACCTATGCATCCACTATTTCTATATCCACTTCCTTAAGTACTCTGGGATGCATACCTTCAGGCCCTGGGGATTTATCTGCCTTCAATCCCATCAATTTCCAACGCCATTTCTCTACTGATACTGATTTATTTCAGTTCCTCTCTATCACTAATTTCAATATTTCTGGTATGATATTTGTGTCCTCCTTTATGAAGACAGAACCAGAGTATGTATTTATTTGGTCAGCCTTTTCTTTATTCCCCGTAATAGATTCCCCTGTTTCGGAATGTAAAGGACCTACATTTTTCAACCAATCTTTTTTCTCTTCATATACCTATAGAAACTATATGCTGAACTGTTTTGAACAACGGCAAGGCCTCTTTTCAAGGGATCAAACGTTCTGGAAACTGAACTATATATAGTTTCTGTGTGCGTACGTTTTTTTATGAGTCTGGCCCTGATTTGAGGCTGGGGTATTCCAGGTTCTTGGAGATCATATTCAGTCAAACAGTCCTGTTATGGTGAAAAACCAAGCAAAAGTTTGTTTTTGTTCCAACCAAGGGCATGTGACTGGAGGTTTTAGTTTCAATTTGTCAAGAATAGTCAACAGATTACTAAGCCAGATAAATGCGTGGTGTGTTTCATATTTTAAAGAAGGCTTTATGAGTTGTGATGGTCAGCAATTGTATAATGAATCCTGTACAGAGAGATGACCATTGGTGAATGACTTACGACAACTCTTTTTAGTATCTTAAAAAAAGGTTATCCTTGAAACTATATCACATGGACTGTTGTGAGAAAACAAGTTCCAGCTGTTCGTGATTTTTTTCTTGGAGAGAATGTTGCTGGGGTTCGGATTCCATAGATAATGTAACTGTGTAGAAATTGCACTGGTGTCTTGAGGAAATGGCATCTGAAGATCTACTTGAAGTATTCCGAGACTTGAAAGACTGTGTGACTGTTCAAAGCCACCTTGTTGATGGAATTGTCAAAATAATTGTAAGGACTCCATTTGTTGCATCTGCTAATTATCCGTGTAACCTTTACGACATGAGATAGAGAGATAGAGAGAGAAAGAGACCTTGACTTAACTGTTAGGAACTTGATTTAACTGTTACTTCATGTTTTATTTTTGTTGCTTTTGGTTTGAGTGTTAAAGTATTGAAAACAAAATTGAATACCTGTCGGTTTGAGGTTTGGTTTCCTAAATTAGGGTCAGTCTGTGGATTTGATTCTTTTTGTATGTTGGTGGTTTCCAGAGGGAGCATAACACTTGTAATGCTATTGACTTGAAGCATAAACCTTAAAACCATATGCAAATAAAGCTTCGGTATAACTAATAAGAGATCATATAAATATGGAAATAATCTGAATGAATAGTGTACTTTCATGTTGCATGAGTATTTAAACCTTAAATGTTTCTTATACATGTGTCAAATCCATTATAACTAATGTGAATCATGTTCACTCTAAGGCAGGAGAGTTTGTTTCTCAGAAACGATTTTACTTGTTCAGCCATGACAAAGTGTTTACTGTTTGGTATTACACTGGCGAAATTCATAACTACAGGAACACTGTTCACAGTTGAACAACATTGTAAAGAATAGCAGCAGCTGTGTCTAACGTATTAAAATGTTGCATTGAAGAGGGTGTATTATATATTTCAGTCTGAAATTCAGTTGATTTACTTTTATTTGAGAACAAGGCACCTAAGCTGGGCAATGCCATCTATGGAAATTACAGGTCAATACATGAGAAATTCAGTACGTAATTTCTGAATTCACTTTGTGTTAGATGTGCAACCAGGATAACAAAACCTGGCTTTTGCGCATGTTTGAAGAGTATGAAGACAAATAGCGGAAGACACTACTTCTGACTCACTCCGGCTAGTTCCAGTGCCGTTGCAGACTTGGACAGAGAGGGGAGGAGGTTTTTGTGCTACTAGTATTAGATCCTGCCTGTAGTCTTTTTTTTGGAAACACTGTTAGCTCTTTTCTCTGAGTGTTTCAAGTATTTTAAGTTTAAGGTCTACTATCGAATTGGAGCGCCTGTTTACAAAAACGCAGCAATTTGCTAAGTCTTACGAATTTACGATATACCCCAGGCGCTGTCACTGGGAGTTCAAACTTACTTGAAGTAATTTTAAAAAAACTGTTAGACATTTTAAAAAGTCACAGTTGTTAAAAGTTTATCGAACTTTTAAAATTGTTAAAAGCTTATCATTTTAAGGACCGTTTGAAGTGTTAAAATCATAAGAAAGCATTGATCTGCTTTTCAGCTGAACACTCACCTCACGTGGGGTGACTTCTGCGTGTGACGTCATTACGAGGCATTGCTTCACCTTGAATGTGCTTGGCTCTGGCTTCACTTGGAATGCACCTGGCTGCAAGACCTCCCTGATCCTCTGGGGTGGACCTTGTTGTCGCCAGAAGTTCCGATTCTTGTTGCAACCAATCAACGAGGTACATTATGTATATCTGAGCATGGTTAGCAGTGACCGCCGTCATTTCACCGCTGACCACAAAATGCAGGCTACCAAGACCTGAATATTGTGGTCAGTGGCGTTTGCCATTGACTGCCTTGAGAAATGCAAGCTTAACCTCTTCCTTGCTTTCACCGAGAATTTCAATATCTGGCTGCAGCATTGTACACCAATCAAACGATCTGTGAGCCAAGCAGCACGGCGAATTCTTGGTGAACCCAAAACCCTAAAAGGTCAGGAGACGAAGATGCACCCTTGAATATAGAGACGCGGAGGATTTAGTTGAAACAACAATGACCATTTTAATATCGAAGCGTTTCTGGACTTGGAGACAGCATAAGAGAAAATGGCAGATGTGTTGTGTCAAAATGACGTGGTGCATGTTAGCATAGGAGCAGCCAAACTTAAATAAGCTCAGCTTTATATAGGATGAAAGGTCGGTGGCCAGCCTGAAGAGTACTGTAATAGTCCATTATGCAAATAACAAATGCATGAACATCTGAATCAAATGCACATGAACTGACATAGTGATGGATAATTCTAGTAGAATACGTTATGGCCATTTTAATGCTATGGTGGGCAAAAAATGAGCAATAATGCTGACGCTTCCCACAATGTTTTACACTGCCGCTCTGTTCTCGACAGCCTCTGTTGCTGCCGGTTCCCCCACTGTTTAAATCTGTCGCTCTGATGTCGATCGGCTCTACTGCTGGTTCTCACTCCGTTTAAATCTGTTGCTCTGTTCTCGATCGGCTCTGTTACTGCCTGTCCTCCCACTGTTTAAATCTGCCACTCTGTTCTAGATAGTGTCTTCTATTGTCGGTTCTCCCACTGCTTAAATCTGTCACTCTGTTCTCGATACCTTCTTCTGTTGCTGGGACTAACACTGTTAACATCTGCTGCTCTGCCCCCGACAATCTCGGATCACTTTGGCTCTCACGGGCTGTATAAACCACCCCTCGCATCTCATAAACGTCGCGTCTCCCACCCTCTCGAGACCATTTTCCGGCACTAAATGCATGCCATTGGAAAGTGTCCGTTTTTTGAAAACTTGTTGAATTGTTTTAATTCTATTATTATTCGTTCTTACCTTTGTTTGTATGTAATCACGTTTTAGCGGGTGTTATTTTCTTTTTCATTTTGTTAAACATTAACCTGAAGTAAATCCTAAAATACTGAACAGAACTTTAAATGGCTGCTGGCTCAAACTTTCATAGACATTAAAAGCGGTAAGGACAAAAGGAAATCCCTTTGACCAAATCCTTTTGCCACCAAGTTCTAAACCCCTCAGTCTATGCTGTAATCAGTTAACGTTGTGATCTGTGGTGATGTGCAGTGTTGCAGCAGAAATCCTTTATTTTTATAAACCTTAAATACCTTTTTGGCAACATGCAATTTATAATACTCGGCCAGCTTCTAGCTCAGGGTAATTCCTTCTTATGCAGGAAATCAGGAGAGTTAATTGATCGTTTTCTGCAAATGACTACACTGATAACTAAAAACCTGACTTGCACTGTTAGCTGTTGACTGCATTGCATTTTTTTAAATTCGTAAAATAATTCAGAGCTGTTAAGTGGAAATTTCAAACTTACCTACACAATCTCTGCTTACCAGTTTATAAATTTCCCATCTAATTCACAATCCACTTAGTTAACATCGTCATCTGTAATTAGCAAAGTGTGCTGCAGAACACAAAACCATGTTCTGTGTGACTGCTAAAAAGGTCAACATTAACAAGCAGGAAAGGTACTAAAAGTCGGAACTGCTTCTGTGCACTTGGAAACTGTATTTCAACCATGAAAGATGGTCAGTTGGCAAGAACCAAGTCTTCTCTGAGTTCGAACGGCGGGTGGGGGTGTTGAGGGGTGCAGGGGCGGATGCATGTTTGTCTCCCTCTCATTGTCTCTTCCTTTGACACACTCTCTCTCTCTGTTTCTCTCCATTTGCATTTTTTTGTATAGCTCTCTGTTTCATTCCTGTGTGTCTCTTTATGTATTGTTCTCGCTCGTTCTCTGGCTAATTATGAAACACCGGCTGCTCTCATTGTTCCAATCTCAGGATGTAAACATATGTGCTTCGCTCCATGTTGTCTTCTACAGTGTTTCTGGGTTTCACTGCACTTAGTCACACCTTTATCTATCTTCCTCTGTTGGTGCTTCTCTATTTCACGATATTCAGTTAAGAATTCCTGTATCAACATCAGTTGTTTTCTCTTTTAAAACATATTCCTCAGTCACAACTTTAATTTTCTCCCTTTATTAGTGACTCTCGGTAACACCGGACTCACAGTCGCACATTTATCTCTCTCTGCTCTCTCTCTCTCACACACACAGTCTCTCTCTCTCTTTCCCTCTCTTTCTCTCTTTCTTTCTCTCTCTCTACCTCTATCTCTATTGCATTCTTTATTACCACT
Organism: Heterodontus francisci; assembly: GCF_036365525.1. Taxonomy (NCBI): domain Eukaryota; kingdom Metazoa; phylum Chordata; class Chondrichthyes; order Heterodontiformes; family Heterodontidae; genus Heterodontus; species Heterodontus francisci. Next base: position 39,749,359 of record NC_090398.1, read on the forward strand.
TACCGTATGATGCTATTCAGTCACACCATTATCTATCTCGTTCTGCTCGCATTCTTCTTTATCATACTGCTCGGTCGCACCTCCTATCTCCCATTGTTGATGCTTCTGTATATCACAGTAGTCACTCACACTTTTGCCTATCTCCCTCTATTGAGAATTCTGCAGCTGCCTTAAACTCAGATATACCTTTTTATCTGCTTCCCTTGAGGTGTCTCTGTATCTCTCAATGTACCCTGGTGGACACGTGAGACTAGGTGAGTTGCTGTTCTAGAGAACAGAGAGCATGGAGATGAAGGTACGAATGGTCCCTTTTTGTGCTGTAAACATTTTATAATCCAGTAACACCTTTATGTGTCACTTTCTGTGACAAGACAGACGGAGAGAAGCTGCTATATTTTTTTGGAAAACCAAAAACTAGAGGACAAAATATAATCTCGAAAAAAATTACCATGTTAATCAATAGAAACCCCTCTTTGCTCAGAACGTGGTCAGTAGTGGTACTTGCTATTACAGGGAGTTTTTGAGGAAAGTATTGGCAAGTGCATGAGGGAGAAAGGAAAATGATCTATTGATTGGGTTCGATGAAGTAAGGTGGGAGGGAGCTGGAGCAAGGCATAAAAAAACATAGGCCTCGTGTGTCGAATGAACTGTTTCTGTGCTGTGAAACCTCTTTTGGTGCCTCTATCCGTAAAGCCTTTGCCAGACACAGATCAAACTATCTCCCCTGCTGACAAATCTCGGTATCAGTCACAGTTCTCAATCATGCCTTTCACCAAATCACTCTATTTGTATTTTTCTGTTTAACTCAAAGAACTCAGTCATAGTTTAATGGGATGATTAAATGGTGCCGTCTTTTGGCTGAGGAGTTAAACCGAGGGCTCATCTCCTAAACATTTATACTATTCAAAGAAATTTGGGGAGTTCTCCCCACTATCCTTGTCAATACTTATGCATAAGCGGTGTTTCTGGTTCGTGATCTCATGGCTGTTTGAAGGTAATTGAACAGCGTAAGTGGACTTTACTGGTGCCTGCTGTACAACGTGGATTATGCTTCACAAATTACTTAATAGACTGTGAAGCTCATGAGGTCATCGTGAGTTCGTGAAAAGCGTTATATATATATAGATAGTTTTTCTTTTTTTCTACTTTTCTTTCTGTCTTTCTTTCCGTCTTTGTTTGTTTGTTTCTTTCTGTTTTTCTTTCTACTTTTCGCTCTTTCTTTCAACCTTTCTTTCTTTCTTTCTACCTTTCTTTCTTTCTTTCTTTCTCTCTTCCATTCTTTCTCTCTTTCTACATTTCTCTCAATGGATCTTTATCTCTGTCTTTCTCTCTTTCTTTGTACCTTTCTTTATTTCTCTCTTTCTCTCTTCTCTCTTTCTTCCTAACTTGCTGTCTACCTTTCTTTCTCTCTTTCTCTCATCCTACCTTTGTTCCTATCTTTCTTTCTTTCTCCCTCTCTTTTTTCCTCTCTTTCTCTCGTTCTCCCTTTCTCTCTTCCTCCCTTTTTTCCTGCCTTTCTTTCTACCTTTCTTTCTCTCTTTCTTTCTGTCTTTTTGTCTTTCTCTCTTTATTTCTTTCTTGCTTTCTTTCATCGGTGACATGATTGTGTGGGTCATAATTTGCTTCCATTGTTCTTGCTTTATAAATTAAGTTTCGTTGCCAGATTCTTGCGAATCCTTGGGGCGTGATGAGCTCCATTTGGCATGACGTTCCTAGTTGTCGATTACTTTTTACTGCAGATTGATGCCGAGCTTTTGTTAACGAGCCTCTCCCTACGTTGGGAAGCAGGTGGCCGTGCTCCAATAGACATCTGTCAGGGTCGATCCATGTCAGGTTACTTGAAAAAGACGTGGGCTGGACAAGGTTGCCTAATATAGGATCTGAGTTGTGAAACCTCAAATATCCTTCAAAGGGAAATCCATCGGTTACTTTTATAATCTTATTATTCCACCAGTATTAGTCTGGGCACAGAGGTACTGCTGAGGGAAAGTTTAATGCAAAAAAAATGTGTCTCTTTACACAAAAATGAGATTAGCGGCTTGGCTAGGGATATCAGGAGGTGTGTAGTGGCTGGTATTGGAACAGTGACCTTAAGCATTGCCCCATTTCATGTTGTAATGGGGAATGGGCAGGGTCGCATTCTGAGAAAAAGAAAGGTAAGTGAGCACAAAGGGCTTTCCTGCTCCAAATGTACCTCATTAAAGTCAAACTATTTAAGAGGTAATATATGACTTAACCATTACATTTATAAGACAACGATCAGAACTGTAACAGTACAGCGCTCAGCTCATTTCACACTATGCGATTGAAATTGCTCATGTTATGCCATTTCCTGTGATTGAAATTGCCCTGAACTTGGGTGGAAACTGCTCTTGTCATCCCATACGCTGGGGATGAAGTTGTCCTTCGCCAGTAGCGTCAAAACGGTAGCTTGGTTTGGACAGGACCTATATTCCCCGCCTGATATTCAGTACAATTCTCCTCAATAGAAGTGAATATCAAGTGGACGATATGACAGGAGTCCGGTGAGATAGCACACATTTAGTACTTCATTGCATGACGAATTTCGATCCAGGTATTTTGATTTTGTGAGCTTGTGTAAAACGAGCAATGCATAAGTAGACACATATCATATTCCCCGCCTAATATTCCTTTCAACTGAAATCATGGAATGGTTCCATTTAGCCGCTGCTTTTTTTTCCCAATAATGCCCTGGAAGCTTTCAAGTCCACCGAAGAAGGCAAGCAAGGTAACAAGTTAGCATCTCATAAGACTTTTCTTTCTCGTATTTCCTTGTATTTAGAAGATTGAGAAGAGATCTGCTCGAGATTTTTAAATAATGAGGAGATTCATTCCCCTAGATATCGAGAAACTATTTCCTGTGATGGAGGAATCTAGAGCAAGCCAGAATAATGTTGATATTACCAACCATAGGCGGTGTCGTAGTGGTAATATCAATGAACTAAATAATCCCGAGGCCCTGGTGAGCGATCTGGGGACAATGCGTTTGAATGCCCCTTTGGCAGATGGTGACATTTGAATTCAATTAACAAATCTCAGATTTCGGAAAAGGCTAGTTAGCCTGATGATGACTATGAAGCCATGTTCGATTGTTCCAACAACCCACCCTTTCGGGAAGGAAATCTGCCTCCCTAACCTGGCCTACGTGTGACTCCAGATGCACACCAATGTGTTTGACTCTTCAATGGCCTCGCAAGGCACTTGGCTCCGAGGAAGTTAGGGATGAGAAATGATTGCTGTCCCAGCCAGTAATGCTGCACCCAAGAGTGAATAGTTAATTTTAAAAAATGGATCCAGAAAGCCATTTTTTCAGAGAAAAGGTAGTGGAATTCTCTAACATGCTCCCCAATTGTCGTGGATGCTGGGTGTCATCATTAGGACTGAGACTAGCAGTGTGTTTGCTTTTGCTAGTTAAGGGCATCGACGTACATGGAGCAAAGAGGTGAAAATTGAGTTGAGGCGCAGATCAACCACAATCTGATTGATTGGCACAGCAAGCTCGACAGACTACAGGTTCTGCCTAAGTATCTAATGTTCCTAAACACTATTCCAGCACGACGTTCTTTCTTGAAATGAGTACAGAAAACGTAATTAAATGTTCAGTAGCTTTATGCAAGAAGCCACAAAATTTCCTCAGTGCACAGATATTGTTTCTTGCACTGGCAGTAGGCACGGACTAAATACACCCTGCTGATTGGTACTAATGTAATGATTTATCATGATGGAACGCTTCCAAAATGACCAGTTTTTGCATATTGCTACGCACTGCTGCACTCGATCACATGTAGAACCCGCCTTCAGGCATCCTGTTCGAAGATTAAGTATCTCCTCAAACCAATGGCCCAGTTTGAAGGTGACGACCACACCACGTACTCCACCTACCAGACTATTTAAGGCAGGAGGACCGAAAACTGGGAATGCAGTTCACAGGCAACAATGCTTCTGGTGATGACCCTTGTACTCCTTTTTTTCAGTGCCTCCTACCCAGAAGAATCCGAACAATGCAGTAAGTGGGTTTTGTTCTTTAGTTCACAGTGTTTAACTTAAACCTAATGTTGTATCGTTTAGCTGACTTCTACAGTACTTTAGAAGCTGGGCATGATAGAATCATAGCTTCTTACACTGTGGAAGTAAGCCTTCGGACCACCTTGCCTCAGCATCTACTTTGAAAAAATGTCTTGTAAAGTGCAGTTACCAGAACTGCACACAGTACGCCAGCTGAAGAATGATTTATAAATGCCCGATATATACTCCACTTTTATGCATTATGCCTTCGCAAGGATCCCGTCAGTATATCTTGACTGCTTTCCTAGAACAGTATGCCTCTTCAAAAAAGTCCTCGTGAAATCCAAGGTCTCACTCTCCCTTCACCCCATTAAGACTTTACCATTTAGTTTATCTAGCATATTCTATTTTTTCTCCCAAGTGCATCATTTAAGTCTTCTGTGCATTTGATTTAAGCTACCATGTGTACCTATTCCATCACTATAATTATGTTACCCTGAGGTTTGGCACAGTCCACCTCACTGTCCATTACAATGCTTAATTTTTATTTTTAGATTGTGTTCACCAGCCATTTGTTCCTTCTGATTATCCTCAAGTTCTTCACGTTTTACTGCTATTTTAATGGTCAATATTCGGGAGTGAATTAATAACTGAATTGTGGGTTTCAGTGGCTCCTGATAATCAGCAGAAATCACTTCTCCGTAGTATAGAGAGGAAACTGAATGATCGTTCCATGAAGCCAGACCCTGTGGCTTTCATTGCACTACGCCTAGGGATTGACCATGACTTGCAGACAGAGCAAAGGATTCTTCGGAGACTGGGTGAGATGGCTGTTACAAAGGCGGTGGCAGGTACGAACTATTTAATTAGCCAATATGGATTACATATTTATTACTACGGGCAAGATGATTGGTTGCTAAACTATTATTAATTCAGCAACTTGGAACCCAGAAATGGCTCTGTGATGCGAATGAACCAACTTGTCTTTCAGGCCTGTCAGATTGTTCCATCTGATATCAAAACATTACATTCGAAGATATGTGCAATTTGGGAGGTTGCAAGCGTTATGTGCAGCATGTTTAGGCATATCAGGTGATTTTTGGCTATGGTTCCAAATATTTCCTGGCCTAATTTCTTGTTATAAACTAATGGGAAGAGATTGACAGCCATCATTAGATATCAACTCCAAACCATTGCATGCGACGATCAGGGTTGTTAGAAGCCGAACTAAGTACAGCTTAGTTTTTTTTTGTTTTCTCTGGCAGTTTCAAATTTCGGAATTCAGACCCTGACCAGGTGAAATTAATTGACCAAAGTAGTATACAGAAAGAAAGAGAGAGTTAGAAGGGCACAATCCTGCATAGTTGTCATGCCTTTGCTTTACAGGTAATTAAGTGCAGCCATTATTCTTCAGTTAGAAAACCTCAAAAACCAATTGGACACAAGATGGCACACTGACATGTTCTGCTTATGGCGTTGTTGATGAATCGTTATCTGTTGTTTAACTGTAAATACAGTTCACTGTGGTATGTGCGATATTGGTGTGTACAATATGGCTCCCGCATTGACCTATATCACATATGTGGCTGTACTTCGCAATAATTTATTGGAAATGCACCACTTTGGGTATTTTTCGAGAGACATGTAAAATCGAAATATGAATACAGGTCTTCACGGTCCCTGAAATTGTATTTGTAACTTTTAGCCTGCAAGGTATGGTTAGACCCTACCAGAACAATTTTTAAATCTTGCTTTCTTCTGTCCCAGGTGAACACTTCCCCATAGACCTGTTGGCTTTCTATATCATAGCATTTAGATCCTCATGTTGGAATGCAGCCAATATATCAGCAAGGAACCAGGAGGTGAACTTAGTGGAGATGCTTCGTGAGTCTATGTACAGTGAACTGCACCAAGTGTCCAAGATAACATCTTCCAACGGTAATAATTTGGGCTCATGCAATAGGCATGTTCATTGCATTGAGACGGAGATGCACCTTTAGGCAAGCATGTGCAGCTGTCTAATTACACATACTTCAAGACGTTAGTTGTCCTCATTTTGCGAATTTCTGCTCCTTCAGAACCGAACTTCACTCGACATGAAGTCCGACAACATAAAGCAAAAGAAATACGAAGAGAAGTAGGTGATAGGCCCCTTGAGCCTGCTCCACCATTCAATATGATCATGGCTGATCTCCTGGCCCATAATCATTTTTCAGTGCTCTCCACATATACCGTCATTTTCTGAGTGATCAAAACTCTTTCTATCTCAGCACCAAATATTTTAAATGATGGTACACCCACAATCCTATGTGGTAGGGAATTCCAAAGATGTGTAACCCTTTGAGTGAAGAGATTGCTCCTCATCTCAGTCCTGAATGATCGGCCCCTTATTATGAGACATTTCCCCATGTTGTAAATTCCTCAGCCAGAGGAAGCAACACTCAGTACTTACCCTGTTAAAGCCCATCATTATCTTACAACTTTCAATGAAATCTCCTCTCCTCTCAATTTAGTCAGCCTCTCGACATAGGACAATTAGTTTAGTTTAGAGATACAGCACTGAAAACAGGCCCTTCAGCCCACCGAGTCTGTGCCGACCATCAGCCACCCATTTATACTAATCCTACACTGATCCCATATTCCTACCACATCCCCACCTATCCCTATATTTCCATACCACATACCTATACTAGGGGCAATTTATAATGGCCAATTTACCTACCAACCTGCAAGTCCTTTGGCTTGTGGGAGGAAACCGGAGCACCCGGAGGAAACCCACGCAGACACAGGGAGAACTGAACCCGGGTCGCTGGAGCTGTGAGGCTGCAGTGCTAACCAGTGTGCCACTGTGCCTAGGAACAAATCTAGAGGATTTTTGCTCTACTGCCTCCTCAGCGAGTATATTGTTCCTTAAATATGGAGACCAAAACTGTGCCCAGTGCTCCAGGTGTGGTATCATCAACACCCTGTACTGTTGTAGCAAGACTGTCTTATTTTTATACCCAAATCTCCTTTTAATACAGGTCCACATGCCATTTGCGTTCCCACTTGCTTGCTGTACCTGCATATTGAATGTTTGTGCCTCTTGACGAGTACACCCTAAACATCAACAGTAACAAATCATTAACAAAAATTGAAAAAATGAAGCTGTGTTTCTAATCCAACGACCAAATCCAATAACCTCACACTTCCCCATATTATACTGCAGTTGCTAACATGGTTTCCACTCATGTAACTTGCCGATTCCTTGCTTCAGCCTTCCTTTATCCTGTATTCCCCCAATTTATTGAAGACTGATGTCAGTCTAACTGGTCTGTAGTTGCTTGTTTTCTCTGTCGCTACTATATTGAATGACAATGTTAGATTTGCTAACTTCCAATCTTTTGGAACCACTGTCTAACTGATGGAATATTGAGAAAAATGCGGAAAGTTTCAACTATTTCTGCTGTTAGCCCTTTTAAAGTCCCAGGATGCATGCCATCAGGACCTGGAGATTGATCGTTTATTAGTCTCTTTTTTTTCCCAATATTTTTTCTCAGTTAATATTTATTGCATTACATTTGTTCTTCCCTCTTATTAGCCCATTGGTTAGCTTTTTGCTGCTAGTTAATTTGTGTCTTTTAATATGAAAATAAACACAAAATACTCCCTCAGTGCCTGTGCCATGTTCACACGACCCATGATAATCTCTCTTGCCTCTGCCTCTAAGAGACCACTTTTACTTAGCTACTCTCCTCATTTTATATACTTGCTAAAGGTCTTACAAACTGCATTTATATTCCAGCTTAGTTTGCTCTCATATCCTTTTTTCACTTTTTATCAACTTCTCGGTCACCATTTACAGGTTTCCCAATCCTCATAAATATTACTATTCTTTGCAACATCATAAGCCTCTTCGTTTAATCTAATACTATCCTTAACCTGCCTAGTAGCCAGGGATGGATCTTTCTTCCTGGGTTGTTTTAATGGAATTGTTGTTTTTTCCACACTTTACATTGCTTATTTAGATATTTACCACTGCGTATTTCTCGATATATCGTTCATTTTATTTACCTAATCAACCTTAGCCTGCTCTCCCCTCATATCTATTTAATTGGATTTATTTATGTTTAAGATTGGTGCTGTATGTCGCTTTCAAATTTAATGTGGAATTCAATTGTATTGTGATCACTTCCTCCCACTGAATCGTTTACTGCAAGATTGCTAATTAACCATGACTCATTCCCCAATGCTAAATCTATAACAGTTTCATCCCTACTTTGCTCCACAAATTATTCTTCCAGGAACCTGTCAGAAAAGAATTCTATAAACGCATCCTTCAGGTAAAATTTGCAAATTTGATTGGTTCAGTCCATATGGAGATCAAATTCCCCTACAATGTTATAATGCTTTTATTACAATCTTCAGTTAGCTGTTGCTTAATATTCTATACACTGGTACAACTATTGACTGGGGATATATAAACTACTTCCACCAGCGTTTGCTGAGCATTGCTAACCTTGCTATCCTACCATAGTTATTCTACATCCTGAGCTTCTGAGCCAATATGAATCTACACAATTGTCCATCTGTCTTATTTTAATATCAGGCTGCTCTTCCTCCTTTTCTATTCTGTCTGTGTTGTCGAAATATTGTATAAGCTGGGATAGTGATTCCCCCAACTTGGTCAACTCTGTAATCATCATTGGACCCAGACCATTTATCTTTATTTGTGCCACTAATGTGAGAGCATTGTACTGTAGGATAGAAGGGCACAGCTCCATATTAGATCGGAGCCGACTGCAAAGGGCTACGTGGAACGCACAGACAGGGTGACAATGCATGTATGCAACTGCACAACATTGATGAAAAATGTCGGTGCGCTATTAGCACACAGAGTAGTAAAGGATATGATCTCGTGCAATAACAGAGAAACAGTCTGAAATGGTGAAGACTGGGCGTTTAACATAGAAGGCTACAAAGTCTTTATAAATGCTCAAGAAGGGAAAAAAAGTCGGTGCGGTGGCGGTACTAAATTAGGGAAGGCACTGCAATGTTAGAATGAGGCGGTGTCCTTGAGGGTACAAAGACAAAATCCATTTTGATGAAGATGAGCAACAGAAAGGACATCATCACGCTACCAGAGGCATTATATGGACCGCCATAGTGAGAAAGAGAGAGCGGAGCAAATTTCCATGGAAATCACAGAGCAGTGCAAGAACTATAGGGTGTTGATACTGTGGGACTTTAATGACACTTAACATCGATTCAATTTCCGAATGCGATCATTTTGGAGTGAGGTAAAAGCAGGGGGAAGGATTTTTGGATTGTGTTCAGGAGAAATTCCTTGATCAGTATGTCCTAATCCTAACTCGGAATGAGCCCGTGCTGGATCTGCTACGGGTAATAAAGTGGTCCAAGTGGAACAAGTGCCTGTGGGATAGCAATTGGGTAGGATCATCATAAGGTTTAGCTTTGTAATGCAGAATAACAAAGAACAATATAAGGTAGAAGGCTAAAAAGGAAGATTCTCGATCCGATGAGAATGGTCCTGACCAGGAGAAAATTGTACCAAGTCTGACAGGATCAAAAGCAATGGAACAATTATGTATCTTTAAGGATGAAATATTTTAGGTACAGGCTACGTAAGTTCAAACAAGAGCAAACGTTAGGAAGACGAATAGTGAGGCTCCTTGGTGGGAGTTAGAGATTATGATGCAACATGATAAGTCGGTGCATAATGCATGTCAGTTGAATTATTCAGGTGAGAGCAAGCCACATACAATAAGATGAGAGGGGAGGTGAAGAGGCACTTCCCAGAGCCTTATATTTTCCCCCAAATACGGAGAATTGGAGATTGGCAACCGTGATACCCCTATTCAAGGAAAAATATAAGGGTAGTACTAACATCTACATGCCAAGTAGTTTAATATTCGTGGTGGGTCGAGGTTTAGAAAAAAATAATCAGGGAAAAATCAACAGGTTCTTCGAGAGGTTTGAGTCAGCACGGATTTGTAAACAGCAGTTCATGATTGACTAAACTGTTGGAAATTTTTGATAGCGTAACAGAGAATGCTGAGGAAAGGACTGTGGTGGCTGCTGTATATATTGATGTCAAGAAAGCATTTGATGAAGTACCGCAGAAAAAAAGTGCTGGTTAGCAAAATTGACGGACATGGAATGGGAGATTCAGTGTCAAATCGGATTTTAAAAAAACTCAAGGTCACAAAACAGTGAGTCGTGGTAAATGGTTGTTTTTCAGACCACAGCTCGGTAGAGAGTGGTGTTCCCCAAGGGTCAGTCGTGAGACAACTACTTGTTCTGCTACACTTAAATTACTTGTACCTTGCCATACAAAGTAGAATCTGAAAATTTGCCAATGATACCAAACCTAGAGGAGTGACAAACAGTTAAGAAAATACAAACCGCCTGTAACAGGACAGAGATGGGCTCGCTAAATGGGTAGATAATTGGCAGAGGACATTTAATACAGGCAAGCGTGAGGTTATGCTTTTTTACAAATGGATAGGCTGAGGCAATATAGACCTAATGGGCCAATTCTGAAAAAAAGAGTACAGGAACAAAGAAAACATGGGTTGTATTTGCATAGATTTCTGAATGTGAAAGGTCAAATTGAGATAATGGCTCGCATGGCAATATCTTGAGCATCATAACTAGAAGCATCAATCGCAAAAGCAGGCAATTTATGCTGAACATATACAGCTATGGTTACGTCCCAATTGGACTATTGTATCCAATTCTGGTCACCACATTTTAGTAAATATGTGAGGGCCTTGAGACGGTGCAGAGGTAGAATTAACAGAATGGTTCCAAGGCCCTGGAATTTAACTACAGGGAAAAGCTGGCTTGTTCTCTCTGCAGCAAATGATATTGTTGGGAGATTTGATTGGGGTGTACAAGATTCTGAAAGGCTTCGATAGGTAAAAAACGCTAACCTGTTCCAATGAACAGATGGTGCAAGAACTGGTAGGCACAGACTTAAGTTTATGCGCAAGAAATGCAAGGGAATATCAGGAAAAACTTTTCTGCACTGCAAGTGGTAATGACCTTGAACTCACTGCCCAAAAGAATGGAGGAAGTGGAAACCATTAATTGTTTCAAAAGAAAATTGGATTAACACTTGAAGAAAATAAACTTGCAGCACTCCTGGCAATGAGCGGGTAGCAGGATTGCCTACATTGCTCCACGGAAGGAGGTAAGGACTCGATGGAGTAAATGGCCTTCTCTAGTCCATAAAATGACCCTTGGCTCTATTACTCTAGCTCTTCTATCCACTGAGTTAGTAGGTTGAGGGTTCAAGTCCCATGGTATGTATGAACAGATAGGTTAGCAGAGTTACCATCTTTCTGCTGAGGTATTAAACCAGTGCCATATTTGTTCTCTCATGTGGGGGTGAAAAGTCCCATAGCCGTATTCTGAATGGGAGCAGTTGAGTTATCCCTCGTCAATATTTATCGACCATTACATTGCTTTGCATGGGAACCTGCTTTATGCAAATTGTTTGCCATGCTTACACAGTGAAAACACTTCAGACGTGTTCTATTGGCAGGCAAGCGCTTTTGGACGTCCTCAGGTTGAGAAACGCATTGCATAATTGCAAGGTTTTTTCTCCCTGGCCAACATTCCTGTTTTCCTTTAGCTTAGCAATATTAACCGAGTCAATCATCTTTTGAACTTCGCTCTCTTGGTTGTTCTCCAATTACACACAGCGACACACACTTCATCAAAACCGAATCCCCACAATGTTGAAATCCAGAGAAATTGAAACACTTGTTCTCTGATGTTACATCGAATTGCAGAAAGATTTCTACACAATATCACACATCTGGTCTGATTGATCTGATTGGGTGTTTCTGCTCCGAAAAGTGCCTCCGACCTTCATATTTCATTTTACCATATCTTACTTAACTGTGAGCGTAGGTATTGAAGATTGTCTAGCTATTCAACCACGGACGACAAACCAACAGAGCCTTTTGAGCCTGGAGGGCAGAACAACAGGAAACCACATTTGTTTCTCTTATTCACTTAGGGACATTCGATAGTCAGCTGGGCCTGCAGGAAGCACCTCAGATTCAGAATTCTAACCAAAGGACAGAACCTCTAACTTGGCAGTACTTCACCAAGTACTCCAGAGGAATGAATGAGGAATTTGGAAGAGCAAAAATATTTGCATGTCCCTTTAATCAAATCTGTCAAAACTACTGCATGGGTACAACTCAAGGCGAATGGATGGTTGGCCTTTTATCTCAATATAACTGGAATACAGAAGTAATATTTTTCTTGCACAAAATCTCTGTCAGACCACACCTGGAGTACCGTGTCCCATTTCAGGCACTTAATCTCAGGATAGATACATTGGTCTTGCAGCGGGTCCAGTGCAGATTCAGCACATTCTACTTCTAGATCACTTTATAACACATTGTTTTTCTTAGACTTGATTTTACTTCTATTGCCTTCCACTCAATGTCCCCATTTTTGCTACCCTGTGAACAAATGTTATTTTCTCATTGTAGTACTTCAGCCGTTCCACTTCAGTAGCTTCTGTTACAAGGGATTCTATGTTCAGTACCCTCAATCCACTCCACCTTTTGGTAAATAGCATAACACCTGCATATATCAATCCTTCAGTAAACTAATTAAATCCCAAACGTCGGCATCTTCCAACTTCAAATTCAACAATTTGAAGGTTTCTGAAGCATAAAAAGTCATTGTGGTCCGTATCATTTCGCAATCTCAGTCTGCAGCTCTCCATGTAACCTTAAACCGAACGCATAAAATCAACCTGTAACTGTACCCCTAACCTTCATTCACACTGACAACTCTCCTCATAACATCCAATCACATCAGCATCGCAAGTTTGCACCTCTCTTCGAAACCTCCTATCACACACACCAGTCACAGACTGTCTATCTCCCCCTCACCTCCAGTCATACTCATAACTCATTAGGTACCCGTCCCATAAAATCCAATCACTTATCATTCTCTCCCTTTTAATATAGCCACCAATCTCATTGCCATCTCAACCTGCTTCTTCTCTTATTGCCTGTCATCCAAGTTAAAAGTAATCCATTTCCAGAGCCTACAATCCCCTTCCTTTGTACTTCTTACCTCTTTCTGTAACCTCCTATTCTTATATAAAATTGTGTAACTGGCTGGGTATATTTACTCTCATTCCTATCCGATTCTTCATACATTCCTACAAGACTCAATCCAATGTTCCTCTCAGTATGTGCCCTGTCCTCCAGTTTCCTCCACTTCTGTTACAAGGGATTCTATCAAACCTCCAGTTTGATCTCAGCCCGTATTTATGCTTCTCATTTATAATTCTACACAAGTGAATTTATGGCCATTGCCACAACCTCCAGTCTCATTCTCATATAAGTCCATATTACTTTCAACAATTTCCAATGCTATCTCCATATCATGCTGCTGCTATCTCTAACCTGCAATATCATTGCCATCTCAGTTGATATTTATCACTCTGAATTCCAATAGAATCCTTATTCAGTATATATCAACTCCAATTACCTAAAACCCTATCAAAGACCAGAAAATTATACAAATATTTTGCAAAGAGCCAATGACGGCAGGCCTCAAGGGAATTGTAACGCTGAGCTCTATTTGACAAAGGCAGTGATTCAAACTTCATTACGGGTAAACACACATGAATGAATATATCCAACTATTCCTACCTATTCAAAATATTTTTTAAAAATGCCTGAATAAACTGGGACATTTCTCCATGGAAAAGAAAAGAATGATAACTGATCCAGTGCAGATATTTGAAATGATGAAGTAGGAGAGATAATGCAGGATATTCTGCTTGCAAAGTAATCTATTACTAGGGAGAAAAATATGAGATTGCCACCATTGAATCCAAGGAGAATTCGGGAGAAACGCCTTCCCTGAATAATGCTGTGATTGTGAAATTTGCGACTAAAATGTGAAGTTGAGGCGAATCAGCGATCTGAGTACTCAACGCTGAAGATGACTTTAGATAAATGCAAGAGGGGAAAATCAATAAAGGGGTAAGCTGATCTGGCGAGATGAAGTAAGATGGGAGGAGGTGCGTGTGCAGCAAAAACACAGGGCCAGGCATGTTGGGCCGAATGCCTCCTTTTGCACTCTAAGTTCTGTGCAATTTTATGTAATTCCTTTAATTTTTTGACCTAATTCATGGCACACACACAGCATCTAATGCAAAAGAATAATGGATTCTCACATCAGTAGTTCCCATTTTTCAGATGCAGTGCACATAGCTAACACTGATTGCTGTTATTGTGTTTCACAGGAAGCTCTGTGTATTTTCTGAAGTCATTTACTGAAGTCAGCCTAGCAATCCTGGCGCTGTGCCTGGAGGATGAGCATGTCCATGGTTTTATCATTCATAATTTCGCCAGGGTTCATCTCAGGAAGATTGCTCATCATCAAGAAGGACTAACGGTCGGTCTGTATCTGCAGAAATCGAGTTTAATTTGATTATTCCAAAACAATCCTTTTTCTGATAACGTACAAAGTAATTAAGTTGGTTCACATGTTGGAATTAGGTGAAGAGTGAGAAATTAGATTTGATATGAGTAAAAATGCGATGACAATCGGAAAGTACAACCTGATCTGTGTTGCCATCCTGCCAAAGTCCAATTTCATCCCTGGTGTTTTGTTTATTGCAAATAATATTTCATCATCTGAGCATTGCCTCCATTACATCCAATTGTATTTCTATCTGAGACCCATTCAGCTCCACAGGCATGACAACGCTGTGCAGCTGATGATCAGGAATTGGTAAACAATTGCTAGAGGGGACTTCATTCGACACTGACCTGAGAGTAAAATAAGTCGAAGTTTTGGAAACATGTCTTCAGCAGTGAGTTCTCAGATTGTTCACGCCTTGGGGACTTTGAATATCATACAAATTTCAAACCATATAAAAGGATGCCATTCTGTATCACAATGGTGCTGACCCTTTGAAAGTGCTCTCCGACTACTCCTACTCTGTCCTACTATTGCTGCATAGCCATGCGATGTTTCGCTTTTCAATTAAAGATCCAATTATCTGTTTGAACTTACTTTTCAATCCGCTTCCAGCACCCTATCAGACAGTTCATTTTAAATGATAACAACTCGTTGCATACAAAAGCATACCATTCCCCTAAGGTTATTATGTTAATATCTTATATCTGTCCCGTGTTGCGACCTATCCTCCTGTCAAAAATACTAATTGAAGCGGTGGTAATTGTTTCCTGTGTTGCAGATATAATGGCCACTGCTGCACTTACCCTGAGTTGTTTGATACACTCGCAGCAGCCAAGAGGTAGATATCGGCTTGACATTGCCAAGGCTTTAATGTGGATAATGAAGTGGATTATCAGACACGTGAGAGAAGACGGGACCATTGGGAGCTTGAGCACTACTGGATTGGCCATGCAGGTAACGTTATCTGAAATCAAAAAAGAGCTAATTTATTTAATTCGATTTAAAGCCAATTAGTAGCGACAGACATAAACAAGTAGATATTAGATATTGACAGTCATTTACTAGCACAGAACTTGAGTACTGCTGAGAATCAAGACATTTTGACGACGCTTTTCGTCTTGCACTCGTGAGGACAAATTAAAGAATACAAATGCAAGGGAACAACAATTTTGTTCTGTATGAGACGAGAGTGCTTATTGGTTCGCAAGCAGACTCTGTTTGATAGAGGCGCTGCTATGGAGAATGCACCAGTTTATGACGACCGATAGTTAACTGCAAAGTTTTGTTTGACAATATAAACCAGGCAGGGTGACTCTGATTGGTCAATGCATTGCCCTGTGGAATGGACCAGCGAATGGTTGTCACTTATTTTGTTTAGTCAAAACAGATGCAACATGTGTGCATTCCCTTTCTGTCTGCAAAGAATAGGGCCGTGTGTATTAATATATGTAACTTCCAGTGTGCACAAATGCGCCACAGTGTGAGCCCGACTGAAAGTCTTTAATTAGTTGTCAGCGTAATTCATAGACACTGAAGATTATTTTGCAAATGTTGTCAAATTGCAGAATAACATCTAACGTTGGACTCTGTTTTTTGAGCTTTGCAAGCATGTGCTGGTTGTACGACCTGTATCTTGCCCGCTGCAAACAGTGGAAGGGACATATTGTTTGATACGATCCACCAGTCCCTGGGACGTGCGGTCTATATGCCAAAGACAATACTGACCTTGACATGCATTATCACATTCATATCACACATTCAATGAAAGGAAAATCTGATGTGTTATGCAATGGATGTGCATACCCATATTATTCCATCGCACAACATTAAACCTACCTCCAAAGAATGCTCACTAACTCCAGGCTCAACAAATAAAGACAATGTGAATTGGTGATAAGCAATGTTAACAGGAAACACAATCAAAATACTAGAAAGCGGAAATAAACTGAGAAAATGCTGTAAACACTCATTCATCATTCGGGATCTGTCGAGAGAGAAGCGGAGTAAACCGTTACCATTTCAGGTCGATGACCATATGTTGTCGTGTCGGCGGTGACTCAGTTGGTGGAAATGCCGCTTCTAAATCATAAAATTCGGGATTCGAGGCTGAATATTTCAAAACATATTATCTGGGCATTTTTAAATTGTTCTTTGTGGATGCTTGCTGTGTAAAAAATGACTGTCGTGTTTCCCACATTACACTTCAAAAATACGTTCTGATGAAGGGTCACTGACCTGAAACGTTAACTCTGCTTCTCTCTGCACAGATGCTGCCAGACCTGCTGAGAATTTCCAGCATCTCTTGTTTTTATTTCAGATTTCCAGCATCTGCAGTATTTTGCTTTTACTTCAAAAATACTTCTTTGGCTGTAAAACACTTTGAGACAATAGTCATAAAAAGCTCTATATAAATTCAGTTCTTTCTTTTTTATAGTTCTAATGGAAGGTCATCGATCTTTAATGTTAACTTTGTTTCACTCCACACAGACGCTGCCTGACCTGATGAATATTTACAGTATTTCTTGTTTTTGTCGAATGTCATCAGGATGATGTGTTATACTGACAAATTATTTGGCTTCAAATTACAAACGTTTAATCTTTAAATAACATTATATAGGATTGACAGCACAAAACATGTGATTCGACCCAAAATGTCTATGTCTGCGCCACACGAACCTCCTCCCACTCTAGTTTATGGAACCACATCGACGTATTCCTCTATTCCTTCCACCCTCATGTACTTATATAGCTTTCCCGCAAACTCATCTATGCTATTTAGCTCAGCCGTTCTTCCATCTTTGAACAATTCTCTTGGAACACGCATTTCTCCTGAATTATTTATTGGGTTTATTAGTGACTATCTTCTATGTATAGCCAGTAGCGTTAGATTCGCTTCTTTATGACGTAGCAATCCATTCCCTTCAGTTTTTTTACAATTTTTTTTTAAAGTTCGCCTCTCAGTCTTTACTTTTCTCCAGGAAGAAGCCACAGACTGTTGAATGTATCTTCATTGCTACAACCTCCCCGTTTGGGTACCAATCTTGTCAATATGTTTTGCTCATTCGACAGACCTCTGTACCGTTTCAGTAATAAAGAGAACAAAGCTGTGCAAGGTACACTCAATGTGCTGTATTCTCAAGAACACAACAATTTGGAGCAGGTCTCGTCAATTTGTCCCCTCGAGCCGACTTGGCCATTCGATAAGATCAGGGATGATCAGATTTTTGCCATAACTACGGCTTCCTGTCTTGCTCCACCCCGCCCTCCATATCCCTTGAATCACTTGTCGAGCAAAAATCTATCGAACTCAGCGTTAAATATCTTCAAACATGCATCGCACATTGTTGTTTGTGGAAGAGAATTCCACAGGCTAACGACTCTCTGAGGGAACAAAAAGATCCACATCTCAGTCTAAAATGCCGAACCCTAATTTTCAAACTGTGTCCCTTACTTATGGCTCCCCAAAAACGGGAAGCATCCTCTCTGCATCCACAATGACAGGTCCCCTCAGGGGTTTATGTGTTTCAATAAGATCACTTCTCAATCTTCCAAACTCCAATGGGGACAGGCCCAACCTGCTCAATCTTTTCTGATACTATAACTCCTTAATCTGAGGAATCAGCTGTGTGAAACTTCCCTGAACTTTTTTTCTCAGACGTTTATATCATTATTGTAAGTAAGGAGACTAAAACGGTACACAGCACGCCAGATGGCTCCTTAGAAAGGACCGGTACAGCTGTGGCAGCACTTACATACTTATACACTCACTTCCCCTTTCAGAACACTATTTGCCTTCTATTTGCCTTCTGAATCACTTGCTGTATCTGCATATAAACTCTCTGCGATTTGTGTTCCAAAACAGACAGATCCCTACATAACACAGAGTTCAGCAGTCCCTCTCTCAAATAATGTAATGCTTTTATATTCTTCCTACCAAAGTTGACAGGTGGATATTTTGCCACATAATTCTCCATGTACTTCCTTGCTCACGCACTGACCTATCTAATTCCCTTTGGAAATTGTTTACGTCCACTTAACATGTTGATTTCCTACCCTTCTTTAACCAGACCAGAACTATTCTGGTATTCTAAGTGTGTTCTAAACAATTCATAACTACAGGCAAAACTCACAGTGTGGTCACGCACATTATAATCTAAGATGAACGTTGCCCTACTCGGAGCGTGCCTAGTGGTAGATGTAGAATATATGTGATTGTGTAAAATGGATAAGAATGAATCTGCTGCTCTTCCGAATACAATTAACTTCAACATTATGATATAATTCTTTTGAACAGAATCCAAATGTGGCCACATTAAATGCTCTCTAGATCATTTTGGCAGGAACAATAAAATTGTTATTTTTTTATCTTTATGCTTCAGGCACTTTTGGAAAACATAAATGTATACACTTCACGTGTCTACAATTGCACAAGATCAGTGCAAAAAATGGTGCATGAATTTTCTCAAGGGACTATAGAAAACCTTAGAACGATGTCACAGCTAGCAATAGCCCTGGGAGGGAAGAGTTACCTGGACGTGAACAAAATAGTCTGCCCTGTATATCAAGGTAAGTATCCATCATCGGAACAGAGTTAGCATGGCGGAATGGTAAAATGCCTCATAGATTCATAGCGGTACAAAGATATTCACGAGCCTGAAAGAGGGCATTCGACCATCGTAGCCATGACAATTCTCCACCCAATCCAGTCAGTCCCACTCAACTACTCGATTCTCCAGCCTACAAGTTTGTTTTCTCCTAGTGACCATTACATATTTGGATGGAAAATTGCAATCCCTGAGCCATCTACATGGCCTCACAGCTAGCGGGAATGTCGCCAATGTAGGTATATACAAGTATCTTCAATGATGCCCGTTGTGAAACACACCTGAATGCGTAGCTTCTTTGTAACAGTTTTAGAATCGGGTAGAGTCAGCCTGGATTTACGAAAGGAAAATCATGCTTGACAAATTTACTACAATTCTTCGAGGATGTAAGAGTTGATGAGGGAGAGCCAGTGGATGTGGTTTATTTGGACTTTCAGAAGTCCCACATAAGAGATTAATCGTGTAAAATTAAAGCATATGGGATTGGGGATCATGTATTCTGATGGATGGATCATTGGTTGGCAGACAGCAAACTAAGAGTAAGAATAAACGGGTCTTTTTTCCGAATGGCAGGCTGTGACTAGTTGGGTAACCCAGGGATCGGTGCTAGGACCCCAGCTATGCACAATATATATTAATGATTTAGATGAGGGAACTAAATGTAATATCTCCATATTTGCAGATGACACAAAACTGGGTGGAAGGGGGAATTGTGAGGAGAATGCAGAGAAGCTACATGGTGATTTGGACATGTTGAGCGAATGGGCAAATGCATGGCAGATGCAGTATAATGTGGATAAATGTGAGGTTATCCACTTCGGTACAACAAAAAACAGGAAGGCAGATAATTATCTGAACGGCTATAAACTGAGATAAGGGAATGTGCAAAGGGACCTGGGTGTTCTTGTACACAAGTCGCTGAAGGTAAGCATGCAGGTACAACAGGGGTAAAAAAGGCAAGTGGTATGTCGGCCTTCATAGTTACACGATTTGAGTACAGGAGCAGGGATGCCTCGCTGCAATTATACAGGGCTTTGGTGAGGCCACAACTGCAATATTGTGTGCAGTTTTGGTCTCCTTACCTAGGGAAGGATTTTCTTGCTATGGAGGGAGGGCAAAGAAGGTTTACCATAATGATTGCTGGGATGGTGGGACAGACGTATGAGGAGAGGTTGGGTCATTTAGGATTATATTCGCTGGAGTTCAGAAAAGTGAGGGCGGATCTCAGAGAAACCTTTAACATTCTAACAGGACTTGACGGGGTAGATGCAGGAAGGATGTTCCCGATGCTGGAGACATCCAGAAGCATAGGCTAAGGATACGGGGTAAATCTTTCAGGTCTAAGATGAGGAGAAATTACTTCACCCAGAAAGTGGTGAGCCTATGGAATTCGCTACCACAGAAAGTAGTTGAGGCCAAATCATTGTATGCTTTCAAGAAGGAGTTAGATATAGCTCTTGGGGCGAAAGGGATCAAACGATATTCGGGGGAAAACAGGAACAGGTTACTGAGTTGGATGATCAGCCATGATCATAATGAATGGAGGAGCAGGCTCGAAGGGCCGAATGGCCTACTCCTGTTCCTATTTTCTATGTTTCTATGTACCTCTGCTGCGTTTAAGAACAACTTGATCTTGATAGTTTCTACAGTATTTGTGGAAATATTTTGATAGGGGAAATAGTGCAAAAGAGACGTTTGGCCTTCAGTTCCTTTCATTACTACCCCCTCGCACCCAGCACAGCCATCCCCACCCATCCCCCAACGATATTCAGTTACATTAGTTCCAGCGGAACTAACTATCGGGCAGGCTGTAGAAAAGGTAACAGTTGAGCTTCTGCCAGTTTTGCCGTTCTCCCATGTTCAATTTCACTTCCTGTTCCCTCGAAAACTCTTTTGAACATTTTGTCTCTAACTTTTCACAGTGACGACTACGACCAGAATGTATTTGGCGACCAATGGGCTCCCGACGCTCACAGAATCCCGGTCTCCACTTATAACCAATTCCACGATTGTGAGTCAACACACCAAACGAGTGCCCACGTCCATGAGGAGTCCAACTACGCCTCTAGCACCTGTTTACCCAGAATCAACCTCCTCTTCACCTGCAACAACAGGTATAAGCCCGAGTTCAGTAACTCAGTCTCCAACTTCTACAGCATCGTTATCTACAATTGTGGGATTTTGGAGCAGTGAGACTGCACCCATCGTGACTAGTGAGACTGTGCGCATTGTAACAAATGAGACTGCACCCATCATAACCAGTGAAACTGCACCCATTGTGATCAGTGTGGCTTCACCCATTGTGACCTCTGGGAATGTGAACATCGTGTCACCTAACGTAAGCAGTCAAAATGTGCCCATCATGGCCAGTAAGGCTGCGCTCATTATCTCCAGTGAGACTGTTTCCAGCGTGACCAGTGCATCTGTGAGCATCGTGACCACTGAGACGGTGCCCTTCGTGACCAGTGAGAGCACACCCATCGTGACTAATGAGACTGCAGCCATTTTCACTGGTGAGACTGTGACAGTCGTGATAAGTGAGACTACGCCCATTGTACACAGCAAGACTGCACCCAGTATCTCCACTGATACTGTGCCCATCGTGGCCAGTGAGACTGCACCCATCAAGACCAGTGAGGCTGTGCCCATCATGACCATTACGACTGCACTGACCATCATGAGGGAGTCTACACCCATCGTGAACAGCGATGCTACACACATCATGACCAGTGAGGCGGCGCCCATCGTGACCAGTCAAAGTGTACCCAATGGAGTCAGTGGGACTGCACCCACTGTAACCAGTGAGGTTGTGCACCTCCTGACCAGTGATACTGCACGCATCCTGCGCAGTGAGGCTGTGCCCATCATGACAAATGAAACCTCCCCCATCATGAACAGTAAGACGGAACGCATCCTGGGTAGTGAGGGTGCAACCATCGTGACTAGTGAGGCTATGCCCGTCGTGAATAGTGAGGCTGCGCCAAACACGTACAATGAGATTCCATCCATAATGACCAATGAGACTGCACCCATCGTGACCAATGAAACTGTGCCCATAATAACCAGTGAGAAAGCATCCTTCGTGACTAGTGAGACTGTACGCATTGTAACAAATGAGACTGCAACCATCATAACCAGTGAAACTGCACCCATTGTGATCAGTGTGGCTTCACCCATTGTGACCTCTGGGAATGTGAACATCGTGTCACCTAACGTAAGCAGTCAAAATGTGCCCATCATGGCCAGTAAGGCTGCGCTCATCATCTCCAGTGAGACTGTTTCCAGCGTGACCAGTGCATCTGTGAGCATCGTGACCACTGAGACGGTGCCCTTCGTGACCAGTGAGAGCACACCCATCGTGACTAATGAGACTGCAGCCATTTTCACTGGTGAGACTGTGACAGTCGTTATAAGTGAGACTACGCCCATTGTACACAGCAAGACTGCACCCAGTATCTCCACTGATACTGTGCCCATCGTGGCCAGTGAGACTGCACCCATCAAGACCAGTGAGGCTGTGCCCATCATGACCATTAAGACTGCACTGACCATCATGAGGGAGTCTGCACCCATCGTGAACAGCGATGCTACACACATTATGACCAGTGAGGCGGCGCCCATCGTGACCAGTCAAAGTGTACCCAATGGAGTCAGTGGGACTGCACCCACTGTGACCAGTGAGGTTGTGCACCTCCTGACCAGTGATACTGCACGCATCCTGCGCAGTGAGGCTGTGCCCATCATGACAAGTGAAACCTCCCCCATCATGAACAGTAAGACGGAACGCATCCTGGGTAGTGAGGGTGCAACCATCGTGACTAGTGAGGCTATGCCCGTCGTGAATAGTGAGGCTGCGCCAAACACGAACAATGAGATTCCATCCATAATGACCAATGAGACTGCACCCATCGTGACCAATGAAACTGTGCCCATAATAACCAGTGAGAATGCATCCTTCGTGACTAGTGAGGTGGTGCCCATCATGCCCAATGCGAGAGCATCTATCGTGACCAGTGAGACTACATCCTTCGTGACCGGTGACGCTGTGACCATCGTGACCAATGAGACTGCATCCATAATGAACAGTGAAGCTGTACCAAATCGGGACAGTGAGACTGCATCCATCATGCCCAGTGAGACAATGCCTCCATTTTCCAACAAGGTGGAGGCTCCACCATAGATTAAACCCATCAATCGTTTTTCTGCCTTCTTCGTGTATAGAACTTTGGAACAGTCATGCAATGCCACTTTGAGACCAGTGCTGAATTTGGCTTTACAATCAGCACTGCCAATTTTTTTGCAGCCTGGACAACACCACAAGGCAATAATAGCACATGTACATTTTCTCTGAAACAAGTTCTATCTCAACAGGTAAACCACCAGCAAAATTGTTTTTAAATCATTTTGTACTGTCCCAAGTCAATGCAGCATTCTGGGCCCACGTAAATCAAGCGATACCATCCCAGATCAATTCAGCATTTCCATTATCATTTGTAAGGCAGGCTACGCTACCCCAGATTAATACAGCTTTTCCAGCATCGCATTTAAGTCACTCTCCGCCCTCTGCCCAGGAGCATGAACGTGAACAGATTTATCTGCAAAATCCCGGATCTATGTCTAAATCAGACTACATAATCCTAAGTCATAAACGTTATCTCTAAATCAGGCTGCAATATACACAGGACAGTAGAGTAGCAGCCTCATCATTTGCTAATTCTGATGCATCTTCTGTAATCATTTAAATAGTAAAGTCACTACGAAGGCATCGATTCATGCCCCTAATGAGAAAGATAGCCCCCTCCCCATCTACTTAAACAGATAATTCTTCTATAGTCTGTAAAATTGAAACATTACTAGCTGATAAAACAGATAGATATTCTCTGGTCAGTATAACAGCACTATTGGCACTTACAAAATCAGATATATCGTATCTGGTCAGTGAAGTAGTACCCTCACCAACAACCGTTATCAAGGAGGTCAGCTCGATAGATTACATCATCTGCAGCCTACTAATCTCGTGATTTAAGAGGGTGGGGGCATGAAGCACAGTTAGGGAAGAAGTGCTGGTATGGTTAAAGTATACTGGTAAAATAAATTAAATGTTAAGATAGTAGATCAGCAGTGGCAGGCATTTAAGAAGATGTTTCATCATCTCACCAACAATGTATTCAATTGAGAGCGGGTTTTGTTACGAGAAGGATGGACAATCCATGCCTACATAAGGAAGTTAAGGATGGTTTTACCATCTAGTGATTCAGATACATCTGCTGAACAATTAATGCAATCCATTTCATGTGTGGCGCATTTTATTTGTTTTGAATTGTGAAAGGCTGATCTATAGATGGGAACATTGGTGCAGAATTAGACCATTCCAACCCTCAAGACTGCTTCGCCATTCGCTTAGCTAATGGATGATCATCTATCTCACAGCCACTTTGCCGCATTATCCCAACATCCCTTGATGTCATCAGTATCTAGATATCTATCCATTTCTGTCTTAAGCATGCTCAATGATTCAGCTTCCAGACCCTCTGAGGTGCAGAATTACACAGGTTCACCACCCTATGTGTGAAGGAATTGCTCTTCATCTCTGTCCTAAGTGGTATATCCCTCATTCTGATACTATGTCCCTTGGTGCGAGACTGAGCAGCCAAGGGACGCCTCCTATCTACATCCACCTCGTCACGCCCTATAAGAAATGTATAATTTTCAATTAGATAACCCCTCTTTCTTTGAAAATCTGGAGAATACAAAGCCAGTTTCCTCAATCTGTCCTCATCAGACAATTCCGACATCGCAGTGATTAGTCTGTTGAATCTCCCTTGCATTCTCTCGATGGGAAGTATAAACTTCCTTAGATGAGGAGACAAATCCAGGAGTGATCTCACCAAGGCTCTATACAAGAGCAAGACTTTTTTTTTTTACTCCTGCACTCAAAAGCCCTGACGATGAAAACCGACATACCATTTGCCTTCTCGTCAATTGCTGCATCTACATGATTTCAATCAACCAGATTTCAGTGGTTCATGAACAAGGCCAGACAATTTCCTATGGACATCAATAGTTTCCAACATCTCACCATTCAATAAATGCTCTTTCTTACTGCTTTTTTTTCTACCAAAGTGGATACCTTCTCACTTATTCACCTGATATTCCATCTGCCATGTTCCTGCCCATTCACTTTGCCTGACCACGTCCTGTTGAGGCCGCCTTGTATCCCCCTCACATATTACTTTCCCATCTAGTTTTATGTTATCAAATAATCGATACAGGTTTTAAATAACTGTGGCCACAGAACTGTTCCTTGCGGTACCTCCCGATAAAAGCCTGCAACTCTGAGAATGACCTGTTTATTCCGACGCACCTTTTCTGTCGGTTAACCAATTCGCAATCCATGGCAGTATATTACCCCCAATTCCATGTGCTCTGTTTATTTTACCAACCTCGTATGTGGGACCTGATCAAAGGCCTTCTGAAAATCCAAATACACCAAAACCACTTGTTTTCCTTCATCTGTGCTACAGGTAAATTCCTCCAAAACACCCAACAGTTTTAGCAAACGTGATTTCCCTTTCTTAAATCCAGGTTAGCTCTGTCCAATCATACTAATAGTTCAGACCGATAACCAATGGAAAAAAGTTAATTATTTTTACTTGTATAATCATATTCCAGTTCCGAAAGACAACGTTATTAAATCAAAGTTAATTATTACTGTTTAAAAAATGGCATGTATTTTCTGCTTAGTAGTAAAAATAAACAAATAAATTATTTAGATTCGTTGTGTTTTAATTATAATGCAATACCAAATATGTAACACGTGTGGTTGCAACAGGAATAAAAACAAATGCACTAAATCCGAAGCTACACCAGAAAATTCTGGTAGCTTTAGCATCTGTGGAAACAAGAGACACCACAAAAAATAATAAACATGCATGATATAGGTAATTTAATAGACTGACACTTCTCAAAGCGCTTCACAGGAGCGATATTGGACATAAAATGCCACGACACCTCATGAGGAGATATTGTGTGAGGTGACCAAATGCGGCATCGCATAGATCTGTTTCAGCCAGTATTTTAATGAGAAAATAAAATGGAGGGAAGCAGAAGTGGTTGAAGGTGGGTTGAGAGGCTTAGGGACTAGCAACTGATGGAATGGCCACCAATGGTGGAAAGACGAAACTTAGGGATGGAGAAGAGGCCAGAATTTGAGGAACGCAGATGTTTGTAGTTCTGAAACGGGTACATATATGGGAATGGGGCGAAATCATAGAAAGATTTGAAAACGAGGCTGTGGGTTTTTGAAGCAAGACATTGTCGGAATCGTATCCAATGGAAGACAGCGATAACAGAGGTGAGAGCTAAATTGGACTTGGTGCAAGTTAGGATACTGGCAGAAGAGTTTAGAATGAAATCAGGTTTAAGGAGGGTTCAAAGTGGGATGTTGGCCAAGACAACTTTGGAGCAGTCATAGTATTTCAGTGCTGAACCATTGTTAACATTTCAATTTGCTCCCAGGGAGTATTTGGAACTTCACAGTACATTGGAGACGGAGGATTTGAGCAGCAGCTTATGGTTATTGAACTGTTCTCTGGTCATCCGTTTTAGCTGCATAGCGTTGTGTAGAGAGTAAGGCACAGAAAGTCGTCTTTTGGCCTAACTGATCTTGCTGGCATTTGTGGTCGAGACCTGATTCCAAGAAGTGATCTTCAGTTAATCATCTCTGCATCTCTTTTAAGTTCTTTGGGCCTCATATGCTTATTCAGCTTTCACTAAAATGCATCCATGTTAATCTATTCAACCACTCATTGTGGTAGCACGTTCCACTTTCTGAACACATTTTGTAACGACAAGACTATCTTATATTGATGCCCAGTGGGTATGGATTACCGACAAGTACAAGGGGGTAAAGAATTATGGGGGTCTGGCAGGAATATGGAGGTAAGGGCACAATCAGATCAGCTGAATGCAACAGCTGGCTCAAGGGGACAAATGGATTCTTCTTGCTCCTATTTCTTATGTTCTTATGCAAGTGAAATTATTTTCTCTTTGTCTAATCATTACTTCTTCCATAATCTTGAAAACTTCGATCAGATCAACATTCAGCGTTCTCTTTTCTAAATAAAGACTTGGACTAGTTCAGTCAACAAAATACGTCCAAAAACGGGCAGGGCTGTCTTCCCCTGATAGTATTGAGCTCCAAACTTTATAATAACTTGCCATCGAAAAGTGATGTTATTACATAATCGTAGTAAAATGCATATAGAAAAATAGAAATATTGCTAGTTATCCATAACAATGCTTCTCAGTCGCATTATTGTTTTATAATATATTGGATTACATAGATTTCTGCTGGATGTTACGAAAATTGTAGACATGGCAGGAGAAGTTTTCAAATTTACTAATTATACAAATAGATGTAAAAACCTCTGAAACACTGCTTTGCGATTTTATTAATAATAGCGTCCTACTATCTGCCTGATTTTACTGCTGCATATCATAATATTTCCTAACTTTGTTTTTTTTAAAATCCTCAGTCACTTAATCAAGTCTGGCGATTAAAAAAAATCTGCAAGGGAGAAATCTACCCATTTATGTCGTTTGGTCGATTGTTTTCATTGTATGATTATGTCCCAGTTGTTCTTACCAGGGTATGTTGTATTTGTTGGCAAGGTCAATTCAATCGACGAGAGAGCTAATTCAATTATGTTTGACTGATGAATAGGACAAGGGTGAGGGATGTTTCTATACAGCATTGTTGATAATCATACGGTGTGAATCTAATCAGGTGTTTTCTAATAATAATTATCTATCAATGTCAAGGAAGTAATAGGGAGGCTAGAGTGGAACAGGATGCTTTTATTGTCCAAACATTGACTTAAAAGTAAAACGTATGGGGCATTAAAACTATAACCCCATAAATTGCATTGTGTCTGAATTAATACCAGCAAACACAGATGTCAATTCATATTGTTGGAAAATTTCCCTGCTCTTCCTGAATGTTGCATAATAAACCCCAACAATCAAGATAGCACTGCTATTACAGTGAAGGTGGTCATGATGGAAACTTCATGAACATAGGAATTGTAAGCCGTAAACAGGCCAAGGGCTATTCACCTTCAACCATCCTTTCCTTCCCATGGTACAATGAAAATGGAGTTGCTGAGAATTCATAGCAATCGATCTTTATTAATAAGTATGCAAGAGAGTCTGGTATCAGTGGATCAAGACCATCAGCAGTGTCGAGTTTCCGGACACAGAAATTCTTACGTGGTCTTCCCAAGCATGCAACACTTATATTATGTTGTGCGACAGCTAGCTCCATGCATTCTATCCAGTAATGTCCAGTAATGTAATTTTATGAGAAAAATATATTTTTCAATTAAAATAATCAATGTTGTTTTGCCTAATCTGCGCTAACTCTTAAGTAATTCACAAAGTGGACTGGTGAAAGGTATATCAATGTTTTATTCACATATTAAATCATCAAGTACAAACACTCACTACTTGCACAGTATACCTCCCTTCAAGACAGGAGGTGATCAGCCTCGGACTTGGGGCTACCCTTCTGCTGTCTGAGCCCTGAACTAAGGGTGCCTTCTTGAGTGTTCTTCCTCATGGTCCTCATGCCAAATCAAGTTTCCGACAGGGATTAAATCTTGTTTCCAAGCCCCACTCATCTTACTTACTCATCGTGGTCTGGTATAATAATATAATGATAATTCCTTATTTGGTTCAATAAGAGCCTGGTCAGCACGTTTCATTTCTCACACTCTCCCATTGTCTACTGTGGGTCTAATCATATCCATGTCCATAGCACCGCCTTATCTGGCTTGTGAAAGCACACTGAGTCTGATGGCATCGTGGCTAATGTTTCAGTTGTTTTTCTGGACTGTCTGCAATTCCTCTGAGCCATCTATGTGCTGCTCCCCTTTCTAGCCAAACCCCCTATGTTTTGATACACTGCGTATTGTTGTGTGACTGGCCCTTTTTCTCAACTAAGTTGTTTTGTGTTTTTACTGGGTCTACAATGCCAACTTCTCGCATCGTGTCCCTCGGGGACCTGTTGCATACATTGACTACTAATTCGCTGAAATATTGATTCCTCACATTAATTAAGAATTTAATAGCTTGAAGAGTGGTCCATGCCCTCCAGTTCGACTGCTTTGAACAGGGCGAAATAGCTTGCCATGTCCAATGTTTTCGAGGCCCATTAGGATTCCAGAAAAGAGGAATGATATCACCTCACAAATTTGTGTTTCACTGATATCATGCCCACCTTCATCACCATTGCGGAGTGAAGTCGTGATTTATATGGCAAATAATTAAGATTGACGCTGTTAAATATGCAACGTCTGTACAAAATGGAGGGGAAAGTGTGTAAATTACACACTAGTCCACCATCATCATCAGAATATTAAATAGCACAGATTTTTTGCGACGTTTCATTATAATCACTTCCAGCTGCATTTATCGAGATCATAATCCATAAATGGTTATGATATTTACCCCTGGATCTGATTAAAGATCTGATGTCCTGCCACATCCATTCATGAATAGTGGTGGATATTAAGGGTGTAACTGGTGATGGAGGCCCCACGAACATCCTTAATCTCAATAATGGCGATGTCCAGCATATCAGTTGGAAAGACAAGGCTGAAATGTTGTACCCATTTCAGTCAGAAGAGTTGTGTGGATGATACATCGTGACCTCTTCCTGAGGTTCCCAGCATCAAATATCCCAGTGTTCATCCATTCGACTGATTTAACAAAGTATCAAGAAATGGCAGAATTCACAGGATACATCAAAGAAGATAGACATTGAAAGCATCCCAGTTGTCGTGTAAATGAGTTGTACTGCAGCATTAGACATGCTCCTGGAAGAGCTCTTTCAGTACAGGTGCTATGCCAACTGTTATACAACTACATGAGAAGTTGCCCAGTTATGCCCTGTCCAAAAAATTATTAAAAAACAAATGACAAATCCAATCTGGCCAATTACTGCCTCATCTTTCTCATGCAATCGTAATCAAAGTGATGAAATGTGTCATTGGCAGTGCTATGAATTGGCACTGACTAAGCAGTAACTTGCTCAGCGATTTTCAGTTTGGGTTCCAACAGAACCACTTGGTTGCAGACCTCATTGCAGCGTTGATCCGCAGGTGGACCAAAAAGCTGATTTCCATAGGTGGGGTGAGGGTGAAAGCCTATGATATTGAGGCAGCATTTGACCAAGTGTGGCTACGGGCACCTTCATAAGATTGAAGTCAGTGAAAATCAGGGGAAACACTCCACAGGATTCTGTTATGCCAAGCATAAAGGAACGTGGCTGTGATTATCAGGGTGCAATTATCTCAGTCCGAGCACTTAGGGAAACATAAATTCGAGTAAGAGTAGGCCATTCGGCCACACGAGCGTGGTTCGTCATTCAACGAGATCATGGCTGATCTCCTACCTCAACAAGATTTTCTGGCATTATTCCATACACCTTGACACCATTAATATCTAGAAATCTATCGATATCTGTCTTGAATATACTTAATGACTGAGCCTCCAAAACACTCTGTGGTCGAGAATTCCTCAGATTCACCACTCGCTGAGTGAATAGGTTCCTCCTCATCGCAGTTTGAAATGGTGTAACCCTTATTCTGTGACTGGTCTAGAACCATCCCCTCTTCCCAACTCATCCCCCCGCCCCCTCCCAGCCCCCAAACACAGCCGGGAGATACATCCTTGCTGCATCTGCACTGTCAAGCTATATAAGGATTTTGTATGCTTCAATAAGATCACTTGCCATTCTTTGAATCTATAGCGAAAACAGGCCCAGCCAACTCATAGGAGCATTCTGCCATCCCAGAAATATGACAGGTGAAACGGCATTGCACAATACTCCAGGTGTGATCTCATCAAGGCGCTATAACAATTGGAGCAAGACATCTCTAATGATGTACTCAAATCCAATTGCAATAAAACGAAAATACACCATTTGCCTTCCAAATTGCTTGTTGCCCCTGCATGTTAGCTTTCAGTGACTCGTAAACAAGGACACCCAGTTCCTTGGATATCAGCACTTCCCAATCTCTCACATTTAAGAAAAACTCTGTTCTTCTGTCTTTCATGGCAGAATGAACAGCTTCACTTTTTCTCACATTATCGTCCATCTAACATTATAAGGTTAGAAGTTGGAATGTGGGCTGACGATTGCACAGTGTCCTGTCTTATTCCTGTAACTCATCAAATACTGATGCACTCCCTGTCCCCATGCAGTAAGACGTTGCCATCATTCACGCGTGAACTGAGAAATGGCAAGTAATATTCGAACAACACAAGTGGCAGGCAACGATTATCTTCAACAAGAGATATTTAAACCATTTTCGCTCGAAATTAAATGGAATTACGATTGTTGAATTCCCTACCATCAATGTGCTAGTTGTCATCATTAATCAGAAAATTAACTGGATTAGCCACAGACAGATTATGGATACAAAGGGTGGAGGCTGGGAAATCTACAGCGAGTAATTCAGCTCCTGACTGACATAGAATAATGGAAACATAGAAAATAGGAACAAATAGAAAATATAAAATTTGGCCCTTCGAGCTTGCTCCGCCATCCACGACGATCATGGCTGATCATCCAACTCAGTAACATGCTTCCACTTTCAAAACATTCAAAAAATGAATAAATCAAACTATTACCTATACTATAAAGCGTGATTCTGTTTCTGCAAATGTTGCTCATTGGCGATATTTAAATTAATTATTTTGTAGCCCTATAACTACCTCTATAGTAGCTGAAAATGTTCAATTTCCTGTGTACCTTATGACCGGCCAGAGACTATACTTTTTTATAGCTTCTGCCTGTCCCTCACCATAAATGCATTTGCCTGGCTGAAGAGAAATCCCTGCTGCTTTGGGATTTTATGGTGTTCTGCAACTTCGCCATCATCTTTCGGATCATGCAACTGACTCTGTAAACCTCCCGCATCCTCATTCACATGAATAATGCCTCTTCCGTGTGTTAAACAAAGAACAAAGAACAGTACAGCACAGGAACAGGCCATTCCGCCCACCAAGCCTGTGCAGATCATGATGCCTGTCTAAACTAAAACATTCTGTACGTCTGGGGTCCATATCCCTCTATTCCAATCCTATTCATGTGTTTGTCAAGACACCTCTTAAGCGTCGCTACCTGCTTCCACCACCTCCCCTGGCAGTAAGTTCCAGGCACTCACCACCCTCTGTGTAAAAAACCTTGCCTCGCACATCCCCTCTAAATTTTGCCCCTCGCACCTTAAACCTATGTCCCCTAGTAGCTGACTCTCCACCCTGGCAAAAACACTGTCCTTGCCACTCATAATGTTGTAAACCTCTAACAGTTCGCCCCTACACCTCCGTCGTTCCAGTGAAAGCAATCCGAGTTTATCCAACCTCTCCTCATAGGTAATCCACTCCAGACCAGGCAACATCCTGGTAAATCTCTTCTGTGCCCTCTCCAAAGCCTCCACATCCTTTTGGTAGTGCGTTCACCAGAATTGTATGCAATATTCCAAGTTCTGTGCAGCTGCAGCATGACTTGCCAATGTTTATACTCAATGCTCTGACCGATGAAGGCAAGCATGCCGTTTGCCTTCTTGGCTACCTTATCCACCTGCGTTGCCACATTCAGTGATCTGTGGACCTGTACGACCAGATCTCTCTGCCTGTCAATACACCTAAGGGTTCTGCCATTTACTGCATACTTCCCACCTGTATTAGACCTTCAAAAATGCATTACCTCATATCTGTCCAGATTAAACTCCACCTGCCATTTCTCCGCCCAAATCTCGAACCGATCTATATCCTGCTGTATCCTCTGACAATCATCATCACTATCCGCAACACCAACAACCTTTGTGTCATCCGCAAACTTACTAATCAGACCAGCTACATTTTCCTGCAAATCACTTTTAAAAACTACAAAAAGCAAAGGTCCCAGCACTGATCTCTGTGGAACGCTACTAGTCACAGCCCTCCATTCAGAAAAGCACCCTTCCACTGCTACCCTCTGTCTTCTCTGACCGAGCCAGTTCTGTATCCATCTTGCCAGCTCACCTCTGATCCCGTGTGACTTCAACTTTTGTACCAGTCTGCCATGAGGAACCTTGTCAAAGGCTTTACTGAAGTCCATGTAGACAACATCCACTGCCCTTCTTTCATCAGTCATCTTCGTCACTTCCTCAAAAACTCTTTGAAAAATTCCAGTCATTCAATGCTCCATGCTGGTTTCAACCTACCAGCATCATAATTATACCAACAAAGGACTTTTGACTTTACTCCTGATTCATTCCTAGTATCTACCATCGGGTAAAGCTACAGATTCACCTTTAGCTCAGCTGGTAGTTCAGTGGACTTTTTTTTTATTTGAGTGTGAAGAGCTTAAATCAATGTTTGGCTTATGCTTCTAAATCAATAATTTCTGTTTTTTTGTCTGTCCTTTGCGTGAATATGTGCTGTGTGTGTTTGCTCGAGAATGACCAATATTGTGATTTTCGGATATTTTGCCTTTGTATTTGATGCTAACTAAAGAGCATGTTGTCTCTCCCCATGGATACCCTGTCGTAGCATTTACAAGCTTTAACGCCACGATAAGGTTGCAAATAAATTTGCAGAACTCAATGGAATAAGAGACAGGTTTGTGCAAACTCTCGCCATAAGTTAACCCATTATGTATTGGCACAATACTGTTGATTGTGTGCTGTAGCCGCTCCAACACCAGTATATCCTTCCTGCAATGCTGTCCAGACTGAATGCAGTACGCCGGATGGGAATAATGAAAGTCTATGCAACTGAATCAACGTATCTATTGGGATTCAGTGGGCATATTATTTTTCGTTTAATTGTAATTGTCTGCTCGGGCTATATTATTGAAAATGGTGGAGATCGAAATTTATTTGCCTCCGTAGAATTTCTCACTTCTCACTTCTGGAGCACCTCATCGAATCATGAAATCATAGAATGGCAGTAGCAGAGAATGAGACCATTTGGTTCGTTAAGAACGTGCTGACCCTCTGCAAGAGTGGTTTTGATGCTCCCACTCCCTGCTGCTTTCCCCTTAACCCTGCTATTTCTTTCTTTCAGGTGCGGATCTATCCCCCCTCACCCCACCCCCACCCTCTGTGAATTCCAGAGTTGAATATGCCTCCAACACCGATTGAGACATTGCATTAGAAATCTTAATCATTCACAGCATTAAAAAAAATTGTTCTTCATGTTGACAATGCTTCTTTTATAAGTGAATTTACATCTGCTTCCATGGGTTTCTGATCCATTCACCAAGGAAACATTTTTTTTGAATGTATTCTCCATCTACTCTTTCTAGATCTGCTCATGATTCTGAACACTTCTATCAAATCTCCTCTCGACCTTGCTTTCTCTCAGCAGAACAATTGCAGTCTCACCAATCTGTCTCTGATAGTGACATATCTCCTTCCTGGAACGATCAGTAGAATTTTTCTGTGCACGATGTTGAAAGCCTTAACAACCTTCCTGAAATGTTGGGCACATAATTGCACACCAATGCTCCAATTGGTGCTGAACCAGTGTCTTATCATCGTTTATCATAACGTGGTCGCTTATGCACTCTACCATTCCATTGATAAAGTCCTGGATCTGATATGACTTTGTGACCTCTTTCTCAACCTACTCTTTCACCTTCGATCATTTGTGCACATATTCCCCAGGCATGTCTGTTCAGGCCTACCCTTTCTAACTGAGCACTTAACTTTATTGTGGTTCTCCGTATTCATCCTACGAAAACTCACATCTGATTGATATTTGTGGTTTCAAAAAGGATGACATCGCACTTGCTGAAATTGAACTCCACTTGATACAGTTATATTGGTACATTTCTATTCCGCAAAAATAGGAGAATTTCAATCTGTCCAATAACTACCCCATCTATCTACTCTCTAGCATCATCAAGATGATAGAAGATGGCGTCGAAAATGTCATGAGGCAGTACTTGCACAGAAAGACCTGCTCACCGGTGCTCAGTTTGGGTTCTGACTCGGCTCGTGGCCTTATTACAGCCTTTGTCCAAAGATGAATGGAAAGAGATGAATTTAAAAGGTGGGGTGAGAGTGACTAACCTTGAAATCAAGACAATATTTGACTGAGTGTGAATCAAGGAACCTAAAAAAATTGAAATAATTGGAATCGGGGGAAAACTCTCCACTGCTTGCAGTCATACCGAGCACAAAAGGAAGATGCTTGTGGCTGTTGGAGACCAAATAACTAAGCCCCAGAAAATAGCTGCAGGAGTTCCTCAGGGTAGTGTCCTAGGACCAAAAAATCTTCAACTTCTTCATCAGTGACCTTCTCTGCATCAACAGGTCCAGAGTGGGGATGTTCGCTGATGATTGCACTCTATGATTCACAGCTCCTCATATGCTGAATTCGTCGGTGTCATCATGGAGAATGACTGGAAAACATTCATGCTTGTGCTGATTAGTGGCAAGTAACAATCCCACCACACAAGAAACCAGGCTATAAGCTCCTCCAACAAGAGAGAATCGAACCAACTCCTCGTGACATTCAATGGCATTACTTTTGCTGATTCCCTCACCATTGACATACTGGGTGTAACCGTTTACCAGCAGATTAACTGGACCAGTCGTCTAAATACTATGGCTGTACGAGCAAGTCAGAGGCTGGGGATTCTGCAGAGAGGAACTCACCTCCCGACTCCCCAAAAGCCTGCCCACCATTAGCAAGGCACAAGTAAGGAATATGATGGAATATTTTCCACTTGCTTCATTTCGAACAATACGCTGGAAGCTTAGTAGAAAAAAAAACAGCCTGCGTGGTCGGGAGCCGAGCCATCACCTTGGACATTCACACCCTCACATTCACACCAGTGCAAATTGGCAGAAGTCTGTACTACATAAAAATGCAATTTTACTGGCAACTATAGCGCCGTTCCTTCACAATGGCTGCGTCAAAAACCAGGAACTCCCTTCATTATACACTGTGGGTATGCCTCCACCAGATGGACTAATGCTGTTCAAAATGGTGGATCACCACCACTTTCTCAAGGGCAATTTAAGGGGTTGAACAAATGTTGGCCGTGCCAGAAACGTTGACATTACATGGACGATTTAAAAAGATGACCTTACATGTTCGTTTGCAACTTTCCACTCTCATTAGCACTACATACTGCCTGTCTGAACTTAAGGTTCTCTACAAACTTGTTTAGATTACATATTTCTTGAAACAAGTTACGAATACAATTGAGACGTCGGTACAAATTCCTGGGAAACAGCAGTTCTCTCATCAGGGAATGTTATTAAATAAATTTTATTTGTTGGGAGAGAGCGCAACTGTCAATTTAAAACAGATTGGTATATGTCGAAACTTGTCAAGAGAGTCTAGGTGACTCTTTCTCATTCTTGACTGGTCCAACAGTGCAAACATCCGCAGTCTTGAAATGAGTTGCAGAGTTCTAACTGCCATTGCTATGAAAAAGAGTTTTATGATTTGTGTTCCAGTTCCATACAAGTGACAGAGCAATCAGTTGCATTCATGCACTTTGAGAAAAAAATAACATTCTATTCACATTTTCCTTGCTCACAGTCCACTTGCTTTAAATGACATAATAACTTTGTCTTCCAAGTCTCTTTGTTTCTCTACTTCTTCTAACTTTATACAACTTCGAAAATAGAGTGACTGTTCTTTCTTGGTAACAAGTGAATGGAATCAAACTTGCCCACAAAGTATTCAATTTGATACAGTTTTTCTAACTAACTTAATACTTCTTTGGCATACTACAATGTATCATTATCCTCCAAACTTTTTTTCATTTCTAATTTGGATATGCAAGCCACAAGGAAATGTTGTCGCAAAACTAAGATGTGCAGGGTGCAACATTACACATCAGACATACAAAGTAAGGTTAGCGAGGCCTGAGTAGCTCAGTCGGTCGAGATTGGAATTGTAATCTGAGAGCCCAGTGTTCAAGTGGCCAGTTGTTTACTGTGTTTGCTTCTGTGCTGTACACACACCAAGACATGTTGTATTTCCTGTAATGTGGTGTTCAGAATTTCATGCAGTGCTCCCGATATGTTTGATAATGGTGCTGTACAACGGAAAATTCGTGTTCATTTTATTCCAGCGTCTTTTAATATTTTCATTTGTTTTTCTTCATTTAGGAGATGTGGACGTCCCACGCAACGCCAGCATTAATTTCCCCTTCATAAGTGTTGTTTGTACGGTGGTGATGAGCCTGCATCTTGAACCGCTACCTTCCTTGTGGTGTTGGTAGTCCCACAGTGCTCTTAGAATGGGAGTTCCATGGTGTTGACACAGCGACAACTAAGGAAAGGCGATCTGTTTCCAGGTCAGGAATTTGTGTGCCATGGAGGAGAACTTATGGTGCCGATGTTCCCATACACCTGTTCTCTTGATCTTGCATGTTTGGTACGTGGTGTCAAAGGAGCCTTGGTGTTGCTGCAGTGCATTCGCACATGCCTAATTATTAATGATCATAAAAATTATACTTCTAAATTACTTTGTCTCCTGTAGTTTTTCACTTCCTTCCATTTACAATATACTCAGAATGATTTTTGTTTTTGTTTCAGTATAGAGGACTTCGCACGTGGCAACAAAAATGCATTTGATGTAGTTTTACTAACGCTCTTAATGTGTGGATGTTTCCTAATAACGTTCCCCTCTCTTGAACATGATTTATTTTCCTTTGTAAGTTATTGTGGAGCACAACGTGCTCGTTAAGCAGTGCTCAGTTACGAAATTCCAAAAGTCGGAGATTTGCAGCAAGTGAAAATTGGTTTGAATGTGTAAGACGGGGCTGCTGTGTATTATTTTTGTTTATGTCCGGTGACTCGTGAGTGTTCTTCTTGTGTCAGTATGAACTAAAGATAAACAAAAACACCTAATTAGCTACCATTTAATTTACTAAATTCCTGACTAATTATCCAGCAAATAAACAGATGAGGTTCGACAAACATGGCAGGAAAGGTTGCATGCCATTTATTGCAGCATGTGGGAGATTGTGGGAACCCCGGACACCATATCTAAGATAATTGCCTGCAACTCGGGGAGCTTCATCACAGAGTTGTGGAACTGCAACGCGAGCCGAAGACAATGTGGGACATCAGCGAGGGGGAGAGTTAACTTGACACTTTAGCATGTTAACTTGATCAAGTTAACGTTATTCCAGGAGGCAGCCACAACCCTCAGCTTCATCTGCAGTAGAGAACTAGTCAATTTTCAGGGAACATGAGGCCATGACAGTGATTCAGAGATATGGGGATACAACGTATAGTGATAAAGGATTTTTGGCACTTGGCCTTGACCAACAGGTATAAGGTAATGGCTACTTGGGTAGATGAGAAGAAGAATTGCAGGTTGAGTGATCAAATTGAAAGGACTACCACTGTGCAGGAAATTATTGATGTGGGCGTGGGAGGAAAAGGCATACAGTAATGATTGGGATATAATAGTCTGAGGAATAGATTCTGCTGTCTGCGATCGAGAGCTCCAAAGGTTGTGCTCCTTGCCCAGTGTTATATCTGAAGTTTTCTCCGCACAGCTGGAGACGAATTCTGAGTGGATGGGAAGGGTAAAGTTGTTGTGGACCATGTCGGTACAAACTACCTTCGGAATACTGTCATTTTTAATGAAGTTACAGAGGTTACAGACCAAATTGTAAAGCAGAATCTCTGAAATAATAATTTTTGAATTGTTACCCGAGCCATGTGCGAATTTGCATAGGGTTAGACCAGGATAAATACTTGGCTGAATTACTGTTGTCGGAGGCAGGGGTGTTGTTTCATGGTCTGCTTGGAACAGCATTCGGGAAAGTGTGAGATGTTTCACGGGCAAGAGCTACACTCAAACTTGGCTGGGAGCAGTGTTCTGGCGAATCGAATAACTAAGACAGTGTAAAGGGCGTTACACTAATACAGGGTGAAGCTACGATTCAGCAATGGGTACATTCAAAAAAATCAAGGAAAATATTACGGATGTAGGGCTGGAATCTATTTTGTGCAAGGAGAGCACAGTGAGTTCGGAAGGTGCTTTTAGAGTAATATGACATTAGTGACTAAGGTGATTTAAGGAAAAATGAGCAAAATGCCAAAGCTAAAGGCACTGTGCCTGATTGCACCAGGGGTAGTACAGATATAAATTAATGCATTTTCTGCAATAATCATTGCGCAGATTTCGTAGCAAAGTACTCAAGGTTGGATACTAAATATTACAGGATACTTAAAATTTTTAGTGGCTAGTCAGAATCAAAAGAAAAGAGAGACAGTGGACTACTGATAATACTGGATGGACTAAAGGTAGTAGAGAGCAAGGATCTTAGCTCAGAAAATATAGACGTAGAAGCAGTTTGGGTGTAACAAAGAAACATTAAGCGAAGGGTAACATTGAACAGGATTATCTACAAGCAGCTTCATAGTATGTGTAGTGCAGGGCAGAGCATCAATCAGGAAATTAGAGGCACATGCAGTAAGGGTAATACAGTGATCATGGGGGACTTCATATAGATGTGGAAATCAACTTTACATTAATAGCTTTGTAGATCTGTATGTCTATGAAACAACTAGGGAGAACAGGATTTTTCTTTTGTATGAGGGAACAGGCTATTTAGAATCCAGTATTGTGTAATGACAACGTATGAATTCGTAACCGTTCAGTGAAGGGACTGTGGTCTTGCGCTACGTTCTTGAGACTTAATTAAATGATAGACGCAAATTTTATATTTGAATTCAACGCAAATACTATTTGCTATCTTATTAATCTTTCTTGGTCCCCAGCTATTCAATATATACATAGTTTAGACAGGCCAAGCGAGGAAGCAAGTACATGACAGATTACATATATTATGGACAAAAGTGAAGTTATCCGCTTAGGTAGGAATTACAGAAATGCAGAGTATTCCTTAAATGTGGAGAGATTGGGAAGTGTTGATGTCCAATCGCACCTTGCTACTCCTTGCTCACAAGTCACTGAAAGCTGACATATAGGGGCCACAAGCAATTCGGAAGGCAAAATGATATGTTGGTCCTTGAGTATAGGAGGGAAGATTGCTTGTTACAATTGTATAGAGCTTTGGTGAGATCGCATCCGAAGTATTGTGCACATTTTGGCCTCCATACCTAAGGCATGATATACATGCCGTAGAGGGAGTGCAACGAAGGTTCATAAAAATGATGCCTGGGTTGGCGGAACTTTCCTCTGAGGAGAGATTGAGGATACTGGACCTATTTTCTCCAGAGTTTAGAAAAATGCGAGGTGCTCTTATTGAAGCATTCATAATTCGTACAGGTCTCAAAAGGATAGATGCAGAAAGGATGTTTTTCCTGACTTGGTGGTGCTGTGGCGGGGCGTCGAGAACCAGAGGACACCATCTGTGCAATGGAGGTAAGACATTTAGGAATGAATTGAGGAGGAATGTCTTCACTCAGAGGGTGGTGAATATTTGGAATTCTCCAACCTGAGATCTGTGGAGGCCCAGACATTCAGTACATTCAAGACCGAGATCGATAGATGACTACATATTTAAGCTATCAAGCGGAATGGGACAGTGCTGGAAAACGAAATTGACTTAGCTGATCAGACATGAACTAGCTGAATGTCGAAGCAGGCTCGAGAGGCCAAATGGCCTACTCCTGCTTCTATTTCCTATTGTCCTGTGTTGCTATCCAGATTGCATGATCACATGTATTTTTCTCGCTGATGTGTTTATGATGTTTGCAAGTCATATGTTCAGCATATATCTCAAAATGCTGATTCCTCCTTATATATGTACATTAACATTATCAGTTGGATCAGTGGCCTTGGCATTCAAAGGTACGGTTTCTAAACAATGCAATCACCATTACAATAAATTACTGGAGCCTTCAGCACATTCCCACACTCACAGACAGAAGTATCAGTGAATGAGAGAGATAGAATGAGATCCAAACTCACTTAATGTAGCAGAGATTGACGGATGCATAATTATCACATTTACATACAGTACAAGAGGCAAGACAAACTATGAAGTGCTTCCACATGTAACGGGTTTGAGAAGTTTGGGACTGACTTCCGCAAATGTCAATTGTTGCTATCGCAATTCTTAATTTTT
Source organism: Heterodontus francisci (assembly GCF_036365525.1). Classification (NCBI taxonomy): domain Eukaryota; kingdom Metazoa; phylum Chordata; class Chondrichthyes; order Heterodontiformes; family Heterodontidae; genus Heterodontus; species Heterodontus francisci. Next base: position 39,790,591 of record NC_090398.1, read on the forward strand.
AGACTGTGAGCGATAGATGTTTGTTTACGAAGGATAATGGGGGCAAAGGTGGGTATATGGAGTTGGTTGCAGGTCAGCCATGATCTCATTGAATGGCAAAACAGGCGTGAGGGTTAAATGGCCCACTCCAGCTCCTATGAGAGGCACATGATTAATCCCTCCTCACACACAATACAAGAGACTGACATATTCAGAATCTCATGCTGTGTGCCAGGGACTGACAAACACTGAATTAATTACACACACACACACACACACACACACACACACACACACACACACACACACAAAGATAAAGAATAAATGTCCCTCTCACGTACAGGACAACAGACTGAACAATTCAGCACAATGTAATAACAGATCGTCTCCACGCCCAGTATTTCTAAAGTGCACTCGCCCGGGTTAAACTCAATGATTAATGTCTGTTGTTCCCATCTCTTTGATTTGTAAACTTCACTGCACCGTAAGTTGTCAATAGCTACTGGCTGGAAGTGTAAACTGCAACACAGCAGCATAGATTCACATGGCTTGTCCTGCCTGAAGAAGCAGAGAATGAGAGGAAGTAGTATATGTATGTAAGCCCGACACTCACATTGTCACCCAAATCATACAATGAAAAATAAAATCAATTTCCGTGAGGGAAAAATAAAACTTGCCTTTTACTTAGGCATTTGTAAATTTTCCCTGTTACATTTCACTCAAGATTTAACAGTATTTCTATTTTTTTCCTGAAGATACGTTCCATATTACTTCAAATTAAAAAAATATATATATTTAAAAAAACAAAGGGCGTGACTGACAGTTCAGCCGAAAATATTCGAATTCGAAAGGGACGAAATACAGAAGAAAGCTAAGCTCAAATGAAAGAGGAATATGCTTTAACATGTTGCATGCCCTGTAGTTTATGTCCAGCAGGGATCCTTGCATTAACGGTTCAGGTCTGTGATCCTTTTATAGGAACATAGTAACATGGAAACATAGGAACAAAGGGACTTAAGAGCAGGGGGAGGCCATTCAGCCCCTTGAGCCTGCACGCCATTCACTATGTTCATGGCTGATCTTCCACTTTAATGCCTTTTTCCCACATTGTCTCGTTGTGTCGTGTGTGTTTAGAAATCTGTCCATCTCTGCTTTAAACATAATTAATGACTGAGCTTCCATAGCCCTTTGGGGTACAGAATTCCAAATATTCACAACCCTTTGAATAAATAAATTTCTCCTAAATTATGCCCTCATTGGCGTCCCCCTTACTTTGAAATTGTGTCCTCTGGTTCTAGACTCCCCAATCAGGGGGAAAATTGACTGCATCTACCTTGTCTATCCCTTTAAGTATTTTTAAGGTTTCAATTAGATCACCCCCAATCTTAGAAACTCTAGGGAATACAGGCCCAGTTTCCCCAATCTCTCTTCATAGCACAGTCCCACCAGCCCGGGAACAAGTCTGCTGAGCCTTCGCTGCACTCCCTCGATGTCAATAATATCCTTGCTAAGGCAGGGGGACCAAAACTACACACGCAGTACTCCAGGTGCAGTCTCACCAAGGTTCCATACAATTGAAGCAAGACTTCGCTACTCCTGTATACAAGTCCTCTGGCAATTAAGTCTATCATGCCATTAGCCTCCCTAATTGCTTGCTGTGCCTACATGTTGGCTTTCAGTGACTTATCAACACGGAAACCGAGGTCCTTTTGCACACCTACACTTTCTAATCTCTTAGCATTTACGAAATACTCTGCACATCTATACCTCATACCAAAGTGGATAACCTCATATGTTTCCACATTTTATTCCATCTGCTATGTTCTTGCCCACTCACTAAGATTGTCCAAATCCCCTTCAAGCCGCTTTTCATCTACCTTACAGCACACATTCCCACCTAGTTTTTGTGCCATCCGAGAACTTGGAAATACTACATTTGATGCCACATCCAAATCATTGACATATATTGTGAAATAACTAGGGCTAAAGCACTGATACCTATGGTACCACATTAGTCACAGCTTTATAACGCTAAAATGACCCATTTATTCCTACTCTCTGCTTTGTGCCTGTTAACCAATTCTTAATGCATGCCACTAGATTGTCTCCTATCCCATTTGCTTCAATTGTGCTAACCAACATCCTGTGGAAAACTTTATCAAAAGCCTACTGAAAGTCCAAGTACAGCACATCGACCGACTCCCCTTTATCAATTTGGTTAATAATATTCTCAAAAAACTCCAACAGTTTCGTCAAACATGATTTCCTGTTCAGAAATCCATGATAACTATGCCCAATCAGACCATTATTATCCAACTGCCCATTTATCATATCCATTAGAATAGATTCTTGCATTTTCCCAAAGACTGATGTAACGCTACCAGGCCTGTAATTCCCTGTTTTCTATCTCCCTCCCTTCTTAAATAGTGGCGTGACATTTGCGATCTTCCAACCTGCAGGAACCGCTGCAGAATCTATTGAGTTATGGAACATGATCATCAATGCATCCACAATCTCCACAGCATCCTTGTTCAACACGCTGGGCTATAGTATATCAGGTCCTGGAGACTTATCAACCTTCATCCCATTAATTTAACCAATACAACAATGTTACTGATGTTAATTTCCTTCCATTCCTCATTCTTCCTCATGCCTGAGATCTATAATTTAGGGAGATTTCTTGTATCTTCCTCAGTGAAGGCAGACACAAATTAATAATTCAGCTTTTCTGCCATTTCTCTTTATCCCATTTTAAATTCTCCTGACTCACATTTGTCTTTGCCAGATGTATCCTTTTTACATACCGATAGAACCTTTCACAGTTCATTTCTAATATATTTTTGCTAGCTTGCATTCATAATCTCTTCTCCCTTCCTTTATCAGTTTTCTCCTCCTCCTTTGTAGTATTCTAACATCCTCTGAATCGTCAGGTTTACTACTATCTCTGGCAATTTATAGGTCATTTCTTTTACTCACATACAATCCTTAATTTGCTTTGTTATCCACTATTATCTGTCTTTGCCTTTGGCTTTTTTGAGTCTTGAAGGAATGCATAGTTACTGTAAGCTATGTAATATTTCTGTAAAGACTATCCATTACCTGTATGCTGTCATACTTATTAATGCATTTTCCCAATCCACCTCAGCTAATTTGCCCCTTATACCTTCATAATTTTCTCTGTTCAAATTTAACACTTTGGCTTCAGATTAAACTATGTCACCTTCAAACATAATGTAACATTTTATCACATCATGGTTACAAAAGTTAATTTTCATCCTACCTCCTCTCTCCATAGATGCTGTGGGACATGTTATGTCTTTCCAGCATCATGTATTATTATTTTAATTTCCAGCCTATTCAGTATCTCGCATTTCTGTAAAATAAATCAATCACCGTGCGGGAACGGCATTAAAGAAGAAGAAAATCGGGAAACAGCGAAATAAAAGATTCACTGTCCCAGTTTCGCACTAAAATTCAGGGAACGATATCAATAATAAGGAACAAAATCTGAGTTAAACCTTCAATGGAAAATCAGGGGAACCATTTTTGTGTTTGAATTGCAATCACATGTGTTTTTGAATTAAAACTAACCCGAAGAGCATCACATTCTGTTCAACTTTTGTAGTTTGTGACTTGAGTGGATGGAATCTCAATGAGCTCTGATGGCCGGGAACTGAACCAGGGTCAAATGCTCTGAAGTTAGCTACACTCACCGTTATATAGATCGCTCACTGCCAGTGATTACTTAAGGCTTTCTCTGGATTTGCGTACTGAAAAGTTCCCTGCCTGTTTCTTGCTCGTTAAACAATGAACAATAGATTGGAAATACAAAACATTCAATCGTGATGATAATTCACCTTGTCTAGAAAGAAGAATTTGTTGAAAGGGATAAATATCGAGAATTTCAAGTCAAAGCACCTGGAAACGCAGCTGCAGCGATTAAAATCGGAAACGTGCATGATGGCCAAAGAACACAAAAATTGAGCAGCTTTGGAGTGCTGGAGAAGATTGCAGAGAAAGGGAGGGGTGAAGTCACGGTGAGACTTAAAAGCAAGGATGAGGACATTAAATTTGAGGCAATGTCCGGACAGGAGCCATTCGATGTCAGCACAAAAGTGATGGATGGACAGGACTTAGAGTGGATTAATTTACAGACAGCAGAATTTCGGATGTGCACAGATATATGTAGCATGCAAGATGGGATGTAGGAAGGGGAAGACTGGAATAGCCCGATTTAGAGTTAACAACTCTATGGATGAGGGATTCAGCAATAGTTGAGCTGAGGATGGATCGAGGTTGGATGATGGTCGGGATGTTAACGTATGGATATGATAACGCTCTTTCAGTCTACCAATATCACCTGGTTTATTCAGAGATATTGACAATGAAATTATTACAATGTAAGTCCTAATTGCTCAATATTAGAATGTCCGTTTGCATCAAGGGAGGCCATCAAATTTTCCATTGGCATGTAAGTAGTTTGCAGGTCGTAAGAGGTGGCTGTGGACTATTAGGGACAATGAGCATGAATTATGCTTAGAGGTGCAGGGCAAGGCTGGAATAATTAATACGTGCTTTGTATAAATTTTTACTAAGGAAGAGGATTCTGACAATTTATTGCTGGAAACAGAAATGACAAAGGTAATGAATGGGATCACAATTGATTGGAAGGATACTCTGGAAAAGCTTGACATGCTTAGACTGGATAAGTTGCTTGGCCTGGAGGGTTGTACAGGAGTTTGCGAAATCGAGTGGGAGTTGATATAGAGGAAGATCTTGCTATAATCTGCCAATTTTCTCACTTTACACAGAAGGTGCCAAGAAAGACAATAAGGACTTTTCACATATATATCTCCAAAAGGTTTGTTGCAGAAGGATATGGCTGGAGCCTATATTTACTCAGTTCTACATTTATTGTGCAGAGTAAAAGGATTGCAAACATGTAGCTCCTCATAAAAATCCCTCTCTCAGTTCCACTGTGTGTCTGCCTTTAAGTGCTCAACTCAGACATCTATCAATTCCCTTCACCAGCATATAATCACAGAGTCAACAGATCCCCTCCTTTCTTTTACTATACAAGTTAGATTAACATGCTCAAAAATATTTCAAAATAAATCAAAATTACATTCCATATGGGTACAAAGATTTTACATTGTGAGACGGCCCTCATCCAGCACCTCCAACAATATTTTTGGACTTGCATTTCTATTTGTGAAATAATCAGATAGCTTATGACTTCCATCCACCCATTTAAGTTTGGAGATTTATTTTCTCTGCAGCATTTGCTTCAATCCAGCGAGGTCAATACGTATTCTTTTCTCACTCACACTTTTTGTAGAGTTCACATTGTCCCACAAAAGCGATTATCCACATAACATTCAATAGGTATCCTATCTTCAGGATGTCCCTTGTTCAGAATTTCACCCAAAATATTTGACAAATAGAACACCAGGTCCACTGCCTCCACAGGACCCAGTGTTTCTGCTGCAAACGGGCTTTTAACAACGCATTTACTTTTCTTAGCCTCTCAAGCTAAAGGACAACATTTCCCATTTTCACAATTATAAATATTATGAAGCCAGCTGTACTCGAATACCCATTAGCACGCTTAGCATGTGAAGCGTCACTGAAAAAAAAACTTAGCTTCATGTTGTGTGGGTCACCTAAGGTACACGTTCAGTACACGTTACTCCAGATTTAGTTTTTCAACGTTTTAGTTGGCCTTAAAACATCTCAACTTTTGGATTTTTCATCATCGTGCTTAACTCCAGGGCATCAAAAATAACATCAGACCTAGTCTACGAGTCCAACCCATTTAACTGACCCACCAGGCTTTGCAATTGTTGAATCTCTGCTTTAGATAGATCATCACCTTTCTTTGCTGACCTAACACAATTAACAAGGATGGGAATAACAATCTCTAAATAGGACTTTTGATTCAAACATATTCCAGACTTATTCTGTTTAATATTTAAACCGATATGTTTAAAGGCTCCACAAGACTGATTCCCAATGTTAAATGCTGCCTTAATCATATAAATAACATATTTTTCAAAATCTGTTGCACCACCCCATAAGAAATCATCAACCTGCAATGAAGTTGCCTGAAAATTTACCTTTATGATAGAAATAAAACACTGCAGGATCTTCTTTTAGTTGAACACAAACAATTTCCAATAAAACAGATCTTACCGAGCAATGCCACACCCTGGAATCATCATGAAGGCCATAGGCGCATTTGTTCAGTTTCCACAACGTTCCTTCTGTACCTACTGCCTCTATCGGTGGTTTCAGATACACTTCTCTCTGAAAAGTGTCACGTTGCAGAACAGCAGAATTTACGTCAATGGATCTACATTCCCTTGAATATATGGCCAAACGAGGCTAAAGTATTTTCAAGATTACTTTTCCAGCTTTGGGAGAGTCTATTCTAACATCGGTATCCCCCAATCGCTCTTACAAACCCCTCACAACTAACCTCGCATTAGCCTTATAAGTTCCATCGGGAAAGACCTTTTCAGTACAAATCCATCTATGTGACAAGGCTGGCTGTCCCCTATCAGGTACCTCAGAATGGACTCCAAACTGTCTCCTTATGTTTTGCTTCTCTGATTAGTTAATCCTCTAGTTTATTGGCAGCCACTAAAACTTCACAATCAAGAGGACTTCTGCTTTTAGTTCTATTCTGATACTGTCCTGTAGCCTTCGTTGAATTTGTACGTACTATGGCTTCTATGAGCGCTTTGTTGCCTTTCGAGACTACTGCTAGAAGATCTCACTCGCACTTTATTGGAGGTTCTTTCTCCAGTATATGATCGCTTCCTTATGCAAGAGTCACTTCCTGACCCGCTATCACAACTTGCACTGCGCTTTCCTACCCTACACTCTTTCACCCCATTTTGTCAGTCCATAGCTATGGCTTATTAGCCATTATCCTGAACGTGTGACCAACAGTTAAACTTGCCTGCAGATTTTCCTGCACGCCCAACAATTGTCACATCCCTCCAGTTAACAGGCCACTGTGGAATATATGATACCCGAGTAGCTACGCAAAGCAATTACCCTTTGGATGTGATAGCGCTTTCCTGAGCATCATAATCAGTTACATTCCCATCCAACTCTTGATCTACCTGTGCTTCACGACCTTCATCACAAAACATATGAGTATTCGAGGTACGAGGTGTCTCTTTACCCTCCATCAGCAGCTCAGATTCTGAGATTTTATAGTCCGCCCTAATTAATCATGGAGAATGAAACTTAACAGTTTGATTTTCAATCTTCATAACTACTGTTGAACCATCCCAACGGATTATCGTAAAAGGGCCGTTCAGTTCCCCAGGGTTCTCTCTTTCATAATGGATCAAATTTGCTGAACTAAATCCCGCCTCAGATGGCCTTATATGATGCCTCAGAGCTCTACAATTTTCTCAGAGACCTCAACCTTGATGAAAGCCTGTCTGCCTGCATGTAAAGCATTCAAATGTGTCGAAATGATAGAAGTAATTGTAGTACCTTCCAGAGCAGGAGAGCTGTCGCAGTGTACAGAAGGCAATTTAGGATTCCGTCCAAAGACCAATTGATAGGTACTATATCCTCCAACCATCTGAACTGAATTCTTCGCCTGAACTGTCCATGCCAGGGCAGTTGTCAACTTGCAGTTTGGCTGGTCAGCCAAGAATTAATACAACATTTCATCAACCACTGCGTGATTCCTTTTACAAGCCCATTGCTGAAAGGACTTTCAGCTGCAGTATTCATTACCGTAATGTTCATGTTTTCACACATACCCCTGAACTAGTCATTGGCAAATTCCCCTCAATTATCAGTCAGAAACCTAGTTGGAGCCCCAAGCCCAGTCCCTTTCCATTTCTCCATAATGCGTTCGATAATCACCCTTTTGTATTTGCTATTTATTATTGTAGAAAGACAAAATCTAGTTGTTATGTCTATAAAATGTAGAACTACAATATACTTGACTTTTTCCATACATTTAAATCCTTGGCAACTACCTCGTTAAAGTCACGTGCCAATTGATGGCTGACAATCGGAAGTGTTGATGCACTCTGATACTTTTTACAAATCTCACACTTTTCACTAATCTGTTCTCGTATCCTTGTTTACTCTCCATCAATCACACCTGCAGCTTTTAGTCGGGCTTTGAATTCCTGAGAAGAAGGCGAAGCAAATTGCAATTTTAAGACAATTTGCTTTTTATCTCTCTGATTCATAACACCTGATGACATCACCCCTTCCCTAACACTCTGCCCAGAAATATCAGGTTATGTTAAGGTGATACAATAATGCCCTGGCTTGGTAAATTGCAAATTCACTGGATTCCCAGAAACAATTGCCTTATCATGCTTCATATCAAGTTTCATCTGCACCATTTTCATTGAAGGCATCCGCGAGAGTAAAGATATCTTACTGGAGACTACATCAGAGACTACTAAAGTGGCTTGCCGCAGCGACATTTCATAGGTTACTACTCTCTTCAGTGACTTCAATGTGCTGTCATCACCAAACCTAAAGATGGTAGTTCTTTTATACTCCATTAGCTTGCAACGGCCCTTACCACTGAGTGAATCCAGATAACACTGTAACCAATCAGTTCCACATACTGTCGACATACAAGCACTAACCACTACCGCAGAGTTGAACGAATCCGCAACCAACCTATTCATCACAGGGCTCAAACCCCCTGTAACTAGTAAAATTCCTTCAGATCCAGTCGTATCTTCCTCTTCTGCCTCAGCATTCTCTGCGTTCTGTGCTATTTTGAAGTCTCTGCCCCCTCCCTCAGGGCAGTTCATTGCATAATGATACTCTGAGTCACATCTGAAGCACCTATTAACTGTTCGTTGGGCATTCTTGGGATTCATTCACCTTTGTTTTGCTATTCCACCCCTGTTTCTCACTGTAATATGCAAACCTGATAAAGGTGATTTCATGCTCATTCCTCCTGTCTTTAACTCTTCCATTGTACTTAGGCCTGCTTCAAACACCTAGATTATTTCTAAACATTGTACACATCTATCCCTCCATTATCTGCCTCACCACAGAGTGCCCCGCTTGTTCTACCAGGGCTGTAGAAAATGATTATTGCCCCAGAACATTTTTCAAGGTCATGGACATTTGGTCCGAAGGGGAGTTTATTTTCCCAAGAAACCAACCCCAGTTAGAACCAGGAGCCTATGCGACACCCTAGCAAATGTAGCAATGTAAAAGTGATCTCCAAATTGAATTTCCTCAATCTTTGATGAAGTCTGTTAAAGTTCTTGATATATTCCTCCAATGAGTAACCATTGTTTCCAAAATCGATTAAAGTCTGCCCATGCCTCATACGCTTTCAAAAGGTCATCTTTATGCAAATTGCATCCAAACATCCTAACTAAAGATCAAACACTTCTTCAGTAACCAGCTGCCGAGCATCCAGTTCAGAAAACACTTTACCTCCACTGGGCATATGGGTTCAGACACCGAAAACACAAGGGACATTCATACCCTGACAATTTGCACTTGCATTCTACCACATTTGTCACAATAACCCTTGGGTATTTTAGTTTCCTATCCAAAAACGATCCTATTGTCCAACCTGCAGCTTTAGGCAACCATCCTCTGTTACCATGCTGAATCACATATAGCTTGTTACAGGGCTGGAACCAATATTTACTCAGTGTCACATTCATTGTACAGAATAAAAGGATTCCACGCAGGCAGCTTCTCATACAAACCCCTTCCTCAATTCCACTGAGTATCTGCCTTTATGTGCTCAACTAAAATCTCAAATCAACTCCCTTCACCGGCATATATATATATAGGCAGAGTGCATGATACAAATCCAATGTAACAAGACATAGCCAGAGAAGTAGAATAGGCAGGAGACTGTAAATGAGGATTCATTCTCTTATGGAAGTGCTTCAACTTTTTAAATAATTGCATATTTTATGAGGACTTGTGTTACAACCGAAAAGATTCCATGCATTTGTTTTTACCAAGTTCACAGAGCGGACACTTGATATGTTATTTGAAGACCACCTGTGCTGGAAAACATCTGTGATTCGGCCTCAGTAAACAACATAACCCTTGGAGACATGGGAAAATTAGTTATAGAGAATACACGTCAAGGTTTATGGAGGTCAGGAGGACGAATCTCTGTTTGGGTTTGGACATGGTTTTCAATTTAATTGGTGTGTGAACTGTTTGAATACAGATGAAGCTTTTCTGCCAATGGGAAAAAAACTACCCAGATCACCACCTTCTCTAACTCTTAGAAGTGATCCTGCAAAAATCCAGCGTTGCAGAGCTAAAATCCATGAAAGCGCATAGCTCCTGAGAAGCTGAGAAAATCCTGCGATTCAACTGTGTGCTGGTGGAAAAATAAAACTTTGATGCCCCATTTCTCCTGGGAAACCTACTGGAATAATGCTCAACGTCTCCAGAACGGACTGTTTTTGAAACGATCCCGATGACCCGTCTCCATATACATGCACACCTGATCAAAAAAAAGGCAATTGAATTCATTCCATATCGTCCTTCTTTTTTTCGTCAAGAATTAGCAACTATTCGGCCAAAGTACTCTGCTTTTTGTCTTTTTTTTTGTAACAGACCTCTGCAGAGTGCATTTCTGTATGTTTTTGTAGTGTGTGTGGAATACGTGTATACGTGTAATTGCAGAAGTTAACAATGGAACTTTCGTATTTCAGTCGGTGTGTTAACGCTTTGCTTCATTACTGGTTAAGTCTTACTTTATAATAAACTGACCTTTTAGTTGTTTACTAAATAAACCTGGATGGTGCATTTTGTTCTGGGATTTAAACAAAATAGAGTATATGCTGACTGTATCAATAACTGGGTAAATATTTAAATGTAGTTGTGACCTGTAGTAAAGTAGAACTAGAAAATACAGTGCATTCCTCCCGTCTCGGTTGTAACAACGAATTGGGGGCTCCTCATCCGGTATAGCCAAAGCCGATGATGCAATTGTAAGTGGGGTAAGACTAAATGAAAACAGGCACATATAAAAACAGATTTCTTTTGGATTAGAGCAAGGTACCATATCCCGATATATTTGTCAGTTATTGTGACCTTTTATGGGAAGGATGATGTATCCCTAAGTGGTTTGAGAAACTTAACCAAGGTAAGACTAAAGGATCCCAGCCGCCTTCTCTTCATTATGGACATCCCATCTCTCCACATCTCCTTCCCCCCACGAGGCCGGTTACAGGGCTCTCCACTTCTTGCTTGAACAGAGGCCCAACCAGCCCATCCACCACCACCATTCGCTGCCTAGCTCAACTTGTCTTCACAATTAACAACCTCTTCCTTTCCACTCACTTCCTTCAAGTAAAAGGTATTGCAATGGGTACCCGAATGGGTCCTAGTTATGCCTGTCATTTTGTGGGATATGTAGAATATTCCTTTTTCCAGCACTACTCAGGCCCCCTTCCCAGCTCTATTTTTTCTGGTACACTGATGACTGTATTGGTGCCGTTTCGTGCTCTCACTCTGAACTGGAACACTTTATCAACTTTGCTTCCAATTTCCACCCTTCTCTTACCATTGCATGGTCTATTTCCGACACTTCCCCTCCCATCCTCGACGTCTCTGTCTCCATCTATAAGGATAGGCTGTCTTCTAATAGTCATTATACGCCCACCCACTCCCACAGCTATCTCGACTACACTTCTTCACACCCTGCCTCCTGTAAGGAATCCATTCCATTCCCCCAGTTTCTTCATCTCCGACACATCTGCTCTGATGATGCAACCTTCCACGATAGCCCGTCTGATATGTCTTCCTTTTTCTTCAACCGATGATTCCTCCCCACTGTGGTGGACAGGACCCTTAACCATGTCCGGCCTGCTTCCCGCACCTCTACCCTCATCCCTTCCCCTCCCTCCCAGAACTGCGACACGGCACCCCTTGATTCTCACTTTCCATCCCACCTGACTCCACATCCAACTGATCATCCTCCACCATTTCTGCCACATCCAGCGTGATGCCACTACCAAACGCATCTTCCCCTCCCCTCCCCGGTCGGCATTCCGAAGGGATAATTCTCTCCGCACCACCCTGGTCCACTCTTGCATTATCCCCAACACCTCGTCCCTTTTCCACGGCACCTTCCCATGCAATCACAGAAGATGTAATACTTGCCCTTTTATGTCATCTCTCCTCACTATCCAAGGCGTTAATTACTCCTTTCAGGTGAAGCATCGATTTACTTCTACTTTTTTTTTAATTGGTATACCACATTCACTGCTTACATGTGTTCTCCTCTGCATTGGAGAGATCAAACGTAGAAACGGTGAGTGCTTCATGGCACCCTTCCGCTCAATCTAACAATATGAATCCGAGCTTCCAGTTGCTTGCCCTTTCAACACACAACCACTGTTGCCATGTCCACATCTCTTTCCTGGGGATTGCTGCAGTGTTCCATTGAACATCAGCGCAAGATCGAGGAACGGCATCACTGATTAGGCATACTACAGCTTGCCAGACTGAACATTAATTCCAATAATTTCAGAGCATGACGGGACACCTTTTAAAAAAAAAATTCCCAGATTTTATTCCACTTTGTCTCCATTTTTTTGCCATGTGCCTGCCCATTATGTTTTTTTTTTCATGTTTGTGCTGTTTTTTTTCCTGTCAATGAACACCGTCTCTGCACTAACGAGTTGTCTTTCAGCAAACCATTAACTTACTGTTTGCCTTTGATCCATGACCTTCTTGTTGGGTTATTCTCTGTAACCCTGTTATCTCTTTTGTTTTCTCTTTAAAATGCCATCTCATTCCTCCAAGGATGGAGGTGTTATGAAAGCACTTCCTTTTTTAATGCATTTTTTGAGGACTTAGGTTAAAACTGAAAAGTTTCCATCGATTTTTTTTAACCAAGTTCACCGAAAGGAGACTTGAGATGTTGTTTGAAAACAACCTGTGCTGGAAATCACCTGTGATTTGGACACAGTAAACAACAGAACCCTTGGTGAATTGGGGGAAAATGGTAACAGAGAAGCAGCATGCCAAGGTTTATGGGGGTCAAGATGTCGACTCTGTTTGGGGTTCGGAAATTGTTTTCAGTTTATTTGGTGCGTGAACTGTTTGAAGACAGTTGATGTTTTCCTGCCAAAGAAAAATAAACCACAAACCTCACCCCCACCTCAACATCTTTGAAGAAAGTTTGCAAAAATCGCATAGGGGAGAGCTAAAATCAATGGTGCTGCATATCTCCTGACAATCTGAGAAAAATACTACGTATCAACTGTGTGCTGGCAGGAAACCTTGATCCCAAATTTCTCCTGGAAAGCCTACTGGAATAATTCTCGACCCCTTCAGAAAGCACTGGTTTTGAAACAATCTCAAAGACCAGACTCCATGTATCCGTACGCTAGACCGAAAAAAAATACAACTGTCGTAATTCGATATTGTCTTTCTTTCTTTCATCAAGTATTAAAAAGTATTTGGCCAAAGTTGTTGTTTTTCTTTGTCATTTTTCTTTTGTGGCAGACCTCTGCAGGGTCAATTTCTGTACTTTTTTTTCTCGTGTGCGTATGTGTTTGTATGGGTGTGTGTGTGATTGGAGAATTTAAAAATGGAACTTTCAGATTTCAATCGGTCTGTTAATGCTTTGCTCCATTACTGGTTCAGACTGTTTTAATAATAAACTAATAATTTTGTTATTTATTAAATAAACCAGGTTGTATTTTGTTATGTGTTAAAAACATGGAGGAGATGATTGGCTGAATCGGTAGCTAGGTAAAAATTGCAAACGCTGCTGTGACCTGTGGAGTATTGGCAATGGAAAATTCAGTGCACTCCTCCCGCCTTGGTAATGACATCTACTGATTTTAACACATTAATTAGGCTGATAGTTCAGTACGGAGAAGGGAGTGTTCAGCTATAAAATACACTGCCCTTCAGATAAGATGTTAAACTGATGCATAAGCTGCCATCTCAGATACATGCCACAGCACTACTTGTAGACGTGCTAGAAAATTATACTCATTTTATATTATCGAACCAAGATCATCAGAACAAATTATCTTGTTATTTAACTCTTACATTTTGTAGAGCCATGTTGTGTGCTAATTCGTCATTGTGTTACTAATATTACAGCATTGATTCCACTTCAATCAATTGAATATGAGTTGCGTTGAGAGGATCTGAGGGTGCGATGTGCAAGATATTTCTTTTTTGTTTCTTAGAATCTGCTAAGGAATTATCATGTTTGTTTTAATATTCACTATCTGGGAGTTAAATATGGTTTAAACCGATCACTGAGAATGGCACTGCATGGAAGGCATCCCACGACCCTGATAGAACTAACCCAATTATCCTCTCTGAGCTCAGCACCAATAAGTCTAAACGACCAGGAAACAGAGATATAAATCTGCTGTATATATATATACACACACAAAAAATCCAATGGTGAAGAAGAGACGAGACAAACGTAGAAGATCTTATCTCAAACGTGAAAATTGTTGGTATAAATGCACATCCTTTTTCACACCATAACAATGGGTTTCAAGCAGGATTCAACTAATTTGTAAAAATCTTTGGATCTGGCTTTCAGATAAATATTTGACTGGAACTAGCCTCTGGGGCCAGTGTAAAACTAATTAAGCCATTTGGCAGTTCTCAGCTATTACCACAGCAATGTCCACTTCATAACAACATTTTTTGACTCGTGCAGGGCAGCAGCTGATATTGAAAACGAGACAAGAGAATGCCGCCCTTTCCTCATAACCTTGAAAATTGCTTCTCTTTGGTGCTTATATAATTATCTTTGCGCCTCCAGTACAATCTCTCACAGTGTATTCCAGAACCAAACAGCTTGATGCGAATAAAACGCACTCATGTCGGCAATTGTTCATTTGTTTTCAACCTGAATCGGCACTGTGTGATTCTGGACCGATGGGAACATTTTCTCCCTATCCAGTTCTGACCAGACGCCTCATACTTTTTCACACCTCCATCAAAAAAAGTCACACTTTGCTTCTGCAATGACAAAAGCCCCCAGGTTTTGTGAAGGGGAGGTCGTGTCTCTCAAATTTGATTGAGTTTTTTGAGGAAGTGACGAAGATGATTGATGAGGGAAGGGCGGTGGATGTTATCTATATGGACTTTAGTAAAGCCTTCGACAAGGTCCGGCATGGCAGACTGGTGCAAAAGGTGAAGTCACACGGGATCAGAGGTGAGCTGGCAAGATGGATACAGAACTGGCTCAGTCACAGAAGACAGAGGGTAACAAAGGATGGGTGTTTTTCTGATTGGAGGGATGTGTCTAGTGGAGTTCCGCAGGGATCAGTGCTGGGCCCTTTGCTGTTTGCAGTATATATAAATGATTTGGAGGAAAATGTACCTGGACTGATTATTAAGTTTTCGGACGACACAAAGGTTGGTGGTGTTGCGGATAATGATGAGGATTGTCAGAGGATACAGCAGGATATAGATCGGTTGGAGACTTGGGTGGAGAAATGGCAGATGGCGTTTAATCCGGACAAATGTGAGGTAATGCATTTGGAAGGACTATTGCAGATGGGAGGTATACAGTAAATGGCAGAACCCTTAAGAGTATTGACAGGCAGAGAGATCTGGGCGTACAGGTCCACAGGTCACTGAAAGTGGCAACGCAGGTGGATAAGGTAGTCAAGAAGGCATATGGCATGCTTGCCTTCGTCAGTCGGGGCATAGAGTATAAAGATTGGCAAGTCATGTTGCAGCTGTACAGAACCTTAGTTAGGCCACAATTAGAATATTACGTGCAATTCTGGTGGCCACACTACCAAAAGGACGTGGAGGCTTTGGAGAGGGTACAGAGGAGGTTTACCAGAATTTTGCCTGGTCTGGAGGGCATTAGCTATGAGGAGAGGTTGGAAAAAATCGGATTGTTTTCACTGGAACGACGGAGGTGAAGGGGCGACATGATAGAGGTTTACAAAGTTATAAGCAGCATGGGAAGAGTGGATAGTCAGAAACTTTCCCCAGTTTGGAAGAGTCGGTTACTCGGGGACATAGGTTTAAGGTGAGAGGTGCAAAGTTTAAAGGGGATGTGCGAGGCAAGTTCTTTCCACAGAGGGTGGTGGGTGCCTGGAACTTGTTGCCGGGGAGGTGGTGGAAGCAGGTACCATCGAGACGTTTAAGGGGCATCTTGACAAATACATTAATTGGATGGGAATAGAGGGATACGGACCCCGCAAGTGCAGAAGGTTTTAGTTTCGGCAGGCATCTCGATCGGCGCAGACTTGGAGGGCCAAATGGCCTGTTCCTGTGCTGTACTGTTCTTCGTTCTTTGTTCTTTGAAACTGAGGAATGTTGGACGGATCCGTTCTTATTTATGATTCGGAGTCTTTAGAAATGCAACATATTTCAATCTCTGCCCTAATCTCAGTAAGTAGTTTCAATGTAAGGAGACACACAACCAACTGATAAACATACATATCGTATTTTCATGCTACAGAAACCAAACCGATGGCAGTACATAACGATATGAGTAAAATATTAATAATGAAATAAATCGCACACGTTCTGAAGCCATCACGGTTAAAATAATTGTACCTTCTCCAGTGCATCAATATATTTTTCCTCCATAGTATGGAGACCAGAACTGTCCACATTACGCTGGATGTTGCATAAGCAAGGTACTATATTAGTTTAACATCAGCATTTTTTATGTCCATTCCTCGTGAAATAAACTCCAGTGTTGTGCTTGCATTTTTATGCCCCGGATAACATGTGTTGCTACTTTAAATGGGTTTGGAAATCTTTTCCCGTGAACCAAATTGTGCCTCTACACCATTGAGACTCTTATTTTCTAAGGACATTTTGGGAAGCTTATTCTTCCCAGTAAATTGCGAAAAATTACTACGCCTCCCCTTATATCGCTACAGAAAGTAATTTGACATTTAAATGTGCATTCTGCAAGTTTATGAATTATAATTACTAAAGGGTGCATGGACGTTCTTCCATTGTTCCTCTGCAATACCTGTGCTCTCAATTTGGATTTGTCTGAAAAGAAATCAATTTGGGCTTCTGCATCCAGAGTCCATATCCTCTCTTTAAATTAGGAGCAACAGTATTCCCAGCGCTGATCCTTGTGGAACACCACTTACCGACTTCCACCAACCTAAGTCAATACCTTCAAACCCTACTCCCTTTATTTCCTTTTTATAAGACAGTTGCTGTCCATTCTGCATATTTTATTCCCCTGACTACACTTACTTAAGGGGGAGGGGGAGCAGCCAGAGGTCGTGGTGCATATCGGTACCATTGACATAGCTAGGAAAAGGGATGAGGACCTGAAAAGCGAATATAGGGAGTTAGCTTGGAAGCTGAAAGGCAGGACGAGCAGAGTCGTATTCTCAGGGTTGTTACTGGTGCCACGTGTTATTGAGGCGGGAAACAGGGAGCGAGTGCAGCTGAACACGTGGCTACAGAACTGGTGCAGGAGGGAGGGATTCAGATATATAGATCATTGAGACACCTTCTGGGGAAGGTGGGACGTGTACAAGAAGGACGGGTTGCATCTGAACTGGAGGGGCACCAATATCCTGGGCGGGAGGTTTGATACAGCTCTTCAGGAGGGTTTAAATTAGTTTGGCAGGGCGATGGGAACCGGAGCTATGGATCAGTGGATGGGGGAGCTGTTGAACAGGCAGATTCCGAGTGCAGAGAGTCTGTGAGGAAGGTTCGACAATTGACACGACAAAGTTGCAGCCAGTATGATGGGTTGAAGTGTGTCTATTTTAACGCAAGAAGTGTCAGGAATAAGGGTGATGAACGTAAAGCATGGATCAGTACTTGGACCTACGATGTTGTGGCCATTACAGAGACGTGGATATCACAGGGGCAGGAATGGATGTTGGATGTTCAGGGGTTTAGATGTTTCAAAAGGAATAGGGAGGGAGGTAAAAGAGGTGGGGGAGTGGCATTGCTAATCGGGAATAGTATCACAGCTGCAGAACGGGAGGTCGTCGAGGAGGGTTTGTCTACTGAGTCATTATGGGTGGAAGTCAGAAACAGGAAAGGAGCAGTCACTTTGTTGGGAGTTTTCTATAGACCCCCCAATAGCAACAGACACATGGATGAACAGATTGGGAGGCAGATTTTGGAAAGGTGCAGAAGTAACAGGGTTGTTGTCATGGGTGATTTCAACTTCCCTAATATTGATTGGAACCTCCTTAGTGCAAATAGAGTGGATGGAGCAGTTTTTATCAGGTGTGTCCAGGAATGCTTCCTGACTCACTTTATAGAAAGGCCGACTAGAGGGGAGACTATGTTGGACTTGGTGCTTGGCAATGAACCAGGCCAGGTGGCAGATCTCTCGGTGGGAGAGCATTTCGGTGATAATGATCACAACTCCCTGACCTTTACTATCGTCATGGAGAGGGACAGGAGCAGACGGGATGGGAAAATATTGAATTGGGGGAGGGGGAATTACAATGCTATTGGGCAGGAACTGGGGAGCATAAATTGGGAACAGATGTTCTCAGGGAAATGCACGACAGAAATGTGGAGGTTGTTTAGGGAGCACTTGCTGCGACTGCTGGATAGGTCTGTCCCGAAGAGGCAGGGAAGGGATGGTAGGGTGAAGGAACCTTGGATGACAAGAGATGTGGAATGCTAGTCAAGAGGAAAAAGAAGCTTATTTAAGGTTGAGGAAGCAAGGATCAGACAGGGCTCTGGAGGGTTACAAGGTAGCTAGGAAGGAACTGAAGAATGGACTTAGGAGAGCGAGAAGGGGACATGAAAAAGTCTTGGCGGGGAGAATTAAGGAGCATTCAAAGGCGTTCTCCACTTATGTGAGGAACAAGAGGATGGCCAGAGTGAGGGTAAGGTCGATCAGGGATAGTGGAGGGAACTTGTGCCTGGAGTCGGAGGAGGTAGGGGAGGTCTTAAATGAATACTTTGCTTCAGTATTCACTAGTGAGAGGGACCTGGTCGTTTGTGAGGACAGCGTGGAACAGGCTGATATGCTCGAACAGGTTGAGGTTAAGAGGGAGGATTGCTGGAAATTTAGAATGATATGAGGACAGATAATTCCCCGGGGTCAGACGGGATATGCCCAAGGATATTACGGGAAGCGAGGGAAGAGATTGCTGCGCCTTTGGCGATGATCTTTGCGTCTTCACTGTCCACTGGAGTAGTACCGGATGATTGGAGGGTGGAAAATGTTGTTCCCTTGTTCAAGAAAGGGAATAGGGATAACCCTGGGAATTATAGACCAGGCAGTCTTACGTCAGTAGTGGGCAAATAATTGGAGAGGATTCTGAGAGACAGGATGCATGATTATTTGGACAAGCATGGTTTGATTAGAGACAGTCAGCATGGCTTTGTAAGGGGTAGGTCATGCCTCACAAGCCTTATTGAATTCTTTGAAGATGTGACAAAACACATTGATGAAGGAAGAGCAGTGGATGTGGTGTATATGGATTTTAGCAAAGCGTTTGATAAGGTTCCCCATGGTAGGTTCATTCAGAAAGTAAGGAGGCAAGGGATTCAGGGAAAGTTGGCTGTCTGGAAACGAAATTGGCAGGCCCATAGAAGTCAGAGGGTGGTAGTAGATGGAAAGTATTCAGCATGGAGCTCGGAGACCAGTGGTGTTCCACGAGGATCTGTTCTGGGACCTCTGCTCTTTGTGATTTTTATAAATGGCTTGGATGAGGAAGTGGAAGGCTGGGTTAGCAAGTTTGCCGATGACACGAAGGTTGCTTGAGTTGTGGATTGAGTGGAAGGCTGTTGTAGTTTGCAACGGGACATTGACAGGATGCAGAGCTGGGCTGAGAATTGTGCAGATGGAGTTCAACCTGGAAAAGTGTGAAGTAATTCATTTTGGAAGGTCAAATTTGAATGCAGAATACAGGCTTAAAGACAGGATTCTTGGTAGAGTGGAGGAACAGAGGGATCTTGGGGTCCATGTCCATAGATCGCTCAAGGTTGCCACCCAAGTTGATAGGGTTGTTAAGAAGGCGTATGGGGTGTTGGCTTTCGTTAACAGGGGGATTGAGTTTCAGAGCTGCGATGTTATTCTGCAGCTCTATAAGGCCCTGGTTCGACCACACTTGGAATATTGTGTTCAGTTCTGGTCGCCTCATTATAGGAAAGATGTGGAAGCTTTAGAGAGAGTGCAGAGGAGATTTACCAGGATGCTGCCTGGACTGGAGGACATGTCTTATGAAGAAATATTGAGGGAGTTAGGGCTTTTCTCATTGGAACGAAGAAGGATGAGAGGTGACCTGATAGAGGGGTACAAGATGATGAGAGGCATAGATAGAATGGATAGCCAGAGACATTTTCCCAGGGTGGAAAGGGCTATCACCAGGGGGCAAAATTTTAAGGTGTAAGAAGGAAGGTTTCGGGGAGATGTCAGCGGTAGGTTCTTTCCACAGAGAGTGGTGGGTGCGTGGAATGCGCTGCCAGCGGTGGTCGTAGAAGCAGAGACATTAGGGGCATTTAAGCGACTCTTGGATAGGTACATGGATGATAGCAGAATGAAGGGTAGGTAGGTAGTTTGATCTTAGAGTAGGTTAAATGTTCGGCACAACATCGTGGGCCAAAGGGCCTGTACTGTGTTGTACTGTTCTAGGTTCTATGTTCTACTCTGAGGTCAGTCATGCGTCTACTTTCTGGTGCCTTACCCAAGGCCTTTCGAAAGTCAATGTGCTTTGCATCTACAATGTTATTCTTATCAAAACTTTCTGAATAATATTTTACTAATTCATTAAGGCTGATCAAGTATGACCTTCTTTTTGGAATATGTGCTGACTATTTTATTACATTATGTTTTTTCCAGCTGCTTTTCTATTACATGTTTTCAATAATGATTCTTGATCATTCGTCCAACTGAATTTATGCTAACTGTTATAGCGCTCTATGGATTTGTTGTATCTTCAGCTTAAATAAATGAATCACATTAACTACATCAGTCGCACGGCACTGTTCCATATTCGGATGAAAATTAATGAACAGATAATTGTACGTCTGATATGTGTTCCCTATCTTTGTTTTGTGAATGCATCAATCAGAATCGGAGGTTTATCCATTTTTGATTACTTCTCACATATTATCGGCATTTTCTACCTGAAGTCTCCTGAAGCTTGTTGTTGAATTTATTCACTATAATTTGACATTTTAACTCCGCCTTCTGAGATCGCTGTCCTTTCTTTTTGCTCTGTATCCTCGTCCACTGGTCCATTCTGCCACGCCTGTCACTCAGCACACGTGACTTCCTTCCTTCTGTGCTTGAAACTGTGCTCCAGAATTCCAGTTATATTTCTGTCCATGTCAGTCTGGCCCTCGCTGCTCCAAAACACAGCAAACCCGAGCTGGCCTTAAACTCACCGTGGATTGGATACTGCCTAAAATGCAACATGAGGTCTCTGCCGGGCTATTTTACCCGCACCATCATCTGCTGGTGCATTCCAGGGGCCCAATTGAGAATTGATCCGTTTTGACTCATTCACTCGCCATTTCTACTGGAACTCCTCTCTTCTTTACTTACACCCGACTGGGAATGAGAACCATCGCAGGATCCTGATCCCTGTGAGAGGACTAAGTTCTAAGGTATAGGTGTGTAGAACTCAGTTGTACACATTGGGATATTGCATATTCTGCCGCTCTTGAAGTTGTATGGGTCCTAGCCATGTTGTTTGTGTGTAGGGTGGTTGGAATATTCTGTGTTCGTATCTTACTTAGATCCCTTCATTCACATAAGTTGATGATTGTGTTGGTGCCATTTCCTTCCGTTGCCTTGAACTGGAAGATTTCATCGACTTTGGTTCTAATCTGGCCCCTTCCACATCTTCATGAAGTCCATATCTGACGCTTCCTTCTCCATCTTCGACTTCTCTACCCCTGCTTCAGTGGATTGGCTATTTACCAATGTACCCAATAATCCCACCATCTCACTGAGCTAGCTTGGTTAGACTTCATTCCTGGAAGAACTCAGTTCCATTCTCGCAGTTTCACCAACTGCTTTCCATCAGTTCTGATGTTGTTACCTTACACACAAATGATTCTGAAAAGCCTCCATTCTTCATCAGGCGAAGATACACCTCCACAGTGGTTAAAAGGATCCTCAACCGTTTCCAACACATTTCCCAGATTACTGCCTTCACTCCTTTCCTTCCCGACTCCCAGCACCATAAGGTTACCCTTGTCCTCGCGTTCCACCCCATCAGCCTTCACATTCAACAGAGAATTCTTCTGCATTTCTGCCACATCCAGCTAAGTCCACCACTACCCCTATAATTTTCGCCCTTCCAGAAGCCCACTCACTGTAAAACCCTGGTCCACTCCGCAATTAACATCAGCATCCTGTTCTTTTCCCAGAGCACCAATCCATGCAAACGCAGCAGATTTAATACCTGCCCTGTTTCCTAGATGCCGAGTACTCCTTCCAGGTTAAACATCGATTATCTTGGACTTCTTGCGATTTAGTAATTATTGCACATGATGGGATCTCCTGGAAATTGGGAGAGGAGCAAATGCAGATTGGGTAATTATTTTCCTGAACTCCTCCGTTCAAGGCTAACGTGAACTTCCAGTTCACTTCATTTTAGTTCTATAATCGAATCATGGAATGGTAATAGTGCAAAAGGAGGTCATTCGGCCAGTTATATCTGTTCCACCTCGCTGTAAGAGAAACTCACTAAGTCCCACTCCCCCGCCTTTCCAGGTAGATCTGCAGTTATTTCTCTTTGGAAAATTATTCAACTGACTTTGAAACGACACGAGTGAATGTGCCTCCACCTCTCATTCAGGTAGTGCATCCCAGATCCTAAACACTCGCTATGTAGAATAGTTTATTTTTTCCCAATCAACTTAAATCAGTGTCTTCTCGTTCTATATCTGTTTTGCCAATGGGAGCGGTTTCTACATCGCACTCCTACTCTGAGCTCTATATTCTTAATCTCTTACACTGTTGCACTGCAACACAAAGGGGTAAACGTATTTTATTGCCTCAACTCTGACATTGAAAACTTCAGATTATAACCACCACTCTTTTTTTTCTGCAATGGGCTGTGCTGGTAATGGATGATGACTACGCCAGTGTCACTGGGGGTGGAAAGATTTTGGGTTGAATTTTGAGGATGTGTAGTCCCCTATTGGTGCACAACTGGCAGGCTAATTGACAACCCTTGGAGCCTACTCATTATTCTCTATCGTTGTTCCAGACACTGGAACCTTCTTCACTTTGCCAGATTCACCATGCTAGCTTCTCCTCTATTTTTCCTGTCCTAACTATTTACACCACCTCTGGATCCATCCACTGTTCCTTTAACTGTCTCAATCGTTTTACACCATCATCCCAATTTTCATTGAACCACTCCTCCCTTCCAGCCAATTGCAGACCTTCCCCTTTGTTATTTCCTCTCTCTGCCTACATTTCTGTGTTTTCATCACTGATTTCAAATTGTTAATCGCTAATATCAGCCAGTTCTGAAGAAAGCCTTTATAAATGAAAAGCTAACCGTTTCTCTCTCCACAGATGCTGCTTGACCTGCTAAGAGTTTTCAACATTCTCCTATGTTAATCAGATTTCCGCGGTTTCAGTATATTGTTGCTGCTCAAATGCTTAGGAATGACTGATAATGTGCGTGAATGACATAGGTTAAGCGTTTCAACACCGCAGACTGCCTCTTCATAACCTTGACTGGTTCCCCACCAATGACCAGCCTGATTAACAGGCTTGACCGTCATTCGGGCAGAGAGGATTGTGCAGCAGGACTCAGTGCAAGGGAAGTCCAAATCATGACCCTGGAGTACGGGGGACGATGCGTAGGGTTAAATCTCCAACTCTCGAGGGGAAAAGAATGATGACATATCTGATTGATGGGCATAAGCTTGAGCTCCGGGTTTTTGAACTCGAGCAGTGGCTGGAGTGACTGTGGCACTTCCGTGAGGCAGAGAACTACGTGGATAGCACGTTTCAGGAGGTCGGCACTTCCCTTAAGACATAGAGGGACTGGGCGTCAGCCAGGCAGACAAGAAGGTCAAGACAGTTAGTGCACGAGTCCCAAGAGGGCATTTCACTTTCTAAACGGTATTCAGTTCTGAGTACCGATGGGAAAGTGGCTTCTTCTGGAGAGTGAAGCGATATTCATGTCCAGAGCCCCATGTGTGGCTCAACCGTTCAGGGAGTGAGGAGAAAGGACAAGAGAGCAATAGCGATATGGGATTCTATAGTTAGGAGAACAGATAGGCGTTTCTGTGGTCGCAGACGTGATTCCAGGATGGTATGTTGCCTCCCATGTAGAAGGGTCATGGATATACTGGGCCTTAAGGAGGGCGAGGGTGCACAGCCAGAGATCGTGGTCCACATTGGTACCAATGATATGGGAAGAAAGACGGATAAGGTCCTTTTCAGGTGCAGACGGTCTGGCATCTGCAGGTCCCAAATTCCGCAGAACAGGTACCAATTCCCCAGAAATCTGAAGTCCTCCCTCTTGGTACCATCTCTCGTGCGATGCATTCATCTACTGTATTTTTCTATGTTATACTCACTAGCACGTGGCCTTGGGAATAAACTGGAGATTACTACCTTTGAGGTCTTGCTTGCTAATTTCGTTCCTAACTCCCTAAACTCTCGTTCCAAACTCCCTAAACTCTTGCTTAGATATCAAGGGAAAGGTACAATCCAGTGTGTTCCGAACCAATGAGCGGGTTGGATCAAAGTGGGGCTGATTCCGGAGGGGGTCTGTTCCTCGGGGGATGCATTTGATCCCTGTGGAGGTCTGATCCCAGGGAAACATGATAACCCAAACGGGTAATGAACAGGACTGGGACAAATATCCTTGCAGGAAGGTTTTCTGGTGATGTCGGGGATAGTTTAAACTATCATGGCAGGGGGTTGGGGACCTGAGCCCATCTTAGATAGGACAATTACAGGGCAGGGAACAGGAGGTAGAAAATTAGTGACTGACTCTGAAAGACACAAGGAGAAAAGGTTAAGCAGTATGCAACACAGGAATTTGTTAATGTTAAAGTGTATTTATGTACATGACAGGAATAAAGTACATAAAGTCGATGAGCTGAGAGCACAGATATACACATGGCAACACGATATCGTTGCTACAACAGAAACCTGGCTTAAGGAGGCGTAAGATTGACAACTCAGCAACCCTGGGTGTTTTCAGGCGGGATAGAGAGGGAGACAGAAAAGAGGGGATGTAGCATTATTAATTAAGGAATCAATAACAGCTTTGAGGAGGATTGACATGCTAAATGAATCATCAACCGAGGCCAGATAAGTTGAGCTCAAAAATATATAAAGAGGGGCAGCCTTTCTATTAAGATTGTACTATAGACCCCCAAATTGTGAGAGGCAGATAGAAAAACAAACATGTAGGCAAATCCCTGAGTGCAGAAACTATAGGGAAATAATAATTGGGGATTTCAATTACCCCAATATCAACTGGGCCACAAGCAGTGGAAAGGACAAAGGGGACAAAATTCTTGAAAAGCATTCAAAAGAACATTTTTAGCCAGCACGTAGCAATCCCAACGAGAGGGGCGCAATTCTAGATTTAGAATTGAGTATTGAATCTGGGCAAGTGGAAGAAGTAACAGTGGGTGACCATTTTGGAGATAGTGACCATAATACAGCAAGTTTTAGCATGAGCATGTTATAGGACAAATATAAGACAGGACCTAAAGTTCTAAATTGGAGGAAGACACATTTTACAAAACTGAGAGGTGACCTGGCAAAAGTGAACTTGGATACAGCTACTTTTAGGAAAATCAGCGACAAACCAGTGGGAGGCACTGAAAAGCAAGATACTACAGGAACGGTATAGGCATCTCCCCACAAAGATAAAGGGTGGTACTGTCAAATCTAGAGCCCACTGTTTATCTAGAAGCTTACAGGATAAGTTAAAGCAGAAAAAAGAATGCTTATGACGATCACGAAAATTGTAATGCTTTAGAAAGCCGAGAGGGGTATAGAAAGCGCAGGGATGAGGTAGAAAAGGAAATTAGGACAGCAAATAGAAGACATGAGAAACTATTGGCAAGCAAAATCAATGAAAAGCCGAAGATGTTTTATCAGTACATTAAGAGCAAGAGGATAACTCAGGAAAGGGTGGGGCGTATGAAAGATGTTCGGGGTAACTTATGCGTGGATGCAGAAGATGTGGACAATGTTCATAGAGAGTTTTTTTCGTCTGTATCTTCACAAAGGAGAGGGTTAATGTAGACATTGGAGTAAAAGAGGAGGAGATTGAACTATTAGAAAGAATAAACATAATGAGAGAGGAAGTACTAGAGGTTTTGACATCCTTGAAAGTGGATAAATCGCCAGAGCCGGATGGATTGCATCCCAGGTTGTTAAAGGAAACACAGGGACGAAATAGCAAGTGCGGTGAGGATTATCTTCAAATCCTTACTGGATAGAGGAAATATACCAGACGATTGGAGGTCTGTGAACGTCGTGCTATTGTTTGAAAAGGGTACGAGGGATGGGACAAATAATTATAAGCCAGTCAGTTTGACCTCGTAGGTGGGTAAATTGTTAAAATCTGTTCTGAGGGACAGGATAAACTGCCACGTAAAAAGGCATGGATAAATCAGGGATAGTCGCCATGGGTTTGTTAAGTGATGATCATTTCTTACTAACTTAATTGAGTTTTTTGAGTAAGTAATAATAAGTATTGGTGAGGGTAGTGCAGTGGATGTGGTCTACATGGATTTTGGTAAGGCATTTAACAAGGTCCCACATGGGAGACTAGTCAGTAAAATGAAAGCCCATAGGATACAGGGGAATGTGGCAGTTTGGATTCAGAATTGGCCCAGGGACAGGAAACAAAAGGTAATAGTCGATAGATTTTTTTCTTTGAATGGAAAACTGTTTCCAATGGCGTTCTGCAGGGCTCAGTGTTGGGTCCCTTGCTGTTTATGGCATATATTAATGATTTAGAGTTAAATGTGGGAGACATGATTGGGATATTTTCTGATGACACAAAAATTGACCGTGTCCTTGATAGTGAAGAGGTTAGCCGTAGAATCCAGATTGATATCCATGGTTTGATTGAGTGGGCAGAAACGTGGCAAATGGAATTCAATCCATATAAGTGTGAGGTAATGCATTTGGGGAGGGCAAATAAAGGAAAGGAATACACCATAGACAGGAGAATATTGTGAAGAGTAGAAGAAATGAGACAGCTTGGAATGCATGTCCACAAATCCCTGAAGGTGGCAGGACAGGTAGACAGAGTAGTGAAGAAGACATATGAATGCTTTCCTTTATTGGCCGAGGTAAGAGTTCAAATGCAGGGATGTAATGCTGAAACTGTATAAAGCGCTGGTTAGCCCTTAGATGGAGCATTGCGTACAGTTCTGGTCAACATATTACAGAAAGGACATCATTGTTCTGGAGAGAGTACGGAGATTTACAAGAATGTTGCCAGGGCTCGAAAGTTGCAGCAATGAGGAAATATTGGATAGGCTATGTGTTTTCCCCTTAAAACAGAGGAGGCTGAGTGGTGACTTAATAGAGGTGTACAAAATTATTAGGGGCCTAGATAGAATATAAGGGAATGACCTGTTTCCCCTAGCGGAAAGGTCAATTTCCAAGGGCCACAGACTTAAGTTGATTGGTAGAAGGATTAGAGCGGACATGAGGGAAAAGTTTTCACCCAGGGGGTGGTGAGTGCCTGGAATTCACTGCTAGGAACGGTGGTGGAGGCAGAAACCTCACTTCTTTGTAAGAGTACCTATACAAGTACCTGTAGTGTTGTAACTGGCAAGGCCATGTAACAGGTGCTGGAAGGGGGGATTACATTGGGTGGCTTGTTCTTTCGGCCAGCACGGGTAGGATGGGTTGAATGGCCTCCTTCTGTTCCGTAATTTTTCTATAGTTCTATGGTTCTAAGTACAGACAACCTATCTAATACGTCCTTTCAATCAGTTTTAGAACCTGCCAGTGTCTGAATTATCAACTCTTTTACCGTGGCCTGTGATGCATCTTCCTCCCTGGTAAACACAAAGCGAAAGGGTCATTCAGTACCTCAGCTAGCCCCTCTGCATCCATGGGAAATCTATTTTGTGGTCCCTAATCTGCTGCACTCCTCCTTTTACAAGCCTTTTATC
This sequence comes from Heterodontus francisci, assembly GCF_036365525.1. Taxonomy (NCBI): domain Eukaryota; kingdom Metazoa; phylum Chordata; class Chondrichthyes; order Heterodontiformes; family Heterodontidae; genus Heterodontus; species Heterodontus francisci. Next base: position 39,818,656 of record NC_090398.1, read on the forward strand.
ATTTTTATGTCTATTGGAAACATTGAGATTTCCTTTAAAGCTAGCTGCCAGCCTCTTTTCATGCTCTATCTTTGCTTCTTTTATTTGCTATTTCGTTCCCCCTATACCTTCCATATTGAGTCTGCTTCTCAATAGTATTTTCTACCTGGCATCTGCGATAAGCAGAACAGCGTGAAATATGTAAGAAAAAGTTGAGAGCTCTTTCAAGAACTGTGTGGGTCGGCGGGGTGGGGGGGGGAGGGGGGATCCTCAGTTAAGGAAAAATAAAGAAGAAATCACAGAACCACTAACATTATAGACGTCTTCGTTCTAACAGATGAGACAGAGAAATGGGAGAAGGGAACTGAGTCCTACAGTAAGTCGCATGCGAGGAATTGTAGTCCAGTTACCTGTGGGAGTCTGTTGGCTTATGGTGAACATCGATTGATAGCCTTTCTGTAGAAATGGAGAAAGATGGAGACCATGTGAAGGTGACAGAAGGGACTAAATTGGAAACAAAGTTATTAATATTTAACAGTTCAGGGTGAAAGCAGGAAGCATCACTGATACAGTCATCTATGTTCTGGAAGAACAAGTGAGGTAGGAGTCATGAATAAGAATGCAAAACAGAATGTTCCACATATCCCTCAAAAAAAAACTCAGGCATAGATTGGATGCATATCTGATGAAAGACCACAGACCTGACACGTTAACTTTGCTTTTATCTCCTCGGTGGCTACCAGACCTGCTGAACATTACCAGCACTTTTTGTTTTTATTTCAGGTTCCCAGCATCTGCGGTATTTTGCTTTTATTATTTGGATAGGACGCATGTGAATACCCACAGGAACACGTTTCATTTGGAGGAAGTGAGTGAAATTGAAGGAATAGTAGCTTACTGTGAGAACAAATTCAGCCAAACGGAGGAGGGTGACCTGTAAATGGGAGCTGGTTGAACATTTGTTCAATAAAGCAGCGGAGATATCTCAGAACATAGAAAGAATGGAGCTGTGGAGGGATTAGACGTACTTGATGAATCGGAGCCGGTGAGTGCAAGGAAACGGGAAACTGATGGACTAATTGTGGGCACGTCCCATGTTCGAATGCTATTAAACCCAAAAGAGGCTATGTTACAGCTGCAGTGGAGTCAAAGTATTTTTAAAAAAAATTTTTACATTTGACCAATCCTGAACCTACCTGTCTTCGGTGCCAAAATCCTGCACTTACTACCTGGATTAGATCAATTAACTTTCAGTCTATTTTCCCTTGTTTCTCTCACAGTTAATTTTCTGGCGATTGTCATCCTCTCGCAGGGAAAGTGTGACCTCTCTACTTGCACCACTCGTTACCTGGTGGCCATGGCAATAGCGGATTTACTGGTCATTATCACTGAGTTCATACTATTCAGGATCAGTTATTATTATTTCCCAGGATCTGTCCTTAACATCACCCCGATGTGTAGTGTTATCATTGTCCTGAGTCGTGTAGCCACATATTGTTCCGTCTGGTTCACCGTCACGTTTTCCTTTGATCGATTTGTGCTCATTTGTTGCCAGAAGCTGAAAACAAAATATTGCACCGAGAAAAATGCGGCTGTGGTTCTAGCAACAACCTGCATTCTTCTCTGTTTAGAAAACGTTCCCAAATACTATACAATTGAACCTGGATGGACAATCGACACTCTGCAGTGGGACTGTTGCATGAAGCCAAGCTATTTTACTGAGCCAGGATGGGTGGCATTTGACTGGTTTGATATTGTTTCAAACCCGTTGATCCCATTTGTTTTAATTCTGTTTCTGAACAATCTGACAGTCAGGTACATTTTAGTGACCAGTCGAGTTCGTAAGGGACTGAGGGGTCAGAGCAAGGGAGAGAATTGCAATGACCCAGAGATGGAGAGCAGGAGGAAATCTGTGATTTTACTCCTCACAATATCCGTCACCTTCATAATTCTGTGGTTGGTGCACGTTATAGATTTCTGATATTCTAGCATTTTAGCCACAGATCCCGGGGGTTACAACGATTCTGAATACATATTTGAGCAAGGCGGATTTATGCTGATGAATTTAAGTTGCTGCACAAACGCATTTATTTATGGGGCGACGCCGTCCAAGTTCAGAGAACAGTTCAAGAGCATGGTGAAATATCCATTCACATCAATGTTTCAATTAATTAATAAATAAAATACTGAGAGCAGCCCTGAGGCGGATCCCAGTGTTTCCAGCCCACGAATTTATTATTTATCTCCAGACTTCCATTAAGAGAATGACACCCAGAATCGCTGATGATCTCAGCTTACCCCCAGTTGTGGGGGGTGGGGCGGACGGGCTTAGCCGCAAAAACGATTATTTTAGGACACGGCACTATTTTTGTTTGATCGAGGAGTGTACATATGACAAACATCCAACATATAACGAGCGAGGTGAACGTCAGAGGACCGGAAGGAAAGAGGAAGCAGGATTTTTTAAAAAAACTCCAAAGAGCCGTGAATGAATGAAAAGCAGAGAGCAGCAGCTGGAGAACCAGAAATTCATTGGAGGGGAAAGTGGCTACTCAAGCTAAAGAACAGTGCACCAGGGCAAGAGGCGACCTTCGAGATCTGAATATAAATGAGAGAGGAGGAGAATCGCAGCACCTCCTACAGAACAGAAGGGAAACAGCAGCACAGCCGGTCCTCCACTTCCACTGGTGCTACTCGCAGCTCCACACACCTGCTCTGACGGTAAGAGTCATGGGGGTTCATGTCTGGGCAATCCTCAACCAAGGGGCTTTGGTGGGGAGACGGGAACGAGAGTGAGTGTGTGGGGCCGTGTTCAGCATAGATCCAGACATCTCTAGACGCTCAGCTTGGCAGCTACTCAAAGGATGGGATGAAGTCCCTTCCTGTTCCCATGTTTACTGATATTGTTTGACAATGGTTCTATCTGCTCAGGACCTGTCCAAGCATCATCAAAATCTGCCGTCATTACCCATCTCCCAAGAAACAAAAAACAGCACTTGACCCCTCCTAGATCACGTTGGCACTTCCAAAATCTATGCTGGTCTTTCTTGAAGCTCCATAGTTTAAATCATCCAAACATGTTTCCCCTCCTGCCGAAACAGCTCACTAATGACTTCCCAGCTGACTGTGAAAATGGTAAACTATCCATCTTCGCCCCTTTCTATCTGTCTGCAGTGAGCAAAGTTTTTGACCACATCATCCAACTGATGGGAATCCTCTCAGCTGATTGTATTCCTATCCAACTAATCTTAGCCAGAGGACAGTCTGAAGTGGCTTCTCTTCCCATTCCCACATCTATGCTTTTCTCTCTCCTATTTCTCAACTGCATGCTGCACTTTGACGACATCATAGACATCAGTTTACACATGTATACCAACCACACCCAGCTCCAACTCACCAGCACCTCTCTCGACCCCTTCGTTTCTCGAAATTATCAAACAGCTCCAGTAACATCCACTATTGGAAGAGTGGTTATTGTCTCCAACCTAATTTCGGGCATATGGACACAATTGACTTCACCTCCACCAAAATCTCTGTGTACTAGCCATCGACTCTACCCCTCTCCCTAGCGACTGCTGGAGGCTGCACAAGACTGTCCACAACCTTGATGCCGTGTTTGACTCCGGGAATAAATTCAGAAACGCATCTCTGACATCAATAAGATCGCCTATTTCCAACCCCATACAACGCCCAACTCCCTCCGTGCCTCAGCTGTTCTGCTGCTGAAACGCTCATCCATTTGTTGCTTCTAGATTTGAATATTACAGCGCATTTATGCCTATCCTCCCACATAGTACCACCCACTAACTTGAGATCATCCAAAACACGGCTTCTTGTGTCCATATTCATACGAAATCCACTTCAAGCATTCCACCAAGTGCTGCCAATCTACGTTAACTCACAGTCAGGCAGCGCCTCCATTTTAATTCTTTTACCCTTGTGTTCAAGTTCCTCTATAGCCTTGCCCCTTTTGATTTCTGTAATCTCCTCCAGCCTCTACAACCTTGCCTATATCTGTAACTTCCGTCAGTGACCACAAACTTTTGCGACTCTCGCGTCCCTTTAACTCTAGCCTATTGCACCTAGCTGATTTTTATTCTTCCGTGGTGATTGAGCCTTCAGCTGCCTTAGGCCAAAGCTCTGGAATTCCCTTCATAAAACTCTCCACCTCTCTCTTCTCATTTAAGGCAATGCTTAGAATCAAACGGTCTGGCTAACCCTTTGGTCATCCAAGCGAATATATATCTGTGTGCCTTGCTGACAAATCTTGCAAAATAATGTTCTTGTGAAATGTGTTGAGACGTTTTACTTTATGGTCAAGTCACAATAGCGTTATTAATACTTGTTCGCTCTTTGTCTCTGTCTCTGTCTGTCTGTCTGTCTGACTCTCTCAGGTATCTTTCTCTATATTAAATCTCACAAAATCCCTAAACCTAACCGAACTATAATCCTAAAGCTATTCTAGCAATATCCCTAACCTTAACACTAACCCGAACAGCAATCCTAAACTAAACTGTAAATTTAAACCATTCTCAAACCCCAACTGTAGTACTAACCCTAACCCTAAACCTAAACCTATGTGTAACTATAAACTTAACTGCAAACCTAACAATAAGACTAACGTTAAATCCTATCAATAACCCTAAACTTAACTTGAACCCTATCTGTGACGCAAACTCGATTGCTAAACTAAACCTAACAGTAATCCTACCCAAAGCCCAAAATGTAAATGCAAAGCAAACCTAGGTTAAGCCTCAGCTTAAATATAGCCCTGACACAAACCCTAACCCTATCGCAAATCATAACACTAAATTTATTTTTCCTAAACTAGCCCTAGATTCAAACCTGACGTGAACTATCACCCTAAATATAAGTGTAAGCCTAATCCCTGAACCAAACTGTAACACTAAGCATAAATTCCACTGTAACCCTCTTTCTAACCCTAACCTAACTCTAAAATTATTATATATCCTAACTGTAATACAAAGTGCAACTGTAACACTAACCAAAAGCATTAAAATCTTTAACCATCACTCAAAGCCAAAATGTAATATCAACACGAGCTGTGACCAGAACACTAAACCAATCTGGAAAGCTAAATCTAAACTTAACATTAAAACTAGCCCTATCACTAAACATAACACGAAACACAACTGCATCCCTCACCCAATCACCCCCAAAATAGCAAAGAAGCCCCAACACTAGTCCGTGCACTAACTGTTACCTTCGCCCTAAACCTAACCCTAAATCTAACTGGAGCATTAGCACTAACCCTACCACAAAGCCTTTTTGCAAACATAATTCCAACTGTAATCTTAGCCTTCAACCTAACTGTAACCCTAACCCTGACCCTAACTGTACACCTAAACCAAATGCCAACCTTAAATTGCAGTTTTATCTTTTTTTTTCTGCAGATTGCAACAGGTTAGATGCAGCTTGATTAAATTTAACATCACAGTATCGCTTTAGAAACTGAGAGCAGTGTTATGAGGTAACTTCTCTAAAACTTGCTGATCTAAAACATTTACTGGGTGATCTTACTTTAAAAACTGCTGCGTAAACCAGGCAACGGAATCAAACTGGACTTCCACAGTGCTATGATTGGGCATTGAGAGTTCTGCAAAAATAAACCTCCCAGCTGTCACAAATTAGCTAACTGCTGTAAAGTCCGGAAACGTCTCCTACATTATGTATATAACCTCAGGTTCCACTGAGCATCAATAAGGGTAATCCATACCAAAAGAGGACAATAACCAATGTCAATGGGCACATCCACATCTGGAGGAATACCAGAAAACGAGTACAAGAACTGGCTCTCCAAAATGTCTAGCAGTGTTGTGCAGCAGTGTTTCGACATTACTTATCAGCCGTGCAGAAAGAAGTACCTAAAACAGCCACCAAGCCGACCATTCGTTGGTGTGACTGTATGTGTACCATCCTTTAAAAAAATGCTTTCTGCTGCAACCTTCCCTGTAATGTGTACTTGATTCAGCCTTATACTTAGTAACGGATGGCCGTTTTGTGCTTTGCACGGTACGTTGCCTGGAACTTGCCCTAGAATTTAGCTCTGAACTCAGTAAATATACAGGCGTTTTCCCCTGAATCGTTGCCTGGTGTTTTTGTCACAAATAGGATTCCAACTTTGTAAGCCATATACGTGGCTTGTAAATAAAAGTCTAATGTTTTACATATATGTCTTGCACTTAAAGATATTCTATAAAGAGTGCAGGAGGGCGTGCCAGGTGCAGCACCAGGCATACCTCAAAATGAGGTGTCCACCCGTGAAGCTACAAGTCAGGATTACTTGCATGCCAAAAATATGCGATAGACAGAGCTATGCGATCCCTCAAACAAATGATCAGATCTAAGCTCTGCAGTCCCCCCGCATCCAGTTGTGAATGGTGATGGTTAATTAAAGAGAAAACTGGACGTGTTGGCCAAAATAATATTCCCATCCTCAAAGGTGGGGGAGGCCAGGATATCAGTGCAAAAGATAAGGCTGAAGCATTTGCAATGAACTTCAGTCAGAAGTGACGAGTGCATGATTCATCTCAGACTCCTCCTGCAGTGCCCAGCATTACAGATGTTTGTCTTCAGCAAATTCGATCACTTCACATGATATCAAGAAACGAACTGGAAATGTTGGATACTGAAAGGTCGATGAGCCCTGACCACATTCCGGCAATGGTACTGAAGGCCTGTCCTCTAAACCTTGCCTCACACTGAGCCAAGCTGTTCCAGTACAGCTACAACACTGGCATCTACCCGGCAATGTGAACAATTGCCCAGGAATGTCCCGTACACAAAAAGAAGGAGAAATCCAACCTGGCAAATTACCACCCTCTCAGTCTACTGCCGATCGCCAGTAAAGTGATAGATGTTGTCATCAACAGTGCGATCAAGCGGAACTTGTTTTGCAATAACCTGCTCAATGACGCTCAGTTTGTCGTCTCCCATGGTCAATCAACCCCTGAGCTCATTACAGCCTTGATTCAAACATGGACAAAAAAGCTGAACTCAATAGGTGAGGTGAGAGTGACTGCTCTTGACATTAAGGAATCACTTGACCCAGTATAGCATCAGTGAGACCTCGCAAAACTGGAGTCAATAGGAATCGGGGGGGAGGGGGAAACTCCACTGGTTGGAGTCATATCTGATGCAAAGGAAGAAGATGTTGTATGTCAAATAACTCCGCTCAAAAAAAAAACTGCAGGAGTTCCTCAGGGTAGTGCCCTAGGCGCAGGCATTTTTCAGCTGCTTCGTCAATCTTCTTCCTTCAATCATAAGGTCAGAAGTTGGGATGATCACGAATAATTGCACAATGTTTAGCACCATCCGTGACTCCTCAGATACTGAAGCAGTCCGTGTCGAAATGCAAAATGACCTGGATAATATTCATGCTTGCGCTGAAAAGTGGCAATTAACATTCACGCCACATAAGATCCAAGCAACCAAAGTCTCAAACAAGAGAGAATCTAACCATCTCCCTTCGGCATTCAATGGTATTTCGATCGCTGAAGTACCCACTATCAATATTCTCAGGGTTACCATTCACCAACAACTGAACTGAAGCAGCCTTTTAAGTACTGTAGCTACAAGAGCAGCTCAGAGGCGAGGAGTACTGCAGCGTGAACCTCACCTCCTGACACCCCAAAGCCTGTCCAGCATATACAAGCCACACATCAGGAGTATTTTGCAATAGTCTCCACTTGACTGGACGAATGCAGCTCCGAAACAGTCAAGAAGCTCGACATTATCCAAAAAAACCAGCCTGCTTGATTAGCAACCCATTCACACACACCTACAACCTCCAACACTGTGGCAGCTGTGTGCACCTTCTACAAGATGCACTGCAGCATGCACCAAGGTTCCTTATGCAGCAACTTCCAAACCCGTGCACACTACCACCTAGAAGGACAAGGGCAGCAGATGAAGGGGAACACCACCACCTGCAAGTTCCCCTCAAGCCACGCATCATCCTGACTTGTAACTGTGTCACTGTTGCTTCTGCTGTGGCTGTGTCAAAATCCTGGAACTCCTTTCCTAACAGCACTCTGGCTGCACCTACACCATATGGACTGCAGCCGTTCAAGTGGGCGGCCCACCATCACCTTCTCAAGGGCAATTACGGATAGGCAATAAATGCTGGCCTTGTCAGTGACGCTCACATCCCATGAATGAATAAAAGAAGTGACGTCTGAGATCTGGCTTGCACCATGTGGCGTTTTCACAAACCAAAATATAATACTAAATACAAGCCGAACCATAACCCTAACTTTATGACTATATATAACACTGTCGCTAACCTTAATCCTAAATGTAATACTAACCCAATTCCGAACTCAGACTTCAGGCTTAAATCTAATCCGAACCCTAACTTTATGTCTCACACTAACACTTTCAGTCACCCTACATCTAACACGAGCCATAACCATAAACATGGCAGTAAACATAGCGCTAAACGTAACTGTAACCTTAGCCTATCTGTATCGCTAGCTTCAGCCTTAACGCCAATCCAAAATCTAAACGTCGTCCATAACATTAGCTAAGCTGTACCAATACAGCAGCTACACTGAACACTACCTAAAAATGTGCAACATTGCCCCACTAAATCCTGTCCACAGAAAACAGGACAAATCTAATCCAGTCAATTAGACGCCCTTGGTCTACTCTCAATTATCATCAACAAGATGGAAGAAGCCAGTGATAGTGCTATTACGTGGTACCTAGACAGCCGTAACTGTCTCACCAATGCTCAGTTTGAGTTCGATTAGGGTCACTCATTACAACCTTGGTCCGACTAGGCGTGAAAGAGTTGGATTGACTGCCCTTGAAAACAAGGCGACATTTGACTGAGTGCAGCATGAAGTAAGTCCAGCAGCACTGAACTCAACGGGATCAGGGGAAACTCTTCATTTCTTGGAGTCATAATTAGCACAAAAGAAGATGATTGTGAATGTTGGTGGACAAATATCTAAGACACAGGATATACTCAGGGTAGTGTCCTACGTCCAACGATCTCCAGCTGCTTCACTCATTACCTTCCTTCTATTATAAAGTGTGAGATAGGGATGTTAACCTAATACTCGTACAAGGTTCAGTAGCATGCACAACTCCACACATAAAGAAGCTGCATGTGCCCATGTGCAGCAAGCCCTGGATAACGTTCAGACTTGGACTGATAAGTGGCAGGTAGGATGCGCACCACATCATTGCCAAGCAATGACTGTCTCCAACAAATGTTCATCCAACCATCCACACTTGACATTCACCAGCAGTACCATAGCTGAATCAACCGCTATCGACGTCCAGCGGCTTATCAGTGACCAGAAAAGTAACTGGGCCAGACATATAAATACTGCACCGACAAGCACATTTTACATTGGGAATTCTGCAGAGAGTAACTCATCCCCTGACACCACGACTGCCCCCCCCACCCCCCAACGAAAAAAGCCAGTCTACCGTTTGCAAGACATTAGACAGGAGTGTGATGGAATACTCTACATTTGCTTCGATATCCCCAGACCTAACCCTAAATATAAGCCTAACTTTACCCTTACTCTAGACCTACCCTAACCCTAACTGCAGTCCTAACTGGAACCGTAGACCAAACCCTAATGTTAAAGTCTTATCCTTACACTAACCCTCACCATAACCTTAATCCAAAATGTAACCGTCAAGCAGACCGTTCCCCTTATCATCAATTTAAACATAACACGAGCTGGAACATAAGCCTAACGCTACTGTAACTTTAAACCTAACCAAACCACAGACGCAAACCCTAACCTTAACCCTATTCCTAACGCAAACTTTAACCTTATTCCTAACCCAAACCTTAACCTTAACGATAAACGACAATTACCAAACTAACTTGAATTGAAATGATTGCGAAACCTAATCTGAAGTGAATACTCACCTCAAACTAAACACTAATCGTACACCGACTCATGAGCTACTGGCTCACCTGTCACCCACTGTTGGTCAGAATCCGATGGCAGACGCCTTGCGTGAATCCTTTGCCTCCCACACAACAAGGTTGTTGTGTGCATTTATGCCTGGCACGGTCGTGTGATGGAGCACCCCAGAAGGAGTTCATGCTTGAGGAACGATGAAGAGGGAAGTCAGGCGATTGGCGGGTATAGGGCAAACTGTTCTCAGCAGAATATCCAAGGTGTTTGGAGGGGGCGCAAGTCACAGAAACTGAGGTTGACGGTGTCAGTCATAGGTTGGGGTGGCTTGAGGGAAAGGGGAAGTTCTAGGTCCTGACATTCTGTGGCTCAGCGACTGCCTCTTGTGCCTATTGTTTATGTTTGCACCGGGAGAGGGATAATGGAATTTTAGCAGTGCCCTACCCGTGCACCACTTCTCTTCCACAACCACAAACAACGTCGTGAAGCTGGTTACAAACTTGAATGTCTGTTACGATTTGCAAACGCAACAACTGCGATTGTCTTGTGAGGTGATATTATGCAGAATGGCCTTTATTCCATGGGGTTTCGAAAAATGAGTGGTTATGTATTTGAAAGTGTAACATTCAGTGATAACCTGACATTTCAAACGCTGAGAGATTATATCCCCTGCCTCTGAGTCTAAAACTAGCGGCCATAGTTTGAGATTGGTTTGATTTTCGGAAACTAATGGAGTTAAGGAATATTGGAAAAGGGCGGGAATGGAGTTGAGGAAGAAGATCAGCCACGATCTTATTGAATGGTGGAACTGACTCGAGGGGCCGAATGGCCTATTCCAGCTCATGTTTCTGATATTATCATGTTAATTTGCACGTACATTTCACCTTCAATGTAGTAAAACGTCTTGTCCAACAGAGAGAGAGAGAGAGAGCGAGAGAGAGAGAGAGAGAGAGAGAGAGAAATGCCCTCCAGTCCTCTGGTACCTGTACTGTGACCAGAGAGATTTGAACATTTGAATCAGAGCCCCTTCAATCTCCTTCCTTCCCTCACATAACAGCTTGGGATGATCTCATCATTGTCGTGGTCAGGTTTGCAGATAAGAACGGCATGGAAGAGAATTTATCAAGGATAAGCTGAGGTGGTGTTGTTGATCAAAAATGTTACGGAGGTGAAATTACGTAGTATTGAAGTGTTACTTCAAGTGTGGCACAGAGGTCAAATCAAAAAGGAGAAAATATCCTCTAATGTGGGAGTTGTATTGGGGAGAGCAAGGGAGGGGGAATGGGGGATGAGTAATCGTGGAAGGGGTAATGGTGAAGGGAAATGTGCTGAGTAAAGCAGCGGGGCTAGAAGAAAGGGACTGGTACTGGGAAGGTGTAATGGAGAAGGAGGTGCAGAATGCATGCATGTGTGTGTGAGAGCGTGTGTGTGAGTGTGTTTGTCAGTGTGAGTGTGTTCAGATGTATGTAATTGTGTGCGAAGTTTTGTGTGTGTGTGCATGTGTGAGTTTATATGTGCATCTTTCTTCCAGTAGCATGTGAGTATATGTGTTTTGGTGCATTAGTGCGATGTGATCTGTGTGCGTGTTTCAGAGGGGTGTGTGTGTGTGTGCCTATCTGTGAGTAGTTGTGTGAGGGAGTGTGCGCGTGATTCTGTATGTGAATGAGCATGTATGAATTTTTACCTGGGCGTATACATGTGTGTGAAGATTATGTATTTTGGATTGCGTGAGTGTGACTTTCAGTTTGTGTGTAGTGTGTGTGTGCGTGAGGGCGTGTAGATGAGTGAACATGTGCGTGTGTGTGAATTGGTGTGTGTATGTGTGGGTCTGAGTATGTCTTTGTGCAAGTGTTAGTGAGACTTTGAGTATCACATTTGTATGACTTTGTGAGTGAGCGGGTGTGCATTAGTGCATGTGATTGTCTCTGTGTATGTGTGTGCGTGTAATTGTATGATTGTTTGTGGTTGTGTGAGTGTGCATGCCTGTTAGTGTGTGTTTTAAGTTTGTGTGTGTGTGAGTCAGTTTGTGAGTGAGAGAGTAAGTGTTGATGTGTGTGAGTGACTGTGCGTGTTGCTGTGCCATGATGTAATATCTTCGCGAATGAGAGTCAGAGAAAGTGTATATGTATATATTTGTGAGTGAGTGTGTGACAAACGGTGTGTGTGTGTGTGGATGCGTGAGTGTGCGTGTCTGTGTGAGTACGTGCCTGAATGCGTGATTTGGTGAATGCTTCTGCAAGTAGATGTCTGAATGAGTGAAGAGGTGTGCACCAACGTATGTGAGTGAGATTGTGTATGAGTGTGTGTGCGTAAATGTGTGAGTGTGTTTGAGTTTGGGGGACAGTACGTCTGTATAACTGTATGGGTTGAGTCTGTTTGCATGTGTGTGTGTGTGTGCATGTGTGAGTGAGTTTAAGTTTACAAGAAAGTGAACGTGTGTTTGCGTGCGATTGTGTGCATGTGACTGAGCGTGTGCATTTCTGTGAGAGTCTGTGAGTGTCTTTGTGTGTGAGTGAGAGTTGTGTTTGTGTGCGTGTGTGTGTGTGCAAAGGAGTGTGAGAAACAGAGATTGAGTATGTGTTTGTGTGAAAGTCTTGTGAGTGTGTGTGTGTTTGCGTATGTGTGTTTCTTTTTATTCCCAGTAGGATGTATGCTCCATTGGCAAGTCCAGCATTTGTTGTTCATCCGTAATTGCGTTTTACAACTGAATGGCTTGCTCGGCCATTTCAGAGGGCAATTAAGAGTCAAGCATATTGCTGTGGGCCTGACCTCACAAGTGGGCCATACCAGGTAACGACACCAGATTTCCTACACTGAAGGACATTAGTGAACCAAATTGTTTCTTTATGATAATCGATGATAGTTACATGGCACATTCGTGAAACTAGCTTTCAATTCCAGACTGTTGTTAATTAATTGCCTTTACATTCAATCAGCTGCCATGGTGGTGTTTGATTTTGCGTCCCCAGGGCATTAGCCTAGGCCTCTCCATTACTAGTTCAGTGACATTATTGTCTCTGCGGTGAGCCCATGACAGCAAATAGAGCACCTCGAATAACATCACCCCCCCTTCATCCCTGGCCCTCCCTCTCCCTCCAACACCGGGGAATGCTGTATTACGACCAGTGAGCCCGCCTCAATGACCTTCTCTCCGACCCTCCGGCACTAGGCCTGGTCCCAGACCTCCTGTAGAACTGACAGGGTCACTGCTCACAGTGGCATCAGTGATACAGCTGACCTGTTCGCCCGTCGATTCGCTAGCAGCACTTGCTGGTGGGATCACCGTCTTTCAGGGGACTTAAGTGCCTGAGTGCCAGAACAAAGTGCAGAAGAACCTCCAAAAGACAGGCATCTTTCAGCATGGCACATGGAGACCCGCTGTTGTGACAAAATTCAGGTCTAGTTAAGCATGTGAGAGTGAATTTTAATGGCAGGTTCATAACTGGGCGCCATTCCTGTTTCTCACGTGGATGGCTGTCCCATTGTAATCACGAGGTGGGAAGCCAATTATAATAATGGATGTGCAGGAGCTCCACTCTCCAATCGTACCGTGGGCAGAGCAGTGAGACGTCAAATACCTCAAAGACGTCAGATGAATCCTGAGAAGGTTTTTGGCACAATAAAAGGCCAGCCAACCCTGCATTCGCTCTTGCCTGTTTTTGAAAGAGTGCCTCCCAGAATGGTCTTTGCTGCCTCAAGACGCACTGAAACGTTTGCTGTCCTCGAAACATTTCTGATGCCTCTGCTGCCCTAGTACTCCTTCTGATGCCTCTGCTGCCCCTGGACCCATTAGTTGCTTCTGCCACCTGATAGGCAAGTAGATAAATCCAAGGCCGCAGCGACCAAGGCTGAAGGGAGAAACATGCCTCCATCGAGTTCTGCACCAAACAGCAAAGGCAAGGCAGGACGTTCTGTTCCACAGTGATGGCAAGAAAAAGTCCTCTCCCCTATCCAGTCAAGCTTGGATGGAAATCACAGAGGCGGACGGCAGCTGTGGGGTCTCGCAATGAAGATGGATACAGCGCAGCAAGGGGGTAAACGACCTCCTTCGTTCTGACAAGTTGGTTCCACCTTCCCTCTCTCCTTCTGAGGGTGAACATGCTGGTCCGCTGGGCGAAGTGGGTCACAGGCGCCACAGAAACAATGGCAAAAAGGGACAAGCATCACCTCTTCCTGACAGATGTGTTGCTTCATTTCAGCTACAGACCACTCTCTTTCACAGCTCACCCCCAATAAACAGCCATGAGAGATGATGGGTGGATGATCTATGGAAGAAACCCCAGTCGGGCTCGAGGGGGCGCCACTATAAATACTATCATGTTGGTCTCATTGTGAATTATGGTTATCTCCCACTTTTCACTTTCAGGAAATATTGGTCCATGACATCAGGTAGCAATTATGGACTGGTGGAAGCATCCCAGACATCGGCCCTTTCTCCATGACTGATGAAGAGGCAGCAGAATTATCAGGGGCAAAAGGTGGTCGTTCATCAGAAGATGGTGAGTCATGCATCTCATGAGAGAGTGAGGAACATCTTCCATTAGCATTTAGATCATTTTTGTAGACCCCCGTCACGCATACATAGCATGACGAGATCTGCTCATCCTAACCCACAGATATGTGTGTTCTTCCATGCGGGTCTGCGTTCACAGGAGTCGCTCGTCTAAGGGGGGCAGAATTCCACCACTTATGTGGAGCCGCAATCAGAGTATGCACCGTCTCATGACTGTCCTGCGCCTCTCATTTGCGCAGAGACTTTCTCCGTGGTGGTTTCCGCTTGGCTTCAGAATCAGGGTCACAAATTGATTGGGAGCACCACACCAGATGCACCCAAGCAGGTCACTGAGGCTGAGAAAGCCGAGGACTCTGACAGACGGAGGACTGTGGATGATCAGGTCCATGCTGATGACGAGTCACTGGTGTTAACAGCACATAGTAAGCTGGAGTTGCAGCAGCAGTCATAATCTTATAAAGAAAAGCACACACACACACACACACACACACACAAGCACTTGGGGTTTTTGGTAGACAGCTAGTTCTTTTCTTCAAGCCATCAACATTCATTGTGTACATGTAATTATTCTATAATGCCTTAGTTGTGAGCTGCCGATTTCCATCTTTTCCCTGAGTGGAATGCCAATGTAAGCACAGCCCTCATTTGAGTATGATCTGTAATGGGCAGTAGCTTGTTTCAGCTCATGCTAGACATGAAAAACAAATGGAAAGGAGGCGACAGATTACATGCTTTAAGGTTTTTAGTCATTGTTTTCTCTGCGAAGAAACTTCATGGTACCTGGAATCATGTTAGTAACAGATTGTCTCTAGCTTCTTTATCACATCAATCAATGTGCCTGGCCTCCTGTGCAAGGGGTTCTACATTCAGTGCTGCGTGTTCGCCACCCTCCTCTTCAATGGTGGAGTGGCGTTTCTTCATGTAGTAGCCCTGCAAGCCTTCCCCCTTCTGCAGTGTTACATTGTGCAGAGCACATCAGACTAAATGATACGTAAGACACTCGTAGGGTCATACTGCATTGATGGATGAAGCAATGGAATCTCATCTTCTACAATCCAATGGACTGGTCGATGATCACTCGGCTTGAGCCGTGACACGCATTGTAGCTCTCCTCTGCTGCAGTGCGAAACTTCGTTGCAGGGGTCAGTAGACATGTATTAAATGGGTAGACGGTGTCAATGAGATTCCATGCCTGAAGGCGAGCGGAGGACCAGAAAATCTGTCTCAACTGGGACTGAGAAAGTAGCAGTCCCCGTAATTACTTCCAGAGAAGCGGACACACAACTGAATCAAATGCTTTTGGTGGTCGCAGACCAGTTGATCGTGGATCGAATGGAAGCTCTTCCTGTCGATCAGGGCAGCTGATCCGTTGGCACCTTGATGGCCACATGTGAACAATCTGTCACACCTTGCACCTTATGGAATACAGCGATGGGCCCGAATCCACATTGGATTTGGTACTGGGTAATGAACCCGGCCAGGTGTTCGATTTAGATGTAGGTGAGCACTTTGGCGATAGTGATCACAATTCGGTTAGGTTTACCTTAGCGATGGGCAGGGACAGGTATATACCGCAGGGCAAGAATTATAGCTGGGGGAAAGGAAATTATGACGCGATTAGGCAAGATTTAGGATGTGTAGGATGGGGAAGGAAACTGCAGGGGATGGGCACAAACGAAATGTGGAGCTTATTCAAGGAGCAGCTAATGCGTGTCCTTGATAAGTATGTACCTGTCAGGCAGGGAGGAAGTTGTCGAGCGAGGGAGCCGTGGTTTACTCAAGAAGTTGAAGCGCTTGTCAAGAGGAAGAGGGCGGCTTATGTTAGGATGAGACGTGAAGGCTCAGTTAGGGCGCTTGAGAGTTACAAGCTAGCCAGGAAGGATCTAAAGGGAGGGCTAAGAAGAGCAAGGAGAGGACACGAGAAGTCATTGGCGGATAGGATCAAAGAAAACCCTAAGGCTTTCTATAGGTATATCAGGAATAAAAGAATGATAAGAGTTAGAACAGGGCCAATCAAGGATAGTAGTGGGAAGTTGTGTGCGGAATCAGAGGAGATAGGGGAAGCGTTAAATGAATATTTTTCGTCAGTATTTACAGTAGAGAAAGAAAATGTTGCCGAGGAGATTACTGAGATACAGCCTACTAGGCTAGATGGGATTGAGATTCACAAGGAGGAGGTGTTAGCAATTTTGGAAAGAGTGAAAATAGATAAGTCCCCTGGGCCAGATGGGATTTATCCTAGGATTCTCTGGGAAGCCAGGGAGGAGATTGCAGAGCCGTTGTTGTTGATCTTTATGTCGTCATTGTCGACAGGAGTAGTGCCGGAGGACTGGAGGATAGCAAATGTTGTCCCCTTGTTCAAGAAGGGGAGTAGAGACAGCCCTGGTAATTATAGACCTGTGAGCCTTACTTCGGTTGTGGGTAAAATGTTGGAAAGGGTTATAAGAGATAGGATTTATAATCATCTTGAAAAGAATAAGTTCATTTGCGATAGTCAGCACGGTTTTGTGAAAGGTAGGTCGTGCCTTACAAACCTTATTGAGTTTTTCGAGAAGGTGACCAAACAGGTGGATGAGGGTAAAGCCGTGGATGTGGTGTATATGGATTTCAGTAAGGCGTTTGATAAGGTTCCCCACGGTAGGCTATTGCAGAAAATACGGAAGTATGGGGTTGAAGGTGATTTAGAGCTTTGGATCAGAAATTGGCTAGCTGAAAGAAGACAGACGGTGGTGGTTGATGGCCAATGTTCATCCTGGAGTTTAGTTACTAGTGGTGTACCGCAAGGTTCTGTTTTGGGCCCACTGCTGTTTGTCATTTTTATAAATGACCGGGATGAGGATGTAGAAGGGTGGGTTAGTAAATTTGCGGATGACACGAAGGTCGGTGGAGTTGTGGATAGTGTCGAAGGGTGTTGTAGGGTACAGAGGGACATAGATAGGCTGCAGAGCTGGGCTGTGAGATGGCAAATGGAGTTTAATGCGGAGAAGTGTGAGGTGATTCACTTTGGAAGGAGTAACAGCAATGCAGAGTACTGGGCTAATGGGAAGATTCTTGGTAGTGTAGATGAGCAGAGAGATCTTGGTGTCCAGGTACATAATTCCCTGAAAGTTGCTACCCAGGTTAATAGGGCTGTTAAGAAAGCATATGGTGTGTTAGCTTTTATTAGTAGGGGGATCGAGTTTCGGAGCCACGAGGTCATGATGCAGCTTTACAAAACTCTGGTGAGGCCGCACATTGAGTATTGCGTGCAGTTCTGGTCACCGCATTTTAGGAAGGATGTGGAAGCTTTGGAAAGGGTGCAGAGGAGATTTACTAGGATGTTGCCTGGTATGGAAGGAAGGTCTTACGAGGAAAGGCTGAGGGACTTGGGGCTGTTTTTGTTAGAGAGAAGGAGGAGGAGAGGTGACTTAATAGAGACATACAAGATAATCAGAGAGTTAGATAGGGTGGATAGTGAGAGTCTTTTTCCTCGGATGATGATGGCAAGCACGAGGGGACATAGCTTTAAGTTGAGGGGAAAAGATATAGGACAGATGTCAGAGGTAGTTTCTTTACGCAGAGAGTAGTAGGGGCGTGGAACGCCCTGCCTGCAGCAGTAGTAGACTCGCCAACTTTAAGGGCATTTAAGTGGTCATTGGATAGACATATGGATGAAAATGGATAAGTGTAGGTCAGATGGTCGGCGCAACATCGAGGGCCGAAGGGCCTGTACTGCGCTGTAATGTTCTAATGTTCTAATGTTCTAATCCGATAACCCTCTTAGCCTGATTATCAGTATCAATCTTGTAGCGCAAAATCTCTCCCACCCTCTTGAAGAGAGCACTGGGCAGCTCTTTGATGCAGTGGTGGGCTGCTGCTTGGAATACTCCACACATGTCCTCAGTGGAATCTTGAAATTATCCAGACGTGTGTAAGTTTTGTCACGCAGATTGTCAATGGCACGGGCATAGGTTGCCTACAAAATGCAATAGGTTGTAACTCTTCCTGCAACAGAGTGCATATGTCAGTGAGGGCATGCCTACCCGAAGAGTCACAGTCTTCACTGACAATGCGGGTTGGGAGTTTGGTGGTAGTTGTCTCAATTCCAGTGCACTGACATAGCTTAGCCCTTCTTGGCATTGGTGGCGGCTGCTGCACTCATTGTGGAGCTCCATGGGCAGGCACAACTGTCCCCTGGACCTACCTCCATTGGAGGTGCTGAATAACGGTAAAGGGTGAAGCATGGCTGCCGGATCCGAACACGACCAGACCCGACGACGTGTCGGTTTCGGTTCGGGACGCGTCGGGCCTCTCTTCTGGGTCTAGCATTTGGGCTTGGGTAGGGTCGGGCTGCACCTACATAGTGCTGCCTTGCCCCGAAAAGTAATCTTCATAATAACATTCAGGACGTCAAGGAGGGAAATGTGCAGTCCAGACTCCACACTCTGCAGTAAAGCCTGGCTGCCTGACCAAGCCCGACTACATGTGTTGGGTTCGGGTTGTGCAGGGCATTTACGAAAATTAAAGCACTCGGGCCCGGGTCGGGTTCGGGTTGGCATTTGTCGGGTCAGGTTTTAATTTTATACTGGAGCCAGGCGTTAGAATAAGACCATCTACACTGTATCATGAACTACTCTGGGGATAAGTATATGAGGGGTTAAATGCAGATTAAAGCGCCCTCTGCAACTTCCCATCATATACTTGCAGGATATAGAAGGTGCTAGATGTAATGGAAGGTTCCATCTACCCTGTCTCCCTTTCTCTCACTGACTTTCTCGCTGTTTCTCTGTCTTTCTCTATCCCACCCTCTCTTTATTTTCCTTTCCCATTCCATCTGTATCACTCTATCGTAATATGTCTAGTACTCCCTCCCACTTTATCTGTATCACTCTCTCGAATTTCCTCTCTATGCCTCTTCCAGTCTCTCTGTCCTTCTCCATTTTCCAATACCCACTGTCCTTCTATCCCTCCCTGTTATAATAATGCAAGAAATAAGAGAAGCACTAGGCCATGCTGCCCATTATGGATGCTCTGTCAATACCTAATTAATCTTTGTTGTACCTCTTTCAAGGCAAGTACATCCTTCTTTAGGTATAGGGATCAAGACTGTATACAGCAATTGTAGGAAGACTTTGTCACACTTGCACTCCAATACCGCTGCAACGCCAAACACCCCATTTTCCTTGCTAATTTGTGGCTACACCTGCATGTTCTCTTTCTTTTGTTGAGGTATAATGAGAGTGAAATTCCTCTGGACATTAACACAGAGTAGTCACACACCACTTAAACAATATTCTATTTTTATATTCTTCCTACCAAAGTGAATAACCTCACATATCTCGACATTATATTTCAGATGACCCTTTCGAGCCGTCTCACCTAACCTACTCATATCACATGGGAGACATCATGTGTCGTCCAAACGGCTTGCTGCCCCACCTACCTTTGTATTGCCGGCAAAGCTGGATGCATTAAGCTTGTTGCCTTCAACTAACTCATTGATCCAGGGGGCAAATAGCTGTGCCTCCAAAATGTTTACAGCTACTCACTAGTCATAACACGACAGCTTGGAAATGAATTCTTTATTCCTACTTAGATGTAGGAGCAACCCTAATTTACACATTTTTACTGTATCATTTTAAATCCTATATTGAATATCCTAATTGTGTGACAAAAAGTTATATTTTAAAAATCTGTGAGTCATAGATACACATTAAAGAGGGCAGTTATATTCCAGAGTGCAGGAAAACAGCCCTGAGAGAAACAGTCTCATATTTGAAATTCAATTACTGAATTGCCAGATCAGATTGCAGGACATTTACGTGCCAATATGAGATTTAGAAATTGGAATGATAGTTGTTGAGTGAACAGCACTATTGTTGGGAGAATACAACGTCCAATGTTTCCTAGCCAATTGATGTGATCAGAATTGTACAACTCAGCGTCAGCACAAACTTATTCTATCACAAGAGGGAATTAACATGCGGTCACAATCTATTTTTGTACTGACTCAGTTTTTAGCAAGAGATATTGCCTGCAGCACGAAAGGGCGAAGCACTTCACAGAGAATATGCATGAAACAGTTGCCAGTGACCTGAAAGTATACTACTCAATCGTTGCCATCATTGGTGTTCCTGGTAAATGAGTATAACAATTGTTGTTATAAGCTTGTCTCTGGATTTATTCTGTCACTGGTAAGGTTGCATGCTGAACTCGTGGTTAGCAATGTCTTGGCACCCAATCAGTTGTTTCAATGACCAGGAGGATTGAAAATTCATTGCTCTGTTATAACAACTTTCAACCAAATAAGTATTTCTATTCAGGCCTCAAGGGCAAGTTAGTTATCCAATTTCGTGCAATTCAGTGGAATATTGTTCCCGCAGCTCACTGCTGGCAAATGCAGTTGATATTTTTACAAGGAGTATCAGCCACTGGAGAATTTTGCAGAAGTGTGGGTCACAGACGGAGTGGAACACCTGCACCCAGTTGCGAGGTATTACTGGTAATATCTGTCACTGCAGAATTAACCTGACTTGGCTCACTAATCGGAATGGAACACCTGACCCTAGTCACCATGTATTATTGGAAAGGTCCATCACTGTAGATTTGTAATGAGTGTGTGTCACTAACTGAAGTGGAAAACCTGAGAGCAGTGGCCACGTGATACTGCCAGTAGCTGTCTTAGTAGAAATCTATTGTGTGTTAGTCATTGACTGCATGAAACGAGTTGTTTATCCTTTGAAATCAATGTTTTTGGTGATTGATCATTCCATTCGATTGAGTTACACTTGTGTGTTACGAATCTAATGGATGTTGTGCATTTCAAGCAGGCTGCTTTGTCCTGGATGGTGTGCAGCTTAGTGCTATTTGAGCTACGCTCCACCAAGCAAGTGTAGAATATTGCTTCATACAACTGACTTGTGCCTTCTAGATTGGGACTACATTTGGGAATTCAGGAGCTGACTTGCTGCAAAATTCCCTGCCTCTGACAAGCTCTTGCAGTCATAGTATTTATATGGTTCTGTCAGTTCAGCTATTGGTTAATGATAACCCCCAGAATGTTGTTGCTAGGGGATTCAACGATGGTGATAACTTTGAATGTCCAGGGGCGATGGCTCGATTCTTTTTTTTCCAGATGGTCATTGTCTGGCACTTGTGTTGGTTGAAGATTACTTGCCTCTGAGCATCCGAAGCTTGATGCTTTTCAAGGTCTGGCTCCATGTCAACACGAATGGCTCAGCATCTGAGGAGTTGCAAACAGTACAGAACACTGTGCAATCATCACCAAACATTCCCACATCTGACCTTATAATCGAGGGAACGTCGTTGATGAAGCAGCTGGAACTCCCTCAGGGGAGGCGGTGGCCTAGAGGTATTAACTTCTCCTTTGGCCTCCTTGTCTTGGGAGACAATGGGTAAGCACCTGGAGGTGGTCAGTGGTTTGTGGAGCAGAGCCTGGAGTGGCTATGAAGGCCAACACTAGAGTGACAGGATCTTTCACAGGTGCTGCAGAAAAAATTGGTTGTCGGGGCTGTTACACAGTTGGCTCTCTACTTGCGCTTCTGTATTTTGTCCTGCCTACTGCTAAGTCTCTTCGACTCGCCACACTTTAGCCCCGCCTTTATGGCTGTCCGCCAGCTCTGGCGATCGCTGGCAACTGACTCGCACAACTTGTGATCAATGTTACTGGACTTCATGTCGCGTTTGCAGACGTCTTTAAAGCAGAGACATGGACGGCCCGTAGGTCTGATACCAGTGGCGAGTTCGCTGGACAATGTGTCTTTGGGGATCCTACCATCTTCCATGCGGCTCACATGGCCAAGCCATCTCAAGCGCTGCTGACTCAGTAGTGTGTATAAGCTGGGGATATTGACCGCCTCGAGGACTACTGTGTTGGAGATGCGGTCCTGCCACCTGATGCCAACGATTCTCCGGAGGCAGCGAAGATGGAATGAATTGAGACGTCGCTCTTGACTGACATACGTTGTCCAGGCCTCGCTGCCATAGAGCAAGGTACTGAGGACACAGGCTTGATACACTCGGACTTTTGTGTTTCGTGTCAGTGCGCCATTTTCCCACACACTCTTGGCCAGTTTGGACATAGCAGCGGAAGCCTTTCCCATGCACCTATTGATTTCTGCATCGAGAGACAGGTTACTGGTGATAGTTGAGCCTAGGTAGGTGAACACTTGAACCACTTCCAGAGCGTGGGCGCCGATATTGCTGGATGGAGCATTTCTGACGTCCGGTCCAATGATGTTCGTTTTCTTGAGTCTGATGCTGAGGCCAAATTCGTTGCCGGCAGCTTCATACCTGTCGATGAGACTGTGCAGACACTCGTCAGTGTGAGATGTTAATGCAGCATCGTCAGCAAAGAGGAGTTCCCTGATGGGGACTTTCCGTACTTTGATGTTCGCTCTTAGTCGGGCAAGGTTGAACAACCTGCCACCTGATCTTGTGTGGAAGAAAATTCCTTCGTCTGAAGACTTGAATGCGTGTGAGAGCAGCAGAAAGAAGAAAATCCCAAACAGTGTAGGTGCGAGAACACAGCCCTGTTTCACGACACTCAGGTTAGGAAAGAGGTCTGATGAGGCGCCACTATGCTGAATTGTGCCTTTCATATTGTCATGGAATGAGGTGATGATACTTAGTCGCTTTGGTGGACACCCAATCTTGTCTAGTAGTCTGAAGAGACCCAGTCTGCTGACGAAGTCAAAGGCTTTGGTGAGATCAATGAAAGCAACATAGAGGGGCATCTTTTGTTTGTTGCATTTCTCCTGTAGCTGACGAAGGGAGAACAGCATATCAATGGTCTATCTCTTTGCTCGAAAGCCACACTGTGCCTCAGGGTAGTCACGCTCGGAAAGCTTCTGGAAACTGTTTAAAGCGACTCGAGCGAAGACTTTCCCCACTATGCTAAGGAGGGAGATTCCATGGTAGTTGTTGCAGTCACCGCAGTCACCTTTGTTTTTAGAGAGGGTGATGATATTGGCATTGCACATGTCCTGTGGTACTGCCCCGTCTTCCCAGGACAGGCAAAGCAGTTCGGAGAGTGCTGACAGTATGGAAAGCTTCGCATTCTTGATTATTTCAGGGGTAATGCTGTTCTTCCCAGGGGCTTTTCCGCTGGCTAGAGAATCAATGGCATCATTGAGTTCCGATTTTGTTGGCTGTACGTCCAGCTCATCCATGACTGGCAGAGACTGGGCTGCATTGAGGGCGGTCTCAGTGACAACATTCTCCCTGGAGTACAGTTCTTGGTAGTGCTCAACCTAGCGGTACATTTGCTTGCGTTGGTCAGTGATTGTGTCCTGATTTAGATTTGAGGGGGACGATCTTCTTGATGGTTGGCCGAAAAGCTCTCTTAATGCCATCATACATTCCTCTGATGTTTCCGGTGTCTGAGACCAGCTAAATATGACTGCATAGGTGTTGCCAGTAGTCATTTGTGCAGCGCCTGGCTGATCATTGTGCAGAGGTTCTTGCTGTTTTATGTGCTACGGATGTTAACTCGCTGGGGGTTTTTTTGTAGTTCAGCAGTGCAATGTGCTTAGCGGCTATGACAGGTTCCAGCTCTTCAAAATGAGTTTGAAACCATTCAACATTCCGCTTCGCACGTTTGCCATCGGCGGTTATGGCTGACTCATAATTGGCGTCTCAGATGTGGGCCCACTTGTTCTCTGCATCCCCTGTAGGAGTGTTTTGAAGGAATTTTTCAAGTGAATTTCGAAATTTTTGTAACAGCTGTGGATAAGTAATTCTGCTCGTGTTGATGCGCGGGTGGCCCTTCTGCATGGAGTGATGCATCTTTTTTTGTTTGATTCTAAAATTGCTGCACACCAGGGAGTGGTCGGAGTCACAGTTCCGCACTGTGGAAGCTGCGTGTGATTTGAACACAGTTTAAGGAGGCTCGCCTTCTGACGATGAGGTCCAGCTGGTGCCAATGATGTGATATTGGGTGCCTCCAAGAAACCTGGTAACAGGGGTTAGTGTGAAAGAACGAGTTGGTGGTGCAGAGGTTATGATAGATACACAACACAAGCAGTCTCTGTCCATTCTCATTCATCCTTCCAATGCCATAGCGCCCAAGGCAGGAGGGACATGAGTCATGGCCGGCCCCAACCCTGGCATTAAAGTCCTCCAAAAGGAACAGCTGTTCGGTTTTGGGGAAGCTACTAATGATATTATGGAGTTCCTCATAGAACTGGTCTTTATCTTCAGGTGGGGAGCAAAGATGCTGAGTAGGTGTACTGGACCAGAGGCTGTGAGCAGTCGGATGGACAGTATGCATCCTGAGCCATTTGAAGGTGGCTCTATCATGCTGAGCAAAGAGTTTCTGATGGCAAAGCCCACTCCATGATGTCTTGGTTCTTCAGGATCCCTACCCTGCCAGAAGAAGGTGTAGTCGTGCTTTGTTAGAGATCCGCTCGCAGGGAGGCGTGTCTCCTGAAGTGCTGCAATGCCCACATTGAGTCTACTGAGCTCGTTGTTAATGATGGCGGTCTTCCGAGAATAGTTGATTTGTGTAAGGTCTTCTGACAGGCCAGGACACATAATTCTGACATTTCAGCTTGCAAAACGAAGGGCTGGTACCTTCTTTCCTTTTTTCGTGCTGTTTGATGAGGAGTTGCAATCCGCTTTTAGGGCAATGTCCCTGAGCTCCAAGTACACATTGAAGCAGGTGGACTGTGGCAGGACAGAACCAGTGAGGTGTGATGCCCTTTCCCACCGACAAAGGCAACCGGTGGCGCCCACTCTCTACGCCAATTGAGCTGGACTTATATCTCATAACTGCTGCCTTCCGTGTTGTTTCGGTCGCTGTGAGGCGACTGTGGAGTGACCTCTCCATGGTGCATGCCTGGGCGAATGTATGCAAGTTGTGAGTTGCCCAAGCTTGGTATTATCACTGAACTAGTAACCCAGAGACCCAGGGTATTTCTCTGGGGACAAGGGTTCGAATCCCACCACAGCAGAAGGTGGAATTTGAATTCAATTAATAAATCTGGATTTTAAAGGTCTTCTAATGATGGCCATGTAACCATTGTCGATTGTTGTAAAAACCCATCTGGTTCACTAATGTCCTTTAGGGAAGGAAATCTGTTGTCCTTATTGGTCTGGCCTACATGTGACTCCAGATCCACAGCAATGTGGTAGACTCTTACATGCCCTTGAAATGGCCTAGCAAGCTACTCAGTTCAAGGGCAAATAGGGATGGGCAATAAATGCTGGCCTGGCTGTGATGCCCACATCCCATGAAAAAATTTAAAAAAATTGTTGGGCCTAGGTCATTTTGCTGAGAAACCCCTACCGCAATGTCTTGAGGTTTAGAAATGTGGCCTCCGACAGCGAAAATCGTCTTTTTATTAAGACTAGATTAGATTAGAGATACAGCACTGAAACTTCATTTGTACTAGCTTTGAGTCCATGCCACGGAGTCTCCACCCTGCCACCCACCCCACCCGACCCCACGATTCCGATTGCCTTCAGTTTTGCTAGTGCTTCCTGATGCTGCAATTGCTCAGACGCTACCTTCATGTCAAGGGGAGTAACTCTGACCTCATCTCTTGAATTCAGTTATTCTGTCCAGTCTGGGACTAAGTCTGTAATGAGGAATGCAGTGAAGACGCCTGGTTGGACCAAAGCTGAGCCTCGGCGAGCAGGTTATTGTTTGGTACCTGACACTTTTTTTTTCACTGTCAGTGACACCTTTCATCACTTTGCTAATGATCGAGAGTAGACTGATGGCGTGCTAAATGGCTGTATTGAATTTGTTCTGCTTACTTTGGACAGCGCATACATGGGCAACTTTCATATTTTAGACTAAATGCCACAGTAGCAGCTGTATTGACGCAGCTGGACCAGGGGGTAATGCTTGAACTGGAGCAAAAGTCTTCAGTACTACTGGCGGTATGTTGTCGCTTCTGTTAGTCTTTGCCATATCTCGTGTTTTCAGCATTTCATGATTTCACTTGGAATGAATCGAGTTGTTTGAAGACCGACATCTCTGATGCTGGGGAACTTAGGAGGAAGATGAGATGGAACACCCACTCGGCACTTCTGTCTGAAGATGTTTACAAATTCATCCGCCTTGCCCTTTGTACTGACACGTTGTCTCCGCCATCATTGAGGATGGTACTGCTTATGGAGTCTGTCCCTCTTGTTAGTTGTTTACTTGTACACCACCATTCCCTGCTGGATGTGGCATGACTTATGGGCTTTGATCTGTTCCGTTTGGTCTTTGATTGTTTATTTTTGTCTATTACTTGTTTCTTGCACTGATTAGCACACATGTGCTGCAGCGTCAGCAGGTTGGCACTCCAACACAAACAGAACTTTGCTATTTACTGACCGTTAAACAGCGTTGACAGCACTGTTATAGTATTCAACTCCACTGTGTAACGACTTATTCACACCCTGAGTACAATTACGTTAACACTTTGTATGCTTTAGTGTTTATCAATTCACTTCCCCAAACTCGGTCCTGCAAATCAATAGATGGATGAGGGGTGAATTATATGATATGTCTATGACATGGGACGAATATTGGACTATTGTGAACTGAATCGTCGACCTTAGTAACTGATTGTGGTTTGACATATAATGTGTTATTCCGATTCAATGTATTTACACATTTAGGCTGGATCAATCACCACCCTTAGCTCAGTGATGTTACACCCTACTCTATGTGTTCTTCTCTTGTGTAGTTTGCAGTGACTGAATGGCCAGCGGTATTTTCAGAGAGAGCATTTTGTGCAGGAGGTTATTCACAGTGGGGAGATTGGACGGCAAGATCTTCATAGGGATGAAATCGGAGTGGTGGCTTCTCACAGGGAAAATATTGTACAGGGCTCTTTTCATATGGGAGCAAATGGACAGTTATGGTGTTTCCAGGGGAGAAATTAACAGTGGGATGCTGACGACGGCGTATTAGACAGGGGTGTTCACATGGAGGAAATTGTTCTGGATGGTGTACACAGTGTGTTAATTGGACCGAGGGATGTTTAGTTAAAGAAAACTGAGTAGGGTTCTGTTCACAAGGAGGAAGTAATACGGTGGTGGGTGCTGTTTACTGGGGCTAAATTGGACAGGTAGAATTGGCAGTGAGATAGACCAGTGGATGTACACAGAGAGATGTTGTGCAGGATGTTCTCCACAGCTTGGAATTTGGATAGGGGGTTGTTCCCTTGGGGAATTTGGACAAGGTACTGTTCAGAGGGTGGCTGTTAACGTAAATGAAACTGGATTGGGTTTGTTTACAGTGAGTAAATTGGTTAGGGGTCTGCTGAAAGGGGTGGTATTGCAAGGGGGCTGTTCACTGTGAGGAAAACGCACGTGGGCTACTCAAAGGGGAGAAATTGGATCGGGGGCTGTTCACAGGATGGAGGCTTGAAAGCAGGCTGCTCATAGAGAGGAAATTGGACCACAAGATTATCACTGGGGTGACATTGAACAGGGGACTGTTCCCAGGGGGAAATTGGGCTGGGGGCAGTTCACAGGATGGCCGCTGGGAAGGAGGCTGCTCATAGGGAGGGAAATTGGACGGAGAGATTTTCACAGGGGAGAAGGTGGACTGGGAAATCTTCACTGCTTGGTAATTGAACGGTGGCTGTTCACAGGATGAAATTGGTCAGGCGCTTTTCACATAGGAAAATACAATGTACAGGTGGCTGTTCACAGGAAGAAAATTGGACAGCAGGATTTTCGCAGGGAGGAAATTGTGCAGGAGCCTATTCGCATGGCAGGAATTGGACAGAGGGTTATCTGCAGGTGGGAAATTGGACAGGGCGTTCTTGAAAGGGAGGAAATTGGACATGATGCTGTTCACAGGCAGCACATTGTAAAGGAAAATGTGCTCAAGGAGCAAGTAAGACAGCTGTTTGTACATAGCTGTGAAATTGGACAGAAGGCTGCTCAGAGGGAGGGATTTGGGCACGACGCTGTTTCCAGGAAAGCGGGGAAATTGGACAGGAGGCTGTTCACAGATAGGAAATTGGAGAGCAGGCTGTTCACGGGGAAAATTCAACCGGTCCTGTCCACAGAAATGCCATCAGACTGGCGCTGATCACATGGAGGGAATTGGATGGAAGGGGTGGGGGGTGGGGGGGGAGGTGATGCACATTTTGGGGACATTGGATTAAGGAAGCTTTCCATAGCACCATAGAAAAAGTTCAGCACAGAAGGAGAGCATGCAGCTCATCGTGTTTGCGCAGGCTGAATAAACTGACCACCCAGACTAATCCCACTTTGCACGACCTGGTTCATAGCCCTGCAGTTACGGCACCTCAGGCATATGTCCTGGTATCTTTTAAAACAATTGAAAGTCTCTGCCTCCACTGCAATTCCTGCCAGCGAATTCCAGATACCCACCACTCTTTGGGTGAACAAGCTTCCCCTCATGTCCCCACTCATTATTCTAACAATCACGTTAACTCTGTGCCCCCCGTAACTGACCAGGGAAAACAAGTCCTTCCTGTGCACTCTATCTCGGTCCGTCACAATTTTGTACACCTCAATCAAGCCACACCTCAGCCTCCTCAGTTCCAGGGAAAACAACCCTAGCCTATCCAATCTTTCTCATGGCTGCAACCTTCAAGCCCTGGCAATATTATTGGACATCTCCTCTGTGCTCTCTCCAGAGAAATTATGTCCTTTCTGGATTGACCAGAACTGCACGCAATACTCTAGCTGTGGTCGTCCCAACGCTGTATACAGTTCCAGCATCACATCCCTGCTTTGTGCACAATACCTCGGCTAATAAAGCAAAACAATCCATATGCCTTCTTCACCACTCTATCCACCTGTCCTGCCACCTTCAGGTACATGTGGACATGCACTCTAAGGTCCCTCACTTCTTCTACCCCTCTCGTGATCCTCCCTTTTTTTGTATATTGCCTCGCTTTTTCTGCCCTCCCAAAATGTAATACCTTGCACTTCTCAGGATTGAATTCCATTTGCCACCATTCCACCCACTCAACCAAAGCACTGAGCCCATGGCCTTCCTCCTGACTATTGACTACACGGCAATTTTTTTGTGATTAGCAAATTTCCCAATCATACCACCCACATTTATGTCCAAATCATTAACATATACCACAAGCAAGAAGGGACCCAACACTGAGCCCTGTGGAACCACACTGGAAACCGTTTTCCATTCGCAACAAAATATCTGTCGACTATTATCCTTTGTTTTCTGTCACTCAGATAATTCAGTATTCAACCTGCCACCTTCCTCTGTATTCCATGGGCTTTCAAATTACTGACCATGCGAGACCTTGTCAAATGTCTTACTAAAATCCATGTAACCACATCCACTGCACCAACTAATGTATCTAGGAGCTTTGCTTTTGTTTTATCTTTGTCCTTTTCCTTGATTATTGTAAGATTAACTGTATTATGTTCACTATCTTCATATGGGCACCCTCTGTTACTTCATCCACTTGCCCAGCTTCATGACCGTAGAATAAATCAAGAATTGTACCCCCTCTCGTTGGGCTTGTTACGTGTTAGCTCAACCAAGTTCTATTGAATGCATTTCAAGAATGTTGTCTCCTCTGTGCCCTTCACACTGTTTTGTTTCCCAATTGATATTGGGATAGTTGAAATCCTCAACTTCTTTGCCCTAAAGCTTTTTTACACTCAGAAATCTGCCTACATATTTCTTCTTCAATCTTCCTTTCACCATTTGGGTTCTGTAGTAAACTCCCAATAATGTAGCTGCCCCCTTCTTATTTCTGAGCTGCACCTGTATGACCTCGTTTGAAGAATCATTTAGCACTTAATTCCTCCTCGAAGCTGTTATTGATTCCTTAACTAACAATGCTGCAACAACTCCTTTTTTATCTCCCTGACTAGCACGCCCGAAAACTCTATATCCAGGGATGTTGAGCTACCATTCCTGCCCCTCTTTAAGCCAAGTTTGTGTTAAAGCAACGAATCGTCTTGCCATGTTATATCTGTGCCATCGGCCATCGGCTTTATTTACTATACTCCATGAATTTAAATTAATACCCTTTGACACTGCCAAATTCCTGCTTTGCACAATTTTTTAACCTTCTGCCTTTCAGATCCCACTCGCAAATTTTGCTAATTTTCTGCGGCCTGTTCCCTGCCCCTCAATTGTCCTAACTAATATTGCGCTCATGTCCCCATCCTCCTGCCAATCTAGTTTAAACCATCCCCAACAACACTCGCAAACCTTATTGCAAGGATATTTGTCCCATTCCTGTTCATATGCAGACAGTCTGGCTTGTAGAGTCCCCACCTTCCCCAGCACCGGTCCCAATGCCCCACAAATCTGAAGTACCCCCTCCCGCACTATATTTCCAGCCTGGCATTCATCTGGTGTATTTTCATATCGCTGTGCTCACTAGCACATGGCCTTGGGAGTAATTCGAAGTTTATTACCCTTGAGGTCCTGCATGCTAATCCGTAACCAAACTCCCTAAACTCAGCCTGCAGGTCCCTATCCCTCTTACTTACTATATCGTTCATACAAATGTTGACCACAACCTCCGGCTGTGCATCTTCGACCTACGGAATGTTCTGTCGCCACGAGGTGATCTACATGTCCGTTGCTCCGGGGAGGCAACATACAATCCTGGAATCAAGTCTGCTATCCCAAAAACGCCTGTCTGTTCCTCTAAATATAGTATCCCCGATCACTATTGCTCCCCTGTCGTTTTACCTCACTCCCTGCGCAGCTCCGTCACTCAGGATGTTCTGATTGTGACTCCCACTGCACTCTAAAGAGGATCCCTGCTTCCCATCGGGATTCAGAACTGAATACTGGTTAGAAAGTGGGATACCCTCCGGGGACTCCAGCACTACTAGCCCTGAAATTCTTCTCTGTCTGACAGCTACGCAGTTCCTCTCTGACTGTGTGTTTTATGTACCGTGTCAACTACCTGCTAAAACACGCTTTCCACGAAGTTCTCCGACTCGCAGATGTGCTGCAGTGACATCTGCCGCAACTCGAACTCCAAAGCCCGAAGCACAAGTTTCATGCAGTCGGAAAGACTTCCAGCAAATGAGTTTTTTCAAGGATACATGGTGCGTCCACGACTTCCCACATACCACAGGAGTACATTCCACTCGGCCGAGCTTCCCTGCCATTATTAATGTTCATAATCAATTATATTACTTCAGAATCAATTGTGGCTACCGCAATAAGTTTAACAACTGATCGGTTTTTGCAACCGGCTTTATCCCTTGCACCATGGAGGATGAAAAGGCACAAAAGAAAGAGACAAAAGAGCGCCCCATGCCCCCACCCCCACCACATGACAGCGAATTCGCACCCCCCCCACCCCCCACACACACAATTCACAGACTTACTCAGTGTAAACAGCACAATTCGAGCTAATACTCACAGATGAATTATAGGTAGCTATGCTAGGTCTTTATTTAAACACTAACTTTTTCTTTACTCTGGTATTACTCTGGTTTCCTGGTATTAAACTGGACAGGGAGATATTTACAGGGTGAAAATTGGAAAGGCGTCTGTTCAGAGGTGGAAAATTGGACAGGAGGCAGCTTACAGGGGAGAAATTGCAAAGAGGGATTTTCACCTGCCGAGAAATTGGACACGCTGTTGTTCAAAAGGGGAAATTGGACTGGGGCTGCTCACATTGGGGACTTTGGATGGGGGCTTTTCACAGGGGGAAGTTGGATGGGGGTTTTTCACAGGTTGGGAAATGAACGAGGGCTGTCTGCAGGGATGAAATAGTCGGGGTTGATAGCAGGCAGATAATTGAACAGCATGCGAGTCACAGGGAGGAAATTGTACAGGGGACTAATTCGATTAGGGGCTTTCTGCAGGCTGGTAATTTAACAGGGGATGTTAACAGCGATAAATTTAGATGCGGGATGTTCGCAGAGGGGTAAATGTACAGGAGGCTGCTAACAGTGTGGAATTAGATGGAAGCTTTTTCCAGACAGAAAGTTCGATTGGGGTTGCTTACAGTCGGGGATGCAATCGGGATTATTGCTCACGTGATGGTGGGCTGGAGGTGCGAGATAACTGCGGGATGGTGTGGGACTTGCAGACTGGTGCGTGTACAGTGATGTGCTGGGGAGAAAAGCCGAACACAGGGAATAAATGGAGTGGGAGCACATTGAATGCTAGCAGAGGAAGAGACAGAGATGCAAGGCAAGTCAGAGAAAGACACAGAGGGAGCAGAGAACGAGAGAGTGGAGAAAGAAAGAGAGCGAGCAGAGGAAGTATAGGCAGTAACTGCAAGAGGCAGGGAGACAGAGAGAGACAGAGAGTCAGAGAAAGACAGAGAGAGACAGCAGAGAGAGAGAGAGAGAGATGTTAAGAAGGAGAAGGATAGCAGATAAAAAATAGAAAGCAGAGGAAGACGCCGAGAGAGCTAGAATAAAACAGAGAGAGAGAGAGAGAGAAAGAAATGCGCAAAGACAGAGAGACATTAAATATGTGACACCCACGGTCCCATATTCTCAGCAATCCCTTCAATGAATAACGAATTCCCTCCATTAGTTCAACCACTTAGGAAATAACCTGGGCCGGGAACAGTGAGGGGGCAGTAAAGGATTCGAGCTGGACTTGAGAAAGTGAGAGATTCAGACAGAACCTTCTCTCTCTCTCTCTCTCTCTCTCCCTCAGAGGGTTGCACTACCAGGACTCCCAAACATATTCACACGCACATAAGCACTAACCATCCTAAATTTCACCTCCATTACCTGAGCAATGTAGGCACAGCTTAGAAGTACACTCGCACTGACCTACTCTCCACCTTTCCCACTTGGGCACTGAAACAGCAGTTAAAAGTGCACAAAGACAAATGAATGGGTATTGCCTGTTCTATCCTTAATATACTCCAGGACCGCCAGTTTAAATTTCAAATTGCATGCTGACTGCTTCCTCCACCTGTAGGTGTTCTCCCCAGATTTGGGACAGACCAAGGCGAGTCTTTGTGTGGTCAGGAAATGCGTAGTGGAGGAACATCCTGACACGTGCTATGTCACAAAATGCTCCTTCCTGCGCTCTCACTTTCCCCATTCTCAGTCCTCTTTCGGCACTTAGCGCAAACGCAACCAAGGCTGATCGTTCACGGGGAGCATCAAACACCTGCACAGGCACATTATCCAGCACCCACCCGTCGTCAGCAACTGCTATGTTTAGTTTAGTTTAGTTTAGAGATACAGCACTGAAACAGGCCCTTCGGCCCACCAAGTCTGTGCCGACTATCAACCACCCATTTATACTAATCCTACACTAATCCCATATTCCTACCATATCCCCACCTGTCCCTATATTTCCCTACCACCTACCTGCACTAGGGGCAATTTATAATGGCCAATTTACCTATCAACCTGCAAGTCCTTTGTCTTGTGGGAGGTAACCGGAGCACCCGGAGGCAACCCACGCAGACACAGGGAGAACTTGCAAACTCGACCCAGAATCGAACCCGGGCCGGTGGAGCTGTGAGGCTGCAGTGCTAACCACTGCGCCACTGTGCCGCCCAGTGAACCAGCTGCTGGTGTTTCCTCCTTTTGGTGGCACCGAGCAGTCTTTATATGGTGTGTGTGTGTGTGTGTCTGTGTGCATGTA
The DNA here is from genome assembly GCF_036365525.1 of Heterodontus francisci. Classification (NCBI taxonomy): domain Eukaryota; kingdom Metazoa; phylum Chordata; class Chondrichthyes; order Heterodontiformes; family Heterodontidae; genus Heterodontus; species Heterodontus francisci. The sequence continues at coordinate 39,852,608 of NC_090398.1, forward strand.
TATGTGTGTACACACACGAGTGCATGCGCCTCTGAGCTTCATGCAACGTTACTCTGTCCCTCTATGTGTCCCTTTGAATCTCCCTCCCTCAGTCAGAAGGTGCGTAATCAGCAATCTCATGCACATTTTTCTAAAACGGAACCAATCTGGTGCCTCCTCACAACTGCACATCACTATGCTATGGGCAAACAGTTGACAGACCTCTTAGTAAACTGTTACATGCCTTAGCAGTTGCATTAAGAAATACACACCTTTGCAATCTTCTCTCAGTTGGATTGTGTCAGACACACGCATCAAAACACTATGTGGTACTGCCTTTATCCCCAACTATGATTGAACTGATGACAATCAGACGGATCTCAAAATGAATAGTTATCTTGTCAGTGAAAAGCTCCAACCAATCGTTACCAATAAATGCTGATGCCTTCCAACCTGCAAACGCACGTACGTTGCGCGTTAACCAGTCAAATACTGCTTGAGACCGCGCTACTTTGTGATACAATGTAGTATTGCAGACTCTTGACCATACAAAACAACAATACCTTTCTGTCAATTCTTTTGTAAATATTTATTAATGCAGGGTGTTCCCTGACAATTCCCGGGAGAAGAGTTTACGATTAATAGAGATAGACTGCATACAGAGAGACTTTTGCAGGAATTTCCCTGACAGTTCCTGGGTGGAGAGTGTGTGATTAACAGTTACAGACTATCTCCAGAGAGATCAGGGCTAGTTATTTTCCAATAGTTCTTCTCATGGACCTCTCTATGCCCACTGAACCCGGGTGAGAACCCTGCTCCAAGCAAGGGATTTCAGGAGAGAAAGATTTCATCTGATTTTCTTGTCAGTGCAGTCTCTTTCGTGGGAGAGGTCGTTGCATGTCCAATAGAAAGTATCAACTGAGTGATATCAGTCCAAGATTTTGGGAAAAATATAAGGATAACTGATGAAAGATTTGTGTATGTCATAAAAAGCAAACTTGTCGAGCTGTGCCCTTAAGGGAGAGGCCTGGCCTACATTTATCTTCAGTCACCCACTGACTCTTAATGTACTCTCAGTTAATTAGGGATGGATATTTATAATGGACTCGCCATGACTTTGCTTTGTTTTAGTACTGTGGCAATGGAAGAAACCGGATTCGAGGGATTCAACAATTGAGTACCAGGATAGATGGACACAGACTTTGGAGGTGACGACAACTTCACGAACATGGGAGAGGAGAGGGTGGATGGTGATGGGATGGCTGTTTTCAAGTGCAATGAGAGTAATATGAGGGAGGCTGGGTAACTACTGCAAATTTGAAAGAGAACGGGTACGATTCGGAAGAGAGGGAGTAGTCAACAATATAAGCAGAGCCGAGTCACAATCACTCGCCCTGGTTCCCCAATTCCTATCCAAACCCCTCAGCCAAGCTTGCTCAGACGCAACTTAACCCCAACCAACAGCAAGGTCTCTCTCTCTATATATATATAGATATAGAACATAGAACATAGAACAGTACAGCACAGAACAGGCCCTTCGGCCCACGATGTTGTGCCGAACCTTTAACCTACTCTAATATATATATATATATATATATATATATATATATATATATATATATATATATATATATATTCCATCTTCTGAAGACTGGAAAGCATGGGAAAGTAGCAATGAGAAGAAGATCCCAAACAGTGTAGCTGCGAGAACACAGCTCTGTTTCATGCCACTCTGGATAAGAAAGCGGTCTGATGAGGGACCACTATTGCTGAATTGTGCCTTTCATATTGTCATGGAATGAGGTGATGATACTTAGTAGCTTTGGTGGGCAGCCGATCTTTGCTAGTAGTCTGAAGAGACCACGTCTGCCGACGGGGTCAAAGGCTTTGGTGAGATCTATGAAAGCAACGTAGAGGGGAATCTGTTGTTCCTGGCATTTCTCCTGTATCTGGCGAAGGAAGAACAGCATGTCAATGGTGGATCTCTCTGCTCGAAAGCCACGCTGTGACTCAGGGTAGGCATGGTCAGCCAGCTTCTGAAGTCTGTTTAAAGCAACTCGAGCGAAGACTTTCCCCACTATGCTGAGCAGGGAGTTCCATGGTAGTTGCTGCGTATCTATCTATCTATCTATCTATCTATCTATACATAACAGAGAGAGAGAGAGAGAGAGAGAGAGAGAGAGGCTGAGGGACAGAGAGAGAAGCAGTGAATGAGCAGGGGAATGGATGGGAAAGGGGCTCAATAAAATGTATCCAAAAATATTTAAAAATCATAATTCCAACTGGTGCTAGATATTACCCATCATCTGAAACATTTTTAGATTATACAAACGCACTTAGCTATTTCTGAGCATCTGCAGCATTTTCAGTTCAGCAAGAAGAAACACGTATCTTTCAGAGCACATGTGGGAAGCTGTGTATTGAACCAATGAAGTTGAAGGAGGGGCTACGGCTGCTGATTCCCACCATCCCCTGAAGAGGGCGCGAACGCTCTTCTCCGGCTACTCCTGGTCGTCCAAAAGTTACCGCTTTACTGTCACCTTTGTTGTGTGTTATCACATGCATGAAACATCACCCACGCGGCCCCATCCCGTCAACGTGTTTCCAGTCATCCAGCTGTCAGTCACCTCTGGTCTGCTGCTGCACGACATTTTGATACATGTGGCATCCCAAAGGCATATATTTAGTGCCATGCAACTGTCGGTCACTGTTAGTCTGTTGGGGAAAAATATTACATTCATGGAATGGAAACACTGGGACTCTCATCTAGGTTACTATCAGTCATTTTGTTTATGTATTAATCGAATAATTGTTGTAACTGGATATTTCATTATGCTCTTGACCTGCTCTCTGAACTTGGATTGAGTTGCCCCATAAATAAATGTGTTTGTGCAACAACTTAAATTCAGCAGCATATATCCGCCTCGTTGAAATATATATTGAGAATTGTTGTAATTCCTTGGACTGATGCAAGTAATTTTATAATATAAGAAATGTATAAAATACACCAACCACAGAAGTAAGAAGCTGCCAGATATGGTGAAGAGTAAAATCACAGACCTTCTTCTGTTCTCCATCTCTGGGTCACTGCGATTCTCTCCCTTTCTCTGACCCCTCAGTCCCTTACGGACCCGACTGGCCACTAAAATGTGCCTGACTGTCAGAGCGTTGAGCAACAGAATTAAAGTGAATGGCAGCAATGGGCTTAAAACTTTATCAAACCAGTCAAATCCCTGCCATCCCAGCGAAATATAATAGCTTTTCTTCATCGGACAGAACGAAGGCACGTTGTCAATTATCTCTCCAGGTTCAACTGAAAAGTAGTAGGGGACGTTTTTTGAGCAGAGAAGTATGCAAGTTGTTGCCAGAACCACTGCTGCAGTTTTCTCAGTGCAATATTTTGTTTTCAGCTTCTGGCAACAAATGGCCACAAATCGATCAAATGTGAAAGTGACGGTGAACCAGACAGAACAGTCTCTGGCTGCACGGAACAGGGCAAATACAACACTACACACAGGGAAGATGTCCAAAAAAGATCCCGAGAAGTAATAACGATTGATCCGCCACAGTAAGACATCAGTGATAATGACCAATAGATCAGCCATTGCCATGGCCACCAGGTAGCGAATGCTGCAGGTGCAGAGGCCGCACTTTCCGCGGGACAAGATCACAATCCCCAGTAGATTAACTTTAAGAGAGAGAATGAAAGAGTCGTGAAATTACCGATCAAAAATTATCCTTGTCTGAACCAGACTGTAAGTGCTCGATTTTACCACCAAGAACAGATGGGTCTAGAACTGCTGAAAGGGTAAAATTTAAAAATCTCATCACTGCGCCCAACCCTCCTCCAATCTGCCCACCTCTGGGATTAAAAGTGTTGTGACAGAGGAGGGCAGGTAACTCTTCCCAGGAGGGGATTGGAAGGGTAATGATTTTATTATGCCTGGAAGTCTCTGGTTTAGTCTGGGTGAAGGGTTATACCTGCCGTAGACGTGTCCCCATTACAAGACACCCAGGACTGGTGATGGCGATCAGAGCCCCATCTGCGATCAAACCATGGCAGGGGTTGGACCACCACCCCACATATTGGATGCACCTGTTAACTGACCTCTCACGAATCAAATCTCATGGAGTTCTGGATTATCCCCAAGCGCAGGTCCACACCGAAAATCGGGCAATACCCCTCCCAGGATCGGACTTTACGTCATATTAGACACATCCCGATCTCCCATGATTGTACCCTGCATGGACTGGAACTTCTTAGGATTGAAAAAAAAAAACAGTATCAGATGCCACTGTAAGATCGGAAAACCCGCGTGGATTGGACACCCTAATGTCGGATATTCCTGGAATTGTTTCTCCATCGTGTCCTGGATCAGACACCCTTAACCCCTCTCCCTCTACGGAGACAGAGCATGCTCTAGTACAGGAGAGCCCTCACTGGGGTTCGGGATTGAACATTCACCCTTCCACTTCCCCTCACTCTCCCCAGACTCAGACCACTCTCCAGGGTATTAGACGCCTCCCTAGGGTTAGGGATGAGACACAAACCCTCCCCCTCTCCCTGCCGGGAATCAAACCATGCTGCACAATTGGAGTTCCCTGCCCAAGGTCTGGAATCGACAGCCAGCGATAGGAGCAGTCATCACTCTCTCTCTGTTTAGAGAAAGAGTTAAGGCAGCTCTGGTATCAGAGATCCCCCAATATACAAGGGTAAACATTTGGAGTGCCCAGTTCCAAAGCCTGCGCCAGAGTTCTACCTGCGCAACTGGAATTCAAGTCGGCTGACTTCAGGTAGGGGAAAGTGTTAAGGATAAAAGAGGCTGTCGGTAGAGTGAAACTCCGAAACTGCTCTCCTCACTTAAGTCAGTAACCACTGTAAATAAGCAGACATAAATTTTAGTTCAACCACAAAATACTGAAACATCTGACAATCTATTAATATTGGAGAATGGTGAAAACACTCTGCAGGTCTGGCAGCGTCAGTGGTGAGAGAAACATAATTAATGTGTCAAGCTGATAGGCTTTTATCCGATTTTTAGAGACAGTTTGAAACAATTATAGAGGCAGACAAAAGTGGGGTTTGGAAGGAGAAAAAACAGAAATCAAGGGTGAACGTCTTTGATCAGGTCGAGGAGAGGAGAGATTCAGTGACAAAAAGGATGATGGTGTAAGGCGAATGGGATAATGTATGAAACAAAATAAGTGTCCAGATGAGGTGTAAATGCTGGCAGCAGAATGACAGAGCAGGAAGGGATCATGGAAACTCTGGCAAAGAGAAGAAGGCTGCCGTGGTCCTGAAACGTAATGAAAATGCTGGTTAGGCCCGAGGAGTGGAGAGCAACCTGCAAGCAGTGTAACAACTGGGGTTCAAATCCCAAGCACCAACCTACACCCAACCCCCACACCCCCTCCTCCCCTACCCGCACTTCCTTTACTCTGTTTTAGCCATTCTCCATTACTAGCACATGCCATCAGAACAAAACCGAGCCGTGCTTGCAATTTGAAGATTTGAATCTTAGTGTTGAGTACGACAGGCAATGAACTATCTAATCGAAAAATATGGTGATATTCCCCGTTGAGCTCGCGTACAAAACTGTAGGAAGTCGGGGATAGAGGGGTCAAAGTGGTAATTTGATGTAGAACTAAAGTGACAAGTGACCTGAACCTCAGTGTCACGCTTGCAGACTGAACGGAGGTGTTCAAAAAGTAGATCACCCAATCTGTGCTTGCTCATTTCCCAACGAACAGGAGATTCCATCGTGAGCACAGAATACAGTTACTAAATTTTATGAACCGCAGCAAATCACTTTTACAGCTTGAAGGAGTCTTTGGGGCCTTGGACAGTGCAAAGGAAGGCGGTAAAACGGCAGGTGATACATCCAAAGTGCTTGCTTGGATCGCTGCTCTTGGAAAGCGAGTGGATGTTAGGGGTAATTGAGGGGAGGGCCAGGGTTGCACTATGAGCGGAAGGAAGGGAGAGGAGCTGAATATGTGGTCAGCAGAGGTCGTAGCTGGATGTGGCAGAACCGTTGGAGGATGCGGCATTGAATTGGGAATCTGGTGTGCTGGAACTTGAGGATTCGTGCAACATTATTACGTTTCTTGCAGGAAGGGGCAGAGGGATGACAGTACCACAGAAAATGGGATGCAAACGTCCAGAGTGGAGGCAAGTCCTCGGCTGAGAAATAATGAAGACATTCCAGAAGCACTGGTGTGTAAGGTAGCATCGCCAGAACTGATGGAATGGAGGTGGACAAACTGGAAAAATGGGACAGGCTGTTTTCAGGAAGCGGAGTGGTTGCTGTAGGAGACAGTGGGGTTGTAGTAGATATTGGTGCACAGTCAGTCCCCTGAAATGGACGTAGGGAAGTCGAAGAAGGGAACTGTCTGAGACATAACATATGAAGATGACGGAAGGCTGGAAATGAGAAGCATAATTGGTTAAATTTTCCAGTTCAAAGTAAAAGAAAGGAAAGGCACACGCACAGTCATCAAATTATCGAAAGCAATATGTGAAGGAGGGGACCAAGGTAGGATTGGAACAAAGAAATATCCACATATCATACTTAAATGCCGCGTAGCAAGGAGGAAGACAGGCTCCCATATGGACACTATTTGAGTGTGGAATATCTGAATTTTAACACCCGAAGCGTCAGGATCAGGAACCTGCGAGAATTTTCATTCCCAGCCCAGAGACAGTGAGATGGAAAGAGGTTCAGGGGGAATGGCGAGTTAATGAAATTAAACACAACAATTCCAAATGGGCTCCTCGGAATGTACCACCAGGAGATGGTGGAGGGAAACCGGCCGAGAAATGGCCGCACGGCGTCATTCAGGCAAGATCCCATCCACTGTGATTTCAAGGGCAGCTCTGATTAACTTTACTTTGGACTAGAAATGAGCAGACTGGCATAAACAGGAATGTAAATGTAATTCTGGAGTGCTACTCCGAGCTCAGAGAGAAGATTGTCTCGTGTGTAACCGGACAGAATGGGGCAGAATGAACCCGTGGATGAGGATTTAGAGCCTGAAGTATGATGGGAGACCTCCAAGGGGAGTGTCACGGAAGAGTTATTTTTTTCTCCTCTATATGGAGCAGTGTGCCAATACGATTCCATGAAAAAAATGTCCCTTTAGGACCGAGAGAAGTGTTAGATTTCAGAAAACAGTGTGCCACAGCTGTATATGTTACCTAGGCCACAGCAGGAGAGTGAGAAAGTCACAATGTATAATTTTTCAATTTGACTGTATAAAAACAGCTAAAACCAGTTTAGAATGACACAAGTGAAGCGTCAATACTGACGAAAAGAGCTGTCCATTCCTCTCAGCAAAGTTTCGACAGTAAAGCTACAGGCCGTGTAAATTGCCTAATGCTGGAAATGGCAAAATTATTATTCTTCAAAGATTGACACTCTCTTGACTTATTGTGTTTTATGCAATTCGCAGTAAAGTTTTACCCAAAAGAATGCAGATTTTTAATAAAAATAATTAAGTAAACCTAATGCTGTGCTCATCGTTGAAAGATCTGTGTGACGCCTGCTGCAGCCGAAGTCTCTGAATGCCTATCGATTGAAGGACTGTTTCATCAAATCCGTGTGGAGGCCTCGAGTGGTTTTTGATTATTTTGTATACTAAGATACCTCACCCATCGGGAACATAACCCACAAAAACTAATAACCCAGTTATTTATGTATTGTTGAGCAACAGCTACTGTTTACAATATCATTTTTATAATAAACCGGTTATCCACTGATGTCGGAGCGCATGTGGGTGAATGGGGTTAGTGTAAACTAAGAAGTGATAAGGTCTTTAGACACAGGTTTGTCGTAATACTGTTTTAAGATTTAGCTTTTAATAAATTTGTTGCTGTCAAAAGATACCTAGCTTGGTCTTTCTTTTTTCTTCTTCTGGTGGTTACTAAACTGTTTAAATTTGGCTGTTTTCCAGTTTGGTGGGAAAACTTAAGATAATATGCTGCGACCTGTGGAATCATAAGACTGAATTTACAGTGCATTGCTTCCACCTGCGTCGAAACAGGAGGAACTAAAATATCAAATATCACTGAATAAATTCAACAAAGACCTTCAGGACAACTAAGGTATAAAGTGAGGAGATATTTGCTGATGTGATCAAAAAGGATAATACTTCTGGTTCAGATGGATTGAGCCCACACATGCTAAAAATATAGGGATGATTTACCAGAGGCAGTATTACCTGCTCATTTATAATCGTCAGATTAGGGAATTGTGCCAGAGTAATGACAACTATCTACTGTGAATTTGCATTTAAAATGGAAGATTGGACAAGTCTAAAGTAACTGAAGAACAGTTCGCAGATGTCTGTACGTGGAAAGACACTGGAACCCTAATTCAAGAATGTAATAGAGAAACATCTAGAGATACAAAATAAAATAGACAGAAGTCAGCACATGTCAAAAATATCGTACCGGACTAATCTTATCGAATTTTTTAATATTATCTGCAACAGTACTTAAGAATAATACAGGATATGTGACATACATTGATTTTATAAAGACCTTCGATAAGGTTCCATACAACAGACTTAAACCGAATCTCACAGCGAGTGGAGTCAGGCGACAAGCAGCAGAATTGACAGCAAGCTGGCTCAAAAAGTAGAAAACAGTGAGCGGTGTGAAGGAATTTACTCAAATTAGCGGAAAGTGGGAAGTAGTGTTCAACAAGGATCACCTTTTACATAAATGATATGGACGCGGGAAGAAGAAGCACAATTTCCAAAGCTGCAGACGAATCCTAATTGAGAGTACAGTTAATATAGTAGATGGATGCAACAAAATACCTCAATACAATGCTGCATCTGAAAATGAATCAACTTGTGCAATGGGCAATTAAGTGGGAAACTAATGTCAATGTAGCTAGCACTAGTGGCTGTTTTTTTTCCCCGAAGACAAGATGCCCAAGTATTCTTTTGAATATAGGAGTCTGAATGTGTTGGGGGAGGGGGTGCAAATGGGTTCAGGACTAGATTAAAAAATATATATTTAAAGTAGCAATACAGGTTGACAGAATCATAAAACTTGAAAATAAAACAGTCGAAGGTATTTCTGGAAGAATGTAAAAATAAACGCAGAGCTGATCTTAAAATAATGAGGAACGTTGTTTATACAACTTTAAGCGGACTGTGTACAATTCGGGTCTCCACATTACAAAATGGGCATTGAGGAACTGGAGAAGATGCAGTTACTTTAACCAGATTAATTCCAGAACTGAGAAAAGTGTACTATTTATTTTATCATTAACTGTTTACTTATCTTATTATTTGCTGTCCTCGGGCTGTTCTCCGTATTATGAAAAACCGATATGTATGATCCTCAGTTTTTTTCTTTCATTCATTCATGAGATGTAGGCATCACTGGCTAGGCCAGCAGTTATTGCCCATCCCTAATTGTCCTTGAGAAGGTGGTGGTGAGCTACCTTGATAAACCTTTGCAGTCTATGTGGGGCAGGTACACCCGCAGTGTTGTTAGGAAGGGTTACACATGATTTTGATCGAGTGTATCATTGGAACAATCAGTCACTGTAGATCTGTACAGATCACAATTATCCAATCTGATTTTTTTAAATCATTGCTTCAGGGGACTGAACTGTCCAGTTACAAGTGTCTCTCCTCGTCGGAACACAACTCAGTGAGCTAAGGGCAGAGATTGGTAGAGGTTAAATGGTCAAAGACTGTGAATCATTGATAGTACATGATCATTTAAAGCTTAATTAGCTACATAAATTCAGTAACCACGGCCCTAAATGCATCCTGCGTAATAGCAAGATATTAAAATTCAGCACTCATGACCAACAGATTCTCAGGACGTTGTAGGGGTAAGGACATTAATCAGCACTCAAAGACATAACCTGTTTATGGTAAATTAAGGAACGTCATTATGCAGAGTATATGAATATAGTAACAACGCTGCCTTGCTGTTTAACTGAGATTATAAAGCAAACATTTGTTTCTGTAAGAGAATTTCAATAGTATACCGAAAAATAGCAATACATTTCAATGCATATCCTTGTTACTCCATATCAGCCAAAAAGAAAACATTCACGTTGCAATTATATTATTAAAACACCAAGATAGTTTCCTGGAATGGAGAGTTCAGTGCACTGAAGCAATGATTTCAAAATAAAACCATGTTGGACAATTGTGCTCTGTACAAAGCTACAGTGACAGATACTCCCAATGATGCGTGGACAGTTAAATGAGGTTTTCTATTCCAGTCAGTGGCACACACTTAGTACAATTCTACAGTGACAGATATTCCCAGAAATAAATGAGCACTGGGCTCAGGTGTTGTACTCCTGTTAGTGACACACACTCAGTACAATTTTACATAGGCAGATACACTCAATAATACATAGCCAATGGAGTCAGGTGTTCCAATTCAGTTAGTACCCCACATTCACTAAGATTCTGCAGTGAAAGAGTTCTCCCAGTAATACATCATCTCTCAATGCAAATGCATCGAAACAGATAATCCCACTAATACCTTGCCTCAATGATATAACTGCACTAAGATGTTATTCACTAATCCACGATACTACACGACGTGCAGTCACTTCATAATTCACAAAGCCTATGAGTTACAAAAAATGTTTTATTTTAAGATGAGGAAAGAGAGTAAAATCACAGAGATAATTCATCAGATTTCTCATGAAGAACTACTATCACCGATCTGTACAATGGGGACCACTTGATCACCATGTAACATTATTAGTCAAAGAGTAAAATCAATTCAAGGGTTATTATCACTTACCAGGAACGCCAATGATGGCAAGTAACAGGTAATATATCTTCTCTATATGGTACACTGTTTCGCGCATTGTCTGTGAAGTGATCTGCCCCTCTCTGCTATTGGCAATCTTTCTGCATTAAACTCTAAGGCAATGCATTCCACGAGCCTGTAATTTATACCCTATGGGATCACCCCAGGAATACTCAGCTTGCAACACAGTTCAAACTTGCTTTTGAATTTGAACAAACAGATTACAACATCGAGCTCAGTCCATGTCATGAGACAATAGGGAGAGGGACGTGGGAGAGGATGGGCTGGGCGTTGTTGGGTGGTGGTGTCGTGGAGGCGGTGGCGTAGTGCCACAGTCAATGGACTAGTATTCTACAGACCTAGTCTAATACTCTGTGGCCATGTGTTCGAATACCACTTCGGCAGATAGTCAAATTTGAATTCAATGGATAACTCTAGAAATGACAACTTGTTTAATGGTGACAATGGCAACAATTTCAATTGTTGAAATGAAAACATAGGTTTCATTAATGTCTTTTAGTGAAGGAATTTGTATAGGTTACTTGTGAATACAGAGCCAGGGAATTATGATTGACTCTTAAAAATGATCGAGCGGGCCACTCAGTTGGATCAAAGTTTCTACAAAAGCTGCCAAGATGAATAAAACTGAACAGACCACCCAATATTCATCCTGCCACTAGAAATGTCAATGGCAAACCCAGCCGTCCGACCGTGCAATGTCTTCATTACTAGTAACTAGAGGCTTGCACCGGAATTGGGGGAGCTGTCCTCGAGATTACCAAAACAACATCCTGGCAGAAACACACTCACGGATACGGATCTTACAGACAATTTGTTGTTATTATTCAATCATGGGATGTGGGCATCGCTGACTAGGAAAACATTTATTTTCCATTCCGAATTGCGCATATGAAGGCGGTGGTGAGCCGCCTTCTTGAACCACTGCAGTCCTTAGGTATACACATACAGTGCTATTAGGATGCGAGTTCCACGATTTTGACCCAGCGACAGTGAAAGAACGCCTATATAGTTGCAAGTCACGATGTTGTTCCTTGGAAGGGAACTTGCAGGTGGTGGCGTTCCCATGCATTTGCCGCCCTTGTCCTTGCAGGTGGTAAAGGTCGCGGGCTTGGAATGTGCTGTCGAAGGAGTCTTGCTGCATTGCTGCACTGCATCTTGCGGATGGCACACACTGCTGCCACTGTGCTTCGGTGATGGAGGGAGTGGATTATTTGTGGATGCGGTGCTAATCAAGCTGGCTACTTTGTCCTAGATGGTGTCGACATTTCTCAAGTGTTCTTGGTGCTTTATCCATCCAGGCAATAGAGGTTATTCCATCAGAGTCATGGCTTGTGCCTTTTAAATCTCGGGCAGGCTTTAGGGAGTCAGGAGCTGAGTTACTCACCACAGGATTCATAGCCTCTGACCTGCTGTTGTAGCCACGGTATTTACATGGTTACTCCAGTTCCGTTTCAGGTGGATGGTAACCCTGATAATGTTGATAGTGGGGGATCCAGCGATCTTAATGTCAGCGAATGTCAAGGGGAGATGTTTCGGTTCTCTCTTGTTGGAAATGGTTATTGACTGGCGCTTTTGTGCCGTCCATGTCACTTGACACTTATCAGCCCAAGCCGAGATATTGTCCCGGCCTTGCTGCATTTCTAAATGGACAGCTTCAGTACCTGAAGACACGAATGGTGATGAACATTGCAATAATCAGGGAACATCCCCACTTGTGACCTTTTGATTGAAGGAAGATCATTGATGAAGCAGCTGAACATGGTTGGGCCTCAGACACTACCAAGAGAACTCCTGCAGTGCTGTCTGGAGCAGAGAAGATTGACCTCCAACAACCACAACCATCTTTCTTTGTGCTTAAACAACTTCAACCACAGCACCGTTTTACCAGGATTCCCATTGAGTCCAGTTTTGCTAGGTCCTTTTTATGCCATATCCGGTCAAATACTGTCTTGCCATCAAGGGCAGTGACTCACACCTTACCTCTTGATTTCAGCTCCTTTATGCATGTGTTGTGAATGAAGCGGGAGTAACGTCCTGTCAATTCAGTTCCATTACCCCAAAGGTCACAGCATATCATTAAATTTTCACACCTACCGGAAATTGGACAGCTTAAGCTTTTATTGACACCCAGAATAAAACACACCAAACCAGGTATCTTCGAACAACTATAAATTGACTGTTCATTACTACACTACATCTTTTTTTAATTATTTATTCATTTATGGGATGTGGGCGTCGCTGGCCAGGCCAGCATTTATTGCCTATCCCTAATTGCCCTTGAAAAGGTGGTCGTGAGTTGCCTTCCTGAAGCGCTGCAGTCCATTTAGGGTAGGTATACCCACAGTGCTGTTAGGAAGGGTGTTCCAGGAATTTGGCCCAGCGACAGTCAATGAACAGCGATATAGTTCCAAGTCAGGATGGTGTGTGACTTGGAGGGGAACTTGTAGGTGATGGTGTTCCCATGCCTTTGCTGCCCTTATCCTTCCAGCTGGTAGAGGTCGCGGGTTTGGAAGGTGCTGTCTAAGGAGACTTGGTGCATTGCTGCAGTGCATCTTGTAGATGATACACACTTCTGCCACTGTGCGTCGTTGGTGGAGGGAGTGAATGTTTGTAGATCGGGTGCCAATCAAGCGGGCTCCTTTGTCGAGCTTCTTGAGTGTTGTTGGAGCTGCACCCATCCAGGAAAGTGGAGGGTATTCCATCACGTTCCTGACTTGTGCCTTGTATTTGGTGGACAGGCATTGGGAAGTGAGGAGGTGAGATAATCGCCTCTGGATTCTTAGCCTCTGACCTGCTCTTGTAGCCACGGTATTTATATCACTTCTCCAGTTCAGTTTCTGGTCAATGGTAGCCCCTAGGATGTTGATTGTGGGGGATTCAGCGATGGTAATGCCATTGAATGTCAGAGGGAGATTGTTAGATTCTCTCTTGTTGGAGATGGTCATTGCCTGGCACTTGCGTGGCGCGAATGTTACTTGCCACTAATCAGCCCAGGACTGGATATTGTCCAGATAGATATTGCATTTCTACACGGAGAGCTTAAGTATCTGAGGAGTCACGAATGGTTCTGAACATTGTGCAATCATCAGCGAACATCCCCACTTCTAACCTTATGAATGAAGGAAGGTCATTGATGAAGCAGCTGAAGATGGTTGGGCCGAGGTCACTACCCTGATGAACTCCTACAGTGATGCCCTGGAGCTCAGATGATTGACCTCCAACAACCACAACCATCTTCCTTTGCGCTAGGTATGACTCCAGCCAGCGGAGGGTTTCCCCTGATTTCCATTGACCTCAGTTTTGCAAGGGTTCCTTGATGCCGTACTGGGTCATATGTTACCTTGATGTCAAGGGCAGTCACTCTCACCTCACCTCTTGAGTTCAGCTCTTTTGTCCATGTTTGAACCAAGGCTGTAATGAGGTCAGGAGCTGAGTGGCCCTGGCGGGACCCAAACTGAGCGCCACTGCTAAGCAAGTGCCACTTGATGGCACTGTTGATGACACCTTCCATCACTTTACTGATGATTGAGTGTAGGCTGATGGGGTGGTAATTGGCCGGGTTGGACTTGTCCTGCTTTATGTGTACAGGACATACCTGGGCAATTTTCCACATTGCAGGGTAGATTCTAGTGTTGCAGCTGCACTGGAACAGCTTGGCTAGGGGCGCGGCAAGTTCTGGAGCACAGGTCTTCATTACTATTGCCGGAATATTGTCAGGACCCATTGCTTTTGCAGTATCCAGTTCCCTCCGCCGTTTCTTACTATCACACGGAGTGAATCGAATTGGCTGAAGTCTGGCATCTGTGATGCTGGGGTCTTCAGGAGGAGGCCAAAATGGATCATCAACTCGGCACTTCTGGCTGAAGATTGTTGCAAAAGCTTCAGCCTTATCTTTCGCACTGATGTGCTGGGCTCCCCCGTCATTGAGGATGGGGGTATTTGTGGAGCCACCTTCTCCAGTTGGTTGTTTCATTGTCCACCACCATTCACGGATGGATGTGGTAGGACTGCAGAGCTTAGATCTCATCCGTTGGTTATGGAATCGCTTAGCTCTGTCTATCGCATGCTGCTTATGCTGTTTGGCACGCAGGTAGTCCTGTGTTGTAGCTTAACCAGGTTGACACCTCATATTGAGGTATGCCTGATGCTGCTCCTGGCATGCCTTCCTGCACTCTTCATTGAACCAGGGTTTGTCCTCTGACTTGATGGTAATGGTAGAGTGGGGGATATGCCGGACCATGAGGAGATTGACCATGATTGTGGTTGAGTACAATTCTGCTGCTGATGATGGCCCACAGCGACTCATAGATGCCCAGTTTTGCATTGCTAGATCAGTTCGAAATATGTCCCATTTTGCATGGTGGCAGTGCCACACAACACGAAAGACGGTATCCTCAATGTGAAGGCGGGACTTCGGCTCCACAAGGACTGTGTGGTGGTCACTCCTACCAATACTGTCCTGGACAGATGCATCTGCGGCAGGCAGATTGGTGAGGACGAGTTCAAGTATGTTTTCCCCTCTTGTTGGTTCCCTCACCACCTGCCACAAACCCAGTCTGGCAGATATTTTATTCTATTTTATTTTTAGATACAGCACTGAAACAGGCCCTTCGGTCAACCAAGTCTGTGCCGACCATCAAACACCCATTTATGCTAATCCTACATTAATCCCATATTCCTACCACATCTCCACCTTCCCTCAATTCCCCTACCACCTACCCATATTCGGGGCAATTTATAATGGCCAATTTACCTATCAACCTGCAAGTATTTTGCTGTGGGACGAAACCGGAGCACCCGATGAAAACCCATGCAGTCACATGGAGAACTTGCAAACTCCTTTAGCAGTTTGTCCTTTCGGACTCGGCCAGCTCGGTCAGTCGTGGTGCGACTGAGCCACTCTTGGGGATAGGCATTGAAGAGCCCCACCAGAGTACATTTGTGCCCTTGCCACCATCAGTGGTTCCTCCAAATGCTGTTCAACATGGAGGGGTACTGACTCAGCAAGTGAGGGAGGGCAGTAGGTGGTAATCAGCAGGAGGTTTCCTTGCCCATGTTTGATCTGATGCCATGAGACTTCATGGGGTCCAGAGTTTATGTTGAGGACTCCCAGGGCAACTACCTCCCTACTGTAAACCTCTGTGCCACCACCTCTGGTGGGTCTGTCCTGCCGGTGGGACCAGCTATACCCGGGGATGGTGATAGCAGTGTCTGGGACTTTGTAAGGTATGATTCCGTGTGTATGACTATGTCAGGCTGTTGCTAGACGAGTTTGCGGGACATCTCTCCCAACTTTGGCACAAGTCCCCAGATGTTAGTAAGGAGGAATTTGCAGGGTCGACAGGGCTGGGTTTGCCATTGCCGTTTCCGGTGCCTCGGTCGATGCCGGGTGGTCCGTCTGGTTTCCTTCCTTTTTACTTACTTCATAGTGGTTAGATACAACTGAGTGGCTTGCTAGGCCATTTCAGAGGGCATGTAAGAGTTAACCACATTGCTGTGGGTCTGGAGTCACATGTAGGCCAGACCAGGTTAGGACATCAGACTTCCTTCCCTAAAGGACATTAGTGAACCAGATGGGTTATTACAACAATCGATACTGGTTTCTTGGCCATCACTAGACTAGCTTTTAATTCCAGATTTATTAATTGAATTCAAATTCCACCTTCTTCTGTGGAGGGATTTGAACCCATGTCCCCTGATCAATACCCTGTGTCTCTGGGTTACTCGTCCAGTGACTGTTACTAGCTCAGTATCTTAAATAATACTGAGATAAATATATGTCTGAAAGGACATTATAACTTTTTATTCCCCATAAGGCTCATGCCTACAAACATACATGCAAAAAAAAAACAATGGTTAGCCGGTTTTACAAACATTTTTTAAAAATCAGAGCTACTTTCTAGGAGCAAAAAAACAACTGGGTTGTAAGTGATGGTGGGTTTGATGGTTTGGTGACGTTCACGGTCTTATCTGCTGCAGGGTCAAATAGTCAGAAGCCTCTAGAATACTCCAGGCAAGTTTGATGAACAGTTTGTAATGGATTGGTGTTCATGGTACCTCGGCTGCAGTAGGCGTCACAACGAACAATAAACAAGGAGTATAACAGCAGGTCTATTTAGATTTTGAATTAGCGGTATATCAGCAGAAATTGTACTGAGATTACAGAAATACCAGAAAAACAAAAGGAAACAGGGTATCACTCCAGAGGTGGAGACTGCATAGAAGTAGGAGTAAAAAGGAAAAAAAAATGCAAGTTTGCCTTTCCAGGTGTCTTTTCCTCATCAGGTGGAACACAGCCTGTACGCCAAACTCGATTTTCTGTTGAGTGTGGCAAATGCTTCCTTCCTTCAAGGAGCACGCTTCGCTTGGCTGCCAGTTCCAACCAATTCTTGCCAGTCTTTACACCCAGTCAAACTGACATAATGCTGCATATTACGTCTATTTCTAGGTTTTGCATAGAAAACAGGCTTGGAGCTCGCACACGTTGCACTATTGTTCACAAAAGCGTATAAGGACAATACCAAGAACTGCAGGCCAGGCAACTTAACTTCAGTGTTGGGAAAGCTTTCAGAAAGATAATAGGGGAGGTAATTAATAGTTGTTTGGCCAAATGTGGATTAATTATGGAAAACTGTAATGATTTTTTTCAGCACAAATCCAGTCTTACAAAGAATTAGGCATTGCTGGATTTGGTTTTGAGGAAAGAGTTGGTTAAAGTGAGTCACGTGTCAGTAGCAGAACATTTTCAGTGACTTAGCATCAACTGTTTCAGAAATCTATAAATAAAGGACAAGGAACAATCCAGAGAACAGATAGATATACGGGAGAGGGGCAACTTCAATAGTGTGAGAATGGAGCCGGTAGCATCTAACTAACTTGGATCATTTGAGGAGGTGGCAGAGATGCTTGATGAGTATAAAGCAGTTGGCATTCGACAAAGCGCCACAGAACAGCCTTGTTAGGAAAGTTAGATCCGATGGTAGGAAAGGGACAGTAGCAACATTGAAGCAAAATTGTGGGGTTCCTCAGAGATCTGTGTTAGGACCTCTGATTTTCTTGATTAAACGTTAATGGCCAACATTTAGGAATGCAGGGCATAATTTCAATACTTGCGGATGGCACAAGCCTTGGAAGCATTGTCAACTATGAGGAGGATACAGATAAACCAGAAGAGGGCGTAGACAGTTGGAGAAATGGGGAGGGGACAAATGTCAGATGGAATTGTGACATGATTCGCTTTGGTCAGAAGAACTAGATGAAGCAAATTAAATTGAAAGGGTATAATCTGAAGGGAGTGCAGGAGAACAGCGATGTGGGGATATATGTGCACACAACGTTCAAGATTGCAGGGCAGGTTGAGAAAGGTATAAAGCATACCTAATCCAGGGCTTTATGTATTGGGACATACAGTAAAAGAAAAAAGACGTTCTGATAAAATATTATAAGGTACTCATTTGCCATCACCTGGAGTCTTCCATTCACATTTTAGAAAGGATGTTAATGCTGGAGAGCTTGCAAAAAACATTCACGGCAATGGTTCCAAGGATGCTGAACTTCTGTTATGTGGATTGAATGGAAAATGTGGGTCTGTTCTCCTTAGAGAATGAAAGATTAGGAGGAGATTTGATACTGGTTTTCCAAATCACGAGGCGCCAGGAGAAAGTACATAGGGAGAAGCTGTTCCCATTGAAGCATCCAGAATCAGTGGAGATTGATTGAAGGTGATTGACAAAACAAGAAATATGGACAAGAATTAGAATTAGAACATTACAGCGCAGTACAGGCCCTTCGGCCCTCGATGTTGCGCCGACCTGTGAAACCATCTGACCTACACTATTCCATTTTCATCCTTATGTCTATCCAATGATCACTTAAATGCCCTTAAAGTTGGCGAGTCCACTACTGCTGCAGGCAGGGCGTTCCACGACCCTACTACTCTCTGAGTAAAGAAACGACCTCTGACATCTGTCCTATATCTATCACCCCTCAACTTAAAGCTATGCCCCTCGTGTTTGCCATCACCATCCGAGGAAAAAGACTCTCACTATCCACCCTATCTAACCCTCTGATTATCCTATATGTCTCTATTAAATCACCTCTCCTCCTCCTTCTCTCCAACGAAAACAACCTCAAGTCCTTCAGCCTTTCCTCGTAAGACCTTACCTCCATACCAGGTAACATCCTAGTAAATCTCCTCTGCACCCTTTCCATAGCTTCCACATCCTTCCTATAATGCGGTGACCAGAACTGCACGCAATACTCCAGGTGCGGTCTCACCAGAGTTTTGTGCAGCTGCAGCATGACCTCTGGGCCCGGAAACTCGATCCCCCTACTAATAAAAGCTAACACACCATATGCCTTCTTAACAGCCCTATTAACCTGGGTAGCAACCTTCAGGGATATATGTACCTGGACACCAAGATCTCTCTGTTCATCTACACTACCAAGAATCTTCCCATTAGCCCAGTACTCTGCATTCCTGTTACTCCTTCCAAAGTGAATCACCTCACACTTTTCCGCATTAAACTCCATTTGCCATCTCTCAGCCCAGCTCTTCAGCCTATCTATGTCCCTCTGTACCCTACAACATCCTTCGGCACTTTCCACAACTCCACCGACCTTAGTGTCATCCGCAAATTTACTAACCCACCCTTCTACATCCTCTTCCAGGTCATTTATAAAAATGACAAACAGCAGTGGCCCCAAAACAGATCCTTGCGGTGCACCATTAGTAACTAAACTCCAGGATGAACATTTGCCATCAACCACCACTCTCTGTCTTCTTTCAGCTAGCCAATTACTGATCCAAAGCTCTAAATCACCTTCAACCCCATACTTCCGTATTTTCTGCAATAGCCTACCGTGGGAAACCTTATCAAACGCCTTACTGAAATCCATATACACCACATCCACTGCTTTACCCTCATCCACCTGTTTGGTCACCTTCTCGAAAAACTCAATAAAGCCTGTGAGACACGACCGACCCTTCACAAAACCGTGCTGACTATCGCTAATGAACTTATTCTTTTCAAGATGATTATAAATCCTGTCTCTTATAACATTTTCCAGCATTTTACCCACAACCGAAGTAAGGCTCACAGGTCTATAATTACCAGGGCTGTCTCTACTCCCCTTCTTGAACAAGGGGACAACATTTGCTATCCTCCAGTCTTCCGGCACTATTCCTGTCGATAATGACGACATAAAGATCAAGGACAAAGGCTCTTCAATCTCTTCCCTAGCTTCCCAGAGAATCCTAGGATATATCCCATCTGGCCCAGGGACTTATCTATTTTCACACTTTCCAAAATGGCTAACACCTCCTCCTTGTGAACCTCAATCCCATCTAGCCTAGTAGCCTGAATCTCAGTATTCTCCTCGACAACAGTTTCTTTCTCTACTGTAAATACTGACGCAAAATATTCATTTAACACTTCCCCTACCTCCTCTGATTCCACACACAACTTCCCACTACTATCCTTGATTGGCCCTAATCTAACTCTAGTCATTCTTTTATTGCTGATATACCTATAGAAAGCCTTAGAGTTTTCCCTGATCTTATCCGCCAATGACTTCTCGTGTCCTCTCCTTGCTCTTCTTATCTCTCCCTTTAGATCCTTCCTGGCTAGCTTGTAACTCTCAAGTGCCCTAACTGAGCATTCACGTCTCATCCTAACATAAGCCTTCTTCTTCCTCTTGACAAGCGCTTCAACTACTTTAGTAAACCACGGCTCCCTCGCTCGACAACTTCCTCCCTGCTTGACAGGTACACACTTATCAAGGACACGCAGTAGCTGCTCCTTGAATAAGCTCCACATTTCGATAGTTCCACTCCCCTGCAGTTTCCTTCTCCATCCTACGCATCCTAAATCTTGCCCAATCGCATCATAATTTCCTTTCCCCCAGCTATAATTTTTGCCCTGCGGGATGTACCTGTCCCTGCCCATCGCTCAGGTAAACCTAACCGAATTGTGATCACTATCACCAAAGTGCTCACCTGCATCTAACTCTAACACCTGGCCAGGTTCATAACCCAGTACCAAATCCAATGTAGCATCGCCCCTGGTTGGCCTGTCTACATACTGTGTCAGAAAACCCTCCTGCACACACTGGACAAAAACTGACTATTCTAAAGTACTCCAACTATAGTATTTCCAGTCAATATTTGGAAAGTTAAAGTCCCCCATAACAACTACCATGTTACTCTCGCTCCTGTCGAGAATCATCTTCGCTATCCTTTCCTCTACATCTCTGGAACTATTCGGAGGTCTATAGAAGACTCCCAACAGGGTGACCTCTCCTCTCCTGTTTCTAACCTCGGCCCATACTACCTCAGTAGACGAGTCCTCAAATGTCCTTTCTGCCGCTGTAATACTCTCCTTGATTAACAATGCCACACCACCCCCCCCCCCCCCTTTTACCATCTTCTCTGTTCTTACTGAAACATCTAAATCCCGGAACCTGCAACATCCATTCCTGCCCCTGCTCCACCCATGTCTCCG
Organism: Heterodontus francisci; assembly: GCF_036365525.1. Lineage (NCBI taxonomy): Eukaryota > Metazoa > Chordata > Chondrichthyes > Heterodontiformes > Heterodontidae > Heterodontus > Heterodontus francisci. The sequence continues at coordinate 39,873,908 of NC_090398.1, forward strand.
AAATGGCCACAACATCGAGATCCCAGGTACCAACCCTTGCTGAAAGCTCACCCACCTTATTCCGGATGCTCCTGGCGTTGAAGTAGACACACTTTAAACCAAGTTCTTGCTTGCCAGTGCCCTCTTGCGTCCTTGTAACCTTGTCCCTGACCTCACTACTCTCAACATCCTGTACACTGGAACTACAATTTAGGTTCCCATTCCCCTGCTGAATTAGTTTAAAGCCCCCCGAAGAGCACTAGCAATGGACAAAAACTGAGCAGCCCGCGCCAAAGCACAAACATGAAAAAAGCAGTGTGCAGGCACATAGCAAAATAAAAAACAAACAAGAGCAATGAGGGAACAAACTAAAATAAAATAAAAAGAAAAAAGTAAAGAAAATAACTAAAGATAAAAATGCGGGCCCGTCATTAACTTAAATTATTGAACTCAATGTTCAGTCCACCAGGCTGTCACTGCCGAATCAGCAAGTGAGTTGCTCTTCCTGGAGCTTGTGTTGATGTTCATTGGAACACTGCAGCAATCCCAGGACTGAGATGTGGGTATGATAGAGGCGGGGGGGGGGGGGTGCGGGGGGGGGGGGTGGGGGCGGGTGCTGTTGGGAGTGGTGAAGGAGGGTGAGTGTTGAACTGGCAAGCAAACTGAAGCTTTGTTCATGCTTTCGGACTGAGTGGAGGTGTTTCGCAAAGTGGTCACCCACTCTTCCTTTGGTCTCCCCAGTGTACAGGAGACCACATTGTGAGCAGGGAATACAGTATACTAAATGAAAGAAGTACAAGGAAATCGCTTCTGCGCCTGAAAGGGTTGTTTGCGGTCTTGGATATTGAGCAGAGAGGAGGTAAAGGCACTGATTTTACTCATAATGAAATTGCATGGTAAAGTGCTGTGGGAAGGGGACGACGTTTTGAGGGTTATGGAGGAGTGCACCAGGATGCTACAGAAGGAATGATCCCTTCGGAATGCTGACAGGGGAGGGGAGGGTAAGATGCATTTGGTAGTGGCAGCACGCTAGACATGGCGGTGTATAATTCTTTGGATGTTGACGCTGGTGGGGTGGAAACTGAGGAAAGGGGGAACCCTATCGCGGTTCTGTGAGGGAGGGGAAAGGTCTAAAAGCACAACCCCAAGCTTCCGTTTGCTTGCCATTTCAACCTTCAACCTCCCCTCCCCCCAACTCTTGCTCTCTTGCCCACATATCTGTTCAGGGATTGCTGCAGTGTTCCAGTGAACATCAACGCAAGCTCGAGGAACAGCATTTCATTTATTGGTTAGGCGCGCTGTAGCCTGCCGGACTGAACATTGAGTAGAATAATTTCAGAGCATGACGGACCATCCTTTTTTATTTTCAGTATTTTTTTTTAATTGATTCTTTTTTTAATTTTAGTTTAATTTGTTTCATCATTCTTTTTTCCATGTGTCTGCCCACTGTTTTTTTTCATGTTTGTGCTTTGGGCCAGGGCTGTTCTTTTTTCTGTCCATTAACATCCTCTCTTCACTAACGCTTTGTCTTTAACCACACCATTAACGTGCCATTTGCTTTTGCTCCATAACCTTCTGCTTAGTTATTCTCTGTGACCCTGCCCGAACAACACCATCCCTTTTGTTATCTCTTGCCCCACCCACGGTTTATTTGACAAAAACCTATTACATTTCTAACTTTTGCCATTTCTGATGCAAGGTCACTGACCTGAAACGTTAACCCTGCATCTCTCTGCACAGGTGTTGCCAGATATGCTGAGTTTTTCCAGCATTTCTTGTTTTTATTTCAGATTTCCAGCACCTGTAGTATTTTGCTTTGATGGAGAGGCAAAGAGGTGTGCGGAGGGTCTTCCAGAGATTGATGCCTATGTAAATGAAAGTGCGGCTACCAGAGGTGGGGGATTTCAAATTTTCGATGCACAGGAAGGCCTAAATAAAGGAGCACAGATATCTTGGCGTACTTGTGGGCTGGAGGAGACTACAGAGATAGGAAAGTGCGACTGAATGAAAGGATTTGAAGACAAACATGATAACTTTAAAATCGACGTGTTGCTTGGCTGGGAGACCATGTCGGCCAGCGAAGACAGTGCTGATAGGGGAATGAAACTTGATGCGATTTAAAACACGAACAATTGGCTTACGGACTCCTCAAATATACGGAGACAGCAGCCTGGAATGCATTAGATTAGTCAATTCTAGAGGTTACGAAGGCATAAATGAGGGATTCAGTAGCAATTGAGATGCGACAGAGGAAAATTAGGGCGATTTTATGAAGTTCAAAATACGTTGTCTGAGTGATGGCACAAAGATGAGTTCAGAAGCTCATCTCCGGGTCTAATGTGATACCAACGTCGTAATGGACAGGCTTAATCTTAGACTGTAGCCAGAGAAAGGAATGGGGTCTTAGCTACAGAACAGGGTTTGGAGCAGGGACAAAAAGAATTGCTTCAGTCTTCCCAATATTTAATTGGAGGACGACCCTGCTCATCCAGTACTGCATACCTGACATTTTAGCAACATTGTATGAATCGAGAGAAGTGCGGGCGTGACAGACTTGACTGCTGTCAGCATAGAGATTACAACTAATGCTGCGCTTTTAGGTGATGTCATTGAGGCAGCATGTAGACAAGAAATAGGAGGGGCACAAGGATAAATCCTTGAGCTTACGAGAGGGAACTGTGTGGGAGCATGAAGAGAAGCTTTTCTCATTTCCTTCCTAATTTTACACCTACACAATTCATGTTGCTAAGTCTTCTGCACTACTGGGCCCTCTATATCTCTCAACAGCTTTTATTTTTCACGTTGTCCTCTTATTGAATACCCTGACATCCAGAGAGGACTGGATTTGTTAGTACCACCCGTTTTACTTGAAGGGAATATATTTTCTATGAAACCTCATTATCTCTTCCTTGAATACCTCAAATTGACCTGACACAGTGCCTTCAAGTAGATGCTTCCAGGGCATTTCACCTAAATCCAATCGCAGCTAAACTAAAATAACATGTCATCAATGAAGCACGTTTACTCCTGTCTATTTTGTCCCTTTCCATAACTAACCTAAATCTAGCTGAATTATGATGACGTCCATCAAAATGTTCACCAACTGATGCCACCTACACCCGTCTAGCTTCATTCCCTGAAACTCAGTCCAAAACAGCACCATCCGCAATCTCCCACCCCCGCTCCCCACCTCTCCTGTCGGTCTTTCTACGTATGGGCTACAATGTTCCCCGACATGCATGTTAAGAATTATGCACCTCCGTGACTTTCAACTAATTATATTCCATTTAATATTAGTGTTGTTGAAATCTTTATTATTTTTGCACATCTCATATAACTCCCTCACGTGTGATTGTCCTGTTTTGGTCTTCATGATGTTCTGTTTAACACATATGGCCTGATTTGATTATCCTTCTACCATTTCACCTTTCCTCACAGCTTTAATTGTTTCTTTAATAGATAATATATGTTATTATTACTGCGACTGCCTCCTTTTAAAAATAAACCTCTCCATCCTGCCAGAAATGTGTGTGACCTAGAATGTTGAAAAGCTTTTCCTTTCCTTCTTTCAGCTATGTCTCAGTAATAGCAATAACATCATACTCCCACATCTCTGTCTGTGCTCTCATATCTTCTGCCTTTTTGCCTACAATCAAGTAGTTGAATTATATACCGATTAACACTTCCAAACTCACTTGTTTTCTATTTTATAACCTTTCTTTCTGCTGGTTTCCATACACACTGGCTAACTTTCTGCTTTCCAATTCCAACTTTTCATCTCTCCTTTCTGAATCTGCTCTCAGGTTATCTTTCCCTTACACAGCTAGTTTAGACCCTCTCCCAAAGCATGAGCAAAACGTTCTCCGAGGATATTGGTCCTGGGCCTGCTGATATGCAAGTTATTTGAATTGTACAAGCCGTGCATCCCCCAGAGGCTGTCTCAATTCATTCTGAATCCAATCCCTCCATCATCACCAACACCCACCAACCACCGCCACCCCACCCCCCCCTGACACCCCGCCTCATCCCTCCTACCATGCATTCATCAGTACTATTATCCTATTTCTCTATTCACGCGTGCGTGGCCCCATGAGTAATCAGGAGTTTGCTACTTTTGAGGGTCTGCTTTTATTTTCTCCCTTGGCATCCTAAATTTTGCCGGCAGAATTTCATCCCTCTTTCCACCTAGATCATTGGCACCAATTTGGACCTTGGCATCTAACTCGTAATCCTTGTTAGAAGATTATACTTCAGCATCTAAATGCTATCCTTGACCCTGGCACAAGGGCTGCAACATACCATCCAGGAGTTACATTTGTGACTCCAAAAGTTTCTGCCTGTTCTCCTCGCCCCCTCTACTCTACTTATTGCTTTCCACTCTTCGTCTTGCCCCTCTGTGCAGCTGAGCCAGCGATTGGGGCATGAAATTGGCTCTGCCGGCACACAACAGAGGCACCATCATGCTCACAAGTAATCAGAACTGAAAACTGGGTGGAGAGCGATATGCTCTTCTGGCATTCACACATTTCCTCTCTGCCTGCATATTTTAAAGCTGCGGCGTGGCCACTTCCAGGTATGTGCCTCCATATAGTTCACAGCATGGTGGTGATCCATAGTGACGAACCGAAGCTCTGTCTCGCAACCCTTCCCTCGCATGCCATCGTCCAAACCATGAAAAGCGTCCTGAAGTTCACATATGTGTATTTAAGATAAAGCTGAGGGTATTAATACACCTGAATGTGGATCTGCAGTGCAAGTGATGTTAGTGGTATATCTGGAGGAAACCAGAAAATGCAGTAAATATTCAAGAGGTCAGGGAGCATCTGTGCAGAAAGAAATAGAGTTCACATTTCAGGTCAGTGGCTTGTTTCTGCAGAATATCAGTGCTTTGAGGGATTGGATTATGGGGGAACTCCATCCGAAACACACAGAAATAGTTACTAAGAACCTCAGAGCTACAAATGGTCCTCAGTGGCTTCGTCTGGCCACTGATCTAGAATCAGTTGTCAGCAATCTATTATCTCCCAAATCTATAGATAAAACCTGTGGTCTTCGTCGACCCACCCATTTCAAAATCTCGATGCAGATTACATGAACCCAGCAAAGGATGAAACTAAGCATGAGCACGAATTACTTGATCATGAGATCATGACAGATTTTTGAACCAATTCAGACTTAAGTGCCTGAAGTAAAGACCTGCTCGGGTATGCAACTGAAGTCCGACTGGGCCCGACAGAATGCATCCAAGCCGAAACCTACCTGGCCAGAGTCCTCTGATGTTTTTCCCACGCCCGCCCCGACACGACTCGACTACCAGAATGAAGTTGATGACATCAAAGAGGTTATGCTCTAGCTTTGAAAAAATGGACACAGTCACTGGCTCACTGCATACTAGTGTGGAGACGGATGCACTTTCCCCATCGACATCCTGGATGTTCAAATGTAGAAGCTTTTTCCTTCCTACGCAAAAGGCAGCACTGTGTCCGAGTCAGTGTGACCCAAATGCCAGACCCGGTAAAAACACCCGACGCAAACCGAACCCGACACATGTCGTCGAGTTGGTCAGGTTCGGGTCGGGTAGCCATGCTGTAGCATCAGACACTCCAAAGACCAATATGCAAAGGACAATGGGTTATATTTGGCGGTCCAAATGTAAAGGGGGGCAGGAAGAGCGTCGGGCTATCCCTGCAGGATAGCACTGAAAGAAAACAGCCTCGCACTAGAGAGATTAGAAATTGGCAAATAGTGAATTCCAATGCGGTACAATTACAAAGCAATGTGCAGGGGGGAGGGTATCAGATTCTTGGGCATTAGAACAAGTTCTGGAGCAGAAGGCACATATTCAAAGGGGACAGGGTACACAGCAACAGGCCAAGGACCAATGCCATCGTGGGGATGGGCACCAGCATACAGAAGTCGAAAACGAGGAATAAGGTGCTTAGCATGAGGATGTTGGACAGTACTTGAGTATGTGATTAGTTGTAAGTTAGGTAGAGTGGACTGAGAAGTACTACGAGGATTCACAGGAAGTATCGCAATGACTAATGTAAACACACAAAATGTGATGAATCAGGTTGGTGAGCTACAAGTCCAATTAGCAGGATGGGAATATGATGCAGAAGCATTAAGGGAAACATGACTTAACAAATTTGAGGCCTGCGTGCTTAATATATAAACATATGAACAGCTCAATAAAGATACAGAAGGAAGAAGGGGAGGTGAGGTGGCAGTCCTGTTTAGGGAAGACATTGCAGTATCGGAAAAAAGGCATGCCGTTGAGTTGGCAAGGACAGAACACATTTGGTTACAGTTGGAAAGGAAAAAGGGTATGATCGCGCATTCTATAGTCCTCCAAATAGTGAGAGAGGGATAGAGGAATAACGATGCAAGGTAATCGCAGCGATGTACAACATATAGAGAGAGGTGATGCTGGGGGAGTTTAATTATTAATTTTGGGATAATGTTAGAGCAAAGGGTAGAGACAGGCAGGACGTTCTGAAATATGTGTAGGAGAGCTTCTTTGATCAATATGCTCTCAGAGCAACGAGAAAGGAAGCGATTTTGGATCTGGTCATCGGACATGAGGTGGGTGAACTGGACTAAATGTCTGATGGGGTGCACTTGGGTAAGACTGATCATCATATCATAAGCTTTCTATTAGAAATGCAGAAAAGCAAGTAACTATAGGTAGTTAAACATCCAGATTGGAAGTGAGCTAATTTCAATGCAGTGAGCAGGAGTTATGTGGAAAGAAATACTGCCAGGAGATATTAAAATGGAACATTTCTTTATCTTTAAGGAAGAAACAGTTCGGGTACAGGCTATTATATTACAACAAGGGTGATAGAAAATAATAAAAGTAAAAGACACCTTTGATTTTGGTTCAGTTAAGACAAAATCACTTGGATAGTAAGTCCAGAAAGTTTATTAGAAGAAAAATCATACTTAACAAATTTAAGAAAATAACATTACTGTCATCGCAGGTGATGTAAAGAAGTTCTTAGTCTGTCTGGTTTAATGCCTTAACTGATCTCTTCACATCACGTGCTTGGATTCTTCGACTCCTGTATTTTGAAGCCAAACAAGATTCCTGTTTTAACAGCTTTCTGACCATCACATCCCGAGCAATTAGGAGTAAGCTGGCCTGGTCATTGGCTCTAACTGTTCCTAGCCTCATTATGTTGGTTATTAATTTCGACTTCTATTTGGCAAAAGACACCTGGTTAACATGAGCAGATAAGTACTCAAACTGTCCAAGATGCCAGACACTTTCGCGGAAATATTGACCCTTCTGCACAGAACGTCATACATTCTTAGAGACACAATCTGATTAATGTTGCCTTTGAAAGCTTTTCAGCCTTGTACTAACAAAGGGTTAGGTGGAGATCGTAGGGCCTCGCTTAACATGGAAGGACTAATCACAACTGATTACAAATGATCTGAATGTTTAACTTACACATAAGCTGATTAATTAATACTGCAGCGACATCAACACAAGCACAACTCTGTCAAGGTTCTAGGATTAATTGTGGCTGGCTTATTTATTTTAATATATTGGTATAATATATAAAATATATCTGCCACATTCGACTACTGTGTTATCAGATTCAATAATAAAGTAATTAATAAATTAAAAAGAATTCAACCACTCAAAACTGTCTACAAGAAGGCGCATTTTATGACGGGGAAGATAGAGATAATGATGAAACAAAGAAAGAGAGTGTATGATGCATGTCAGGTGAATGCTTCAAGAGAGAACCAAGTCAGAAACAAAAGGTTGAGATGCAATATGAAGAAGAAAATCAAACTGGGAAAGGGAAAATGTGGCAGTACAATGGCAGTAAGCATACATAGGGAGCCCAAAAATCTTCTACTGCAATTTAAATAGTAACCGGGCAGTAAGAGGTGGAGTGGGGCCTATTGGAGACAAAAGATTAATTTATATATATTTCATTTGTTTCGTCAGATATCGGCGTCACTGATAAGGTGCACATTTGTTGCCCATCCCGTATTGACGTTGAGAAGATGTTGGTGAGCTGCCTTCTTCAACTGCTGCAGTCCATCTGTTGCGGTCACACCCACAGTGCGGTTAGGTAACGACTTCCAGTATTTCAATTTAGCCACAGTGAGGAAACTGCGATACATTTCCAAGAGAGGATGGTATGCTTCTTGGAGGGGAACTTGCTTATGATGTTGTTTCCAAGCTTCTGCTGGCTTTGTTTTTCTAGGTAGAAGAGATCATACGTTTTAGAGGTGCTGTCGAAGGAGGCATCACGAGCTGCTGCATTGCGTGCTTAGAAGCGCAGGGCAAGGCCAGAGTACTTAACATGCATTTTATATTGATGTTAACATCGAAGGAGAATCTGAGAAAGCATTGGTGGAAGCGGAGGTAATTGACGCAATGGTTAGGTCAAAATTAGGAAGGAGGAGGGACTGGAAAGGCGACCTTTCTTAAAATGGATAAGTCACTTGTTTGGGCTGGCTTGCATGCAAATCTGATAAACAGTGTTGTGGTGGTGATAGCAGAAGGCCTTGCCATAATTTTCCAATTTCTCTCGATAGGGGGAATGTGCCAGAGGATTCGAGAGTGGTAAATGTGACACCCTTATTCAAGAGATGGTGTAAGCCCTGTCCTAGCAAATTCAGGCCAGCTAGTGAAACGTCGGTAAGGTTTTAGAAAGAATAATCTGGGGAAAGCAACAGGCACTTGGAAAAGTTTGAGCAAATTAAGGATCGCCAGCACAGATTCATAAAAAAGGCAGATCATACTTGACTAATCAAATTGAATTGTTTGATGAAGTAACAGAGAATGTAAATAAAGGGAATATGGTGATGTTGTCTATATGGATATTAAGAAACCTTTTGTTAAAGGGTCACATAAATGGTTGGGCAATAGAATTGAGGCTCATAGAATAGCAGGCTCAATGCCAAATTGGATAAAAAAAGGCTTAAGGACAGAAAAAAACAATGAATAATGTAAAATGGTTATAATTCAGACAGGAGAATGGTAGCCTTAAGAGGAACGTGGATGACTGTTCTTTTTCTACTTTATATCAGTAATTTGAATCTTGGAACACAGAGTACAATTTCACTAAAAATGCTGATGATACCAAACTTGGAGAGTCATAGAGTTTTCCAGCACAGAAACAGGACCTTTGGCAATGCCATTTTCCAGTACTTGGTCCGTAGCCTTGTATGCTATGGTATTTTAAGTGCTCATCTAAATACTTCCTCAATGTTGTGAGGGTTCTGGCATCTGCCACCCTTCCAGGCGGTGTGTTCCAGATTCCAACCACCCAATGGGTGATTTTTTCCCTCACATCATCTCTAAACTGCCTGCCCCTTACCTTAATTCTACCCCCACCTCCGACACCCCGGTTACTGACCCCTCTGCATAGAGACAAAAGTTCCTTCCTATCTATCCTATCAATGCCTCTCATAATTTTGTATACCTCAATCAGGTCCCCCCTCAGCCTTCTCCGCTCCAAGGAAAACAACCGTAGCCTATCCAGTCTCCCTTCATAACTTAAATGCTCCAGCCCAGGCAACATCCTTGTGAATCTCCTCTACACCCACAGCAATGCAATCACATCATTGTTTTAGTGTGGTGACCAGAACTGTACACAGTGCTCCAGCTGTGGCCTAACCAGCGTTCTATACAGTTCTATCATAACCTCCCTGCTCTTATATTCTATACCTCGGCAATAAAGGAAAGTATTCCATATGCCTTCCTAACCACCTTACCAACGTATGCTGCTACCTTCAATGATCTATTGATAAGTACCCCAAGGTCCCACTGGCACTTTGTACTCCCTAGAGTCCGACCATCCATTGTATATTCCCTTGCCTTGCTAGTCCTACCAAAGTGCATCTTACCAGCCCAACTATATCCTCCTGTAATCTAAGGCTTTCCTCCTCACTATTTACGACACCGACAATTTTAGTGTCATTTGCCAACTTACTGATCATACCTACTATATTCACGTCTAAATCATTAATGTACACTACAAACAGTAAGGACCGCAGCACCGATCCCTGCGGTACCCCACTGGTCACAGCCCCCTATTCGCAAAAACATCACCCGCTGCCTCCTGCCACTATGCCAATTTTGGATCTAATTTGCCAAATTACTCTGGATCCAATTGAGAGGTGTCAACCGCTCAGGATGAAACGAGCAGCCTGCAACATCACATAGATAGGCTAGCAGAATGGGGTGACAAGTTGAAAATAACATTTAATGGAGAATCGTGATGTGATCCATGATCGCAGAAGCGATGGTACATAATCATATACACTTAATTTCGCAGTTCTAAAGGGTGTGCACGAATAGAGGGACCCCAAAGGTGCATACACATAGATAATTGAAGGTAGTAAGGCATATTGAGAGAGTGATTACCAAGGAAAATGGGATAAAATCAAAAAATGCTGGAACCACTCAGCAGGTCTGGCAGCATCTGTGGAAAGAGAAGCAGAGTTAACGTTTCGGGTCAGTGACTCTTCTTTGGAATATGGGATATGGGCCTCACAAATAGACGCATTGATGACAAAAGTAGGGCGATTATGCTGAACCTTTACACAGCTCTAGTTGGGCCCCAGCGAGAGTATTGCATCCAGTTCTGGTCAGCTCATTTCAGGAAGAACCTGAGGGTCCCTGAGGAGGTACAGAGGAGATTTACAAAAATTGTTCCATTGATGGTGGATTTTATTTACAAAGTTAGATTGGAGAGGCTGGGGCTGTTCTTCTTGAGCAAAGGTGATTGGGGGGCGGTGGGGGGGGGGATTTGATAAAGGTGTGCAAGATTATGATAAACTTAGATAAGGTAGTCATGTACATGGACTGTTAGTTACTTTAAACTGTGGTCTGTCATGTATCTGGATTCTTAATTACACTGTAAGCGTAATACAGTGATGTAGCTAGCAGATTATTGCACTATGCGGAATGATTGATGGTTGGATAGGCTATGTTTGTTTTCTTTGGGATGGACGAGGCTTAGGGGAGACCTAAAAAATGAAGTATGGAAAATCATGCAGTGTTTAGATAGAGTGGCCATGAAGGTCCCAGTGTCCTCGCTTGAACGGTTTATAACCAGGGTACATGGATTTTGTGTACGAGATCGGAGGGTGAGAAGCTGGCTGAATTCTGTTATTCACTGCTGACAGATTTTATTTGAAGGTCCTTAACCTACAAGGCTACAGACTCAGAGTTTGATAGTGAGATTAGGCTGGATGACTGTTTGCCTGTGTGCGAGCACACTATTGGCAGAATGATTTCCTTCGTGCTGCAAATTCCTATGATTCAGTGATATTATGATTCAAAGTGAGCTCAGTGATATATCTGCATGTGTGGTTACTATAGAACTGTCAATGATTTCAATGGAAGTATATTCTCAGTACAAATTAATGATATATCTGGATGGAGGGTTACAGCAAAGGCAATAGGTATGTTATGTGTGCATCGTGATAGTAAAAGTGAGGCATTGTAATATCTAGGTGCTTAGTTACAGTACAAGTGATGAAACCGATGTATTTGGAATTGAATTTACAGCGCAAAAGAGGTGATTTATGTATTTGTATGTGTGTCTACATTAATAATGACGACAATGTTATATGTGGATGGGTACTTGCAGTGCAAAAGAGGCCACTGATATAGATGGATAGCTAGTTATAGTGCAGGTGCAGTAATTACTATTATGGATAGGTATTTTTATTGATGTCCCTGATCTATCTGGATTGTTGTATCAATACAATTGAGTTCCCTGATGTATCTGGATGGTACAGTGCCATTGTGTTGAGTGATATATCTGGATGGATTGTTACAAAAAAGCAGTGCACAGTGAACACAATCATACATCTGGATCGGTGCAACGGTGCAAGTGAGGTCAGTGACATATCTGGATGGGGTGTTAAGGTAAAAATGAGAAGAGTGATATATCTCGATGATTAGATACAGTAGAGGATAGCAGGGTGAAGACAATCACACATTTGTATGGTTAGTCACAGTGCAAGTGAAGCGAGTGATATATCTGGATTGGTACTTAAAGTGCAACTGAGTTCACTGATATCGCTGGTAGGTAGTAACTGTACAGGTGAGGGCCGTAATATATCTGGATGGGTACTTTAAATACAAGCAAGGACCGTGATATATCTCGCTGGGTGTTGCAGTTCAGGTGAGGGTTGTGATAGCTATCGATGGGAAGTTACAGTTCAATTGAGATCAGTACTGGATCTCCATGGCTAGTTACAGAACTAATGAGGATAGTGACAACTCTGAATTATAACTTCGACTTCCAGTGCGGTGAATGATAAATATGGAATTCCATTTTCGTACAAATGTGATTCATGATCTATTGGCATTGTTAGTTGCATTCAGAGCGAGGACCATGATATACACGGAGAGTTACTTACAGCAAAAGGGGAGTCAATTATCAACCTGATGCTGCATTACACTCGAAGCGAGGTCACTGATGTATCCATATGGGAGGTTACAGTATTAGTGAGGTTGGTCAAGTATCGGGGTGTGTATTTAAAGTAACATGGTGGGCTTTGTTATATCTGCATATATGGTTCTTTTCAATGTGGTGCCAGTGGTAGACTGCAACGACCAATCCAGTGATAAGAGATGTCAGTGGAGTTAGAACAGTGATATAAAAGCACAATACTGCGGATGCTGGAAATCTGAAAATAAAATCAAAAAGTGCTGGAAATACTCATTAGCTCTGGCAGCATCCGTAGAGAGAGAATCAGAGTTAACCTTTCAGATCTGTCACCTTTCATCAGAAGTGGCAAACGTCAGAAATGTAATAGATAATAGAACAGTGATATATTTGGATCGCTATTTGAAATGCATTTGATGTCAGTGATGTTTCTGGCTTGCAGTAACAACACAAGGTGAGTCAGTGAGCATGATGTAGGGATAGTTACAGTAAACGAGAGGTCACTGATAACTCTGAATGGATAGTTAAAGCACAAATGATGGCAATGTTATATTTGGTTGTGAGTTACATTAAAAAGGGAGGTCGGTGAGCTTACTGCAGGGAGTGTTACAGTAAAAAATGAGGTTACTGATCTATCTGGATGACACGTTACAGTACAAATGAGGATAGTAATACATCTGGGAGGGTAGTTGCATTAAAGGTGCTGTTAGGGTGGATATTTGCAGGACAACTGAGCGTAGTAAGGCAACTGGATATTTTGGCGCGAGGAAATTGATGTCCGCGATGCACCTGAATGGGTATTTTCAGTACAACTGATGTCAGTGATATATCTAGACGGGTAGTTAGTGTACCAAGTGAGATGAGTGAGCATCTAAACGACCTGTACTACAGAGTCTTCAAAAATGTGGCTGTGAGGACAGTGGATGTATTGGTGATCATATCCCAAAATCCTATGTTCTGGAGCGGTTTCTAAATATTGTAAGGTAGGAAATGCAACCCCACTATTTGAGAAAGGAGGGGGGAAGCGAAAACGGGGATCTACAGACCTATTAGCCTGACATCCGTAGCAGACAAAATGCTGGAATCTATTACAAAGGGTGTGAACACTGCAGAGTAAGAAAATAATTGTAGTTCTCGGCAGAATCAACATGGATTTATTTAATGGAAATCATGTTTGACAAAGATGTTTGAGTTTTTTTTGGCGATGTAAGTAACAGAATGAATTGCATGATAGGGTGTACTTGGATCTTCAGAAGGCGATCAATAACTTGCCACACAAGAGATTAGTAATCAAGCTTAGATTGGATTAATATACTGGCATGGTTTGGGAATTGGTTAACGGACAGAAAGCAGACAGTAGGAATTAGCAAATCATTCTCCGTTTGACATGCTCTGACCGGGGGGAGGGGGGTGGGGGTATGTGTGGGGGCGTGGGTGGGGGAGGTAGGACTGCAAGGATCATTGATGGGCCAAAGTTACTCAAAGTTTATGTCAATAACTTGGATATGGCAAACAAATGTAATATTCCCATGCTTACTGATTACGCAAACCCAGATGGGAATGTGTGCTGTGAGGATGATGCAAAGGGAGCTCATGGGGATAGACAGGCTAAGTGAGTAGACAAGAATATGGAAGATGGAATATAACGTGGAAAAATGTGAAGTTATCCACTTTGGTAGGAAAGGCAGAAATGCAGATTATTTCTTAAATAGTGAGAGATTGGGAAGTGTTGATGTCCAAAGGGGACTGGGTGGCTTTGTTTATAAGTCATTTAACGCTAACATACAAGTGCAGCAAGAAATCAGGAAGACAATGCTGTGGATGCGACTCAGTCATATTGTCGCAAACTGTGGATTCTTGGTTCTGGAGATTGTTAAAATGCTCTGCCAATGCGAGAATTTCAGACCTCGCGTTAGGACCTGATTGTCGTCTGCTGAGTGGGAAGATAGCGTAACGTTGTTTCAGCGGCATAGACAGAAAGTAACCCTACATGGAAAGTCTCCAGGCCGTGCTCTTCGCTGCTTCCTGATGCTCTTCTTCTTTGTTCGTCCGTCATCCTTTCGTCACCTCTTTTAGTTTGACCGGCAGCGAGTGTTTTACTATGTTTTCTTGCTGTTGGTTTATTTTGCCAAGTATGTAGGATTTGTTAGCATTGTGCATGTCATCCAGTAGCTTGACTACATGTTGGTCACTCCTGTCGAACCAACATTGCTGTATCACGAATCCAAAGAACTAAGATGCCAAGCTCTGAGTGAAATCCATTAACTTCTTTCAAACATTTCCAATGGTTTCGTTTTCTTTTGGGATCCCAGCAAGTTCTATGACTATTTGTTGTTCCAGTTCCTGTCTCTTAGCCCAGTCACTTAACATATTTATGTCAAGGTTTCTTTGTGGGTTGGCTCTGTGTTGTAGTGCGATGCTGTTATCTTCGAGGATATAATGATTCTGACAAACCAATGGTCTGACCACTAGTCAGCACCTGTAAGACAGCAGGAACAGTGCACGATTTTGTGGTTTCTCTGTCGCACAATAATGTATTCGCTGACATGCCAATCTTTCAATCTAGCCTGCATACGTTCTTTTCAATGTAGAAGCTTTTTGTGTTTGTGATGTTGAGTTACATTTCGCTGCACTTGGAGAGAGAAAAAGCTAGCTGTTGGAGGTTACTCTGCTAATGCCGTTTTGGCCAAATGTCGTGTGCTGCTGGGGGACAGGTCAAGGCAAGGTCCTCTGCTCCTTTTTCTCCATCTTGCAGAGATAAGCATCATCAGGGAAGAGGGTATGTGAGATGATTTCCCGTTGCTTCCTCAGACCAGTTCTGGAATTGAAACCCATGCTAATCATACCCTTTTGAACCACACGCTAGAAATCTCCTCTGTATCAGTACTCCCCTTCATATAATATAATCGTTACCAACACGGACATTGAAATCAACAATGCAGTACCCTGTTGATGCTGCAGAGATTGTCGTATAATGATTCTTTGACCTCGTCTATGTCTGTCATTTTTGTTGCAGAGGTGCTAATGAGTGTTATGCACCATTGGGTATTGGGTCGAGCATACGTGCCACTTCAGATCAAATGGTAAGCCCACACCTGACTGTAGAGGTTGACCTCATCGAGTAGTACGTGTAGCTGTTACCGACTTCCTAAAGATGAGACTCCTATGCAGCATAATAAATATTGTAGCTGTCCAGCGTTCTGCCAATAAGACTGTTCCACGATCTGACCTTGTAAACTGTTCTGAACATGTTCTGACATTTGAGGAGATGAATATCACTCAGTAGTTAATTGTCCATGAATTTGTTTTCCCATTACCGCTTTGGGTTAAGATGTTGCGGAGAACAGCGGGACTGGTGGTCTGAAGTGCATTTGATTCAATGCAAGAAGTATAACAGGTAAGGCAGATTAACCTAGAGCTTGGTTTAGTACTTGGAACTATGATGTTGTTGCTATTACAGAGACTTGGTTGAGGGAAGGACAGGATTGGCAGCTAAATGTTCCAGGATTTAGAAGCTTCAGGCGGCATATAGGGGGATGTAAAAGGGGTGGGGGAATTGCATTACTGGTTAAGGAGAATATCACAGCTGTACTGCGGGAGGACACCTCGGACGGGTCACGCAGCGAGGCAATATGGGTGGAGCTCAGGAATAGGAAGGGTGCAGTCACGATGTTGGGCGTTTACTACAGGCCTCCCAACAGCCAGCGCGAGGTAGAGGAGCAGATATGTAGACAGATTTTGGAAAGATGTAAAGGTAACAGGGTTATAGTGGTGAATGATTTTAACTTCCCCTATATTGACTGGGATTCACTTAGTGCCAGGGGTTTGGATGGGGCAGAATTTGTGAGGAGCATCCAGGAGGCTTCTTGAAGCAATACGTAGATATCCCAACTAGGGATGGGGCCGAACTGTACCTGGTATTGGGGAATGAGCCTGGCCAGGTGGTCGAAGTTTGAGTAGGGGAGCATTTCGGGAACAGTGGCCATAATTCCATATGTTTTAAGGTACTTGTAGATAAGGATAAGAGTACTCCTCGGGTGAAGGTGCTAAACTGGGGAAAGGCGATTTTATAACAATATTAGGTAGAAATTGAAGAATTTAGATTGGGGGCGGTTGTTTGAGGGTAAATCAACATCTGACATGTGGGAGTCTTTCAAACGTCAGTTGATTAGAATCCAGGACCAGCATGTTCCTGTGAGGAAGAAGGACACGTTTGGCGAATTTCGGGAACCTTGGATAACGCAGGATATTGTGAGCCTCGTCAAAAAGAAAAAGTAAGCATTCGTAAAGGCTGGAAGGCTAGGAACAGACGGATCCCTTGAGGAATATAAAGACAGTAGGAAGGAACTTAAGCAAGGAGTCAGGAGGGCTAAAAGGGGTTATGAAAAGTCATTGGCAAACAGGATTAAGGGAAATCCCAAGGCTTTTTATACGTATATAAAGAGCAAGAGGGTAACCAGGGAAAGGGTTCGCCCACTCAAGGACAGAGAAGGTAATCTATGCGTGGAGACAGAGGAAATGGGCGAGATACTAAATGAGTACTTTGCATCAGCATTCACCAAGGAGAAGAACTTGGTGGATGATCAGCCTCGGGAAGGGAGTGTAGATAGTGACAGTCATCTCATTATCAAAAAGGAGGCGGTGTTGGGTGTCTTGCAATGCATTAAGGTAGATAAGTCCCCAGGGCCTGATGGGATCTACCCGAGAATACTGAGGGAGGCAAGGGAAGAAATTGCTGGGGCCTTGACAGAAATCTTTGCATCCTCATTGGCTGCAGGTGAGGTCCCAGAGGACTGGAGAAGAGCCAATTTTGTTCCATTGTTTAAAAAGGGTGGCAGGATAATCCAGGAAATTATAGGCCGGTGAGCCTTACGTCAGTAGTATGGAAATTATTAGAGAGGATTTTTCGGGACAGGATTTACTCCCATTTGGAAACAAATGGACTTATCAGTGAGAGGCAGCATGGTTTTATGAAGGGGAGGTCGTGTCTCACTAATTTGATTAAGTTTTTTGAGGAAGTGACAAAGATGATTGATGAAGGAAGGGCAGTGGATGTTATCTATATGGACTTTAGTAAAGCCTTTGACAAGGTCCCTCATGGCAGACTGATACAAAATGTGAAGTCACATGGGCTCAGAGTGGAGCTGGCAAAATGTATACAGAACTGGCTCGGTCCTGGAAGACAGAGGGTAGCAGTGGAAGGGTGCTTTTCTGAATGGAGGGATGTGACTAGTGGTGTTCTGCAGGGATCAGTGCTGGGACCTTTGCTGTTTGTAGTATATATAAATGATATGCAGGAAAATGTAGGTGGTCTGATTAGTAAGTTTGTGGACGACACAAAGGTTGGTGGAGTTGCGGATAATGATGAGGATTGTCAGAGGATACAGCAGGATATAGATCGGTTGGAGACTTGGGCAGAGAAATGGCAGATGGAGTTTAATTCGGACAAATGTGAGGTAATGCATTTTGGAAGGTCTAATGCAGGTGGAAGCATACAGTAAATGGCAGAACCCTTAGGAGTATTGACAGGCAGAGGGATCTGGGCGTACAGGTCCACAAGTCACTGAAGGTGGCAACGCAAGTGGATAAAGTAGTCAAGAATGCATATGGCATGCTTGCCTTCATCGGTCGGGGCATAGAATATAAAAATAAACAAGTCATGCTGCAGCTGTACAGAACTTTAGTTCGGCCACACTTAGAATATTGTGTTCAATTCTGGTCGCCACACTACCAGAGGGACGTGGTGGCTTTGGTTTACCAGGATGTTGCCTGGTCTGGAGGGCATTAGCTATGAGGAGAGGTTGGAAAAGCTCGGATTGTTTTCACTGGAACGACGGAGGTGGAGGGGCGACATGATCGAGGTTTACAATGTTATAAGCGGCATGGACAGAGTGGATAGTCAGAACCTTTTTCCCAGGGTGGAAGAGTCAGTTACTGGGGGACATAGGTTTAAGGTGTGCGGGGCAAAGTTTAGAGGGAATGTGCGAGGCAAGTTCTTTACACAGAGATTCTGGGGTGCGTCTTCTATCGCCAGTAATGTTCTGCATCTGGGTTATCTGCTAGCTGGGGAATTGCCAGAGCCTGGTGAACGTCTCCAATCAGAGGGAGGGTTCTGATTTTGGTATAATGTCTCCCTACCTGGCGAGTGTTCGACTTCCAGAGAGCTTGCTTCCTATTATTGGGAATGAGCCAAGTGCAGGCTGATCTGCAACCAATGAGAATTATGAGTCTCTGGCAAGGGTCTCCTTTTCCTGTAAGCTTCGCCCGTTGGGTACCTCCCATCCTTTGAAGTTGTCCACATCTAGAGCGTCCTGTCAGTGATCTGAGTCTGGAAGATCTCCTATTCCGGTGAGTTGTTGGATCTGCGAGGTCTGCTGTCGCAGATAATAGACTCTATCCGGGAGTTGTCTGAATATAGGGGGCAGTAGCTGTTCCTAGGAATGCTCCAACACCGGGGCTAGGACAATTCTCCGGATTCAGACCACTGCCCGCGTTATGAGACGCTATGAACCTGGACCACTCTCAAGAATAGGAGACACATAACCTACTTTGGGACCACTCCCTACAATAGAAAATGTTCTCCCCTAACTCGAAGTACATTCTGGGGGAGGGGACATTCCCCTGGGACTCGGAACACTGCCCGCGATTGGAGATCCCCTCTAGTCTTGGAAGACTCCTCGAGATAGCAGAACCTCGGTCTAGAAGTGGCCTCTCACTGGGATAGGAAACCCTTGCCCCAGAAATGAAACACTTCTTGGGATAGGAGACCCTCAGTCTCGGAGTACTACTCACGGTAGTTAAAACACCAAGACTCAAAACAATCCCCAGGATAGCAGACCCCCGGACTCTGAGAGCAGTTGGCATTGGAGACACCCTCGACTCAGCCCATTCCCGGGATTGAAGCCAACTCCATGTATGGACCCCTCCCTGGGATAGAAGACGCTCACACGAGACACGGACCCAAACCACTAGTCAGAATGTAAGAACCTCTTGACCCAGAACACTCAAAAGGATAGGTGGCACACATTGTCTTAGATCTCTCTCCGGGGCAGGGTACGCTCTCCCAGGACTTGAATCACGGCCCAGGTCAGAAGCAACCGCAGACCTGGACCATTGCACAGAATAGATGGCCCGCTGGATCGGACCATTTCCAAGGAGAAGAGAGCTCTCGGGATCAGACCATTACATCGCAATCCTACTCTCCCAGACTTTGATCAATCTCTGGGGCAGGAGACGTGCTCAATGCGGACCGCTCTCCTAAGTTGAGGGCCACCCTCAACTCAGACAGTTTGCTTGGAGTGGAGGTTGGCCCCCCTGACTCGGAACACTCTCCAATTTAAGGGAATAAAATCGGACGCCTCCACGGAATAGGATAACCCTATAGGAATAGGTCCAAAACCTACGCTAGCAGATATCGCCCATGCTCAGACCACCAGAATCCCCCGGAATCGAACTGTCAGCTGAGGTAGAAGTCCTCCCAGATTCGGATCACTCACTGGATAGGAGAACCTCCCCAGCGTGAAATCTCCCAATGACTCGTTCCGCTCTGTGGAATTTGAGACCCCCTGCACTCAGACCACTCCACGTGATAGGACACCCTCTCCTGTGACACGCACAGCTGTGACATATTGGAGAACAACCCTGGATCGAACTGCTGCCCAGGTTAGAAGTTACTACCTGGACTCGGACCACTTCCCTTGATAAACAACCCTCTCCCCAGACTCGGTCCACTAGCCGGGATAGAAGATATCCCCCTACTCCCGCACACCGGGTTTGGAATACTCTCCAGCATACACTCGGACTACAACTCTGAATTAGAGTAATGTGCACAAGGGTCACTACCAGGGATATGATAGCCCGTCAAACTCTGATAACTCCCAGAGGTAGGAAACTGCCAGTCTCAAATGACTTCTTGAGCTAGGACTAACACTGTGACATGGAACACACTGTGGGATCGGATCACGCGTAGGGATATGGGACCCCGTAATTTTCGGCCCACGACTAGAATTAGGAGATTGCCTCCACAGTCATACTGTTCCCAGCAATAGGTGACCTACCACTGCAGACGAAGCCCACTCCCCCAGATCGGTGGCCCTATGAATGTGTACCATTCCGCAGGATAGAAGAATCCTGGCTCGATGTTACTTTTCTGAATGGAAAACCCCTGTATTTGCACCACTTCTCTGGATATCAGCTGGCCTCAGACGAGTCCTCGGGATAAGGTGCATCCCGGACCTGGAACATTCCCCAAGGTTAGGGACTGAGCCCAAATTTGAGCCAGTCCTCAGAATAAGAGACTTCCTGTTCTCGAACCACCCTTGGGATTGCAGACGCTCAGGATACAGATAACACCTCGGAGGACGAGAAATTCCCTACTCAGGACAACTGCTCGGCCAGGAGGCCATGGACGCAGACCACTCCCTTGATGAGGAAATCTCCTTCAGAATTAGGCCACTCCAGGATTTAAGAAACTCTCCACAGGAAGACCACTCTTTAGGAAATGAAACAACCCAATTCAGAACATTCACCTTAAAAGCAGGAGTCCCTCACCAGGACATGGACCATGCTAGTGATAGTAGAATCCCTACAAGTGGAGCAGTCCGCAGGATAATAGAGCCACCGGACTCAGAACAATCCAATTTATAGGTGACTTTCCCCCTCCAGTTAGGACGCCCCCATGGTCGAGACCACTCGCTGGGACAGTGAACACTCCAGACTCCGATCATTTCCCAGGATAATAGATGGTCCCACTGGACTCGGAGCACTTCCAGCGATAGGAGGCCCGAACGTAGCCTTTGAATGCTCCTCCAAATAGTAGATAGTCACCCTGGACTCGGAACAATCCCTGCAACAGGACTATCACCACTCTGTGTGCATTTACTGGGTGCGAAGAGCTACCCTGGACTTAGAGTACTCCCCAGGGAAAAGTGGCACAACATGGATTCGGACAACTCCCAGTGTAGTACACTCTCTGTCGGCACACTGACCACTCCCCGAGGCAGGGGACCACTCATCGGGATTGGAAACGATCCTGGACATACACTATTTCCTGGGGTAGGATCCACAGCCCAGACTCAGACCAGTCACCATGATAAGAAAAATACCTGAATGCGGACTAGTCCGCCAGATAGGAGACACCCAAGGACTCAATACAGTCCAGTAATAGGATACCCCCTACTCAGGTTACACAGTAGCAAGGAGACTGTGCCAAGACAACACCCTGGGATAGTAGATGCTCCCGTGGACTCTGTCCAATCCATGGCATAGTGGATCATAACTCCAGAACATGATTAGTCGACCCCCTCCATTGTCTGGGCAACTATCTTGGATATAAGACAGCCAAATATAGACCATATCCTAGGATAGGAGATGGCGTATTTCGGGACAGTCCCTGCAATACAAGACTCACCACAGGGAATCAGACCTCTCCACAGTATCGGCTACTCACACGGACTCAGATAACACTTCATGGGATAGGAGATGCACCACAGACTCGGATCACTCCCTGCATTAGTTCACCAATGTCCTTCAGGGAAGGAAAGCTGCTGTCCTGACCTGGTCTGGCCTGCAAGTGACTCCAGACTCACAGCAATGGGGTTAACTCTAACATGCCCTCTGAAATGGCCCAGCAAGCCACTCAGTTGTACCTAACAGCGCCGAAGTAAAAAAAAAGAATGAAACCGGACGAACCACCCGGCATCCGACCTCGGCACCGGAAACTACAACGGCAAACCCAGCCATGTGGGCCCTGCAAATTCCTCCTTACTAACATCTGGGGGCTTGTGCCAAAGTTGGGGGAGCTGTCCTCCAGACCAGTCAAGCAACTAACTGGAGGAGGTGGCTCCACAAATATCCCCATCCTCAATGATGGGACAGCCCAGCACATCAGTGCGAAAGATAAGGCTGAAGCATTTGCAACAGTCTTCCGCCAGAAGTGCTGAGTTGATGATCCATCTCGGCCTCCTCCTGAAGTCCCCGGCAACACAGATGCCAAACTTCAGCCAAGTCGAATCACTCCACGTGATATCAAGAAACGACTGAAGGCACTGGATACTGCAAAAGCTATGGGGCCTGACAACATTCCGGCAATATTACTGAAGACCTGTGCTCCAGAACTTGCTGCGCCCCTAGCCGAGCTGTTCCAGTACAGGTATAACACTGGCATCTACCCTGCAATGTGGAAAATTGCCCAGGCATGTCCTGTACACACAAAGCAGGACAAATCATACCCGGCCAACTGCCGCCCATTAGCCTACACTCAATCATCAGTAAAGTGATGGAAGGTGTCATCAACAGTGCCATCAAGCGACACTTGCTGAGCAACAACCTGCTCAATGATGCGCAGTTTGGTTTCCGCCAGGGCCACTCAGCTCCTGACCTCATTACAGCCTTGGATCAAACATGGACAAAAGAGCTGAACTCAAGAGGTGAGGTTAGAGTGACTGCCCTTGACATCAAGTAAGCATTTGACCGAGTATGGCATCAAGGAGCCCTAGCAAAACTGAGGTCAATGGGAATCAGGGGGAAAACCCTCCGTTGGCTGGAGTCATACCTAGCGCAAAGGAAGATGGTTGTGGTTGTTGGAGGTCAATCATCTGAGCTCCAGGACATCGCTGCAGGAGTTCATCAGGGTAGTGTCCTGGGCCAACCATCGTCAGCTGCTTCATCAATGACCATCCTTCAATCATAACGTCAGAAGTCGGGATGTTCGCTGATGATTGCACAATGTTCAGCACCAATCGCGACTCCTCAGATACTGAAGCAGTCTGTCTAGAAATGCAAAGAGACCTGGACAATATCCAGGCTTGGGCTGATAAGTGGCAAGTAGCATTCGCGCTACACAAGTGCCAGGCAATGACCATCTCCAACAAGAGAGAATCTAACCATCTCCCCTTGACATACAACGGCATTACGATCGCTGAATCCCCCACTATCAATATCCTAGGGGCTACCATTGACAAGAAACTGAACTGGAGTAACCATATAAATACCGAGGCTGCAAGAGCAGGTCAGAGGCTAGGAATCCTGAGGCGAGTAACTCACCCCCTGACTTCCCAAAGCATGCCCACAATCTACAAGGCACAAGTCAGGAGTGTGATGGAATACTCTCCCCTTGCCTGGATGAGTGCAGCTCCAACAACACTCCAGAAGCTCGACGCCATCCAGGACAAAGCAGCCCGCTTGATTGGCACCCCATCTACAAACATTCACTCCCTTCACCACCGATGCACAGTGGCAGCAGTATGTACCATCTACAAGATGCACTGCAGCAATGCACCAAGGCTCCTTAGACAGCACCTTGCGAACCCGCAACCTCTCCCAACTAGAAGGACAAGGGCAACAAATACATGGGAACACCACCACCTGCAAGTTCCCCTCCAAGTCACACACCATCCTGACTTGGAACTATATCGCCGTTCCTTCACTGTCGCTGGGTCAAAATCCTGGAACTCCCTTCCTAACAGCACTGTGGGTGTATCCACCCCACATGGACTGCAGCGGTTCAAGAAGGCAGCTCACCATCACCTTCTCAAGGGCGATTAGGGATGGGCAATAAATGCTGGTCTTGCCAGCGACGCCCACAACCCGTCTATGAATAAAAAAGAAACAATAAAAATAAACAGCCTGACATGGTCATACTCACAGAATCATACCTTACAGGCAATGTCCCAGACACTGCAATCTCTATCCCAGAGTCTGTCCTGGCCCACCAGCAGGACAGACCCAGCAGAGGTGTTGGCACAATGGTCTACATTGGGGAGCGAGTTTCCCTGGGAGTCTTCAACAGCGACTCTGGACCCCATAAAGTCTCTTGGCAGCAGGTCAAACGTGAGCATGGTAACATCCTACTCATTACCTCCTACTGCCCTCCCTCAGCTGTTGAGTCAGTACTCCTCCATGTTGGACACCACTTGGAGGAAGCACTGAGGGTGGCAAGGGCACAAAATGTACTCTGGGTGGGGGACTTCAATGTCCATTACCAAGGGTGGCTCGGTAGCACCACTACTGACCGAGGTGGCCGAGTCCTAAAGGACATACCTGCTCGACTGGGTCTGCGGCAGGTGTTGAGAGAACCAACAACAGGGAAAACATTTTTTGACCTTGTTCTCTTCCATCTGTATGCCGTAGATGCTTCTGTCCATGACTGTATTGGTAGGAATGACCATCGCACAGTCCTTGTGGAGACGAGGTCCCGCCTTCACATTGTGGGTACTGTCCATCGTGTTGTGTGGCACTATCGCAGTGCTAAATGGGGTAGATTTCGAACAGGTATGGCAATGCAAAACTGGGCATCCATGAGGTGCTGTGGGCCGTCAGCAGCAGCAGAGTTGTACTCAACCACAACCTGAAAGCTCATGGCCCGGCATATCCCCCGCTCTACCATTACCATCAAACCAGGAGACCAACCCTAGTTCAATGAAGGGTGCAGAAGGGCATGCCAGGAGCAGCACCAGGCATACCTCAAAATGAGGTGTCAACCTGGTGAAGCTACAACCCAGAACTACTTGCATGTCAAAATGCGAAGGCAGCATTCAATAGAAAGAGCTAAGCAATCCCACAACCAACGGATCAGATCTAAGTTTCACGGTCCTGCCACATCCAACCGTGAATGGTGGTGGACAATTAAACCACTAACTGGAGGAAGTGGCTCCACAAATATCCCCATCCTCAATGATGGGGGAGCCCAGAACATCAGTGCAAAAGATAAGGCTGAAGCATTTGCAACAGTCTTCAACCAGAAGTGTCGGGTTGATGACCCATCTCGGCCCCCTCTTGAAGTCCCCAGCGTTACAGATGCCAGACTTCAGACAATTCGATTCACTCCACGTGGTATCAAGAAACGACTGAAGGCACTGGATACTGCAAAGGCTATTGTTCCTGACAATATTCCGGAAATAGTACCGAAGACCTGTGGTCCAGAACTTGCTGCACCCCTCGCCAAGCTGTTCATGTATAGCTCCAACACTGGCATCTACCAGGCAATGTGGAAACTTGCCCAGGTATGTCCTGTACACAAAAAGCAGAACAAGTCCAACCCGGCCAAATACCGCCCTATCAGTCTACTCTCAATCATCAGCAAAGTGATGGAAGGTGTCATCAACAGTGCCATCAAGAAGCACTTGCTGAGCAATAACCTGCTCAGTGTTACCCAGTTTGGGTTCCGACGGAGCCACTCAGCTCCTGACCTCATGACAGCCCTGGTTCAAACATGAACAAAAGAGCTGAACTCAAGTGGTGAGGTGAGAGTGACTGCCCTTGACATCAAGGCATCATTTGACCAAGTATGGCATCAAAGAGCCTTCGCAAAACTGGAGTCAATGGGAATCAGAGGGGAAACTCTCTGCTAGTTAGGGTCATACCTAGCGCAAAGGAAGATGGTTGTGGATGTTGTCGTTCAATCATCTGAGCTCCAGGACATCACTGCAGGAGTTCCTCAGGGAGTATCCTAGGCCCAACCACCTTCAGCTGCTTCATCAATGACCTTCCTTCAATTATAACGTCAGAAGTGGGGATGTTCGCTGATGATTGCACAATGTTCAGCACCATTCGCAACTCAAATACTGAAGCAGTCCGTGTTGAAATGCAGCAAGTCCTGGACAGTATCCAGGCTTGGGCTGATAAGTGGCAAGTAACATTTGCGCCACACAAGTGCCAGGCAATGACCATCTCCAACAATAGAGAATCTAACCATCTCCCCTTGACATTCAACGGCATTACCATCGTTGAATTCCGCACTACCAACATTCCAGAGGCTACCATTGGCTAGAAACTGATCTGGACTAGACATATAAATGCCGTGGCTACAAGAGCAGGTCACAGGCTAGGAATCCTGCGGTGAGTAACTCACCTCCTGACTCTCCAAAACCTACCCGCCAGCTCCAAGGCACAAGTGAGGAATGTGATGGAATATGCTTCACTTGCCTGGATGGGTGCAGCTCCAGCAACACTCAAGAAGCTCGAACCCATCCAGGACAAAGCAGCCCGCTTGATTGACACACCATCCATAAACATTCACTACCTCCACGACCGATGCACATTGGTAGCAGTGTGTACCATCTACAAGATGCACTGCAGCAATGGACCAAGGCTTCGTAGACAGCACCTTCCAAACCCGCGACCTCTACCACCTCGAAGTACAAGAGCAGCAGATTCATGGGAGCATCACCACCTGCAGGTTTCCGTCCATATCACTCACCATCCTGACTTGGACTTACATCGCCGTTCCTTCACTGTCGTTGGGTCGAAACCCTGGAACTCCCTTCCTAACAGTACTGTGGGTGTACCGACATCACATGGACTGCAGCGGTTCAAGAAGGCAACTCACCACGATCATCTCAAGGGCAATTAGGGATAGGCAATAATTGCTGGCATAGCCAGAGACGCTCACTTCCCATGAATGAATAAAAAAATGTTGATTCGCCCAATTTCAGTTCGTCTTCTGTGGCAAGTGGTTCCCCGAACTCCGTACTGTCCCCAGGGATAAGGGACCACCCGCAGACCCGGACCCCATCCCGGGCGAGCTGCCCCCTTAGACTCGGACCTCTGGTCAGTATAGGAGAAATCCCCAGACTCTGACAACTCTACGTGGATAAGAGAAAACCCCTGGACTCAGACTATGCCTTGCGACAGGAGCCTATTTGGTCTGGGACCACTCCCTAGGGTACAAAATGCATCAGATTCGGACCACTCCCCCGAAATAAGGGAGACCCCTCAAATTCGGACCACACCCCAGGATAGGATAACCCCTGGATTCGGAACAATGCTCGGTGTAGCAGAAAATACCAGAGTCGGCCCACTTGCTCGGGATAAGAATGGACCCGTACCACATTCCATGTTAGAAGGTAATTCCAGGCTTGAACCACTCACCACGATGGGAGCCTCAGGGCTTAGGAACATTCACACAATAGAAGTCCCTCACTCCCTCACACCGGGCTCGGATAATTCCCCGTGTTAGGAGAACTTATCTGATAAGTGCCATGCTCCAGGAAAGGAGAACAACCCGGATTCAGACCACTCCATTGGCATAAGGGACACTCCTATACTCCGAACACATGCTGGGATAGGCCCACCCCCTCACCCCCATCCACCCCTCCCCCACCACACCCCTCACTCCCCCGTACTCTGACCAGTGTTCATTATAGGAGAATACCCTGGATCCGGGATTCTCTACTGGATAAGATACCTCACGCAAATACAGACCACCCCTCGGCAGAGAAGAACTTGGCTTTTGTCTCGGTTCACTCCCTGGGAGACGATACACATAAAGATTATGCTCGCTCCTCGGGATAGCAGACTCTCCACATCGGACTTGCACTACTCCCCATAATGACGAATCCCACATATGTGATCTATCTCTTGTAATAGGGGACCATACCCCTTGCACAAATGCCATACTCCGGATTGCAGACATCAGCAGACACGGACCATTCCCATAGTATATAAGACCCTCCCACCTGGACACAATTCACTCCCTTGGGATGGAAACCATTGCACCCCAGACAGGGAACACTGTAAGGATTTCCAGACGCCCCCAGGAGTCGGATCACTCCCCAGGACAGGACAACCTCTCCCCACATTTGGACCACTGCAGGCAAGACGAAACACCACCCCAGATTCGACCCACTCCCTAAATTAGGAAACCTTCTGAACACAGACCACTCCCTGGATAGGAGACAGCCTATTCTCAGATCGCGCCCCGGGATTTGGGAATCACCCCCTGAACGCAGACCATTCCCTGCAGAAGGAGACACTCTCCTGGACTCAGAACACTACCAGGATAGCACCCGTACACGAAGTACTCCACAGGATGGGGCATCACCCCATAATACAAACCACTCCTCAGAATATTATACCCTCGCACCCGACTTTTAACATTCTGCATGAGAGGAAACAACCGCGTAGTCAGACCCCCACCAAAATCCTGGATATACACTGAGGCTGGAACCATTCCACTGGTATATGAATCTTCCCTCGACTCGAACGTTCCCGGCAATATGAGACCTCGTCAGACGTGGTTCAGAGACCCAAACCCAAGTCGTGGACCACCCCCTGGGATAGGAGACCTGCAGATGTGGATTATTCCACGGGGAAATGAGAAACATCTGGATGCAGTCCACTTCTCAGAATAGGCCTGCCTAGCTCTCGGACTCGGATCACACCCCAGGTAGGGGGCTTTCCAATCGCACACCATGCCACGGAGCAGGAGACGATCTAGACTCAGAATACTGGCTCGCATATGAGAGCCCCTGGGCTCCCAACACTTCCCAGGATAGGAGACCGTCCGGCACTCAGAAATCTGTGTGGGATAGAAGCGTCCCAATGGAATCAGACCATTCCCAGTAATGGACTCGAAACATTCCTCAGGAGAGGCATCTAACATTTCAGGTTAGGACTCTGCCCTGGGATCAGAGAATCCCACAGACTGCAATCGGTTCTCGTGGATACGAAATGACCTCAGACAAGGACCACTCCCTGGGGATAAGGGACACCCCCAAATTTAGACGACATCCCAGGATAGGAGACCCAGTAGGGTCTGACCATTGTTCAGGATAGGAGATAGCCCCAGACTCGTACGAGTCCCTGCAGATAATTCTAACTCCTCTAGCCCAGTCTCTGACAACTCCACCCAATGTGAGGCCCCATCTGGATGCAGGCCACTCCCGTGAGTTGAGACCACATCCCAGACTAGGCCACTCCCCAGTATAGGACACACCTCTGGATTCTAAACACCCCCGATGACAGGAGAGCCCCCACCCTCGGACCCGGACCAATCCCTGGGACTTCACCCAGTCCCAAGGATAGGAGACAGGGATGCTCTAATGCCGTCCACTCCATGAAATGGGGATTTATTCTCAATGGACAGTTGCACACCTCATCAGACGTTAACAACACCGCAGGTTCCAGTCACTGGAATAACAGACTATACCGCCCATACCTGCACGATTTCCCCAGGACTGCCTCAGTCTTAGACCATTTCACCAGGAAACGAAACTCTCATCTCTGCACTCAGACTACTACTTGGAATAGGAGACTATAGCACTCCAGGCAAGAACGACTTGCCGGAATTGCATTGTCCCCAGAATCAGACCGCAACCTGGTATAAGAGACCCTCCTCCAGACATGGTCCTCTCACTGTAACAGGTAGCAAACCCACCGCACAGACAAGCACCAGTCTCTGAGATTGCAGAGCTCCCAGACTCGGAATATTGATAAGGATAAAAAGGCTCTCCCCCCAAATTTGGACCACTCCCCAGAATGGGAGGCACTTCTTCGGATCGGTGACCATTCGTATGGGGACTTGTGCCAGTCCATGGCAAAGGAATATCCTCAGACTTGGGCTACTGCCCGGACTGGGTGATCCCTCATCAAATTTACATGAATCCCTCAGATAGGAAATCCCACCCATTGTATACTTCTCACCGAGGTAGGAGGATCTCCCCTCAGACTTTGATCACTGTCCATTATAGGAGACACATCCATGACAGCCCACTTCCCGTGATTGGATACCCCTTCAGAGTCGACCACTGCCCAGAATGAGACCCCCGAAATTAGATCACTGAACTGAAAGAGAAACACTCCCCTGACCCACTCAACACTCCCAAATTTAAGAAACCCTGCAGAATCAGTGCAGTCCCCAGCATAAAAGACCCTCCTCCAGGACTTGAAGCAATCATTGTGATGGAAGGCATCCTCCTCCCTCACCCCAGAAGCAGTCCATTCCAGGATAGCAGAAACGCAAGAACTGTGGGCCCCTCTCGAAGGTTGAGAAACCCATGAGACGAGGACCACTCATGGGAATGGAAACATTCCCTCAGAATAGAAACCACACCGACGATTAGGAGAATCTCACAGATTCAACAATTCCCTACAAAAGGAGAGGACCCCACGCTCAAATCATATCCTGATGATAAGGGACACCTCCCAAATTCGGACCACATCCAGGGATAGAATACCCCGTGGATTCTCGCCAAATCATTGGTTAGAATAACAGCAGGCATTTACCATTAGCCAGGATTAGAGATACCCTGGTCTCAGATCATTCCTTGAAAAAGGAGACACTCCATATTGGACCTGGACCACGCCACGGGATATTCCCTGGACACAGACCAACCAAATGGATAGTAGAGTCTGTATCCAACGCAGTCCAATCCATGGAATAGGAATCCATAACCCGCATACATGGCACATTCCCCGTGCATGAAGACGTTGCCAGACTCAAGCTATTGCCTGGTAAACGAGAAGCTAGCACTTGAACTCGGTGCACTCCCTGGAATAGGACATCACGAATATGGACCACTCTCCAGATTTGCAGACTGCCCAGGAATCAGACTACTCAAGGCCCAACTCATTCCACTTATCGGAGTAAGAATATATGCATAGTTGGAGACAGACCACTCCCCAGGAATGCAGAACCCTAGAAACAGAGCATTCCCCAGGATCGGAGATCCGCCCCTGGGCTTCGACCACTCCTCTGGATCGGAAATATCCCCAGATTAAGCGACCACTTCATGGCCTTGGAACACTGCCCGGGCTAGGAGGGAGCCCACTCTCAGATCACTCACATGGGCTTGGGACTCTCCAGACTCAAACCAGTCCCTGTGAAAGGAGATCCTCACCTGGACCTGGATCACAGACATGATAGGAGACCCTCTCCCATACTGGAGCACTCTAGAGGATAGGAGAATATTATGGCAGAATTGTACACTTCCGCAATCGATAGCAGCCATGCCCAGATTCTGCATGCAACCCACGAAATGCGACAGCCCACGATTTCAGAACCCACCAGACTTGGCACACTCACTGGAATTCGTTGAACATACCCATCCACATACAGACTTTGCCCCAAGCTTACAGACGCCCGCAGGATTCAGACTAGTGCCTGAGGTAAAAGACGCTCGGACCGGACCTGGACCACACCGAAGGCAAGAGGTGTCCTGGACTCGGACCCCTCCCCTGGACTTGAATCAGACTGTGGCCTAAGAAACCCTCCAGACTTGGAATACTCTCCCGCAAAGGAGATCCGGCCTTAGCCTTGGACCACTCCCCAGGTAAGATAGACCCAGACTCAGCCCAATCTCAGGGATATGATACACCTCCTCGGATTCGGACTATTCCCCAGGATAGGAGACTCACCACTTGGACTCAGACCTCTCCCCAGATTAGGGGGCCCCCATGCACTCAGAACACTCATTGTATTGGACACAATTCGTGGCCTAGGACCACTCCTAGGGCTACGGCATTGACCTTGGACCCAGCCTATTCCCTGGGATAAGAGACCCCGTACAGACTCGGACCACTCTCTGGG
This sequence comes from Heterodontus francisci, assembly GCF_036365525.1. Lineage (NCBI taxonomy): Eukaryota > Metazoa > Chordata > Chondrichthyes > Heterodontiformes > Heterodontidae > Heterodontus > Heterodontus francisci. The sequence continues at coordinate 39,905,627 of NC_090398.1, forward strand.
ATAGGAGCCCCTCCACTGAAATCGGACCGCTTTCCAGCATAGGAAAGCACACCACAGAGTCGCAGCACTCGCACCATTAGCAAACCCTTCATGTCACTCCCGGGATTAGCTGACCTCTTCCCTTACTCAGCCCACTCCACTGGATGGGGGATAGCTCACTCTCAGAACTTTACAGGGTTTGAGACACTCCACACGGACTCAGAGCACATCTGTGAAAGACAACCCCACCTGAGATCAGGAAAGCTCCGAGGATAAATGACCTTCTTTATTGTGTGCATTCCACAGGATAGGAGACCCCTCAAAACTTGGAGCACTCCCCAGGATAATAGACCCTCACCCAAGACGTGTGGCTTTGCCATGTTAGGAGATACCATTCAATTCAGGCCACACCCAAGATAGGAGACCATCCAGGCTCCCGCCACTCCCCAATATAGTCTACTGACCAGGACTGGAACAATTCCCATAGGATGGGAGAATTCTCTTGACACGGAACACTTCCTGGGGAGAAGGTTAACACCATGCCGCCTCATATCGTCGCTGTATATGAGACTTGTTCAGAATTGGACCAGATCCTTGGCTTGGAGACCCAGACACCAATCATGCAGCACATCCCATTCCAGGAGAGTACCCGACGCGTGGTAGGAGGCTCCCGGGTCTCGTACCACAACACAGTGTAGGTCACAACCCAGACTCAGGCAACTGCCTGAGAAAGGAATACCTCCTGACTAAGTCCACAACCCGGGGTTGGAGAACACTTGGATTCCCCAATCTGCCCAGAATAAGAGGTAGTCCATCCCTCAGGACGTTTTATGGGATAGAAGAGGCCGACCAGACGCAGGCAACTCAAAGGACTAGGGGAGCTCCCTGGACTCTGACTCTGAGCCCATACTCGGACCTCTCTGCAGGGATAAGATACACCCTCCAGACTCGGCCGACATGTCAGAAAAGGAATCCCACGGATAATGACCTCTGCTCATGGTAGGAAAACCCATGTACTCGCACCAGTCCCTCGGGACAATGTATCATCCCCAGAAACGGCCGCTTAACTGGAATAAAAAGCTGGATATGGGCCACTCCTCAGGAAAGGGGAATTCCCCCAGATTCGGAACACTCCCCAGTATAGGAGACCATCCACGCTCAGACCCTAGACACTCCCCGGGAGTGGAGACAGTTCCATACTCAAACTGCTGCCTAGGATACGGGACATTACCTAGGTTTGGACTATTCCCCATTAGATATGACATCATACGCATCCCACTCCTTGGAATAGGTTACACTCTCCCCGGACGTGTGTCATTTACAAACGTAGGACATACCCCACATACCACAGTCTACATCAGACCAGTGGGAATCATTCAAAGAGGAAATAGTGAGAGTTCAGATCCAACATGTACTCATTAAGGTGAAGGGTAAGACCAACAGGTCCAGGGAACCCTGGAGGTCAAGAGATATAGAGGATTGGAACAGTAAAAAAGGACACTTATGGCAGATTCATTGAGCTGAAAGCAGCAGCGGCACGAGAAGAGCATAGAAAGTTTGAGTGTGTGTTGGGGGGTACTTAAAAAGTAATTAGGAGAGCGAAGAGGGGACATGAAAAAAAACAATGGCAGGCAAGACGAAGGAAAATCCTAACGTGTCCTGTAAGTATATTAAGGACAAGAGGATGACCAGGGGAAGTGTAGGGCCCATTAGGGACCAAAGTGACAATCTGTGGAGCCGGAGAATATGGGTAAAGTTTTAAATGATTACTTTTAGTCTGTGTTCACTCTGGAGAAAGACGATTTAGGCGCAGAGATCAGGGAGGGGGATTGTGATACACTTGAATATCTTAACATGGAAAGGGAGTAAGTATTAGCTGATTTAGCGGTCTTAAAAATGGATAAATCCCCAGGCCCAGATGAGATGTATCCAAGGCTGTTATGTGAGGCAAGGGAGGAGATAGTAGGTGCTCTGACACAAATTTGCAAAACCTTTCCGGCCACGGAGAGGTACCAGAGGGTTCGGGGACAGCGATTGTAGTCCCATTATTCAAGAAGGTTAGTAGGGATAAACCAGGGCCGTTGAGTCTAATCTCAGTGGCTGGGAAACTATTGGAAAACGATTCTGAGGGACAGGATTAATCTCCAACTTGGAGAAGCAGGGATTAATCATGGATGGTCAGCATGGACGTTGTCCGGGGAAGATCGTGTCTAACTAACTGGATTGAATTTTCAAGGCAGTGTCTACATGTGCAGATGAGGGTAAAGCAGTTCTGTGGACTACATGGACCTCACTAAGGCATTTTATTGGGTATCACATGGAAGATTGCCTAAGAAGGTAAGAGTCCATGGGATGCAGGGCAATTTGGCAAATTGGATTTAAAATTGGCTTCGTGGCAGGAGGCACTAAGTGTGATGCCCGAGGGTTGTTATGGTGAGTGGAATCCTGTGACCAGTGGTGTACCACAGGGATTGGTGCTGGGACCCTTGCTGTTAATGATTTAGATATGAATATAGGAGGCATGATCAGTAATTTCACCGATTACATGAAAATTGGTGGTGTTGTAACTAGTGAGGAGGAAAGCCTTAGATTACAGGATGATATAGATGGGCTAGTAAGAGCCGTGGAGCAGTGGCAAATGGAAATTAATCCAGAGGGTGTGAGGTAATGCATTTTGGGAGGACTAACAAGGCAAGGGAACATACGATGGATGGTAGGACCCGAGGAAGTACAGAGGGCCAGAGGGATTTTGGTGCAGTTGTCCACAGATCACTGAAGGCATCCGCACAGGTAGATAAGGTGGTTATGAAGGCATATGGGATACTTGTCTTTATTAGCCGAGGCATAGAATATAAGAGCAGGGAGGTTATGATGGAGCTGTATAAAACGCCAGTTTGGCCACAGCTGCAGTACTGTGTACAATTCTGGGAACCGCACTATAATAAAGATGTGATTGCACTGGAGAGTGTGCAGAGGAGATTCGCCAGGAGGTTGCCTGGGATGGAGCATTTCAGATATAAAAAGATACTGAAATTGCTAGGGTTGTTTTCCATAGAGCAGAGAAGGTTGAGGGGCGACCTGATTGAGGTATACAAAATTATGAGGGGCATTGATATGTTCGATAGGAAGAAATGTTTTCCTTTAGTAGAATGGCCAATAACCAGGTTGCATAGATTTAAGGTAAGGGGCAGGAGCTGCATAGGGGATTTGAAGATTTATTTTTCATTCACAGGGTGGTTGGAACCTGCAACGCATTGCCTGAAGAGCTGGCAGAAGCAAGAACCCTCACAAGATTTAAGAAGTATTCAGATGAATAATTGAAACGCCATAGCGTACAAGGCTACGAGCCAAGTTTTGGAAAATTGGATTAGAAAAATTAGGTGTTTGATGGTTGTCAGGGACAAGATGGACCGAAGGGCCTGTTTCAGTGCTGTAAAACTCTATGACTCTATGCCTCGATTGGATCACTCCCCAGGATATCAGACCCTGCTCCAGTCTCGTATCGCTCCCCGGAATTGAAAACATTACCCTAGAGTTGGACCACTGACCGAGAATGGAGAATTTTCGCTGAGCACCAGATCGTTCCCCTGCAAAATAAGCCCATGCCTGACAGTACACTGCAAGGTAGCTCACCTGACTCATACCATCAAGCATATGGGATCCCTGGATTCTGACCACTTCTGGGAAAAGGAACCCTCCCCCCCGTCTCGGACCACTCCCCAATGTAGGGAGCCCTCTGCACCAAGAACAGTCCCGGGGTTAAAAGCCTCTTCCTGGACTCGGAGCACTCGAAACGATAGCAGAAGACACAGCTCCAGATCCCCCACCAGCACCCTCAGCTCTACCAGAATCAGCCCACCATCTGGGATAGTATACAGCCGTGGACCTTGACCACTAACTGGAATAAAACACATTCCAGACCCGGAAGACTCCCAAATGGTGGATTTGGACCACTCCTGGGATTGGAGACACGCCTCTTCATTTGGCGTTCTTTATCTGATAAGACACCCACTCCAGCAATATATTGTCACTGGGATCATGTGTTCTAACCGAGGTAGAGGTCTATACTCAGTACAGTTCTGCAAATAAAGCCCTTCTTTCAGAGATCTGCCTGCACCGAGCTCTGATTCAAATGTACATAATATTACCTGAAAGCAATCACTTGATAACACAGTGAGGCAGTGAGTCACAAACAGATACTTATCATCAACTCAGGCAGTGGAAGACACTTGCAGAGATAATTAAGGATATTTGACTTCACATAAATTATATCACTGATCGGGTGTTCGTATGATGGTCGCCACTAGATCGTGCATAATATTATATGTCACAGAGTAAAGTCAGAGAACAGATAAAGCACAGATGTACACAACTTCTACGGTTGTAATCACTTACCAGGAACACCAACGACAGCAAGGAGCATGTAATATATTTTCAGGATACCATCAATTGGATAATGCCTATTCTTTGTGACACGAACTGTTTACTGTGCTGGAGGAATCCTTGGGTTCAACTCTAACGTGGTACATTCCCAGAGCCTTTCAATTAAACCCTGTACGATCTCCACAGGGATATTGCTGTTGCAAAATGTCATTTTTTTTCTTTTAATTTTGAACCAATATATTACAACAACCGAGCAAATTCCCTGTTGTGATAGAATATGTTTGTTGCTGGGACTGAATTGAAAAATCCCACAGACTTAACATATCTGAATAGATTTGTTAATGACAATCAGATACTATACTGACTCTGTGATGGTGTTTCTCCTTCAAGCACCATCTGCCCACAGTCAAGATCTCAGTTATGTTCGGTAATGTCCTTCACCTGCTGTTATCGTTCTGTAATTTAATTTAATTCTAACATCAGAGTGGCATCTCAGGTCTACCCTCTGGGTTAAGGCTGTCCATTTTAACTGTGCTCATTCTGCTAAACTGTTAAAGTGGGGTGTTTGCGTCGAATATTGCAGAGCTAAACTATGCAGTACCTCAAATCGACTTATCCCCTTCAATCATCGTAATCCCTTGAACTGATGCTGCCTGTTCCATTGATGCAGCCCATCCATCTGATACTGCTTTCAAGTTAAAAAATCAAAATCAAAAACTCAAACTAAGGCAGTATTTCAATCTAATAGAGCATCTAAAAGTAATGCAGCCACTCAAACTAATGCAGTGACTCGATTCGATTCTGACACTCCAGCTAGTACAGCAAAAGTCTGTATGCAGTGGAATCAGCATTATATAGACAGAGCTAAGCAATTGCACAAGCAATGGATCAGATCAAATTTCTTCAGTTGTGCCACATCCATTCGTGAATGGTGATGGACAATTTAACAACTAATCGGAGGAGGAAGGTTCAGAAACATCCCCGTCCTCAGTGATGTGGGAGCCCAGTTAGTCAATGCCAAAGACAAGACTGAAGACTTGTGGAACTATCTTCAGCCAGAAGTGCTGAGTTGATGCTCCAAATCGGCTTCTTGTAGAGGCCTCCAGCATCACAGATACCAGTCTTCAGCCCATTAGATTGGCTTCACGTGAAGTCATGAAATGGTTGACGGCACAGAATAATGCAAAGGCCCTGCCAAGTCACCTCTAGTACCGAATATTTGAGCTCCAGAACTAGTCACGCTGCAAAGCACGCTGTTCCAGTGCAGTTGCAGCACTGGCTTCTACTTGACAATGTGAAATCTCGTCCAGGTATGTTTTGTCCAAAAAATAGGACAAATTCAATCTGACCAATTGCCGCCCCATCAATCAACTCCCAAACATCAAAGAACAAAGAACAAAGAAAATTATAGCACAGGAACAGGCCCTTCGGCCCTCCAAGCCTGCGGCGATCCAGATCCTCTATCTAAACCTGTCGCCTATTTTCTATTCTCAGCATGTGAGAGTTTCATTAACAGGGCTAAAAAGAGGCACTTACTCAGCCACTTCCTGCTTACAGACACTAAGCTTGGGTTCCGTCAGGCCCACTCTGTCTCAAGACCTCATTACTGCCTTGCTTCAAACATGGACACAAGAAACGAATTCCAGAGGTGAGGTGAGTGTGACTGACCTTGACGTCGAGGCAACATTTGACCGAGTGTGACATCGAAGTATCTTAGCAATAATCAATGGGTATCAGGGGGAAATCGTTCCAATGCTTGTTGTCATACCAGGCACAAAAGAATGTGCTAGTGGTTATTCCTGGACAATCATCTCAGCCCCAGTGCGTTGCTGCATGAACTCCTCAGGGTAGGGTTCCAGGCACAACATTCTACAACTGTTTCATCAATGACCTTACCTCCATAAAAAGAACAGAATTGGGGATGCTCGCTGATGATTGTGCATTGTTCAGTTCCATTGGCAACTCCTCAGATGCGGAAGCAGCCTAGGTCCAAATTCAGCAATACCTGCACAACATTCAGGTTTGGGCTCAAGTGACAAGTACCATTCGCACCACACAAGTGCCAGGCAATGAGGCCAATAAAAGAGAACCTAACGATTCCCGCTGGCCTTCAGCCGCATCACTATCACTGGACCCCCCATTGTCAACATTCTCGAATTAGCAATTTACAGAGAAATAACTGTATGAGTAATCTAAATATTATTATAGTTAAATGATGAGGAGTGCCGTTGGTTCCCACTGTTCAAATCCCACCTGACTACAGCAAGTGTTTTTTTTAAATCAGTCTTATCAAGATACTGATGGCAGGCTTTCTTGCAGGCTTATAACAAGGTTTAAATATTTATTGATCAGTATGCCTTATTCCGAAATTGTTGCAACCACATCCATTCATGTATTCACACACACACACAACGAGAAAGATAGAGAGCTAAAAGGGTAAGTGTTTTCTAGATTTCATGTTGTAAAAGTATGTTGTTTCAGAAATAATTATTGGATCCTCATTGGAAGGTGAATTCTTAAAGTTGCAGGCCTGTTTGCTGTTTGGTTGGTATTCGTTGGTCTATTGCAGTTTCCTGACGGTTCTCTTTGAGTTGAAAACGATGCTGATGCCCTTGGTCAATTCTCACTGGTAGAAAAGCCATTTTGCAAAGTCGCACTCATATCTCTGGTATAGATAGCTTGCACTTGTCTGTGTGCTGGAAATGTTCTCTCTCCTCTCTCTCTCTCTCTCTCAGCCTTGCTGGCAGTCAAGATGGCTTTTTGTTGCAGTGTGCAGCTGAAGAGAAACTATACTGTTCTGGTTCTCTCTGGTCCCATGTTGAAAACACTCCCCCTTTTTTGCACGTAAAACGGGTATGTTTTAAGATGAGTATTTTCACAACAGTTGGTTCCGCTCACGTGATGTAAGGTTTCAGTCCGAACTGGGCTGTGCAATGGCCTGGATGATAGCCTATTCTGAGGAGATGATGGTGGCCCACACAGGTATGTAAAGGAGGGTATTCGGAGAATAGAAGTCTTGTTGCATGTGCTTGAGTGCAACTTGCATCCAGGTGTGATTATGTCGCATTTCCATGTAGACCGGGGTAATTGGCTGTCAATGTTATTGGGCATGGATGTGAATTTGCAGGTAAGAGAAGTTGAGGGTCACGTGCTTTGGTCGCCATTTTATTGACAGCACATTGAACACTTTTTTGAAAAGAAAAGTCCGTTTTCATAATTCTTCAAATTGAGTTCTGTATTTTCCATCACCACATTTACGTGAGTGTCGCACCTCCCACAAATGGGAAACAACTAAATTCACTGGATTTCATTGTTTTGTTGTTTGATATTACAGGTTAGAATGAAAGAAAGAAGAAGTATGAAGAAAGGCATAAGAATCATAACACTGCATGCATTACCTCAATCCTTACCTCAATACCCTTACCTCAATCTCACAACTGCGAAAGCTTGCAATGCCTGCAACTGCCAAACCTTGTCAAAGTTAACTTTTACATCTTCCTTTCTCTGGAGGAGGCACACTTATAATTGACTTTTGTTTTTAGGCAGTAAGGCTTTGCCCCAGGAAACCATCGTTTTTTCTTTACAAAATTTGCAGTTATATTTTATCTGTTTCCTACTATTATTGTTCCAAGGCTTGTAAGCTGCAAATTTCCATTACTACATATTCTGAGTTGCTTGCAAATTTCGCTGTCTGCAGAGGTTTCAACCCCTCAACTGTTGTTCCAATGTGCTCTAGCAGATTGATAATTCTGACCTCTCGGGCGCTATTGGGTGATAAATTAGTTTTATTTTTTGTTCATTCATTCATGGAATGAGGGAGTCATTGGCTAGGCAAGCATTTATTGCCCATACATAATTGCCGTTGATACGGTGGTGGTGATTCTGCCTTCTTGAACCGCTGCAGTCCATGCAAGGTAGGTACACCGACCGTGCAGTTCCGAAGGGTGTTCCAGGATTTTGACCCAGCGGCAATGAAGGAACGGAGATTTTGTCGCATATCAGGATGGTGTGTGACTTGGAGGGGAGCTTTCAGGTGGTGAAATCCCCATGAATTTGCTGCCTTGTTCTTCTAGTTAGTCGAGGGTGCGGGTTTGAAAGGAGCTATCCAAGCTGCCTTTCTGCGTTGCTGATGTGCAGCTTGTAGATGGTACACACTGCTGCACTGTGCGTCGGTTGTGGAGGGAGTGAATGTGTGTAGATGGGGTGCCAATCAAGCGGGCTGCTTTGTCCTGAATACTGTAGAGCTTCTTGATTGTTGTTGGAGCTGCACCCATCCAGGCAAGTGGAGAGTATTCCATCACACTCCTGACTTGTGCCTTGGAGATGGTGGACAGGATTTGGGGAGTCAGGAGGTGAGTTACTCGCCTCAGGATTCCTAGCCTCTGACCTGCTCTTGTAGCCACGGTATTTATATGGCTACTCCAGTTCAGTTTCTTGTCAATGGTAGCCCCTAGGATGTTGATAGTGGGGGATTCAGCGATGGTAAAGCCGTTGAATGTCAAGGGGAGATGGTTAAATTCTATTTTGTTGGAGATGATCATTGCCTGGCACTTGTGTGGTGCGAATGTTACTTGCCACTTATCAGCCCAAGCCTGGATATTGTCCAGGTCTTGCTGCATTTCTACACAGACTGCTTCAGTATCTGAGGAGTCACGAATGGTGCTGAACATTGTGCAATCATCAACGAACATCCCCACTTCTGACCTAATGATTGAAGGATGGTCATTGATGAAGCAGCTGAAGATGGTTGTGCCTAGGACACTACCCTGAGGAACTCCTGCAGTGATGTCCTGCAGCTCAGACGATTGACCTCCAACAACCACAACCATCTTCCTTTGCGCTAGATATGACTCAAGCAAGCGGAGGGGTTTCCCCCTGATTCCCATTGAACTCAGTTTTGCGAGGGCGCCTTGATGCCATACTCGGTCAAATGCTTCCTTGATGCCAAGAGCAGTAACTCTCATCTCACCTCTTGCTTTCAGCTCTTTTCTCCATGTTTGAACCAAGGCTGTAGTGAGGTCAGGAGCTGAGTGTCCCTGGCCGAACCCAAACTGAGCATCACGCCGCTTGATTGCACTGTTGATGACACCTTCCATCTCTTTACTGATGATTGAGTGTCGGCTGATGGGGCGGTAATTTGCCAGGTTGGACTTGTCCTCCTTTTGGGTACAGGGCATAACTGGGCAATTTTCCACATTGCAGGGTAGATGCCAGTGTTGTAGCTGTACTGGAACAGCTTGGCTAGGGGCGCGGCCATTTCTGGAGCACAGGTCTTCAGTACTATTGCTGGAATATTGTCAGGGCCCATAGCTTTTGCATTATCCAGTGCCTTCAGTCGTTTCTTGATATCACGCAGAGTGAATCGAATTGGCTGAAGTCTTGCATCAGTGATGTTAGGGAATTCAGGAGGAGGCCGAGATGGATCATCAACTTTGCACTTCTGGCTGAAGATTGTTGCAAATGCTTCAGAGTGCAGTGTTATGGATGGTTGTAGGGCTGGAGAACTTACAATGAAAGAAACGGTTTGAAAGCATATTTAAGGAGGTTTGTAGGGGTTAGTGGAGCTTATGGAGCTAGGAAGAGTTGCTGGGCCTGGAGGAGATTTCATAAATAGGGACATTATTGAGCCTGGAGGTGGTTGCAGAGAAAGGAAGGTTTGCAAACACTCGTTTTCGTTACAGAGATAGGGATTCTTGCAGGGGATTTTAATTTTTTCATTCGTTGTCATGGGATGTGGGCGTCGCTGGCCAGGCCAGCATTTATTACCCTCAATTAATTTCCCATAAGTACGTGGTGTTGAGCTGCCTTCTTGAACCGTTGCAGTCCATATGAGGTATATCCACCCACAGTGATAGTAGGTACGGAGTTCCAGAATTTTTAACCAGAGGTAGTGACGGAACGGTGATATGGTTCCAAGTCACGATGGCAGGTGGCTTGGAGGGGAACTTGCAAGTGGTGGTGTTCCCATGCATCTTCTGCTCTTGTCTTTCTATGTAGTAGAGTTCCTGGGTTTCGAAGGTACTGTCTGAGGAGCCTTGGTGCGTTGCTGCAGAGCATCTTGTAGAAGGTATACGCATTGCTGCCACTGTGCGTCCGTGGTGGAGGGAGTGAATGTTTGTGGACAGGTTGCCAATCAAATGGATTACTTTGTCCTGGATGAAGTCGAGCTTCTTGAGCGTTGTTGGAACTGCACTCATCCAGGAACGTGGAGAGTATTCCATCATACACGTGACTTGTGCCTTGTAGATGGTGGACAGGCTTTGGGGATTATTCCATCATACGCCTGACTTCTGCCTGGTAGATAGTGGACCGGCTTTGGGGAGTCAGGATGTGCATTAGTCGCCGCAGAACTCCTAACCTCTGGACTGCTGTTGTAGCCAGTGCATTTATATGGCTACCCCAGTTCAGTTTAAGGTCAATGGTAACCCCCTAGGATGTTGATAGTTCTGTATTCAGCGATGTTAATGCCGTTGAATGTCAAGGGGAGATGGTTAGATTCTATCTTGTTGGAGATTGGCATTGGCTGGCACTTGTGTGGCGCAAATGATGCTTCCAATTATCAGTCCGAGCCTGGACAGTGTACAGGTTCTGCTGTATTTCTACACGAACTGCTTCAGTACTGGATGTGTCCAGAACGGTGCTGCACATTGTGCAATCATCTGTGAACTTGCCCATTTCAGACGTTATGATTTAAGGAAGGTCATTGATGAAGAAGGCTAGGCCTCGGATAATACCCCGAGGAACTCCTGCAGTGATGTGCTGGAGCTGAGATGATTGACCTCCAACAACCATAGCATTCTTCCTTTGTGTTAGTTACAATTCGGACCACGGGAGAATTTTCCCCCGATTCCCATTGACTCAAGTTTTGCTTGGACTCCTTGATGCCACACTCAGTCAAATAATGCCCTGATTTCAAGGGCAATCACTCTCATCTCACCTCTTGAGTTCAGTTATTTTGTCCATGTTTAAACCAAGGCAGTAATAAGGTCGGGAGCTGAGTGACCCTGGCAGAACCCAAACAGAGCGCCACTGAGCAGGTTATTACTCAGCAAATGCCAGTTGTTAGCACTGTCGATGACACCTTCCATCACTTTACTGATGTTCAAGAGTAGACTACTGGGGCGTTAATTGGTCTGGTTGTGTTTTCCCTGCTTTTTGTGTGCAAAACATACCTAGTCAACTTTCCACATTGCCGGTAGGTGCCCGTGATGTTGCTGTACCGGAACAGCTTCGTTAACGGCGCGGCTTGTGATTGAGCACAGGTCTTCGACACTATTGCTGGAATGTTGTCAGGGTCCACAGCTTTATCCGGTGCCTTAAGTCGTTTCTTAATATCACGTGAAGTGAATCGAATTGGCTGAAGACTGGCATCTGTGGCGCAGGTGACTTCAGGAGGAGGGCGAGGTGGATCATCCACTCGGCACTTCTTGAGGAGGTTACAGTGATAGGGAGGGTATAGGGGCTGGTGCTGGTTACGGAGATAAGGATCACAGGGGCTGGATGTTATTACAGAGATAGGGAGGGTCGTTGGAGTTGAAGGAGGTGACAGAGGGAGGGTAGCCCATCCCTGAAGGGATTTAAACAGGAGAATGAGAATTTGAACAGGTCCGAAATATTGGAAACAGGAGCCAATATAGGCCAACTGGCAAAGCCGTGATGGAGAGCAGGCCATGATCCACATTAAGACACCGGGCAGCAGAATATTTGATAAGTACAATTTTATGGAGGGTGAATGATGGGAGGGCTGACAGGGGAGAATTGGAATAGCCAAGTCCAGATTGGGCCAATTGCGCTATATGACTACTAGTGTTCTTGCTATCCCTGCCTGAACAATGAAGCGCTGGATAGGAGCAATTGTTGCAACAAACTCTCTCTGACACTTCAGTTCTTCACAGCCTATCAAGAATAATTTCTACCCCTCACAGGGAAAAGAGATCAAACAGGCAAGTTTGCTGTCCATTCAGCATTGTCTTCCGGAGATGGTGTGAAGTGTTAAGGTTTCTTGGTCAATGCTGGAAGGTTCGCTTCTTGAAGAGGAGTTTCTCCTTTGCTCAATTTCTGACCTTGTAACAGTATAACAGGTAGCAGCAGAAGCAGGCCACTCGGACCAGTTCTGGTCACCATATACCTTCTTTATTCCACTCCAGCGACATTTTTCACTGGTCTTACATAGAGGTTAGAGCCATTGGGTTCCTTCAGTTCCCCTCTGAGCTGTTTAACTGCCTCCTTCTTCAAGGGGTCTTCCACCATGCTCCTCGCTCTATCTTTCTCCTCCTTGTCTTGCTCTTTCTCTGCCTCCTTCTGCCTTCAGTCCTTATTGGCCTTGCCTTTTTCCATCTTCAAATTTTCCTTCACTTCATCATTTTCCTTCTCCTGCTGCTGTTTTCAGGCCTTGACTGCCTCGGCCTTAGCCTCCCTTTAAACATCTTGCTCCTGTCTTCCTCACTCTCCTGATTATCCTCTAGGGGTTCTGAGTTTACCAGCTCAGCTCTGGCCTGACAGTGCATTCAGCTCGATCCCCTTGACCTGGCCTCGACGAGGATTTAGAAATGGGGTGGTGTGTAAAATTACATTGAGTACGTGCGCAGTCACTGTAAGCAGTGGTGATAACGACAGCCAGCTTCTGCAGCGCCCGTTTTATTCTACTCCCGATAAACAGTAAGGAAAGGCCCAGTCTTCAACTCTGGTCTGTGCTGGTTTCAAATATTCCAACCCAGTTTGAGAGGTACGGGAGAAGATTAGCCAGAATTGTACCAGGGATGACGGGCTTAAGTTACGTGGAGAGACTAGAGAAGCTGTGATTGTTTCATTCAGAGCACAAAAGGTCAAAGTGAGAATTAATTGAGATGTTGATAATTCTGAAGGGTTTTAGTTATGTAAATAAGAATAAACTGTTTCCAGTGGCAGGAGCATCGGGAAACAAATAAAAGAGATTTAAGATAAACTGCAAAAGAACCAGGGGGGGGATGAGGAGAAATGCTTTTACACAGTGAGTTGTTGTGACCTCGAATGTGCTGCCTGAAATGGTGATTGAAGCAGATTCAACAATAACTTTGTAATGACAAATGGACATCTGTTTGAAAAGGACAAAATTATGGGGTTACAGTAGGGGCAAGGTGGATGTGGGGGATTAAACGTGACAGCACTTTTGAAGATCCAGCACAGTACTGAATTCCCTATTGGGTTTATTAGTTGGTATCACATATTTATTAACACCTCCCGCCAAGAGTCCTGGTCTTGCCCTGCAAGTGGAAATATCATCCCGTGTTTAGGCATATCTTCCCCGTGCTTACCCTCACAGTGTCAGATGTGGTTTGCTCTCAGTCAGGAGGCTCCACGTTCAAGTTCAAGGAAGACACCAAACTGCCACCCTCCCTTCCGAGGACTATTCGTCCATAATAGGTATCACATAGTATTTAGAGCAGCAGAATGTGGACTTTCAGCCCACCTTTTTTCTGGTCTGCCTTGGACAAGTGCAAACAGCTTACCCAGCTCTAATGCTATCAGTAAACGACATAACTAGGGCAGCCTACCCATTGTGCCTGTGCTTGCTCTTCGAAATATTCTATAATATTAATTCCAGTACCCATGCTCTGTAAATATTTCCCCTTCAGGGAGTGAGTTATCTTTCCATCCACCACCTCCCCTATAGGAATTCGCTCCAGTAACAGTGGTTCCAATTTCTGAAAGTGCTAGAAATACTCAGCAGGTCAAGCAGCCTCAGTGGTGAGAGAAGCAAAGTTAACGTTTCAGGTCTGTGAACTTTCATCAGAACTGGAAAATGTTAGAAATGCAACAGGTTTTAAACAAGTGACGGGGTGGGTGCGATGGGGAAGAGAACGCACGGTATGTTTTCTTGTTTGCACTCAAACTTGGAAGGGTGGCAGAAGCTCAATCAAGGGGGCAGAGATGAAACTCGACAAATAGCAGTGGGAGAGTGAGCAAGAGTTGACAGCCCGAGCATCCGAAGTAAAGGGAAAAGAATGACAAGATGGTGGAGCAGAAGCTCGCCGAGGATCATTGGAGAGTGATGCAAGAGGTGACATCCTGAGGATCAGGCAGGAGGAGTCAGAAAAGCCAAAGAGAAGCAGGGTAGCGGGCATGATGCGACCTTAGATGGACTGGAGGGAAAGTTGGCAGGAGGAGCATCAGAGATTCGTCGGATGGACAGTAGGTGAACAGCAGACACTGTCACTCCCCCACTTTCACTGATTCGATTCACATCTCTCATCTGTTCAGAAGGAAGTAAACGTGATCTTCCAAAGCCAACATTTCCAGCAGATGTTGGAAATCTACTTATATTAAATTGTTATTCTGAATCATTATTTATTCTTTTATATATTTAGAGACACTTTATTGTGCCTGCCTCTCTAATGATACCCTCGCTGCGCCAATGAGTTCTGTACAACTCTCTCTTTAATTCTGAGTCGGACGGTGGCTGGAGGGTTTTGCACCTGTGGAGCTAAACCAAGGGGCTTGGGTGGGGAGGCGGGGTCTGGGGTGAGGAACTATGACCGGAATCGGAACAAGAGCTGGCAGATCCGGTGCCTCGGGTTGCTTACTGCTGAGATAGACGGAGAAAAGGCTCCACGTCCGGAAATGCTGGGGGTGGAGGGTGGTGGGAAATGGGGATGAGGAGGGCTCTTACATTTGAATCAGAAGCTTGCAGTTTGCAGCATCAAACTCTCCCATTGACAGCAATCCAGGTGGCTGCACAATGGGAGAGCTGCTTGGAAGAGCAGAACTGAAGAAGCACTGTACTGTTGCAAGGGCGGTACTGAGGACTGCCGAAGGATCAGCACTGAGGGAGCGTTGCACTGTTGAAATAACAATATTGAGGGAGCGATGCACTGTCGGAGTGCATTGACAAAATGATGATTGGAACTCAGCAATTTCAAATTGAATTGTGATTTTGTTGGTGAAAATCTCCAATAAGTGAGGAAAGCTGATGCATTCGCATCCGAAAATTCATGTTGAAAGATGAAAGGTTCCATTATGAGCTGACAGGAGTTGTGAAATATGGAATGGATCTCTTGATAGTGGAGTTTGCCCTCACAAATCAGACAATCGCGAAGTACTAATATTTATTTCCCAGTGCCTTCCTGTGAAAATCCTCAAGACCATAATGGGATTACAAGGCTCAGGCATTTACCTGGGAGTAAACATGTCGAAACTGTCGAAAGAATGGATGGCCTTATGTTAATTCTGAAAGATAGTCCATCCAGAAAAGCGCTTGTTCTGGCAGTGAAATGGGTTTTTAAAAAATCCCTGCTCCTGTGCCAAAAATATTCCTCTTCAAGTCAGCTATTTTTCTCATTCAACATTTTTCAGTGATTATATAGAACACAGTTACACAGGTTGTAAATCATTTTGCACAATGCAACATAAACACACATGAAAAAATATGTCCACGTTTTACACTGGGAATAAAGCAGACCTGGTATCAGAACTTAATAATCTGTACAAAGTCACCATGCAGAGCAGAAAGTGAGTCAGTATTAAATGCATCTGATAGCTGTTATGGAGACGTGGCCGCCGGATGATAAAGATTAGGTCCTGAATATCGAGTGGTATATGACAGTCAAGAATAATAGGAAGCTATGTAAAGGTAGTGTTTTAGCACTGTTAATCAAGGATGACATTGGTGCAATAGCTAGAGATGACTTTGGTTCAGGAAAGCAGGATGCAGAACGGTTTGGGTGAAGATGAGGAACAGTAGGGAAAATAAGTCACTAGTGGGAGTGGGCTAACGGCATCCAAACAGCAATCACATTGCAGGACGAAGTATGCAACATGAAATATTCTGTGCTTCTGATAACGGGATGACAATGATCATGGGTGATTTTAGTCCACACATAAGCAGGAAAAATCAGATCAGCAACCTGAGCCTGGATGAGGCGTTCATGGAATGCTTTCAAGATAGTTTCTTACAGAATCACGTACTGGAACCGTCAAGACAGCAGGCTATATTAGACTTGGTATTCTGTAACGTGAAAGGATTAATTAATGACCTCAGAGTAGAGGCTCCTTTAGGTTGCAACAACTACAATATTATTGAATTATACATCCAGTTTCAAAGAGAGAAGAGTGGGTCTGAGACTAGTATTTCAAACTTGAATAAGGGTAACTATGTGGGCATGAAAGCTGAGCTAGCTGAAGTGAACAGGGTTTCTAGGTTTGGAGATAGATCGATAGGGAAGCTGTGGCATGTATTTAAGGGGATACTCACAATACTCAGAATAACTATATTCCGACTATAAAGAAAAATTGTTAGGGGAGGACCCAGAATTCGTGGTTACCTAAAGAAGTTAAGGAAAGCATCAAACTTAAGCAAAAGTTATATAACTGCGCAAAGATGATGGATAGTTCAGATGATTGGTCAGAATAGATAGAACGACAGTGAATGACTAAAAGGTTAACCAGGAGAAAGATATTATAGTATGAGAGGAAGATAGATAGAAATGTAAAAACAGATAGCAAGAGTGTCTACAGTTTATTTTTCAAAAGGAAACACTAAGTAAATTGAGTATTGGTCCGCTAGAGAGTGAGAATTGTGAGGTAATAGTAGGTAATAAGGAGATGGCGGATGCAATCAACTAATAATTAACTTCTATCTTCACGAAAGAGGCTGCAAAAAACATTCAGGCAATTGCTGTAAATCAGGAGGATGAAGGAAGAGAAGAACTTCGTGAAATTGCAATCACCAGGGAAGCGGTACTGACCAAACTGATAGAGCTGCGGACTGACAAGTACCACGGTCCTGAAGGACTTCATCCTAGTGTCTTAAAAGAGTTGACTCTTTCTTTTCTTTCTTTTTCTTTTGGGCCTCCTTATCTCGAGAGACAATGGATACGCGCCTGGAGGTGGTCAGTGGTTTGTGAAGCAGCGCCTGGAGTGGCTATAAAGGCCAATTCTGGAGTGACAGGCTCTTCCACAGGTGCTGCAGAGAAATGTGTTTGTTGGGGCTGTTGCACAGTTGGCTCTCCCCTTGCGCCTCTGTCTTTTTTCCTGCCAACTACTAAGTCTCTTCGACTCGCCACAATTTAGCCCTGTCTTTATGGCTGCCCGCCAGCTCTGGCGAATGCTGGCAACTGACTCCCACGACTTGTGATCAATGTCACACGATTTCATGTCGCGTTTGCAGACGTCTTTATAACGGAGACATGGACGGCCGGTGGGTCTGATACCAGTGGCGAGCTCGCTGTACAATGTGTCTTTGGGGATCCTGCCATCTTCCATGCGGCTCACATGGCCAAGCCATCTCAAGCGCCGCTGACTCAGTAGTGTGTATAAGCTGGGGGTGTTGGCCGCTTCAAGGACTTCTGTGTTGGAGATATAGTCCTGCCACCTGATGCCAAGTATTCTCCGAAGGCAGCGAAGATGGAATGAATTGAGACGTCGCTCTTGGCTGGCATACGTTGTCCAGGCCTCGCTGCCGTAGAGCAAGGTACTGAGGACACAGGCCTGATACACTCGGACTTTTGTGTTCCGTGTCAGTGCGCCATTTTCCCACACTCTCTTGGCCAGTCTGGACATAGCAGTGGAAGCCTTACCCATGCGCTTGTTGATTTCTGCATCTAGAGACAGGTTACTGGTGATAGTTGAGCCTAGGTAGGTGAACTCTTGAACCACTTCCAGAGCGTGGTCGCCAATATTGATGGATGGAGCATTTCTGACATCCTGCCCCATGATGTTCGTTTTCTTGAGGCTGATGGTTAGGCCAAATTCATTGCAGGCAGACGCAAACCTGTCGATGAGACTCTGCAGGCATTCTTCAGTGTGAGATGTTAAAGCAGCATCGTCAGCAAAGAGGAGTTCTCTGATGAGGACTTTCCGTAATTTGGACTTCGCTTTTAGACGGGCAAGGTTGAACAACCTGCCCCCTGATCTTGTGTGGAGGAAAATTCCTTCTTCAGAGGATTTGAACGCATGTGAAAGCAGCAGGGAGAAGAAAATCCCAAAAAGTGTGGGTGCGAGAACACAGCCCTGTTTCACACCACTCAGGATAGGAAAGGGCTCTGATGAGGAGCCACCATGTTGAATTGTGCCTTTCATATTGTCATGGAATGAGGTGATGATACTTAGTAGCTTTGGTGGACATCCGATCTTTTCTAGTAGTCTGAAGAGACCACGTCTGCTGACGAGGTCAAAGGCTTTGGTGAGATCAATGAAAGCAATGTAGAGGGGCATCTGTTGTTCACGGCATTTCTCCTGTATCTGACGAAGGGAGAACAGCATGTCAACAGTCGATCTCTCTGCACGAAAGCCACACTGTGCCTCAGGGTAGACGCGCTCGGCCAGCTTCTGGAGCCTGTTCAGAGCGACTCGAGCAAAGACTTTCCCCACTATGCTGAGCAGGGAGATTCCACGGTAGTTGTTGCAGTCACCGCGGTCACCTTTGTTTTTATAGAGGGTGATGATGTTGGCATCGCGCATGTCCTGGGGTACTGCTCCCTCGTCCCAGCACAGGCATAGCAGTTCATGTAGTGCTGAGAGTATAGCAGGCTTGGCACTCTTGATTATTTCAGGGGTAATGCTGTCCTTCCCAGGGGCTTTTCCGCTGGCTAGGGAATCAATGGCATCACTGAGTTCCGATTTGGTTGGCTGTATGTCCAGCTCATCCATGACTGGTAGAGGCTGGGCTGCATTGAGGGCAGTCTCAGTGACAGCATTCTCCCTGGAGTACAGTTCTAGGTAGTGCTCAACCCAGCGGTCCATCTGTTTGCGTTGGTCAGTGATTATGTCCCCCGATTTAGATTTGAGGGGGGTGATCTTCTTGATGGTTGGCCCAAGAGCTCTCTTCATGCCATCATACATTCCTCTGATGTTTCCGGTGTCTGAGGCCAGCTGAATATGACTGCATAGGTGTTGCCAGTAGTCGTTTGCGCAACGCCTAGCTGTTCTTTGTGCAGTACTTCTGGCTGCTTTAAGTGCTGCGGATGTTAAAACGCTGGGGGCTTTCTTGTAGTTCAAAAGTGCAATGCGCTTAGCGGCTATGACAGGTTCCAGCTCTTCATTATGAGATTGAAACCAGTCTGCATTTCTCTTCGCACTTTTGCCGTAGAAGGTGGACTGATACACCGCACCAAACAACATGAAAAAAGGAAAGAAGGTACCAGCCCTTCGCTTTGCAAGCTGGAACGTCAGAACTATGTGTCCTGGCCTGTCGGAAGACCTTACACAAATCAACGATTCTCGGAAGACCGCCATCATTAACAACGAGCTCAGTAGATTCAATGTGGACATTGCAGCACTTCAGGAGACTCGCCTCCCCGCGAGTGGCTCTCTAGCAGAGCATGACTACACCTTCTTCTGGCAGGGCAGGGATCCTGAAGAACCAAGACAGCATGGAGTGGGCTTCGCCATCAGAAACTCCTTGCTCAGCATGATAGAGCCTCCCTCAAATGGCTCGGAACGCATACTGTCCATCCGACTGCTCACCACCTCTGGTCCAGTACACCTACTCAGCATCTATGCTCCAACACTCTGCTCCGCACCTGAAGCTAAAGACCAGTTCTATGAACAACTCCATAACATCATTAGCAGCATCCCCAACACCGAACACCTATTCCTGCTGGGGGACTTTAATGCCAGGGTTGGGGCCGACCATGACTCATGGCCCTCCTGCCTTGGGCGCTATGGCGTTGGAAGGATGAATGAGAACGGGCAGAGACTGCTTGAGTTGTGTACCTATCATAACCTCTGCATCACCAACTCGTTCTTTCACACTAAACCCTGTCACCAGGTTTCATGGAGGCACCCAAGATCACGTCGTTGGCACCAGCTAGACCTCATTGTCACAAGGCGAGCCGCCTTAAACAGTGTTCAAATCACACGCAGCTTCCACAGTGCGGACTGCGACACCGACCACTCCCTGGTGTGCAGCAAGGTTAGACTCAGACCAAAGAAGTTGCATCATTCCAAGCAGAAGGGCCACCCGCGCATCAACACGAGCAGAATTTCTCACCCACAGCTGTTACAAAAATTTCTAAATTCACTTGTAATAGCCCTTCAAAACACTCCCACAGGGGATGCTGAGACCAAGTGGGCCCACATCAGAGACGCCATCTATGAGTCAGCTTTGACCACCTACGGCAAAAGTGCGAAAAGAGTTGACTAATTAGGCTGTAAATGCGTTGATTTTTTTTTTTCAATTTCGCTGGATTCTGGAAAGGTTCCTTCAGATTGGCAAGTGGAAAATATCACCCTCTATTCAGAAAAAGGCGGCAGGAGGCAGAAAACAGGTAATTATAGGCCAGCTAACTTGAAGTTTGTCGTGGGGATGGTGTTAGAATCGATCATTAAGTAGGTTGTTGCTTTGCACTTATAATAACGCAAGGTAATCGGGAATAGTCGGCATGGGTTTGTGAAAGGGATATAATGTTTCACCAATTTATTCGAGTTGGTTGACGAAGTGACATTTGCCATTGCCAAAGGGGACCCCGTTGACGGACTGTACTTGGATTTCCAGAAGGTATTTGACAAGGTACAACATAAAAGGTTATTATGCAAAGTCGGAGCTCATGGTGTAGGGGGTAATATATTAGCATGGATAGAAGATTAACTGACAGGAACAAAACAGAGAATAGACATAAAGTGATCCTTTTCTGAGTAGCGGGATGTGATGAGTGGAATCCCGCAGTGGCTTCATTTTTTTTTACAATGTATATCAAGGACTTAGATAAGGGGAGCGATGGCATGGTAGCTAATTTTGCAGATGACAGAAGGATAGGTAGGAAATTGTGTTGTGAAGAGGACGTAATGAGGTTACAGATTTATATGGAAAGCTTGAGTGAGTGAGCAAAAATCTGGCAGATGGAGAATAATGGGGGAACATGTGAAGTTGTTCACTTTGACAGGACGAAGAAAGAAGCAGAGTTTTACTTAAATGGAGCACGACTACAGATTTCCGAGGTGCCGAGGGATCTGGGTGTTCCTGTGCACGAGTATGCAAGTACAGCAGGTCATAAAAAGAATAATGGAATCTTGTCCTTTATTACGAGAGGAATTGAGAATAAAAGTAAGGCTGTTATACATCAACTATTCAGGCTTCGGTGAGACCACATCTCAAATACTGTGCAGTTTTGGTTCCCGTTGAAGGATGGAAATGCATTGGACGTGGTTCAAAGAATCTTTACTAGATTAATACCTATAATCAGAGGGTAGTCTTATGAGGAAAGGTTGGGCAGACTGGGCTTATTTTCACTGGAATTTAGAAGTGTGAGGGGAGACTTGACTGAAGTATGTAAAATCCTGAATTGTCATGACAAGGTGGATGTGGGGATGATTTTTCCGATTATGGGCGAGTCCACAACTTCGAAGCATTGTTTTAAAATTAGGGGACGCCTTTTACGGTAGAAATGAGAATAGTTGTTTCTTACAGAGGGTTGTGCGACTTTGGAACTCTGGCTCAGAAGATGGTGGAGGCGGCAACATTGAATATTTTGAACACGGAGGTTGACAGACTCTTTCTTCGGCAAAGAAACAAAGGTTATCGGGGTAGATGGGTGTGTGAGACACAAACAGATCAGCCATGATCTTATTGAATGGTGGAGAAAGCTGGAGGGGCAGAACGGCCTACCTCTGCTTCTAATTCGTATGTTCTTACGTTCGTATCTGTTCAAACAGACCCATTTTTTAATAAATAAATCCAATGCATGTTTAACAGGCAAAATCCAGCTACAGGCCGCTGTTTCTTCTTTGTCTGTACAATGTACAATGTCCATCAGCTAGCAATACAGCTGATTGCTGTCAATTCTTCACAACTGTATGTCAGTGCAGGAATTCCTCTGACAGTTCCTGGAAGGAGAGTGCGTGATTGACAGCTGCAGACTGCATACAGAACGGTCAGTGCAGGAAGTCTACTGACTATTCCCTGGAGGAAATTGTGCGATTGACAGCTGCACACTGTATACATTAGTGCAGGAATATCCCTGACTGTTTCCAAGAGAAGAGTGCGTGATTGACAGCTGCAGTCCATATACAGAGATGTCTGAGCTGGAACTTCACTGTTCCCAGAGGACAGTGCATGATTGACGTTTGCAGATTGTGCACAGACAGATAAGTGTAGACATTTCACTAACAGTTCCCGGGAGGTGTATCTGTGATTGAGAGCCTCAGAATGCAAAGACATGTAAAGCCAATAAAGCAGAAAATGAATGTAACTGTGTTCAATGATTCTGAGACATTCTGAGAGAGACAGCATGGTAGTAGCATCACTCTGGGTCCGGTCACTGATATTAAGCAGGAGGTACCGTTCTCTGAGCCTTCTTTTTACATGCCGCCACATAAAAAACAATTTTGTGGACCTATATGGTTCCGCTGTGTCCTGGTTCACGATCCCGGTTCCAAACAATGATTTGAGTGAAGAAAGATTTCACCTGAATGTTCTTGTTGATGGATTCCATGTCGTGGGTGATCTCATTGCAGGTCCCACTGCAAGGAACAACTAATTATCTAAAGTAGAATATTTGAGTCAAATAGATGTGTGATTGAGGAAAGATTTCTGAATGTCAGTAAAAAGTCAATAAGGAAGAGGCCTGGCCTAATTTGATTCCAGCCCACGCTGCCTCTCACTGTCCTCATAGCAACTACGGCTGGGTATTTATAACGGTTTTTTCATGATTTTGGCATTTTTCAGCACTGTGGTGTTGTGGAAATATAATTTGATAGATTCAACATTGGAGTTCCATGGAAGATGGACCCAGCTTTTGGAGGTGAAGGAGCTTGAAGATGAAAGAGAGGTTGGAGATGCGTATGACATTTGCAAGAATGGTGGTTTTGCGATTTGCTTTTTTTGTTGAGAGGGGATGACAATGGCAGATTTATAGCAGAGAGAGACAGAACCTGAGGAGACAGCCGTTAGCAACATCAGCTAAAAGGGGACCCTTGAAGGGAGTTGTTCCTGAACAGCTGCCAAGCTGAGGTAGCCGAGATTTCAGCCCCTGAAGCAAACCCGGCCCCGTTCACATTCCTCTGGTCCCATCTCCCCGCCTGAGCCCCTCGACTGGGCTTGCTTCCACTCAAGTCCCCCTTTTTCCCAATACCACAGTGTGACTCGAAGAAAAAGATAGATAGGGGAAGTTACAGCAGTATGAGGAATAAAACAGAGACAGATTAAATAAAGTCTCAATAAATATTTAACTGGTACCTGTAGACTTCCAGAATCTTCAACATTTTGTCTTTTTTGAACAAGTTTATTTCTTTCCGTTCAGATGTAAAGAATAATGAATAGAATCAGAGTAGGCAGAGATTCTGTGGCTGTTACTTTCCCTCCTGACCTGAAGGGAGAACTGTGACTCTCCTACTACTCATCTCCATCTAGTCCTCCAAAGTCAAATGTTGACCTCTGCACTGCTGCTCGTTGGAATGTGTTACACCCCCTCCCCCACACCACTGCAACAAAGTGTATTTCTGCTCTTCCTGGTGTCAGAGACCCTTTGCCCATTTTAGATGGTAATTACAGTCTTGGACTGAAAATGTTAGGATGCTCCCCTTTCTGATGACAGTTCTTTTTAGTAATTAATTGAATAATTGCTGCAACTGGATATTTCACCGCACTCTTGAGCTGCTCTCTGAACTTTGACTGAATCACTCCATAAATAAATGTGTTTGTGCAGCAACATAAATTCATTAACATCCATCCAACTTGTTCAAGTATATATTCAGAATCGTTGTAATCCCCGGGAACTATTCCTGTGATGTTATAATAGAAGAAATTTATAATATACACCAACCACAGAAGTATGAAATTGCCGGATATAGTGAAGAGTAAAATTACAGACTTCCTTCTGCTCTCCAACTCTGGGTCAGTGCGACACTCTCCTTTGCTTTGACTCCTCAGTCTCTTACGGACTCGACTTGCTACTAAAATGTACCTGACAGTCAGAAAGTTCAGCAACAGAATTAAAGTGAATGGCAGTAATGGGGTGAAAACGGTATCAAACCAGCCAAATACCACCCACCCAGGCTCAGCAAAATAGCTTGGCTTCTCATAACAGCCCCGCCATAGGTTGTTCATTCCCTCTCTAGGCTCATATATAAAGTAGAAGGGAATGTTTTTCAAACATAGCAGACTGCAAGTTGTTACTAGAACCATAGTCACAGTTTTCTCGGTACAATATTTAGTTTTCAGCTTCTGGCAACAAATGGCCACAAATCGATCGAAGGAGAAAGTGACGGTGAACCAGACAGAACAATCTCTGGCTGCATGAAGGAGGGCAATGATAACACTACAGACAGGTGTGATGTTCAGGAACGATTCCGGGAAATAATTACTGAATGGCCACAGTATGACCTCAGTGATAATGAACTGCAGATCGGCTGTTGCCATGGCCACGAGGTAATGAGTGGTACAGGTGGAGAGTCCGCAATTTCCCCGGGAAAGGATCACCACCGCCAACAAGTTTGCTGCAGGGATAGAGAAGGGAAAGGAGATTGTATTGTATTGATAAAACATTTTCCGTTTCTGAAGCAGACAGTGAGGGCTGAATATTAGTAGAAAATCAAGTGGGTAAGATGCTGGTCGGACGCTAAAATTAAGAAACCTCAACCCTAATGCAAAACCCCGCATTTCCGACTTCAGGGTTTCATGTGGCAGGGGCTGGGGCAGGTTAGCAATTTTTATGTTTTAATGAGCCTGGAAGTCTATGATTTAAATTGTTTTACAGTTTTAAGTATCGCTGCCCAGATATCCCCTTTCGGTACCATGCCTTATACAATGTCAACCAACATTGGCGATTGGGACTGACCCTTCTCCGGCATCGGGTCCATGCCCCACAGGATTAGACAGGAGGCACAGTGCTGCAGTGGTTAGCACCGCAGCCTCACAGCTCCAGCGACCCAGTTTCGGTTCTGGGTACTGCATGTGTGGAGTTTGCAAGTTCTCCCTGTGACGGCGTGGGTTTCTACCCGGTGTTACCGGTTTCCTCCCACAGCCAAAGACTTGCAGGTTGCTAGGTAAATTGGCCATTTAAATTGCCCGTAGTGTAGGTAGGTGGTAGGAGAATTGTGGGGATGTGGTAGGGATTATGGGGTTAATGGAAGATTAGTATAAATGGGTGGTTGTTGGTCGCCACAGACTCTGTGGGCCAAAGGGCCTGTTTCAGTGTTGTATCTCTCTATGACTATGACTCAGACTGGATCACCTCCAGATCACACCTCACCAGGTCCAAAGTCTGTTGTAGTTAACCTTCGTTCCCCAGGATTTGACCTCGCCTCTGAGCTCAGACAGCTTCTATCGGGGTCAGATCACCCTCCTCATTTCGGAAGCCCAGGGTATCCAGACCTCCCGCCATTTCGTTGGCTCATACACTCCTGCATCTGTCTCCCACAACACAGACTTGAACGATGCTCCAAGAAAGAAAAGAGAGCACCCCTGGTTCAGATGAGCCACTATCCATCCGCAGACATGACCTCACTGCAGGACAGGAAGCATATCCCCAGGGTTTAAGATCTGGCACACTTTTCCCGCTGCACGGACTTGGAGTTCACTACAGGATAGCAGAGCTCTCCCCAGGGTTAAAGATCAGACACTGTCTCCTTCCATCCTTCAGACCACGCTACAGGACCGAAACCCCCTCGCCTCCACACGGTTGAGTATGAGATAATCACTCTTCACCCTGCTGGACTCGGATCCTGCACCATGATTCATGATAGGAACCCCGTCACATGGTTGTGGATGGATAGCCAGTGATTGGAGGTGTCCCCATTCTGTTCTCCGCTGAAGTTCTGGTTTTGGCAGTCCCAGCATCAGAGAGCTACCCACAATATGGTTTTCTGAATTGGTTTTGAGGCCTGCATCAGTCGGCTCCCCGCCAACTTGAAAACAACTTTTTCGATCAAGCTAACGTCAGGGAAGTCTGTGGACTTCAAACTCTTAATCCACTCTCCCCACCTGGAGCATGGATCCCCCACACGAACCCGACGGGACCCGACGCCATGTGTCGGGTTTCAGTCCCGTTTCTCTTCCAGGTCCAAAGATCGGAATTGGGTCAAGTCGGGCTGGACGAGGACAGGGATCAGGACAAACAGAAATCAAAGGTGAGAAGAGTTGGGTGGAAAGGAGGGGAAAGAAACAGCTACACGTTCTAACATAAAACAGCTGAATGAAATTAACCCAACCCTTTACATACTGAAATCTATCAAGTCCGGGAGAAACTGACAATCTTGGGGAAGATACCAGTAACTGCAGTAAGCACAGAAACAGCAACTGAGCTCTTGCTTTAATCAATACTTGCCTCAATGTTTTAAAATTATCTGGAAATATGGAGATTAAACTTCCCAACTTGAGAATTCCGGAGACTTTTTTTTTGTTAATGACATCGGAAATTGATACAGTTCAGAAGCGTGTTCGTTACAATGAATGAATTCCTGAAGTGGATACTTTTCCCCACGAGTGCCAGGAGGTTGTGGCGCCTTAGCCTGTTTGAAATCAGTATTTGTTTTTTTGATTAAAAGTTTATTGTGTTAATTGAACACGGGTACATCAACAACTGGCATCACTGGTCTGAAGCCTGGCTACCCGTCCAAGCGCAAAAAGCTCTGTCGGGTTCGGGTCAGGTCTGGTATTTAGAAAAAATATAAAGGATTCTTGTTCACGTTGGTTGTTGTCGGGTTGGGTCTGGGTCGGGTTTTAATTTTATACCCGAGCCAGGCATTATCCCCACCTCCCCACATTTATCACACAATCTTGTTAATATCCAGGCCTTAGTATTACGAGCAGAGGAATCGACCACTGACATGCTGTTCTCTCTTCATTAGCTACAGGAGAAATGCTGCGAACAACAGATGCCCCTCTACATTGCTTTCTTTGATCTCACCAAAGCCTTAGACCTCGTCAGCAGACGTGGTCTCTTCAGACTACTAGAAAAGATCAGATGTCCACCAAAGCTACTAAGTATCATCATCTCATTCCATGATAGTATGAAAAGCACAGTTCAGCATAGCGGCGCCGCATCAGACCCTTATCCTATCCTGAGTGGCGTGAAACAGGGCTGTGTTCTCGCACCTACACTGTTTGAGATGTCCTTCTCCCTGCTGCTCTCAGGTGCGTTCAAGTCTTCAGAAGAAGAAATTTTACTCCAAGCAAGATCAGGTGGCAGTTTGTTCAACCTTGCCCGTCTAAAAGCGAAGACCAAAGGAAGGAAAGTCCTCATCAGGGAACGTCTCTTTGCAGACGATGCTGCATTAACATCTCACACTGAAGAGTGTCTGCAGAGTCTCATCGACAGGTTTACTGCTGCCTGCAACGAATTAGGCATAACCATCAGCCTCAAGAAAACGAACTTCATGGGACAGGACGTCAGAAATGCTCCATCCATCAATATCGGCGACCACGCTCTGGAAGTGCTGCAAGTGTTCACCTACCTCGGCTCAACTATCACCAGTAACCTGTCTCTCGATGCAGAAATCAACAAGCGCATGGGAAAGGCTTCCACTGCTATGTCCAGACTGGCCAAGAGAGTGTGGGAAAATGGTGCTCTGACACGGAGTACAAAAGTCCTCGTGTATCAAGCCTGTGTCCTCAGTACCTTGCTCTATGGCAGCGAGGCCTGGACAATGTATGTAAGCCAAGAGCGACGTCTCAATTCATTCCATCTTCGCTGCCTCCGGAAAATCCTTTGCATCAGGTGGCAGGACCATATCTCCAACACAGAATCCCTCGAGGTGGCCAACATCCCCAGCTTATACACACTACTGAGTCAGCGGCGCTTGAGATGGCTTGGCCATGTGAGCCACATGGAAGATGGCAGGATCCCCACGGACACATTATACAGCGAGCTCACCACTGGTATCAGACCCACCGGCCGTCCATGTCTCCCCTTTAAAGACGTCTGCAAACGCGACATGTCGTCCTGTGACATTGATCACAAGTCGTGGGAGTCAGTTGCCAGTGATCGCCAGAGCTGGCGGGCAGCCATAAAGCCGGGGCTAAAGTGTGGCGAGTCGAAGACGCTTTGCAGTTGGCAGGAAAAAAGACAGAAGCGCAAGGGGAGAGCCAACTACGAAACAGCCCTGGCAAACAATTTTATCTGCAGCACCTGTGGAAGAGTCTGTCACTCTAGTATTGGCCTTTATATCCACTCCAGGTGCTGCTCCACAAACCACTGACCACCTCCCGGCGCTTACCCATTGTCTCCCGAGACAAGGAGGCCAAAGAAATAGAAGAGTATTTGAATAGAAACAAATTATGGAAACTACTAGAGATCTGATTAAAATAGCAAGATGCTGAAAGCACTCAGCAGGTCAGGCGTCATCTGTAGAGAGAGAAACAGAGATAATGTTTCAGGCCGACAGGCTGTGATCAGAACTGAATGGTATTACCTGTGCATAGTTTGAATGCAATGATGGAGCCACACAACAGTGGGCTGCAGGAAGAGAAAATATTAAAGATAAATTTCTTAGATCGGGTGGAGGCAGGCGTGATTCAAGGACAAAAGGGATGATGCGGCAAGGTAAATGTGACAATTAAATAAAAAAAGAGAATTGAACCCGAGGAGGTGTAAATAGATATAGAGGAATAAAAGACGGGATGGACTGTCGGACACTGGCCCAGAAAAGTGTCAACGAACGCTGGGTGGACCCATGGTTGCGGATCTGCCTGCAAGCTGTGTACTAGAAGTATATCCACCCTCCCAAGCACAAGCCCACAACCTCTCCCCTCCCACTGCAGCCATCCTAGCACAGTCGACCCAAGAAAATGTGGGAACTCATCATAATCTTAAGATTTTCTTTGAAATCTCAGAATTGAGTCTCACAGGAAATAAAATGCCTGATTAAAAAGTATGGTGCTGTTCCTTCTTCAGCTTCCGTGGAAGTGTGCTGGAGTTCGAGGAGCTGCACACTTGAAATGCCACAGTTCATGTGTGGCATGTACACTGACATTGCTGTTCGGAAGAGAGTTCCAGGATATAGACCCAGCGACAGTGAAGGAATGGTGATATCGTTCCAAGTCAGGATGGTGTGTGACTTGGATGGGAGCTTGCAGGTGGTGCTGTTCATGTGATTCTGTTGAACTGGTCCTTCGAGGTGGCAGAGTTCGTGAGTTTGGAAGGTGCTGTGTAAGGTGCTTGGTGCGTTGCTGCAGTGCGTCTTGTAATTATAACACACTGCTGCCACTGTGCGTCCGTGGTGAAGGGTGTGTATGTTTGCGAATGGGGTGCCAATCGATGGGCTGCTTTGTCCTGGATGTTGTCGAGCTTCTTGAATATTGTTTGAGCTGCAGCCATCCAGGTATGTGGCGATTATTCCATCACACTCCTGGCCTGTGCCTTGTAGATGGTAGACATGCTTTGGGGAGTCAGGAATCCTTGCGTCTGACCAGCACTTGGAGCCACAGTATTTATATGGCTACTGCAGTTCAGTTCCTGGTCAATGATAACCCTCAGGATGTTGATAGTGGGAGATTCAGTAAGCGTAATGTCGTTGAATGTAAAGGGGAGATGGTTAAATTCTCTCTTGTTGGAGATGGCCAACGCCTGGCACTGGTGTGGCGCGAATGTTAATTGCCAACTACCAGCACAAGCCTGCAATTTGTCCATGTCTTGCTGCATTTCTACAAATACTGCTTCAGTGTCGGAGGAACCGTGAATGGTGCTGAACATTGTGCAATCTTCAGCGAATATTCCGACTCCTGGCGTTATGATTGAGGGAACGTCATTAATGAAGCAGCTGAATGTGGTCTGGCCTAGGACACTACCCTCAGGAACTCCGGCAGTGATGTCCTGGAGCTGAGATGATTTACCTCCACAACAACAACCATCTTTCTCTATGAGAGGCAAGATTCCAACCATAGGAGGTTTTTCCCATGAGACCCATTGACTCTAGTTTAGCGAGGGCTCCTTGCTGCCACACACGGTCAAATGCTACCTTGTTACAAAGGACACTAACTCTCACATCATCTCTTGAGTTCAGTTCGTGTCCATGTTTGAACCAAGGCTGCAATGAGGTCAGGTGATGAATGGCACTGACGGAACCAAAACGAAGCGTCACTCATCAGGTTATTTTTAAGCAATTGCCGTTTGATGGCACCTTCCATCACTTTACTGATGATTAAAAACAGACATTACAGAAAAAAATATGGTACGGATGGTCTCATCATCCGAATAGATGGAATGGAGGTGGAGAAACTCCGAGAATGGAACAGAGTCATTCCAGGAGCTGGGGTACGCAGGGACATAATCAAGGTAGCTGTGGTAGTCTGTGGGATCACAGTAGATATTGGTGGTCAGTCAATCCCCTGAAATGGAGGTGGAAAAATCGAGGAGGGGAAGGGAAGGCTCAGAGATGCTCCATGATTGACGAGGATGGGTCGCAATTATGAGTAAAGTTGAAATTCATGTTTAATTTTCAGGGTGAAAGAAGGAAATAGGACAAGCACCTTCATCAAATGCTGGAAACAATATGTGAAGGAGGGGACCTGCGTAGGACTGGATTATAGAATAGTGCATGCATCCCAAATAATGGCAGCATAGTTAGGACCAATAGTGCCACAGCGAAAGCGTCAATGTGTCGAATATCTCAGTAATTAAGCCCGAGTTCCACATACCTATAATTTACAACCGGGTCCCTGCACAAGAGACAGGATCAGAAACCTGCAAGAGTTTTCATTCCAATGGCAGAGCCAGTGAGGAAGAGAAAATTTGCAACGGGAATGGTGAATGCATGAAACAAACCGAGTCAATTACAAAGGGGGTGTGAGGGAGGGCTCAGAATGCACCAGCAGGAGATCTTCGAAGGAAACTTGCTGCGAAGCAGTCTCACAGTGTTAGTCAGGCAGGATCCCGTGAGCTTCAGGACAGCTGGATTTTACTGGACGTTAAACAATAGAGAGGACGACTGTTATAGACAGAAATGTAAATTCACTTCTGGAGCTCTGAACTCATATGGAATTAAGGAAGTCCCGTGTTTTCTGGGCTGGCTGGGGCAGAATGAATGCTGGGTGTTGATTCAGAGCCTGCAGCAGGGAGAATGATATCTGATGGGGAGACCTAAACTGTTGAATCATAACGAATTAATCCAACAAAATAACTTCAAGGCATTTAAGGCAGAAGACGGTGATATTTTTGATAAGGTAATGAAAGAGAGGTTTAATCCTCTGGTTCTGAAAGATTGCATCCACACATACTTAAAAAAAATGGAAAGAACAGATCGAAGAAGTGCCATTGTCTGTTCATGAATATTGATGAGATTAGAGAATAGTGCCAGAGGACTGACGAACAGCTTCGGTGGACAAGTGAAAGTAACTGCAGACCAGTTTACATAATGTCAGTGACACGAAAGGTAAAGGAATCCTTATTGGCGATGAAATAGAAAAATATCTAAAAACATACAATATAATAAAGTGCAGTCAGCGCACTTTCCAAAAATGAAGATCCTATTTGATGAAACATATTGCATTCTTCGAATGCTATCATAAGGAGTAATATACTTTGATTTTTAAAGGCTTTCAATAAGATGCCGCATATAAGACTCATGAGAAATTTCAGAGCAAGTGCAGTGGGGTGCCAAGCAGCATGTGATCGTGAGAAATAGGAGCAGCTGCAGTCCATTCGGCCCATCGAGTATGCTACACCTTTCAATACCATCATTGGTGATCTGATTGCGGCCTTAATCCACTTACATGCCCCCGCTATAATCCTTAAATCCCTTGTGGATCAAAAATCTGTCGAACTCAGGCTTGAATATAGTCTATGTCTCAGCCTCTACAGCTCTCTGGTGAACAGAATTCCAAAGACTGCCGAGCCGCTCAGAGTAGAAATTCCTCCACATCTTAGTCTTAAATGGGAGACCCATTTCGTATAGACAGCACCATATAGTTCTGGATATATCCATGAGGCGAAATATCCTCTCTGCATCTCCCCTGTCAAGCAGTCACACAATCTATATGTTTCATTAAGGTCACCTCTCATTTTTCTGAAGTATTATGAGAATAGGACCAACATCCTCAACCTCTCCTCATAAGACAACACCTTTATCCTAGGAATCAGTCTAATGAACCTCTCTGAACTGCCTCTAATGCAGTGTGGACAGCAAGCTGACTACAAAAAAATATAAACCCCGATTGTTAAAAAAATACTTACTCAGATTGGTGTAACATGGAAAGTAATGTTCCACAAGGATGTATGCTGGGAAGACTATTGCTCTCTGTTTATGCAAATGACACAGAATCAGGACGCAGAAGCACAATTTCAAAATTTGCATAAAATCCGAATGGGGGGCACAGTTAATTAGGGGGAAAATGTAGCGGAATACCTGAACACTTTATTATGAATAATAATAATCAACAAATAAACGTAAACAATGGGCTTGCAAATTGAAAATGAATTTCACTATTGTTAAGTGTGAGGTGCTAAATTTTGGTCAGAACAATCATCTTCCAAATGCTCCTTGAGAAATCAACACCTGATTGGGATCGAGGGGAAAAGGGTTTCAGTAGTATTGATTCATAAATCATTTCAAGTAGCAACACAGTTTACCAGAGAAATAAAATGCAAACACAACTCTGCATTTCTTTCTACAAGAATGGAATTGAAAAATCGAAGACGTGATATTAAATTAATATACTATGTGCCTTATTCAGCAGATAACGTACTGTGTAACGTTCCAGTCTCCATATTGCCGAAAGGATATAGATGTGCTGGAGAAGATGCAATAATTTTAGCCAGGATGATGCCAGGTCTGAGAGTCGTGTACAAATTCTTTCATCATTTACGGTTTTCTATTGTTATTATTTACTGCTCCCGTTCTGATCTCTTTATTACGGAAAGCCGATCTGTATGTTCCTCAGTTATAGGTGTGTTATCTCACAGAGGCACTGCTCACTGAGCTAAGAATGGAGATTGTTGCAGGTTACATTGCAAAGACTCTGAATCGTCAGTAAGAACTGATCTGTCAAAACTTAATCACAGGAGTGCACGATTGAAGAACCATATCCAGCATAATAGAACACAATAAAATTTAACACATGCCTCAGAGATTCGCAGGCCGTTGTTGGGGAAGGGGATTGCTTATCACTAAACAAGCAAGTTTTCTTGCACTAAATGTACAATGGGTAATAATACGACATTATTCAGCAAACTAGAATGGAGTAGGAGTGCTGTCCTGCTTTTGAAGTGTCAGAGTAGTGAAAATCTGTTTGTGTTGGAGCAGTTGAATACGAAACAGAGCAAATTTTGACATTGAATTTATGCACTTATTACCAAACATCAGCATAAAAAAAGCTCTCCATTTGTCGTTAATTACATTCGTAATACACAAAAGCGGCTGCATGGAATGGAGAGAACAGTCACCTGAAACAATCATTTCAAAATAGAACTGCATTGGACAATTGCACTCACTAACATTCTGCAGTGACAAATACTCTCAGTAATACATTCCACTG
This sequence comes from Heterodontus francisci, assembly GCF_036365525.1. Classification (NCBI taxonomy): domain Eukaryota; kingdom Metazoa; phylum Chordata; class Chondrichthyes; order Heterodontiformes; family Heterodontidae; genus Heterodontus; species Heterodontus francisci. The sequence continues at coordinate 39,939,372 of NC_090398.1, forward strand.
GGGTCAGGAGTTTCAATCCTGTTAGCGACTCACACTCAGTATAATTCTAAAGTGACAGATACTCCCAGTCATACATGACTGATGGATCAGGAGTTTCAATTGGGTGAAAGAACCACACTCAGTATGATCCCATGCTCATTAAGACCTCACTACTACCTTCAGTCAGAGAATTGGCCTTCATTGAGGTTTAATTGCTTATTACTCGACGTCCCACTAAATGTATAGCTTGATAATATAGAGAGCCTGTAAGTAGCATACAGAGGTTTATCTTCTGTGGCGGGAATAGAATGAAGAAACAAATATAATTCAAGACATTTAGAGTCAAAGCAAGATGTCACTGATCTGTATCACGATGGCCACAAAATCACACACATAACATTATTGGTCACAGAGTAAAAACAGATACCAACTCGCATACAGACTTACACAGCTTCAATGCTTGCAGACACCTACCAGGTATACCAATTACGGCAAGGATTGCATAATATATTTTCTCGACACTGTCAAATATTTCCAGCATCTTCTGTGTGACGTGAGCTTTCCTTTCGTGCTGCAGGCAATCTCCCTGAGCTAAACTCTGAGGAGCTACATTCCCAGATCCCTCTATTAATACAGTGTGGCATCAACATGGGAATAGTGACGTTGTGACATTGCTGAAACTTTTTTTTAATAATTGAATTCGTAGATTACAACGTCGAGTGCAGTCCGTGTTGTGATAGAATACATTTAGTTCTGAGACTGAATTGGAAAACTTGAAAGACTGGACTTGTGATCACATTAATTTACGAATGAAGATTTGAAGATTGATTCTCCCAGCAAACAGAATGTTATTTCAAACACCATCTATGCATTCGCTACTTGCCATGCATTTCAGTGATGTAGTTCACACGATGGTGAACATCCAGTAATTAAATGAGAATCCTTAGAATGTCTCGCTGAAGTCTCCTTTACTGCACTATGGGATGTGGCTGACATCTTTAACTGTGAACATTCCATTAAGTGATTAAAGTGGCTACATTGTGACTGTGCGTTGCATAATTCAATAAATGCAGCATCTGGAACTACTCCAACGCCACAAACTGATACAATATTCCAATCTAGTACAGTACCTCAAAAATGGTATAATGCTTTCAAATCAAGTAATAGAGTTTTCAACCAATTCACACCCTGCCACCAAAACAACCCCTCCAAATGATACTGCTCCTCTATACGAAACAGCCCCTTTCACCAATAGTCTCTCCAACCGATACATGCCCTCCAACAGATACAAACCCGCCAACTGATACAGCTCCTCTAACCAATACAGGTATTGAAACTGATGCAGCTGCTCCGAGTGAAATAGTGCCTCAAACTAACATAAGACCTCAAAATAATTGGTAACCTGAAAGAAAACGTCCTCAAGCTAAGATGTCACCTCAAATTAATGCAGGCTAATAAAGCAACTCAAACTAGTGCAACACTGCTGACCTAAAGATTACTTCCAGTTGATGCGATATTTCAAGCAAATATCTGAAACTAACACAATACCTGAAAGTTTAACAGGTTATCAGGCAAATGCAGAATGCAAACTAATACAGCATAGAATTAGAGATGTATTGAAATTTACTGCTTTGGTGGCGGCCTTTCTGCCTTATTGCGCCTCTGCCATAACAAAAAGCGCCATTTAGACTTATCTACTTTTTTCGGCTCTTTGTCCATAGCCCTGTAGTTTACAGCACCTGAAGTGCATACCCACTTGTTTCAATTTAAATGCAACGAGGCTTTTTGCAAATACTACACCTTCAGGCAGTGCGTTACAGACTCCCACTACTGCATGTGAGAATACTCCACCTAAAATCTCCCCCCAATTTTTCCACTAATTACTTTAAGTCTATGCCCCTGATTATTGACCATGGTGCAAATGGTGATACGTTATTCTTGTCTACCCTATTTAGGGCCGTCATAATTGCATATACCACAATTAAATCGCCCTTTTTCCTCCTCTGTTCCAAAGAGAACACACTGGTCATCAACATTTTCCAGTCAAGGCAACACCCTCTGTAAACTTCTTTTGTACACTCTCCAGTGCGATCATTTCCTTCCTGTGATGTGGTGACCAGAACTCTATGATGTACTCCAGCTGTGGTCAACAGTGTATAGCAGAGACTGGTCATAAATGGAGTGCATCAGAAACAGAGTGTAAAGGTTTGGAATTTTCTGCGTGGAAATTCGGAGCGCAGGGGAAAGCTGCTCTTTTGGATCTAATACTTTGGCGGTCAATTTTCTAGGGAAATGTTTTACTTAATCGAACTATAACATAAGCTGGACCAAATATTTAGTTTGAGAAAAATAACTATCAGTAATGTTCCATTTTACTTGACATTGTATGCTGGCCTTGCAGCAGTAATTGCGAGAGGAAAAAGGAAAGACATGCACTTCTATAGCGCCTTTCACAATGCACCGGACGTTCACAATGGGGTTGCAGCAAATGAACTAACTTCTGAACTGTACTTCCTGTTGTAGTATAGGATATGCGCTACGCAAACTGCGCACAGCAAGCTTCAAGAAAAAGCAAAGTGATAGTCACTGTTAGGGCTGCAGCAGGTTACAGAATGAGGGAAGGTTGGAGGGACACTTGATGTTACAGAGATAGGAGAGTTGGAGTAGCTGAAAGAAGTTTCATTGTTAGGGAGTGTTGCAGCAGTTGTGTGAGGGTACAGAAAAAGGCAGGGTTGTAGGGTTTGGAGGAGTTTGCGGAGATAGGCAGGTTGGAGGGGCGGAAAGACTTTTCAGAGTCAGGGCAGTTTGCAGAGTTGGAAGAGATTGCAGGTTTGTACGGCTGGTGGCGACTAAAGGTATAGGGAGGCATGTATTTACTATATGATCTTGCGAGTATAGGTAGGGTTATCGGAAGTGGAGAAGGCTTTAAAGTTAGCGAAAGGAGTAGTGCCGGAAGCTGTTACAGGGATAGGGTGTGCTTTAGGGGCTGGAGGCAGCTGTAGAGGTAGGAGATGTTTTGCACTGGAGGAGGTTGCAGCAATTAGAAAGGCCGTCGGTACAGGAATCGGTTACAAGATAGGGAGGTCTGTATGGGCTGAAGGAGGTTACAGCGATTGGAGGGCTGTCGGAGCTATGGGTGGGGTGGGGTTGGGTGACAGAGATAGGCAGTAATGTAGGGGCTGGGGAGAGTGGTAAGTGCTGGAGGAAGTTTCAGAACCAGGGAGTGCTGTAAGGGGTGAAATAATTTACAGATATCGAGAGGCTTGCATAGTTGGAGGAGGTCATAGAGCTGGACAGGTTTGCAGGGCTGGTGACTGTTAGAGGGTAGCTTGGGTTGAGGCGGCTTGAGGAAGTTGTAGAGATAGGAAGGGTCGCAGACTCGTTTAGAGCTGGTAGGTTGGTCGGGCTGAAGGAGGTTCTGGGGATACGGCGATCTATAGGAGCTGTCGGCAGTTATAGAAGTGTTGACGGTTTTAGCGTTGGAGGAGGGTACATTGATAGAAATGATGCAGGGAGAGGAGTCGGTTGCAGAGATAGGGAAGGCTGCAGAGCTGAGAGGTTAACAGATACAGAGTGTATTGCAGTATTTGGAGGAATTTACAGAAGTATAGGGGGTTCTAGGTGCTGAAGGTGCCACTGGAGTGAGGGGACATTGCACAACTGGAGGAAGTTAATGGGTAGGGAGGGCTGTAGGGATCGGAGAATGCTGAAGGGATAGGGAAGGTGTTATGAGCTGGAGGAGGTTACAGAGACAGGGAGGTCTGTAGGGCTGGCGAATGTTACAGAGCTCGGGATAGTTGTAGAGTTTGGAGGTTGTTAAAGTCGTGGGGAGCTTTCTTTGAGATAGGAAATTCTGTAGGGCTTGAGAGGTTTACTGATGTAGTGATGCTGCCTGCAGATCACAAATGTAACGGTGTATATCGTGTTCGAGGGAAGTTACATAGATGGGAAGAATTGCAGGTTGTGGAATAGATTAGAGAGAAAGGGAGGTTTTTGGGGTTATAAATGTAAAATACAGCGGATGTTAGAAATATGAAATAAAAACAAGAAACGCTGGAACCACACAGCAGGTCCAGCAGCATCTGTGGAAAGAGAAGCACAGTTAACATTTCGGGTCAATGACCCTTCTTCGGAACAAGCAAATATTAGAAATGCCAAAGGTTATAAGCAAGTGAGGCGGGTGTGGGGCAAGAGATAACAAAGGTGTAGATTGGACAAGGCCACATAGCTGACGAAAAGTTTTGGGAGCAAAGACAAACAATATGTTAATGGTGTGTTGAAGGACAAGGCTGTTAACGGACTGAAGATTGAACAGCAGCAAGTTCAAACATGAAACAAAAACAGTGGGTAAGCAAACTGAACAAACGAAGATGAAATGAAATAAACAGAAAAAAAAGGTTGTATAACTGTGAAAAAGAAAAAAAGAAAAAATAACTAAAATTAGAAGGAAAATGGGGGGCCCGTCATGCTCTGAAATGATTGAACTCAATGTTCAAAGAACAAACAAAGAACAAAGAACAGTACAGCACAGGAACAGGCCATTCGGCCCTCCAAGCCTGCGCCGATATTGATGCCTGTCTGAACTAAAACCTTCTGCAGTTCTGGGGTCCGTATCCCTCTATTCCCATCCTAGTCATGTATTTGTCAAGATGCCTCTTAAACATCTCTATGGTACCTGCTTCCACAACATCCCCCGGCAACAAGTTCCAGGCACTCACCACCCTCTGTTTAACGAACTTGCCTCGCACATCCCCTCTAAACATTGCCCCTCGCACCTTAAACCTATGTCCCCGAGTAACTGACTCTTCCACCCTGGGAAAAATCTTCTGACTATCCACTCTGTCCATGCTGCTTACAACTTTGTAAACCTCTATCATGTCACCCCTCCACCTCCGTTGTTCCAGTGAAAACAATCCGAGTTTATCCAACCTCTCGTCATAGCTAATGCCCTCCAGACCAGGCAATATCCTGGTAAACATCTTCTGTACCCTCTCCAAAGCCTCCACGTCCTTCTGGTAGTGTGGCAACCAGAATTGCACTCAATATTCTAAGTGTGGCCTAACTAAAGTTCTGCACAGCTGCAACATGACTTGCCTATTTTTATTTTCTATGCCCCGACCGATGAAGGCAAGCATGCCGTATGCCTTCTTGACTACCTTATCCACCTGCTTAGCCACTTTCAGTGACCTGTGGACCGGTACCTGGACATGGTAGGTTGATGGAGAAAGTGAAGTCGCAAGGGTTCCAGGGTGTACTAGCTAGATGCATAATGAACTAGCTGGGCACCAAGAGACAGAGACTAGCAGTGGAAGGTAGTTTCTCAAAATGGAGACGTGTGACCAGTGGTGCTCCACAGGGATCCGTGCTGGGACAACTGTCGTTTGTGATATTCATAAATGATTTGGAGGAAAGTATAGGTGGTCTGATTAGCAAGTTTGCAGACGACACTAAGATTGGTGGAGTAGCAGATAGTGAAGGGGACTGTCAGAGAATACAGCAGTATGTAGATAGATTGGAGAGTTGGGCAGAGAAATGGCAGATGGAGTTCAATCAGGGCAAAGGCGAGGTGATGCATTTTGGAAGATCCAATTCAAAAGTTAACTATACAATAATGTGAAAAGTCCTGGGGAAAATTGATGAACAGAGAGATTTGGGTGTTCAGGTCCATTGTTCCTTGAAGGTGGCAACGCAGTTTTATAGAGTAGTTAAGAAGGCATACGGCATGCTTTCCTTCATCGAACGGGGTATTGAGTGCAAGAGTTGGCAGGTCATGTTACAGTTGTATAAGACTTTGGTTCGGCCACATTTGGAATACTGCATGCAGTTCTGGTCGCCACATTACCAAAAGGATGGAGATGCTTTGGAGAGGGTGCAGAGGAGGTTCACCAGGATGTTGCCTGGTATGGAGGGCGCTAGCTATGAAGAGAGGTTGAGTAGATTAGGATTATTTTCATTAGAAAGACGGAAGTTGAGGGGGACCTGATTGAGGTGTACAAAATCATGAGTGGGAAAGACAGGGTGGATGGCAAGAAGCTTTTTCCCAGAGTGGGGGATTCAGTTACTGGGGGTCACGAGTTCAAAGTGAGAGGGGAAAAGTTTAGGGGGGATATGCGTGGAAAGTTCTTTACACAGAGGGTGGTGGGTGCCTGGAACACGTTGCCAGCGGAGGTGGTAGACGCGGGCACGATAGCGTCTTTTAAGATGTATCTGGACAGATGCATGAATGGGCAGGAAGCAAAGAGATACAGACCCTTAGAAAATAGGCGACAGGTATAGATAGAGGATCTGGATCGGCGCAGACTTGGAGGGCCGAAGGGCCTGTTCCTGTGCTGTAATTTTCTTTGTTCTTTGTTCTCTTTGTACGCCCAGAACTCTCTGCCTGTCAATACTCCGAAGGGTTTTGCCATTTACTGTATACATCCAACCTGCATTCGACCTTCCAAAATGCATTACCTCACATTTGTCCGAATTAAACTCCATCTTCCATTTCTCCGCCCAAGTCTCCAACCGATCTATATCGATATACCCTCTGACATACCTCATCACTGTCCGCAACTCCACCAACCTTTGTGTCGTCCGTAAACTTACTAAACAGACCAGCTACATTGTCCTCCAAATCATTTATATATACTACAAACAGCAAAGGTCCCAGCACTGATTCCCGCGGACCACCACGAGTCACATCCCTCCAATCTGAAACGCACCCTTCCACTGCTACCCTCTGTCTTCTATGACCGAGCCAGTTCTGTATCCATCTTGCAAGCTCCCCTCTGATCCCATGTGACTTCACCTTTTGTATCAGTCTGCCATGAGGGACCTTGTCAAAGGCTTTACTGAAGTCCATATAGACAACATCCACTGCCCTTCCTTCATCAATCATCTTTGTCACTTCCTCAAAAAACTCAATCTAATGAGTGAGACACGACCTCCCCTTTACAAAACCATGCTGCCTCTCGCTAATCAGTCCATTTGTTTCCAAATGGGAGGAAATCATGTCCCGAAGAATCCTCTCTAATAATTTCCCGACCAGTGACGTAAGGCTCACTGGCCCATAATAACCTGGATTATCCTTGCTACCCTTCTTAAACAAAGGAACAACATTGGCTATTCTCCAGTCCTCTGGGACCTCACCTGTAGCCAATGAGGATGCATTGAAACAAATGCACTTCAGACCACCAGTCCCGCTGTTTTCCGCAACATCTCCCTGACTGCTCTTCCTCTTAGTCTTACTGGCCTTATTTACTAATTCCAATTAATTTATTGCACTTGCTGTCCTACTACTCTGGTTCCCACCCCTCTGCCACACTAGTTTAAACCCTCCTGAGTGACGCTAGCAAACCTCGCAGCCAGGATGTTTGTGCCCCTCCATTTTAGATGCAACCCGTCCTTCTTGTACAGGTCACATCTGTCCCTGAAGAGATCCCAATAGTCCAGATATCTGAAACCCTCCCTTCAATACCAGCTGTTCAGCCACGTGCTTAGCTGCAATATCTTCCTATTTCTAACCTCACTGGCACGTGGCACAGGGAGTCATCCCGAGATTACAACCCTAGAGGTCCTGTTTTTTGACTTTCTACCTAACTCCCTAAACTCCCCCTGCAGGTCCTCATCACTCTTCCTGCCTATGTCGTTGGTACCGATGTGTACCACAACCTTTGGCTGCTCACTCTCCCCCTTCAGAATGCCCCCTGTCCTTTCAGAGACATCCTTGACCCTGGCACCAGGGAGGCAACATAGCATCCTGGAGTCTCTTTCACGTCCACAGAAGCGCCTATCTGGGCCCCGGACTATAGAGTCCCATCTAACTATTGCTCTTCTGCGCTTTGTCCCTCCCTGTTGAACAACAGTGCCAGCTGTGGTGCCACTGCTCTGGCTGCTGCTGTTTCCCCCTGATAGGCCATCCCCCCAACAGTATCCCAAGCGGTATACTTGTTAAAGAGAGGGATAGCCACAGGGGATTCCTGCATTGACTGCCTGCCCCTTCTAGCAGTCGCCCATCTATCTGCCGGCACCTCAGGTGTAGCCACTGCTCTAAAACTCCTGCCTATGACGCTTTCTGCCACTTGCATGCTCATAAGTGCATCCAACTGCCGCTCTAACCGATCCATGCAGTCTGTGAGGAGCTGCAACTGGGTACACTTCCCGCAGATGTAGTCGTCCGGAACGCTGGAAGTGTCATGGACTTCCCACATCTCACAGGTGAAGCACTTCACCCCTCTAACTGTCACTTTTCAGTTTTTTTTTTCCAGAGGTAAGTTTTGTATACTTAACGGTCTGGAACACCGCCCTCCGAGTCTTCTCCGTGAATGTTGGCCGCGAATCCCCTAGGTAAGTTTTTTATACTTACCGGTCTGGAACTCCACCCTCCGTGTCTTCTCTGTGAATGTAGGCCGCGAATCCCCTCGGTAAGTTTTTATACTTACCGGTCCAGAACTCCGCCCTCCGTGTCTTTTCCGTGAATGTAGGCAGGCTGTAGTGTGCCTAATCGGTAGATGAGATGCTGTTCCTCGAGCTTGCGTTGATGTTCACTGGAAGTACAAGTAAACGCTTGTCTTCACTTTCCACCCCATCAGCCTCCATATCCAAAGGATCATCCTGCGCGATTTCTGCCACCTCCAGCGTGATGCCACTACCAAACGCATCTTCCCCTCCCTTCCCCTGTCAGCATTCCGAAGGGATCATTCCCTCCGTGACACCCTGGTCCACTCGTCCATTACCCCACCACCTCGTCCCCATCCCATTGCACCTTCCCCTGCAATCACAGGAGGTGTAGTGCCTGCCCATTTACCACCTCTCTCCTCACTATCCCAGGCCCCAAACACTCCTTTGAGGTGAAGCAGCGATTTACTTGTACTTCTTTCAATGTAGTATACTGTATTCGCTGCTCGCAATGTGGTCTCCTCTACATTGGGGAGACCAAATGCAGACTGGGTGCTCACTTTGCAGAACACCTCCACTCAGTCCACAAGCAGGACCCTGAGCTTCCGGTTGCTTGCCATTTCAACACTCCCCCCTGCTCTCATGCTCATATCTCTGTCCTGGGATTGCTGCAGTGTTCCAGTGAACATCAACGCAAGCTCGAGGAACAGCATCTCATTTACCGATTAGGCACACTACAGCCTGCTGGACTGAATATTGAGTTAAATCATTTCAGAGCATGACGGGCCTCCTATTTTACTTTTATTTTTAGTTATTTTTTTATTTTTTTATTTTTTAAATTTTTACAACCATTTTTTATGTTTCATTCATTTCATCTTAGTTTGTTCAGTTTGCTTACCCACTGTTTTTTTCATGTTTGTTCTTGCTACTGTTCAATCTTCAGTCCGTTAACACCCTATCTTACTAATGCTTTGTCTTTCAACACACTATTAACATATTGTTTGTCTTTGCTCCATGGCCTTTTGGTCAGCTATTTGGCCTTGTCCAATCTATGCCTTCTCCTTCGTTACCTGTTGCCCCACCCCTGCCTCACTTGCTTATAACCTTTTACATTTCTAATATTTACTAGTTCCAAAGAAGGGTCACTGACCCGAGACGTTAACTCTGCTTCTCTTTCCACAGATGCTGCCAGACCTGCTGAGTGGTTCCAGCATTTCAGGATTTGTGCGTTGGTGGTTCGAGATAAGTAGAGTACGGAGGAGCATTGGATAGGGTAGGTCATGGCGATAAGGAGAGTGGTCGCATTGCTGAAGGCTACAGTTATAGGAAGGGCTCTGGGGCTGAAGGGGTTTATCACCATTGGGATGGATGTATGTCCTTGAGGACGTTACAAAGATAGGTATGACTGACAGGTCTGAAGGCGTTTACAGAGTTAGGGAGGGTTTTACTGGCTGGAAGAATTTACAGAGGTGGGAAGGGTTCTGGAGTGTGGCCCATTTTGTTGAGATATGGAGTTTTGTACGGTCTGGAGGATATTGCAGAAATAAGGAGGGCTGAAGGGCTGGAGGTGGGTACAGAGATGGAGAGGGACAAAGCCGTGCTTCGACTTGTAGACAAGGAAGACAAGTTTAGAACTGAGACGTTGTATGAATACAAGCATTGGACAGGTTTAGAAGTTAAAACAAGCATTCTGACACACTTCTGTACATATCACACTATCAGGACATTTCTTCATTCCAGAATGGGTGAAAAGGTCAGCAGGAAATGGCCTCCAGAGATATTGAGAAGTACTAATGTTTTCCGGTCAATGCTGCATTGTTCACTTCTGATGGCAATGACCCATAGTTCGTGAGTCTCCAGCCAGTGGAAGCAGCCTCTCAGCATCTTCCCTGTCAAGTCCTCTCAGAATGTTATCCTTTTCAAAAGATCACCAGTCACCTTTTCTAAAGTCGAGCCAGTATCAGCCCATTCTACTCCAGAAGCGATGACAGGAGGTATCTACGTCGGCGGCATGGTGATTTTTTTTTTATCTGGAAGAAGGAAATGAAATACAATCTCTTCAGCCATACAGCAGAGGAATAAACAGAATTGGAAGCAGCCACACTTCTGGGTGTATTACAAACTGACTGTCACTTCCTCAACCTCGATTCTCTACTTAGAGTTCTACCTCCCACCTAGTGTGTATTCTGTCTCTCTTCCAGCCATCGCATCTATGCACCATGAGGAGATCCGAGATTAGAGACCCGACAATCACGTCTTTCATGTAAGTGCTAACAAGGCACACGAACCAGTCTCGATTGACCATAAACCTAGCCTGTCAGAAGTGTGAAGATCATGAAAGGTCACAATTTCCATTTGTCAACACAGCCCACACTCTGATCGATGGCCCGCAGTTGGAAATCATGACAGGTTTTGCGAGGGTGAATAAGAAAATACGGTTTAACAGTTTCCAATGACAGGAGGGTCAGTAGGCATAGGGAGTAGTTTTAAGTGTTGGCCAGGGGCTGTAAGAAACAGTGAATCAGTTACAAACTGCTGGGATTGTTTGACCTGTAGTAACCTGGAGCTCCGACACTGGCCTCTGCTGGTAAAAAACAGTTTGAACTAATTAGTTTATGAGACAAGACAAAGGATCGATCACAGGAAAAGAGCCTTATTTGGAGACGGTGTGATACCGGGGTATTTGGGCCTGGGCCAATTAAGAGAAAATGTGAACAAGGTGAGCAAGCTTAAGCCAACCGGAAAGAGACAGCTCAGGTTTGGAGAGATAAGAGTGAGGATGAGAATAGAGCTTTTTGGGCATAGAGCCAGCGAAAACTCCGGAGATCAACCATCGTGAAAGCGGAAGACCCTGCGTGAGCAACGCGGCGATGCCGTATAAGAGAGAGAGAGAACAGAACGCCTGGCCAGCGTTAAGTCTCCCTTTTTCGGCTAATATCCTTTGTATTCTGTGACTAGATCAGGGAAAGGTCAGAAGAACCTAGTGGGTGTGCTTATGAATTTTAGCTAGTTTTGTTATTAACTGCATAACTCAGAGGGAATTGTATGGTTTTGTCTAACTAACTGTATAAGCCGTATTCTTAGATTGTACAACAACGTGAATAAAGTAAATTGATATTTAAAGAAAGGACTGAGTTCCTCTTCTTTGTACTAAGCCAGTAACTGTAGCTGTGGATTAAGCTGGAGGGTGGCTCTCTTGAAATCCGATATCCCAAACACTCAGCCTGAGCCTGAATTAAGAGGACTTCAGTCCCACGTGACGGCCAGGATCAACTGGGTATAGGCAATAAAGGGGACAAGGGGGAGTTGACTCCGCGTTACGGTTTACATAAGATTTTTGGAAAAGGAACCAGAAGGGGAGATGATTTGTTTTCTGGTTTTGTTTTGCAGCGAGCTGTTTTGATCTGATATGCACTGCCCAAAGGGCAATGAAAGAAGATTCAATATTAAATTTCAGAAGGGAATTGGATACATACTTCAAGGGAAGAAAATAAATTACAGCGCTCTGAGGTAAGAACAAGGGCAGTGGGATTAAATGAATAACTATTTCAAACAGCTGGAATGGACACAGTGGGCGAATAGACTCCTTCCATGCTGCATCATAAAATCTTCTCTTATTAACACCTCCTTGATCAGTTCAATGTATTGGATTCACCCAAAGCCAACGCAGCCTGTATTAGCTCCGAGTATTCATTTTAAAGGGACGATGTCGCATCTGCCTTCCTTGCTTCAAGGCTACTGTCTGCCAACACCTCTGCCTCTATGACCCCAGATCTGATTCCGTGTCCCTCACACCCACACTACCAAACCTCCTAAGATAATATAGTTTCACTATCCCATCTCCACTCAACAGTCGGTCCCATTTTCCCTTCTCCACTCAACAGCTTTAGGCCATCTCATGGTTCCACAATTACATTTACCTTTTATATATTCCACTATGGATCATCCAAATCCCTCTGTGGTAGAGACACCCAAAGATTTATAACGCTTTGATTAAAGGAATTTCTTCTTATCTCAGTTCTAAATGATCAACGCCATATCCTAAGACTGTGCCTCCGTGTTCTGGATTCAGTAGCCAGGGAAAACAATCGCACTGTTTCTAACCAATCAATTACCTTTGCAATCTTGAAAATGAAATCACCACCTTTTGCTCCAACCTCGAACGAGCGTAGACCCATTTCACTCAGCCTCTGAACATTCGACAACCCTTTCATTTCTGGAACTAATCCATTGACACTTCGCTCGACTACCTCAAATGCAAGTATATCCATCCTTAAATTTGGAGAGCAGAACTCTGCACAGTATTCCAGTCGTAGTGTCGCCAATGCCCTGCACATTTGTAGCAAGACTTCATTATACATATATTCCAATCCCCACGCAATAAAGGCCAACATGCCATTTGCGCTCTTAATTGCTTGCTGTACCTTCTTGCTAAATTTCAGTGTTCCATGTCCGAGTACACCCAAGTCTCTCTGAACATCGAATTTACAATTTGCACTCCTGTTTAAAAAAAATCTGCTGCTCCATTCTTACCATCAAAGCAAATTATCTCACATTTCCCCAAAGTGTACTCCATCTGCCACCTTGCTTCCCGTTGACTTAACTTGTCTCTATATATGTGTAGCCGCACATATTACCTGTCCACCGAGATTTGTTCGTGTTAGCAAACTTAGGTACATCATTCTCCATCCTTTGGACTCAGCCACTACTATCAGCTGTGAATAGCTGACCTCATAGCAGTGAAGACTGCAGCATTCCAGTCATCAGAACCTGTCAACTTGAAAATTCCCCTCCTCACTTCTTCCTGTACCTTAACCAATCCTCTATCGATGCTAACATGTTGCCCCATCCGCAGTGCCCTTATTTTGTATAGTAGTCTTTTGTGTGGCAACTTATTAAATGCCTTCTAGAAATCCAAGCATACTACATCAAATGGCTCCCCTTTATCTACCCGAGAGTTTTTGCCTCTCTAATAAATTTGACAAACACAAGTGTTCTTTCATAAAATCGTGTGGACTTTCTCTGATCATAGTCTGATTTGCTAAGTGCATTGTCAAGATTTCTGTAATAATTGATACGCATTTTCCCGATGACCGAGGTCAGGTTAACTCAAGTAAATTTCTCCTGACTCTGTGATTAACGGTTCAATAATTACTTTAGCTACTCTCCTCCTTTTTATGTACAAGTCCTGGCTAGCGTACCCTCATCTGCTATTTTCATCCTTTCATCCAGTCTTCAGCCTTATCTTTTGCACTATTGTGCTGATCTGCCCCATCATGATTATTTGAGCTGCCTCCACTGGTTAGTTGTTAAATTGTCCAGAACCATTCACATCTACATTTGGCAGGACTGCAGAAATTTTACATGATGCGTTGTTTGTGGGATCACCTTGCTCTCTCAATGGCATGCAGCTTCCACTGCTCAGCACATATGTAGTCATTTGTTTTAGCTTTGCAAGGTTGGCATCTGATTTTTAGGTGTGCCTGTTGCTGTTCCTGGGATGCTACCTTACGGTCTTCATTGTACCATGGTTGGATTCATCGGAATTATAGACTGAGTGAAATGTGATCCATGATGTTAAAGATTGCAGTTGAATAAAATTCTGCGACTGCTGATAGCCTATAGCACATCATGAAGTTTTGCTGCCTGATCTGTTCCTAATCTATCCATTTGGCACAGTGGTAGAAGGTGACCGCCGTGTGATGATGTGACTGCGTCTTCATAATGTCTGTGCGGTAGTCAATCCCATCATTACTGTCACGTGCAGATGCATTCCGCCATATGAACATGTATGAGGACAAGTAGGTTTTTCCCTCTTGCTGGTTGTCCCACAATTTGTCAGAAATGTTTTTTTCAGAAATCGGCCAACCAGTTCATGCGTATTTCTATCAAAGTAGGGATGTTATTGGTCATTGAATTCCAGTATCTGAGTGCCTTCTATTCCATTGCTATCCGCTGCTTCTTCCTAGTTGTGAGCAACATGGACTGTCAGTAATTGATCAACTGTGAGAGAGCCAGACGTCTCTTTGTGCATGTTCGTCCTCATACCAAGAAACTTTGTGTGGTCCTGAGTCAAGGTGGGGAACTCATCGGGAACCTCCCTCCAAGCTATTTACCTGCGTGCCACCACCATTGCTGGGATGTCCTGCCGGTGAGGCAGGTCAGCGATCAGAGATGGTTATAGGGGAGTCTGGGACATTGGCTGTAAGATATGATTCATCGGGATGAATAAGTCAGGCTGTTGCTTCACTAGTCCGTAGCAGAGCTCTCCAAAATTTGACACGTCTGCAGGTGTTAGTGAGGAGGGGTCTGCACGGTCGTCTGGACAGTATGTGCCTTTGTCATTTCTGGTGCCTAGGTCGATGCCGGTACTGCAGATGTAAACTTAGTTGACTTTTCTATAGCTGTTTTATTCAACTGAGTGGGTTGCTGGACAATTTCCGAGGCTGTTAAGTGTCAACCACATTGCTACCTATCTGTGGTCACATATCGACCAGACCAAGTAAGGGCGGCAGAGTTCCTTCCCTGAAGTGCGTCAGTGAACCAAATTGGGTTTATTATGACAATACGGTACTTTCATGATCGCTAATGAGAACTTTTTAATCCGGATATATTACTCATTTGATGTGAAATTCCAGCAACTGCCATGGTGTGGTTTGAAAGACTGTATCTGGATAATCAGTCTGGTTTCAGGCTTACTAGTCCAATAACATGACCACAATGCTACTGTTTCCTTAATTATTGCACTTCAGTTGATACGCAATATGCAGTGGAGTTAAGTTACCATTAATTTCTCAATTGCGTGTTAGAAAGATATTAGCGCATAAAAGTCAATTAATAATTTAATTGGTCATGATAAGGAGGAAAAGGGGTTAAAAGCTAAATTTCATTGTAAAATTAGAAACGGCAACGAATGCACTACTTAGGGGTATTAGTGTTAATGAAAAAAATAGACATACAAAGCACAACATGGAGGAAAGGTTAATACCATTAAATTTCAAATATTAAATAATACACTGTTGCATAAAGTTACAGTGAATTGCTATGTTGGGTTTGATAACTGGTGCATATTTGAATAAGGTTACAGTTAATTGTTTAATTGGACACGATGGCCAATATAAACGGGAATAAAAGTATATTTAATGATTATATTGTATTTAACAAAAGCACAATGAAAACTGTTACAGTTCATTGTTTACTGTGTTTGATAACTAATGTAAAGGGCATAATTGTACAGTTGATTCTAATATTGGGTTGTTAACAGTTTATAAGCGAATGTAATGGCATTTATACATTAAATTGGCCTTGATAACCTGTACATATTGGAATATTGTTACCATTAGTTTTACATTGGATATGATGAGAAATACACAACCAAATAAATGCACATTTAATCGTTCAATCTGATCAAAGAAACGGTATGCTGAGGTGTAATTTGATATTTGCATTTCAAGAGCCCCTTTCTCTGTGCACTGGACGTGTGAAAACAAATTTGTGCTCAGCAAATTCCCACAAACAGCAAGCTTGATAAGGTGAGAGGAAGGAAGATGCTGCAGGAAGTTACAGTTAATACTTCAGTTGATTATATTCTGAATATTAAAATGAGTTAGTCATACAGTGGTCAGGATAACGAGGGAACATGGATACAAAACAACAGGGAATTATTAAATTGGGCTTGATAGCCAATTTACCAGTAATTAACGTTACTGTTACATGTACAATTGGGCTACATAACGGGTAAATGGATAAGCAGGGTAGAAATTTTTAATTAATCATTATATTGATATCAATATACAGGGGGATAAAGTTAAAATTCGTTCTTACATTGGCCGTGATGACCGATAAGTAGTGGAACAAATTTACAGTTATTGCTAAATTGGTATTGATAACAGGTGACGACAGTTACAGTTAAGTCTTTAATTCGGGTTGATAACAAATACACAAAAGAATGCAGTTACAGTTAATTATTAAAATGTCCTAATAAATTCTAGGGTTCTAAGTTTACAATTAATTGTTTATTGTGTTTGAAAATTAATGTATCTGCTTCTACTACCACCGCTGGAAGTGCATTCCACGCACGGACCACTCTCTTTGTAAAGCACCTACCTCTGACATCTCCCCAAAACCTTCCTCCAATCACCTTAAAATTATGCCCCCTGGTGATAGACCTTTCCACCCTGGGAAAAAGTCTCTGGCTATCCACTCTATCGATGTCTCTCATCATCTTGCACCCTCTATCACGTCACCTCTCATCCTTCATCGCTCCAATGAGAAAAGCCCTAGCTCCCTCAATCTTTCTTCATAAGGCATGCCCTCCAGTCCAGGCAGTATCCTGGTAAATCTCCTCTGCACCATCTCTAAAGCTTCCACATCCTTCCTATAATGAGGCGACCAGAACTGAACACAATATTCCAAGTGTGGTCGAAGCAGGGCCTTATAGAGCTGCAGCATAACCTCGCGGCTCTTAAACTCAAACCCCCTGTTAAAGAAAGCCAACACACCATACGCCTTCTTAACAACCCTATCAACTTGGGTGGCAACTTTGAGCGATCTATGGACATGGACCCCAAGATCCCTCTGTTACTCCACACTACCAAGAATCCTGTCTTTGAGCCTGTATCCCGCATTCAAATTCGACCTTCCAAAATGAATCACTTCACACTTTTCCAGGTTGAACTCCATCTGCCAGTTCTGCATCCTGTCAATGTCCCGTTGCAACCTACAACAGCCTTCCACACTATCCACAACTCCAGCAACCTTCGTGTCATCGGCAAACTTGCTAACCCAGCCTTCCACTTCCTCATCCAAGTCATTTATAAAAATCACACAGAGCAGAGGTCCCTGAACAGATCCCTGCGGAACACCACTGGTCACCACGCTCCATGCTAAACATTTTCCATCTACGACCACCCTCTGTCTTCTATGGGCCAGCCAATTTTGCATCCAGACAGCCAACTTTCCCTGTATCCCATGCCTCCTCACTTTCTGAATGAGCCGACCATGGGGAACCTTATCAAACGCCTTGCTAAAATCCTTATACACCACATCCGCTGCTCTTCCTTCATCAATGTGTTTTGTCACATCTTCAAAGAATTCAATAAGGCTTGTGAGGCATGACCTGCCCCTCACAAAGCCATGCTGACTGTCTCTAATCAAACCATGCTTTCCCAAATAAACATAAATCCTGTCTCTCAGAATCCTCTACAATAATTTGCCCACTACCGACGTAAGACTGACTGGCCTATAATTCCCAGGGTTATCCCTATTCCCTTTCTTGAACAAGGAAATAACATTTGCCACCCTCCAATCATCCGGTACTACTCCAG
This sequence comes from Heterodontus francisci, assembly GCF_036365525.1. Classification (NCBI taxonomy): domain Eukaryota; kingdom Metazoa; phylum Chordata; class Chondrichthyes; order Heterodontiformes; family Heterodontidae; genus Heterodontus; species Heterodontus francisci. Next base: position 39,957,056 of record NC_090398.1, read on the forward strand.
TGGAAAGTAAGGACGGAAAGATCATCGACAAAGGCACAGCAATCTCTCCCCTCGCTTCCCGTAATATCCTTGGGTATATCCCGTCTGGCCCCGTGGACTTATCTGTCCTCTTATCATTCAAAATTTCCAGCACATCCTCCCTCTTAACCTCAACCTGTTCGAGCATATCAGCCTGTTGCACGCTGTCCTCACAAACGACCAGGTCCCTCTCACTAGTCAATACTGAAGCAAAGTATTCATTAAGGACCTCCCCTACCTCCTCCGACTCCATTCACAAGTTCCCTCCACTATCCCTGATCGGCCGTACCCTCACTCTGGTCATCCTCTTGTTCCTCAAATAAGTGTAGAACGCCTTGGGATTTTCCTTAATCCTACCCGCCAAGACTTTTTCATGTCCCCTTCTAGCTCTCCTAAGTCCATTCTTCAGTTCCTTCCTGGCTACCTTGTAACCCTCGAGAGCACTGTCTGATCCTTGCTACCTCAACCTTAAGTAAGCTTCCTTCTTCCTCTTGCATGGCTGTTCCACATCTCTTGTCATCCAAGGTTCCTTCACCCTACCATCCCTTCCCTGCCTCATCGGGACAAACCTATCCAGCAGTCGCAGCAAGTGCTCCCAAAACAACCTGCACATTTCTGTCTTGCATTTCCCTGAGAACATCTGTCCCCAATTGATGCTTCCCTGTTCCTGTCTAATAGCATGGTAATTCCCCCTTCCCCAATTAAATATTTTCCCATCCCGTCTGCTAATATGATAGAACTCTTCATAAAGATGGAGAGTGACTTAGTTGATTCTGAGACTAGGGTCTGGAATCTCAATAAAGGAAACAACAAAGCTATGAGGCGCAAGTTGGTTGTGATGGATTGGGAAACGTTACTTAAAGGGATAACGGAGGATAGGCAATGTCAAACATTCAGCAGGAGTTAAAGTTCTCTAAGCCTTTTGGTAGGCTCTCCTGAAAAGAAAAACATGTGGATGAGTTTGATTCTGCTGACTTCCGGTTCAGAATCCCTGCTCTGAACAATGATTTCAGCAGAGAAATAATTCGCCTAATTTTCCTGCTGTGGAATTCTCTGTCGCGGGTGAGCTCTCTGCAGGACCAATGGAAACGAGCATCTAATTCTCATAAATCAATAAATCTTAGTCAGGTATATGCAGGACTGATGGAAGATACACATATGTCATTCAAAAAGACCTTTGGGAAGAAGCTTGAGCTAATTTGACTGCAGTCCACTCTGACTCTGACTTTCCTGAATGAAAATTAGGAATAGGTTTTCATAGCACATTTTTTTCACTATTTTAGCATGTTTCACTACTCTGGCATGTTAGCAATATGATTTGAAGGATTCAGAATTGGAGTCCAGGAAAGATGGACACGGATTTGGGAGGCAAGAACACGTGGAAAGAGAGGACAGGGAAGTTGGAGATGCGGTGTTCATTTGCAAGGCTGGTGTTTTCTTTTTTATTGTTGTTCAGACGGATGACTGTGGCAGATTTACAGGAGGGAGGGACAGAACCTGGGAGAGAGAGCCGTTAACAATATCAGCTAAAACAGCATACAGGAAGGGATTTGACCTTGAGCAGTCGCCAAGCTGAGGCACCCGATATTTCGGCCCCTGTAGCAAACCCAGAACTGTTCCTTTACTTCTGGCCCCGTCTGCCTGCCTGAGGACATCGGCTGGGCTTGCTCAGACTCAAATCACCCTTGTTCTCAACACCACGCTGGGGCCGGGAGAAAAAGAGTATCAGGGGGAGATACATCAGTGGTCGAGTGAGTGGAACGAAACTGTGTCCAGTAGATTTCCAGGATCTTCACAATTTTGTCTTTTGTTGAACAAGTTTATTTCTTTCCTCAGCAAATGTGAACAATTGTGGCTGTTTCTTTCCCTTCTGACCACATGGGAGAGCTCTGAGTCTCCTACTACCCGTTTCCATCTAGTCCTCCAGAAGTCAAATGTTGCGCGCCGCACGGCTGCTCATTGGAATGAGTTACACCCACTCCCCCACCCCACCGCAACAGAGTGTATTCCTGTTCTTCCAGCTGTTAGTCTCCCTTTGCCCGTTCTGGATAATTATTACATTCTTGGACTGAAAATATTCGGATCCTCCTCTTACTGCTTCTAGCTTTTGTTTAGCCACTGAAAAATTGATATAATTGGATATTCACCGCGCTCTTGATCTGCTCTCTGAACTTGGACTGAGTCACTGCATAAATAAATTTGTTTGTGCAGCAACATAAATTCATCAACATCCTTCCGACTTGTTCAAATATATATTCAGCATCGGTGTAATTCCCGGGATCTCTTCCTGTAATGTTATAATAGAAGAAGTGTATAACATGTACCAGCCACAGAAGGATGATGTAGCCGGATATAGAGAAAAGTAAAATCACATACGTCTTTCTGCTCTCCATCTCTGAGTCAGAGCGACTCTGTCCCTTGCTTTGACCCCTCAGCGCCTCACGGACTCGACTGACCACTAAAATGTGCCTGACAATCAGAAAGTTGAGCAACAGAATTAAAGCAACGGTGTTAATACTGTATCAAGCCAGCTAAATCCCACCCACCCAGGCTCAGAAAAATAGCTTGGCTTGTCGTAACAGCCCCATGGTAGATTGTTGATTATCTCTCCAGGCTCACATATAAAGTAGAAGGGAATGTTTTCCAGGCAGAGCAGAAAGCAGGTTGTTGCTAAAACCACAGTCACAGTTTTCTCGGTGCAATAATTCGTTTTTGGCTTCTGGCAACAAATGGCCACAGATCGATCAAAGGAGAAAGTGACGGTGAACCAGGCAGAACAATCTCTACTTGCATGAAGGAGGACATTGGTAACACTACAGACAGTCGTAATGTTCAGGAAAGATCTCGAGAAATAATTACTGAATAGCCACCATATGACCTCAGTGATAATGAACAGTAGATCGGCCATTTCCATGGCCACCATGTAATAAGCGGTGCAGGTGGAGAGGCCGCACTTTCTCCGGGAAAGGATCACAATCGCCAGCAAATTTGCTGTAGAGTGAAAGAAGGGAAAAGAGATTGGAATGTATTGATCAAACATTCTCTTTGCCTGACACAGACAAGTGAGGGTTCGACTTTAGCACCAAAGCAAGTAGGTTGCGAGTAGGTCAGACGCTAAAATGAGGAGATCGCGACCCCAATTCCAAACGGCCTCCAACCCGCTCCGTACTCCACTTCAGCGTCATACAAAGACCACTGAGATTGGCGATTGGAACCGACCATGCTCTGGGATTGATATCATCCTTTGGGATTGGACCCACCACCGGCTTCTCATTGCAGCCCCTCCGTATAAGAACTCACCTCACCAATATCGCCTGGGATTGAACCCTCATTCCCCAGGATTGGGCCTCACCTCCGATCTAAAACAGCTTCTTCCTGATCTATATCACCCTCCCTCTAACTAATGCTCGGGTTATCAATTCGTCCTGCCGTGCTTTAGCTCCACAAAACTCCCCACCTTTGTAATCCTCTGCAGCCCCGCCAACCGTCCCGACATTTGTAAGCTCCTCCAGCCCTACAACCCTCCCTATCTATAATTTTCTCAATCCTTACAACCTTCCTAATCTCTGTAACATCTTCAGCACTGCAGCCCTCCCCATCTCTGTATTCGGCTCGGCCCCACCACCCTCCCAAACTTATCACCTTCTCCAGCCCTACAAGCCTCCCAATTGTTGTAACCTCCTCCCACAACTGCAACCCTTCAAATCTCTGTAACTTCCCCAAGCCCGACAAGCATCCCTAACTCTGTAGCCTCTACCAACCCAACAACCCTCCATATGTTTGTACCCTCTCCAGACCTACAAACCTCCTTAATTCTGTCAAATGCTTCAGCCCAAAAACCCTCCCTATCTCTGTAACCTCCTTGGTTCCCCTTGTCCTCACTTTTCACCCCATCAGCCTCCATATCCAAAGGATCATCCTCCGCCATTTCCGCCACCTCCAGCGTGATGCCACTACCAGTCGCATCTTCCCCTCCCTTCCCCTGTCAGCATTCCAAAGGGATCGTTCCCTCCGCGACACCCTGGTCCACTCCTCCATTACACCCACCACCTCGTCCCCGTCCCATGGCACCTTCCCCTGCAATTGCAGGAGGTGTAATACCTGCCCATTGACCTCCTCTCTCCTCACTATCCCAGGCCCCAAACATTCCTTTCAGGTGAAGCAGCGATTTACTTGTACTTCTTTCAATGTAGTATACTGTATTCGCTGCTCACAGTGTGGTCTCCTCTAAATTGGGGAGACCAAGCGCAGACTGGGTGACCGCTTTGCGGAACATCTCCGCTCAGTCCGCAAGCAGGACCCTGAGCTTCCGGTGGCTTGCCATTTCAACACTCCCCCCTGCTCTCATGATCACATCGCTGTCCTGGGATTGCTGCAGTGTTCCAGTGAACATCAACGCAAGCTCGAGGAACAGCATCTCATCTACCGATTAGGCACACTACAGCCTGCCGGACTGAACATTGAGTTCAATCATTGCGGAGCATGACAGCCCCCCATTTTACTTTCATTTTTAGTTATTTCTTCTTCCTTTTTTTTTTACTTTCTTTTTTACATTTTTTACAATCTTTTTTTTTGCATTTAATTCATTTCATCTTAGTTTGTTCAGTTTGCTTACCCACTGGTTTTTATTCAGGTTTTCACTTGCTGCTGTTCAATATTCAGTGTATTAACAGCTAATCTGTACTAATGCTTTGTCTTTCAACACACCATTAACATATTGTTTGCCTTTGCTCCGTGACCTTTTGATCAGCTATGTGGCCTGGTCCAATCTCGACCTCCTTTGTTATCTCTTGCCCCACCCCCACCTCACCTACTTATAACCTGTGACTTTTCTAATATTTGTCAGTTCTGAAGAAGGGTCACTGACCCGAAACGTTAACTCTGCTTCTCTTTTCACAGATGCTGCCAGACCTGCTGAGTGGTTCCAGCATTTCTTGTTTTTATCTCTGTAACCTCCTCACTCCTTAAAACCCTCCTATCTCAGTAACCTCCATCAACCCTTACAAACTCACTACCTCTCTTACCTCCTCCAGTCCTATCTCTCTCTGTGCACGTTTCAAGTCCTTGCAAGCTTCCCTTTCTCTGTGACCTTTTCCCACCCCTACAGCCCTCCATACATCCGTTAACCCCCTCCAGTCCCTAAAAACCTCCCGATCTCTGTAACTTCCTCCAAATCTTGCAAACCCCGTACTCTGTAACCTGTGACAGCCCCTACAAACCTTGCTGTCTCTCTACGCTCCTCCAGTCCCAACAATTCTCCCTATCACTTTAATTGTAATCTCTTCCAGCCATACAACCAAGCCTATCTCTGTAACCTGCTCAAGTTCTTACAGCCCTCACTATCTCTATAACCCTGTCCTGCCCTTAAAACCCTCTCTATTTCTGTGACATCCTCCAGCCCCTATAACTCTAAGTATCTGTGTAATCTCCTCGATTGCTCACAGCACGCCCTATGTCTATACTCTCCACAAACTCCCACAATCCTCCCTCCCTCTGTACCATCCTCCAGCTTCTACAATCATCCCTTTCTCTGTTACCTCTTTCAGCCCCTACAACCCTCCTTATCTCTCTAACTCCCTCTAGCTACTTCAATCTTCTAGCTACTTCCTATCTCAATATACTCTTCGAATCGCCACAACCCTCCCTTATCTCCATAACCTACTCCATTCCCTGAAATTATCCTTATCTCTGTGACCTCCTCTAGATCCCCGACAACCCACCCTATCTCTGTTATCTCCTCCAGTCCTTACAATGAGACCTCTTCCACCTCCTACAACCATTCCTCTCTCTGTGACCACCTCTAGCCATACCAATCGCCTCATCTCTGTAACCTCTTCCTGACCCTACAACCCTGCCCCTCTCTGCAACTTTCTCCAGCCCCAACCCTAACCCTATCTATTAAAATTGTTCAAGTTCTTCCAACATCCCCTATCTGTGTAACTTCCTCCCGCCCTACAAAGCTCCCCCAATCTGTGAACTTCTCAAGTCCTTACAGCCCTCCCTATCTCTGTAAACTCCTCCAGCCCCGACAACCCTCCTTATCTCTGTAACCGCCTCCTGCCCGTACAACACTCTCGAACACCGTACTCTCCTCCAGTCCTTAATATCTTTTTAACCTTCACCAACACCTGCAACCCGCATATCTCTCTAACCTCCTCCAGCCACTACGATAGTATCTAATTAATCTCTTCTAGTCCCGACAAAAGTCAATCCCTCTGTAATCTACACCAGTCTTTGAAAATCTCCCTATCTCTGTAACCTCCTCCAGCCTCGCCAACCTTCCCTATCTCTGTAACCACACCCCCTACCCCCACCCCCCCCCACCCCATTCCCTACAACCCTCCCTATCTGTGATCTCTTCACTCCTCAAATTCTGGCCTCTGGCTCAACCCCAATTTTAATTTCTTTTCAATTGTGAACATGCCTTCAGATCCTGGGCCATCACCTCCGGAATTACTTGCCTAAACATCTCCTCCTCACTCGCTCCTCTTTTAAGTTACTGTATAAACGGCCCTCTTTGATCTAGCTTTGTGTCACCTGTCGCGAATATCTCTGTGCATGTTTCGCTGTCAACTTTTATTTGATCACGCTCCTGTGAAGTGCATTGGGTTGGGGTGTTTTATGACGTTCAAGTTTTATTTCAACATGGATTATTGTTGCTTTGATGTGCTAGCTATTACTGAGAAGTGGCTACAAGCTGGTCATGATTGGGATTTCTGTAGGAAGAGTGTAGCTAAAGTAAACATTTGTCCCTTAGAGGGTGAGACTTAGAATTAGTAATGGGAAGCCAGGAAATGGCAGAGACTTTAAACAAGTATTTGTATCTGTTTTTATGGAAAAGACACAACAAAATCCCAACATTAGTAGAAACATAAAGGGTAAAAGGAAGGGATAAACTTTAAAAAAACACGTTCACGATGGAAAAAGCGCTGTGAAGACCCGAGGGCTAAACACTGACAAATCTCCTGGACCTTATGGTCTGAATCATGTCGTCTTAAAATAACTCTGCAGAGATAGTGAATGCATTGATTGAAATCTTCTGAATTTCCCTAGATTCTGTAAAGGTTCCACCGAATGAGGAAACCGCAAATGTGACTCCTCTATTCAAGAAAAGAGGCAGACAAAAATCAGGAAACTATAGGCCAGTTAGTCTAATATCTGTCATCAAGAAAGTGCAGGAATCCATTAAGGGAGCAGTAGCATCATTAAGGGAGGCGTGAAGAGATCACAGATAGGGAGGGTTGCAGGGAATGGGGTGGGGGTGGTGGTGGGGGGGCGTGGTTATAGAGATAGGGAAAGTTGGCGAGGCTGGGGGAGGTGACAAAGATAGGCAGACATTCAAAGACTGGTGTAGATTACAGAGGGATTGACATTTGTAGGGACTAGAAGAGCAGTAGCATTAAGGGATCATTATGCAATCAAGCAGAGTCAACATGGTTTTATGAGAGGGAAACCGTGTTTCATAAATTTATCTGAGGATGTAACAAGCAGGGTGGATGCAGGGGAACTAGTAGATGTAGTGTATTTGGATTTCAAAAGGCCTTCGATCAGGTGCCACCTAAAGGTTTACTTCACAAGATAAGATCTCATGATGACGCAAGTAGTATATTCGTATGGGTGGAGGATTGTACAGCTAACAGAAAATAGATATTCGGAATAAATAGGGCATTTTCTGGTGGGCACACTTTCACCAATGGAGTACCACAAGGATCAGTGCAGGGGTCTCAGTTATTTACAATCGATATCAATGATTTGCATGAAGGTAAGAAGGATGAGTGAGTTGTGGTCATGTTTGTTGACAATACAAAGATAGATAGGAAAGCATGTTGAAAAGAGAATACAACGAGCCTGCAAAGGGATATACACAGGTTAAGTGAGTGGACAAACTTTGACAGATGGAGTATAATGTGGGAAAGTGTGAGGTTATGCACATTGGTGGGAAAAATAGAAAAGCATTACATTATTTAAATGTAGAGAACTGCAGACTGCTTCGGACAAAGGGATCAGGGTGTCCATGTACATGAATCACCAAATGTTACCATGCAGGTACAACAAATATTTAGGAAGGCAAATAGAATATTGGCGTTTATTGCAAGGGGAATGGAGTATAAAACTAGGGAAGTCTTGCTGGAGCTGCACATGGTATTGGCGAGACCCCACTGAGAGAACTGCATGTACAGTTTTGGTCTACTTATAGAAGGAGGATCATACCTGCATTGGAAGCAGTTCAGAAAGGGTTTAATAATTTGATTCCTGGAATGAAAGACTTGTCTATGAGGAAAGGTTGAGCAGGTTAGGCCTATACTCAGTGGAGTTTGGAAGAGTGGGAGGTGATCTTATTGAAACATATAAGATTCTGAGGGGACTGGACATGCTGCATGCTCAAAGGATGCTTCCCCTCGTGCGGGAGTCTAGAACTAGGAGGCACTGTTTCAAAATACGGCCTCTCCCATTGAAGATGGAGATGAGGAGGAAGTTCATCTTTCAAAAGGTCGATAGTCTGTGGGGTTCCCTTCCCCAGAAAGCAGTGGAAGTTGAGTCGTTCAATGTATTCCAAGCTGAGATGGACAGCTTTGTTTAGAGACAAGGGAATCAAGGGTTATGGGGGCAGAAAGGAAAGTGGAGTTCAGACCATAAGCAGTTCAGCCATGATCTTATTGAATGGCTGAGCAGGCTTGAGGGGCCAAATGGCCCTACTCCTGCGGGTATATGTACACAAATGGTTTAAGGTGACAGGGCAAAGTGAGAATGCTGTTAAAGAACCATACGGGATCCTGGGCTTTACTAATAGAGGAACAGAACACAAAAGCAAGGAATTAATTGCAAACCCTATGTACAACACCAGTTAGGCCCAAGCAGGAGTCCACGCATCACACTTGCGGAACAATGTAGAAAATGTGAAGGCCTTGGAGATGGTGTGGGAGAAGATTTACAAGAATGGTACCGGGGATGAGGTACTTCAGTTACGTCGAGATACTAGAGAAACTGTCGGCCAAGCAGAATGTAATATGCGGGAAGTCTGTCTGTCTCAGATTTAAAATTAACAACTGTTTTAGCTTCAACTGCTGTTTGTGGGAGAGAGTTCCAAACCTCTACCACCCTTTGCGGGAAGAAGTCCTTCCTTACATATCTCCTGAATGTTCTGGTCCTTATTGTTAGACTATCCTCTATAGTTTTAGAAACTCCAACCAGTGTAAATAGTTTATTTTTACATAATCTGTCTTTTCCTGTTAATATCTTGAAGACTTCGATCAGATCACCCCTTAACCTTCTAAATTATAGCGAAAACAGGCCTAATTAGTGTAATTTCTCCTCGTAACTTTACCCCTGTAGTTCAGATATCATTCTTGTAAACCTACGTTGCACTCCCTCCAAGTTCAATACATCCTTCCTGAGGTGTGGTGCCCAGAACTGCTCACAGTACTCCAAGTGGGGTCTAAGCAGGGTTTTGTACAGCTGCAGCATAACCTCTGTGTCTTTATACTCCAATCCTCTAGATATAAACTCGAGCATTCCATTAGCCTTTTTGATTTTTTCTGCACTTGTTCGTGGCATTTTAAAGATCTATGCACCTGAACCCCCAAGTCTATTTGACATTCACTGTACTTAAGCTCTTCCCATTTAGAAAGTACCCTGCTCTATCCTTTTTTGGTCCAAAATGGATAATCTCACAATTGTCGCATTGAAATCCATCTGTCACGGTTTTGCCCACTCACCTAGTCTGTCAATTTCTTTGCAATTGTATGTCACCATCGATTGGGGTGGCGCAATGGTTAGCACCGCAGCCTCACAGCTCCAGCGCTCGTGTTCAGTTCTGGGTACTGCTTGTGCGGCGTTTGCAAGTTCTCCCTGTAACTGCATGGGTTTACTCCCACATGCCAAAGGCTTGTGGGTTGATAGGCAAATTGGCCATTGTTTTAAAAAATAACCCTAGTGGTGGTAGGATAATTGTGGGGATGTGAGAGGGAAAATGGGATTAATGTCGAGTTAGTATAAATGGGTGGTTGATGGCTGGCGTGGACTCGGTGGGACGAAGGCCCAGCTGCAGTGCTGTATCTCTCTATGACTCTGTCTAGCTCTCATTTTCTTTTGTTTGCAGCTCTGTCCAGGGATCCACGTCACAGGATGTATCTGCGCTAGTGAAGTTGAAAGAAAGGGTAGGTGATGGTGCACCCTCTGGGGCAGTGTTATCCTCTTCCTACCCAGAGGATGAGATAGGGGCCTCGCACCTTCCAGGTTCTCAAATGCAGGCATCTGCTGTGGACACACAAAGGCACATTAAGCATGAGTTTCACATGTGTTCACACACTTTAATTGGGTGTGCACACATGGCTGCAAGACTGAAGATGACACTTCACCTCAATGCCTTGAAGATTCTGCCTTCCACCTCTCTCGAGTTTGGGTAGCCTCCTCTTCAACTGGTGTAAGGATTCCAATGTTTGGGCCGCCTCCACCTGTCTTGTCGCACTGCCGCTCGCTGTGGGTTCATTTGTCCTTTAGGAGACAATTCAGATTGCATGAGATTTCATAAGATGCATCACAATGATTCTAAACATGCATCGACATCGTTGATTCAGTACTGGCTTTCACAAGACACAGCCAAACACATCAACTATACAAATCATCAGTTTTGCACACAATATTTTCATGGATGCGCCAAGTGCCAAGGTTGCTCACTCATTTCGCTGCATGCCTGTTTGCTCTCTACATAAAAATTATGGAAAAAAGGAGGAAAACGATGGAACAGCTCCATGAAACCACTAAACTTAGTGCTACGACCAGGTGACAAATGTCTCTAGGGTTAATTTGCTTTCTTTCCTTGTCTTACAGTAACAGGGATTAATTTTAAACAAACTGTTTTTGAGCACCCGTTATTGTGAATCCTTGCTCACAATTTTCCAATTATAAGGCAAAGAAATGAGCACACCAGGTTTTCTCAGGTTTAAAGAATAAAAAATGAAATTTATTAAATCTTAAACTTAAATATTGTTCATGCCTATCGATATACAGCGCACCCAAGTTAGCATGCACATGTGATATACATATGCGGATAGGGACAGAAAAGTGAAGAAGAAAAGATAAGATGGAACAATTGTAGGCAATATCTTGTTACAGTGCCTCGAGCTCACTGTTTAGTCCTTTTGTAAGTAGTCTTACTTTCATCGGGGCTCAGTCTTCCTCTAAAACCTTGTTCACGTAGGAGAATTTTCTCTCTTTGACTCTATCACATCAAAGGCGGAAACAAAATCACCCGTGGGATGAAGATAAGCCGACATAGGCACATCAGGTAGTAAGGGCAAGGGAAGACGGAAGGGATGGTGAGAATGAGGCAAACGGAGGCCTGAACAATTCCCAAATTGAACCTCCTACTATCAGGTTCTATAACACTCAATTATTTGTGTATAGTGTGCTTTCATATCTGGATGCAGAACAATTAGGAGACATAACAGGCCTACTCAGAGCATTTAAAGGGAACTGTAGTGACAAACCAGGATGTGAACCTTAGCCATATATGATATGGATGTAGGAGAATGAACTTCTGCAAAACAGCATCTTTGTTGCTTAGGTCCAGGGAAAAGCAGAAATCCAACACATCTTGGAAAACTGTCGAATTGAATCCAGTCGAATCAGTTAGAATTGCGCAGTCGTTTCATTACAAAAGTCTGATAGTTAAACTAGATGTTGCATAAACTACAGAAAGTTTTATGCAGCACCAAAGTCGGACTCCGACCCAATGCCTCGACTGGAAGCATGTATTGTCAGAGTTGTCAGAGCCACGTTTCCTACCAAAAAATATTTGTTAAAGGGATACTGGCAGGTTACTCTAATATCCCGAGCTAAAGAAATATCGGCCTTTTATCACACGGAACAGTCCTTTACAATGCCGAGTGATGACATTCAGGCTAACATTTGCCCCATCATCTTTCCAGAGACGAATGAACGAAGTGGTAGCCAGTGCTCATAACTGGGTCGATTGCCGTGATGATGTGCTGGTATACAGTGACACCTGAAAGGACCACTAGGAACAACTGGAATCTCTGCTTAGAAAATTACATTCGGCTGATTTGGTGTTAAACCCTGCCAAAAGTGATTTGAAAAAGCTTGGGCAAACTACCTAGGGCACATATTAGAGCCAGGACAAGTGTTACCAAGAATAGTAAAAGGTACCCCACCCCTAACACGAAGCGAGAAATCATGAGATTTCTGGAGATGTGTGGTTTCTACCGCAATTAAGTACCAAATGTTAGAAATGCAGCTGCTCCACGAGACAAATGTGCTATAAAAGAATGCCAATATAGTACACTCAGGGGGTGGACGGTGGTACCACGCATCCTTTGACAGGATGAAAGCAATTTTGATCAATGAACGAATGTTGACTGCCCCAAATCTCAATAACCTCTTCATGGTAGCGATTGATGCTGATAACCTGGGGGTAGGTGCAGTCCTGCTACAAGAAGATGAATCGAACATGGGAAAGTCGTGGTGCATCACTCCATGAAGCTAGATCGCCACTGAAATAAATACTTTACAGAGGAAAAAAGAAGTCTGGACGTTCTACTAGCTCTTAAACATTTGGAATTATATGTCCACCACTGCTCCAGGGAGACACTGGAATATTCTGATCGTGACCCATTAACTTTTGGGGACAAATTCCAAAACAGAATGGTGAACTATTTCGATGGAGTTTACGATTGCAGCCTTACAACTTAAAGTTTATACACATTTCACGGAAAAATAATGTAATTTTCAATGCTTTGTCTAGAGTTTAACTTAGCTTTGAGTTATCAGAATGCAAAGATATTACAGGCCATAACTGTATTAGTTACAGGTAAAGAGTGAATGAGAATGATTCTGTAAATGTACTTTACTACTTTTTTCCATGTTAAATTTGTTTTTCCACACTTTATAATGAATCACATTTAAAAATGGCGTTTCATTCCTCCAAGGGCAGAGGTTCTGTGAAAGTATTTTCAATATTCATACTTTTAAGGAGTTATACTTACAAGACTCAGGAAAATACATGCGGAGATGCCAGACATGTTTTAACGAAAAAAGGCTCACTAGAAGGACACGTGGCACTTAATTAAAAATACAAAATGGACGTCACTTGTGTTAAGCTAATTTATCAATGGGAACCTTGTTGACTGTTGAACTGTTTTGACTTAGAGAAGTCCTATGTCTGGGTTCATGGCTCAGGTGTCCTGGTTTTGTTTTTGGATATTGTTTCGAGTTCAGTTGGGGAATGCCCGCTAAGAGAGAAGCTACTAACTCAGACTTTCCACCTGTTTTGACAACTTTTTATAAGAATCCAATGTGATGCATGACACCCCTGATGCAGTAGTTTTCTAGGAAAGCCTGCAAGATTATTCCTGAACGTCACTTGAACAGAACTGTTCCAGAAAGATCTCAGTGACAGTCGTCGACGTGTAGCTGGACACTGGATGAAAGAGCCATCTGGAACATTCCACATCTTATCCTCTACCTTCAAGACCTAACAACTATTTGACCAAAGAATTATTATTTTTTTTGGCAAGTTGATCTCCGCAGAGAAAGCTTCTTTTTTTCTCTTTAAGTGGTATGTGTGTGCGTGTGTTTTGGGTTGTTTGGGAGAGAATATATTTATCTTTACATATTTCAACCTATGTGTTGATAAGCTGTGCATCGTTATTGAATATTCATGTTTTATAATAAATTACTAAATCTGTTCGTTATCAAAGAAACCTGATTGATGGATTTGTGTTCTGAAACTAAACGAGATAATGTATAGAATTGGCTGTATCAGCAACTGTGTAAATAAAAATAAAATAAAACTGGAGATGTGGAATTAGAGAAAGGCCTGTTGGTGTAATATTTTAGAATTTCCATATTATAATCCATCTGCCAGGTTTTTGCTCACTCAGGCAACCTATCTATATCCTTTTACAGGCACTTTATATCCTTCTGAACACTTGCTGTGCTATCTATCTTTATATCATGAGCAAATTTTTGCTTTGATGACTTTGGTCCATTCATCGAAAGCACTAGTAAAAGTTGTAAACATTTGGGGATCCAGCACATATCACTTGGCAACTGACTCGTTACAGTTTGGCATCATGAAAATGACCTGTTCAACCAGACTCGCTGTTTCTTGTCAGTTAGTCAATTCTCTATCCATGTTAATATATTACCCACAGCAGGATGAGCCCTTATCTTGTGTATTAACCTTTTATGTGGCTCGTTAGCGAATGCCTTTTTGCAATCCAAATTCATGACATCCAGTTGTTCCCCTTTATTCACCCTGCTATTACATCCTCAGGTAACCCGAATACATTTGTCAAACAGAATTTCCCTTTCATGAAGCCATGTTCACCTGCATGATCGTATTATGATTTTCCAAATGTCCTAATCCGACTTCCTTAATAATGAATTCCAGCATTTTCCTAATGACAGATGTTTTACTAACTGGCCTATAGTTTCCTGCTTTCTGACATCGCTTTCCGTTTTTCAGCAGGGCTTAAATGTCCTGAAGCCTTTTATTTAGAGCTACTTTTGTGCAAACATACACCAATTTGGACACTAGCCAATGCTGTTTCCCAATTGTGTTAGCCATTGTAAAATATAACGGTTATGGCTACAAGGAAGTCTACATACAGAATGATACTCAAAGTTGTCTACAGGAACGGCTCATCTCTTGAGATGTCCCTCGGAACGAGTTGATAACTGCTGATATTTGCTGCAACGTAATGGATTTATATATATAGTATTCACCATTAAATTTTGCGAGATTGCAGTTTAATACTAACATTTGTAGTCTGGAGTTCCATTAAATTATTGTTATTTCTCTTCTTTTAGTATTAGGGAAACCTGGGTAATCTCTGTTTTATTTACAGTGAAAACGATCATTGCCTTCATGTCTTATGAGTTACAGAATCAACTGTGAATGCAGGAATAGCTGGTGCGAAGAGCGCAAACAGTTAAGGTAGGCCTAGACACAGAACTTACCATGCCTATGGTTGGAAAGATACTTATGCAGTTCCTGCTTGTGTGGCTTTTGGTATGCGTGTTTGGGCCATGCTCAGCGTTGGGCAGAGACAAGGCAGCGAGCGTGATTAGGGGTCATTTAGCAATTAGCTATGCCTTCTTCGCGATGGACAGTAATGAGCAATATAAATATGAATTGCACTTTGTAAACTGCTTCTCGGATAGTGTAAAGTATTCATTCATTATTTTATACAGAATCACAGAATTACAGCATCGTGACAGTGCAGAAGGAAGCCATTCGGCCCATCGTCTTCGCACTGGCTCTCCGAATGGGCAATTCCCTACGTTCCATTTCCCTGCCTTCTGTCCATAGTCCTGCACATTCTTCCTTGTCATCTAACTGCCTAAATCGCTTTGAAATGCTTCAATTGCACCTGCCTCCACCACGTCACCAGACTCTAAACAATTGCTACATGAAAAAGATTTTCCTCATGTCACTTTTGCTTGTCTTACCAAATTCTTTAAATCTGTGCCCTCTCGTTAGCGATCCTTTCACAAGTGGGAACAGTTTCTCTCTGTCTAATCTGTTCAAACGCCTTACTATTTTGAATGCCTCGACCAAATCACCTATCAGCCTTCTCTTCTCCAAGGAAAGCAGTCCTAAACTCTCCAATCTATCTTCATAACTGAAATTTCTCATCCCTGGAATCAATCAAGTCTGAGTTGAATGATCAGCCATGATCATAATGAATTGTGGAGCAGGCTAAAAGGGCCGATTTGTTTACTCCTGCTCCTATTTTCTTTGTTTCTATTCTCCAGAAGCTTTTCTGTACTCTCTGCAACGCTCTCACGTCTGTCCTAACGTGTGGCGCCCAGAACTGAGGCTGAACTAGCGTCTTAAACAAGTTCAACATAACTTCCTTGCTCTTGTACTCTAGGTCCCTATTAATAAAGCCCAGGATACTGCACGCTTTACTAACCACTCTCTCAACCTGTTTCGCCACCTTTAATTAATTATGTACATATACATAAAGGTCCCTCTGCTCCAGCACCCCCTTTAGAATTGTACCCTTTATTCTATATTGTCTCTCCGTGCTCTTTCTACCAAAATTAATCACGTCACATTCTCTGCATTATCTGCCACCTGTTTGCCCATTCAACCAACCTGTCTACGTCATTTTAAAGTTCTAAACTATCCTCCTCACAGTTCATAATGATTCCAAGTTTCCTATCATCTGCAAACTTTGAGATTGTGCCTTGTACACCAATGTCCAGGTAATTAATTTATAGATAGGAAAGCAAGGCTCCCAACACTGATCCCTGGGGAACTCCACTACAAACCTTCTTTCAGCCCAAAAGAATATCCCTTAACCACTACTCTGTGTTACCTCACACTCAACCAATTATTTATACAAAGTAATTCATGACAACGCTACGTCATCGCACACGTCATCAGGATGCGCCGCGGTGCGCACATGCGCAGACGGTCTCATGCCCCCTGCGCATGCGCTGCGGCCCGGCTTGCCAGGACCGCTTTGCGCATGCGCTGATGACGCGATACGCGCATGCGCACACAGTCTCCTAATCTCTGCGCATGCGCTGCGATCCGACCTGCTAGGACCGTTGTGCGCATGCGCAGATGACGTCATCGCGTTATTTTGTCTTCCTCGGGTACGCGCCAGTTTGGCCTCTGCGCATTCGTCTAAGCTTCGGTGTGACTTTTTGAAAGTGGAAGGAGGAGAGGTTTCGTCGGGCATTTTTTCGCATTTTATCTGAATTATTTACTCATTTTGGAGACTTGCTACATTTTTATTTGACACAGGAGATTGTTCCAAGGTAAGCTGCTCTGCCTTTGTTTGTTGCTCTGAAAACATTTCCATTGTCTGGACCACCGCATGTTCTCCAGCCCCTGTTGTGAGTTGCTCTGAATACATTTCCATTGTCTGGGCCACCGCATGTTCTCCGGTCCCTGTTGTGAGTTGTTGTGTGCAGGCAGTACATGTGCTGCAACCTACCATCTTAACGGTCACTTTCGTTTTTGTAACTTTTTAATGGAGTGCATTCTGTATTTCTTATCTCATCTCATGTTTCCCGTGTGGTCCCTTAATAGCCTTCCTGAACCTTAAACTTCGGTCTTGGCAACGTCAGTAGATTCCACAGAGCAGTTCCTTGCCACCTTCACAACCCAGGAGTTCGAGAGTTATGACGACTTCAGCAGTAAACTTGAGATGTTTCAGCAGGTAGCATGGTCTGCAGGCACATCCTGTGATGTGCCTTGTTATGTTTCACTATGTTAACAATGCTATTTAAATGTGCTTTACTGTTGTGCTTCCAGGCAACGGGGAGTCTATTTAAAAAAGTGAGCACCCATACGCTGGACGAGATTGTGGGTGTTTTTGTTGATTTCATGGGATCCAGCGCCTGCCGCGTGAGATCAGCCATTGTGGATAAAGACATCAATGAGATCAATGCGATCAGAAAGCATCTCCCAGCTGCAACGGTTCTCCTCTGTCAGTTCCATGTGATGCAGAGCATGAGGAGGAAGATCAGCAGCTACCCACTGAATGGTGAACTGAGGGATCAGTTGTTTATGATCTGCAAGGAAATGGTTCATGCACCTTTGGAGAAGTTCACTAGTTGTGTAGAAAGGATTGGACACCTCTACCCACCTCTGCAGGACTACCTGCTTACAAACTGGATTCCACAGAAGGATATGTGGGCAGCATGTTCACGCAGTAAAGTCCTAACGTTTGGGAACAACACCAACAATCGCATTGAGTCAGAGAATTGCAAGATAAAGCACCTGCTCCACTCCTCCTCATCCATGAAGGAATGCATCTCAGCGCTGATCTTCCACAATAGTGTCCTGGATCGGGAGCGTGCCGATTACACATTCCTGCAGGGAGCCTCTTTCAAGCGCATCGCAAAGGCGCCAGCAGATCTGCAATCATTTTACACGGGATTCACCGGTCATGCTATGAAGCTGATCCATCAGGATCATAGCCACATTCAGCGAGTACATGTCAAGGAGCAGGATGAAGGCACAGTGACTGTGATTTCTGGCGCCAAACAGTACACACTGCAGATACATGATGGCCAGGCTACCTGCAGCTGCATCTTCTCCATTCAGACTTTGTTGCCCTGCAAACATGCTGTTGTTGTGCAGAGGCATCTGGGTCTGCCTTTGGACAGGCTCGCCCCCAGTTGTCGCTGGCGTGCATCTCAGACACCAACAACGACAGGCATGGCTGCTGCCATTGTGATTACAGAGGAACAGCCAAGGCCCCTCAGTCACAATGAAAAATACCGCTTGCTTTCAGATCAATTGTACCAGCTACAACAAGCCGTTCTGCAGAGTGGAACGGCAGCATTCATGAGGAGACTGGACTGGCTGCGGCAACAAACTCTCCGCTGGCAGCAAGGACTGGCTGATGAGATGGAGCCATTTACTATGCCCAACAATTGCCCGGAAGCACCTTCGGATGGAGGTGGCCGCGCGCTGGACATCAGTCACGTGTCACAAACCCTGGATCCTGAGCGTCTCACCCCCTGGCCTAATGATCTGATGGACCATACATATGCCTGCCTGTTCAAATCTCCACTTCCCCTACCTGCGGTATCCTCTCCTTGCTGCTCAGTTACACAGTCACCTGCTCCTACACCCATCAGGGCAGGGCACATGGGCACACAGTTACCTGCTCCTACACCCATCAGAGCAGTGCTCATGAACACACAGTTATCTGCTCCGACACCCATCAGAGCAGTTCACATGGGCACACAGTTACCTGCTCCTACACCCATCAGGGCAGTGCACATGGGCACACAGTTACCTGCTCCTACACCTATCAGGGCAGTGCACATGGGCACACAGTTACCTGCTCCTACACCCATCAGAGCAGTGCTCATGAACACACAGTTATCTGCTCCGACACCCATCAGAGCAGTTCACATGGGCACACAGTTACCTGCTCCTACACCCATCAGGGCAGTGCACATGGACACACAGTTACCTGCTCCTACACCCATCAGAGCAGTGCTCATGGACACACAGCCACCTGTTTCCCCATCCGACGTTGAAACAACCATGCAGAGCCTTGTGAGACTCCGCAATTGCCAGTTGCTGCCTCTCAAGCAGAGAGGGCGTCCAAAGGGGTCAAGCACTTGGGGAACATTCAGCAAGAAGAGACTGAGCACTAAAAGAAACAAGCATGCCGTGTCCAGTGGTAGCAGAAATGTGAATGCTCTTGCTGTGAACACAACTGGTGATAGTAGTAGGCAGGATTAAATGAGAATGCATGGAAAGACGCACGAGTAACATAACCACTAGCAGGGAACTGCTGGGCTAAATGGCCAGCTTTATGTTCATAGCCCAACATTGACTGGGATTCACTTAGTGTTAGAGGTCTAGATGGAGCAGAATTTGTAAGGAGCATCCAGGAGGGTTTTCCAGAGCAGTATGTAAATAGTCCAACTCGGGAAGGGGCCATACTGGACCTGGTGTTGAGGAATGAGCCCGGCCAGGTGGTTGAAGTTTCAGTCGCGGACTACTTTGGGAATAGTGATCACAATTCCGTTAGCTTTAAAATACTCATGGACAAAGACGAGAGTGGTCCTAAAGGAAGAGTGCTAAATTGGGGGAAGGCCAACTATACCAAAATTCGGCAGGAGCTGGGGAATGTAGATTGGGAGCAGCTGTTTGAAGGTAAATCCACATGTGATATGTGGGAGGCTTTTAAAGAGAGGTTGATTAGCGTGCAGGAGAGACATGTTCCTGTGAAAATGAGGGATAGAAATGGCAAGATTAGGGAACCATGGATGACAGGTGAAATTGTGAGACTAGCTAAGAGGAAAAAGGAAGCATACATCAGGTCTAGGTGGCTGATGAAAGACGAAGCTTTGAAAGAATATCGGGAGTGTAGGACCAATCTGAAACGAGGAATAAAGAGGGCTAAAAGGGGTCATGAAATATCTTTAGCAAACAGGGTTAAAGAAAATCCCAAAGCCTTTTATTCATATATAAGGAGAAAGAGGGTAACTAGAGAAAGGATTGGCCCACTAAAGGACAAAGGAGGAATGTTATGCTTGGACTCAGAGAAAATGGGTGAGATTCTAAATGAATACTTTGCATCGGTATTCACCGAGGAGAGGGACATGACGGATGTTGAGGTTAGGAATAGATGTTTGATTACTCTAGGTCATGTCGGCATAAGGAGGGAGGAAGTATTGGGTATTCTAAAGGGCATTAAGGTGGACAAGTCCCCAGGTCCGGATGGGATCTATCCCAGGTTACTGAGGGAAGCGAGAGAGGAAATAGCTGGGGCCTCAACAGATATCTTTGCAGCATCCTTAAACACGGGTGAGGTCCCGGAGGACTGGAGAATTGCTAATGTTGTCCCCTTGTTTAAGAAGGGTAGCAGGGATAATCCAGGTAATTATAGACCGGTGAGCCTGACGTCAGTGGTAGGGAAGCTGCTGGTGAAGATACTGAGGGATAGGATCTATTCCCATTTGGAAGAAAATGGGCTTATCAGTGATAGGCAACATGGTTTTGTGCAGGGAAGGTCATGTCTTACCAACTTAATAGAATTCTTTGAGGAAGTGACAAAGTTGATTGATGAGGGAAGGGCTGTCGATGTCATATACATGGACCTCAGTAAGGCGTTTGATAAGGTTCCCCATGGCAGGCTGATGGAGAAAGTGAAGGCGCATGGGGTCCAAGGTGTACTAGCAAAATGGATAAAGAACTGGCTGGGCAACAGGAGACAGAGAGTAGCAGTAGAAGGGAGTTTCTCAAAATGGAGACGTGTGACCAGTGGTGTTCCACAGGGATCCGTGCTGGGACCACTGTTGTTTGTGATATACATTAATGATTTGGAGGAAAGTATAGGTGGACTGATTAGCAAGTTTGCAGACGACACTAAGATTGGGGGAGTAGCAGATAGTGAAGGGGACTGTCAGCGAATACAGAAGAATATAGATAGATTGGAGAGTTGGGCAGAGAAATGGCAGATGGAATTCAATCAGGGCAAATGCGAGGTGATGCATTTTGGAAGATCCAATTCAAGAGTGAACTATACAGTAAATGGAAAAGTCCTGGGGAAAATTGATGTCCAGAGAGATTTGGGTGTTCAGGTCCACTGTTCCCTGAAGATGGCAACACAGGTAAATAGAGTGGTCAAGAAGGCATACGGCATGCTTTCCTTCATCGGACGGGGTATTGAGTACAAGAGTTGGCAGGTCATGTTACAGTTGTATAGGACTTTGGTTCGGCCACATTTGGAATACTGCGTACAGTTCTGGTCGCCACATTACCAAAAGGATGTGGATGCTTTGGAGAGGGTGCAGAGGAGGTTCACCACGATGTTGCCTGGTATGGAGGGCGCTAGCTATGAAGAGAGGTTGAGTAGATTAGGATTATTTTCACTAGAAAGACGGAGGTTGAGGGGGGACCTGATTGAGGTGTACAAAATCATGAGAGGTATAGACAGGGTGGATAGCAAGAGGCTTTTTCCCAGAGTGGGGGATTCAATTACTAGAGGACACGAGTTCAAAGTGAAAGGGGAAAAGTTTAGGGGGGATATGCGTGGAAAGTTCTTTACGCAGAGGGTGGTGGGTGCCTGGAACGCGTTGCCAGCGGAGGTGGTAGATGCGGGCACGATGGCGTCTTTTAAGATGTATCTAGACAGATACATGAATGGGCAGGAAGAAAAGAGATACAGAACCTTAGAAAATAGGCGACATGTTTAGAGAGAGTATCTGGATCGGCGCAGGCTTGGAGGGCCGAAGGGCCTGTTCCTGTGCTATAATTATCTTTGTTCTTTGTTCTTTGCTTCTTTTCCAGCACCCTCACATCATTCATGTTTTCCCTGAGAGCAGCATTTAACCATCACAAGATAGGGGCAGTAACATCATCCGGCCTCCTACAGCTGAGGTTCATACTAAGTGATTCATTGGCGGTGTTATCAGTACATGCCTTTACCGCAGAACACAAAGCATGCTCAACAGTAATTCCATTGGAGGGAGGAAAGCTCTGACACTGATGCTCTTCCCTTATTTTCTTTCATGTAAAACGTGCCCTTGAGAAAAGAATCCTTGACACTTAAGGACGGCATTCAAGCAAAGGAGGCAGTGCGGGAGAGGACGCAAGGATGTGCTGATTCCTGCATCTGAGCTGGGTAATAAGTGCTTCATTGGTGACGTTATCAATTGGTGCCTTCACTGCAGAACTTAAAAAGGTGTGCACAACAGTAATTTCAGTGGATGGAGGGAGGCAAGCTCTGACACTGATTTGCTTTATTTCTTTTCATGTCAAACGTGTCCTTGAGAAAACCATCCTTGACACTTAAGGGTGGCATTCAAGCAAAGGACGCATTGCGGGAGAGGACGCAAGGATGTGCTGATTCCTGCATCTGAGGTGGGTAATAAGTGCTTCATTGGCGACGTTATCAATTGGTTCCTTCACTGCAGAACTTAAAAAGGTGTGCGCAACAGTAATTGCAGTGGATGGAGGGAGGCAAGCTCTGACTCTGATTTGCTTTATTTCTTTTCATGTAAAACATGCCGTCGAGAAAACAATCCTTGAGACTTAAGGTCAGCATTCAAGCAACGAAGGCAACTGGATCATGCTGCGGAGCTCATCACGATGTGGAAAGGAACATTGCATTTATGGATGAATTGGGAATGCACATTGGGATGCGCTTGGGGAACATTCACCAAGAATAGACTGAGCTCAGACTCTTGTGACTTTGCCTTCTTCACATGGACAATACAGTAGTGGAATAGAGAGCCAAGCGTTCATTCACCACAAGGCTCTCCAGGAACAATCTCTTTAGCTGTGCATAGCAGAGACTCGGCCTGTCTGTCTCACGGGAATGCTGGACACAACACTCATGTCTCCATGCACAGCAGTTCCTCGGATACTTAATGAACTTAATAAAACTTTTCAATAATTAAACCCAGAATTGTTGAGGTTTTGTTTTGCATGATATTTCCCCGACTTTGCAACTGCACTTCAGATATTCAACTATGGTGGAGGGGTAGAGGGGGAGGGGTGCGTGAAGAGGGGGAGGGGTGGGTGAAGAGGGGGAGGGGTGGGTGAAGAGGGGGCGGGGTGGGGAGAGCGTGGAGGGGTGGGGAGATGGAGCATGCAAAATGCAGGGACCAGACAGTTGCAATGCCTGAAGTACTGTGGAGAAGTAGAGAAAGCAACTGGATAGGGGAGAAAGCAACTGGATTGGGCATCCGCAGCTGGAGGGAATGGCTGAATGGAGAGGGCCGGAGGCGAGAAGCCGTAGAGAGCCGCGGGGAGCGAGCGTGCGAAGACCTTGGTGTCACCGGGTCCAGGGACTGGCCAGTAAGTCTTTTGCTGTTGTGTTTATGGCGCATGCACCGAAAAAGGCACACCTCTTCCGTTCCGCTGCTCCCCCCCCACTCTCTCCCCTTCCTCCCTCTCCCCCCAGCTCTCCCCCTCCCCCCTTCCTTACCCCTCCCTCTCCCTCTTTCTCCCCCCTCCCCCCACTCCCTCTCCCTCTTTCTCCCCCTCCCCCCTTCCTTACCCCTCCCTCTCCCTCTTTCTCCCCCCTCCCTCTCCCTCTTTCTCCCCTCTCCCTGTCCCTCTTTCTCCCCCCTCCCTCTCCCTCTTTCTCTTTCTCCACCCCCCCGCCCCCCGGCACCGCTACCGCTGGTCTCAGCGCGCTGCTGTCCCCGGCCCCGGCACTGCTGTCCCCGGCCCCCGCGCTGCTGTCCCCGGCCCCCGCGCTGCTCTCCCCGGCCCCCGCGCTGCTGTCCCCGGCCCCCGCGCTGCTGTCACCGGCCCCCGCGCTGCTGTCCCCGGCCCCTGCGCTGATCTCCCTGGCCTCCGCGCTGCTCTCCCCGGCCCGCTCCACTCTCTCACTCCGGCCATTGTATTCTGCCACGTGTTTGTTAGGTTTCATCTCTGTGATTCTTTGAGCAGTGCCATCTTTAGTCCTGGCAGCTGCAACAGTCGCAAGCTGTGACGTTTTCGTGGCAAATGCTGTATTTGCGCATGTGCCAAAACAGCGCCACCTACCGATCGCGTTGTCAACAATTGCGGTCTTATTTATACATGTTGCGATTGTCCCTTTTATTCAATGAGCTACAGGTTTGCTCCCAGATCTGTTGTGTTCACTGTATAAAATGTCTAAGTACAAATGAAAGAAGTTACCAATATCGTGTCACATATGAACTATTTAACAGACTGTTTTAAATGTCCAGCTTTATGACAGATGCTGAGTTACACAGCATAAAAATCAAAGAAACAAGGCATTCGGCCCAACCTGTCCATGATGGCGATCATGCTCCAGTTAATCCTCCTTCACTCTTTCCTCATCTAAATCCATCATCATAACTTTCTATTCTCTTGTCATTCGTTCGGGCATGGTGCCTCTCCTTAAATACATCTGTAATATTCTCATCAACCGTTCCTTGTTGACTCGAGTTGCACCTTCCTTCCATCTCTAATGCAAGAAGATTCTTCAGAACTCTCTATTTGATTTCTTGGAGACGATCTTATATGGATACCCTCGGGTTTTGCACTTCCCTACAAGTGGAAACATTCTGGGTTGGAATTTGTTGTCCCACCACTGCAGGAAGTGATGACCACTCTGCACGGGACCCACACAAATGCACCATTGCAACACGCGGAGGGTGGCCAATTGGCATATTCATGACGTGACAAGGCAGCATCAGCGACACAGTCTCCTGTGTCACATGATGCAGGGTTAAGTACTCGTGTCATTTGTAAAACTCTACCAGCCCTGCAGACGGTTAAATAAAATGCAAAGTTGACCCCTTCCCCCTTCCCTATACGAATATTGCAGAGCTGAGTGCTTCCACACATTAGTGGTGCCAGCCTTCATTGGACGCAAAAAGACTGGCAGTCGAGCACCATATGTTGCACTGAACTGAAGGTAAGTTCATTGTGGGTTATATCTAAATTCATGCAAAGATCGAATTCGAATATGGAAAGCATGATACCATCATAGAGCGGTGGAGGGGCCGCCAGGGCAATTCTGGTGACAGTTTCTGTGGGGGCCGCTGTTGCTCCAATTCTCAGCTGTGCCCTGTCACGGAAGCCGATGACTGGCTGGGTACAATATCCTTAAATCTGTCCACATATACTCCAGAAGAATGTTTCACACTCTTAAATATCTCTGTTATGTCAATACTCAACCTTTCGTTTTCAAGGGAAAAGTCCACATCCTGTTCGTTCTCCAGGTATAGGTATGCACTTACGTTTCTGGAACCGCTTGTGAATATTTTTGTACCCTCTCAATCACTTCTGTATCATTCTATGAATATGCCAACCTGCATTTTACACGTTACTCCAGGTCTGGTATAACCAGCATAAAGTATTATACATAGCTTTATATCCCTCAAACAACAAAATTCAGACAGTCGTTTGTCGTTTGATGACTTCTTACGCTGTGTCGATACATTTAGAGATTTCTGTATGTGTTCTCCCAAATGCTATTCACCTCTACACCATCTAGTTTCTTAGTTCGCAAGTTGAGTTTATTTGTTCTAATGATAGGAGCGTGGCTGTCAAGGTCAGCATTTAACCCCCATTTCTAATTTTGGCCCACCAACAGTGAAGAAACGCTGCGAGAGCTCCAGATCAGGTTGGTGCGTGGTTTGGAAGGCAAAATGCAGGGTGTGGTGTTCACATTCATTTGAGGTGTTACATTAGATTTAGCTATTATATTAGTTTAAGATCGTGCATCCGTTTGACGGACTGTGTTTGTTTAAGGTGCTTAACTGGGTTGAGATGCTGTATTTGTTAAAGAGACTGCACTGGTTTGAGGGGTAGCATTAGGGCAGCACAGTGGCGCAGTGGTTAGCACTGCTGCCTCACAGCTCCAGCGACCCGGTTTCAGTTCTGGGAACTGTTCCCCTGGAGTGTGCAAGTTTTCCCTGTGACTGCGTGGGTTTCCGGTGGGTGCTCCTGTTTCATCCCAGATCCAAAGACCTGCTGTTTGACAGGTAAATCGACTTTGATAAATTTCCCCGAGTGTCGGTTGGCGGTAGGAGAATTGTGGGGATATGGGGTTAATGTAGGAATAATATAAATGGGTGGTTGTTGGTTGGCACAGTCTCGGTGGGCCGAAGGGCCTGTTTCATGGAACATAGAACAGTACAGCACAGTACAGGCCCTTCGGCCCACGCTGTTGTGCCGACCATTCAACCTACTCTAAGATCAAACTGCCTACATACACTTCCTTCTACTATCATCCATTTACCTATCCAAGAGTCGCTTAAATGTCCATAATGTATCTGCTTATACTACCACCGTTGGCAGTGCATTCAACGTACCCACCACTCTCTGTGTAAAGAACCTACAAAGAACAAAGGACAAAGAAATTTACAGCACAGGAACAGCCCCTTCGGCCCTCCAAGCCTGCGCCGATCCAGATCCTCTATCTAAACATGTCACCTATTTTCTACCTCTGACATCTCCCCTAAACCTTCCTCCAATCACCTTAAAATTATGCCCACTGGTGATCGCCCTTTCCCCCTGGGAAAAAGTATCTGGATATCCACTCTATCTATTCCTCTCATCTTCTTGTACACCTCTATCAAGTCACCTCTTATCCTTCTTCTCTCCAATGAGAAAAGCCCTAGCTCCCTCAACCTTTCTTCATAAGACATGCCCTCCAGTCCAGGCAGCATCCTGGTAAATCTCCTCTGCACCCTCTCTAAAGCTTCCACATCCTTCCTATAATGAGGCGACCAGAATTGAACACAATATTCCAAGTGTGGTCTAACCAGGGCTTTATAAAGCTGCAGCATAACCTCGCGGCTCTTAACCTCAATCCCCCTGTTAATGAAAGCCAACACCCCATACGCCTTCTTAACAACCCTATCAACTTGGGTGGCAACTTTGAGGGATCTATGGACGTGGACCCCAAGATCCCTCTTTTCCTCCACACTGCCAAGAATCCTATCTTTAAGCCTGTATCCTGCATTCAAATTCGACCTTCCAAAATGAATCACTTCACACTTTTCCAGGTTAAACTCCATCTGCCACTTCTCAGCCCAGCTCGGCATCCTGTCGCTGTCCCGTTGCAACCTACAACAGCCCTCCACACTATCCACAACTCCAGCAACCTTCGTGTCATCAGCAAACTTGTTAACCCAGCCTTCCACTTCCTCATCCAAGTCATTCATAAAAATCACGAAGAGCAGAGGTCCCAGAACAGATCCCTGCGGAACACCACTGGTCACCGAGCTCCAGGCTGAATACTTTCCATCTACTACCACCCTCTGTCTTCTATGGGCCAGCCAATTCTGTCTCCAGACAGCCAAATTTCCCTGTATCCCATGCCTCCTTACTTTCTGATTGAGCCTACCATGGGGAACCTTATCAAACGCCTTGCTAAAATCCATGTACACCACATCCACTGCTCTTCCTTCAGCAATGTGTTTTACCACATCCTCAAAGAATTCAATAAGGCTTGTGAGGCATGACCTGCCCCTCACAAAGCCATGCTGACTATCCCTAATCAAACTATGCTCTTGCCAATAATCATAAATCCTGTCTCTCAGAATCCACTCCAATAATTTGTCCACCACCGGCGTAAGACTGACTGGTCTGTAATTCCCAGGGTTATCCCTATTCCCTTTCTTGAACAAGGGAATAACATTTGCCACCCTCCAATCATCTGTGCTCTGACACTCCATGACTATTAGTTTGAGACGCTGTAGCTGTTGCAGGTGTTGTTCGTGCTTAAGGTCCCGCATTAGTTTGACGTAGTAAATAATTCTGTGGAACGATATTAGTATGAGGTGTTGAATTATTTTGAGCAACTGTATTAATTTGAGGATCCATAGACAAAGTGTCTCGAATTAATTGTCTACTTGTTTTAGCACAGAGTAACGTTCAGAATTCAATTCGTGAATGGACACAGCAGAATGAAGATAACAGTACAAGATTTTAAATGGGACTGATGGTGTTTAAAGAATTGTCATCATTGCTGAGTTAATACAGCTTCCAATTATCATTCGTTATTTGATATGATAAGACTTGTCTGGTCTTTGGGGTTTTCAGATTCAATCTCCACGTTAATTACATTCTCTAATAATATGGGATAAACACAAATGTCGTAATTTGGTTGCTAAAAATAACATGCAAAAAAAAACAAAGAAAAAGTTTGCAACATCAATACCCATTTACAATTCCCGCAGGGTATAAATTAAAGGCTCTGGGAATGCATGGTCTCAGAGTTTCATTCAGCGAGGTTGCTTGCAACACGACATAAAAGGTTGCTCCTCACAGAAAATGCATCTTTCAGTTGAAAATATCCTGAAAATATACTACATAATCCTTGCCTCTATTGGTGTTCCTGGTAAGTGACTGTAACCATTGTAGTGGTTTATATCTGTGCCAGACTTCATCTCTGGTTTTGTATTGTAATTGATAATGCTACCTGTTGAGCTAAGGTTGACCGTTAGATATATAGCCAGTCAGTGACCCCATTTTGCTGAGGTCATTCTTCTGAATTACCTCTGTGGTTCCAGTCCATTGCCTCAATTGAAAACAAACCTATTTGTAGCTCATGGGTTCTCTGAAATGTCAAGTCATTCTCTTCTGGATTATTCTGCACATTTGACTCAAATTTCAGTGCAGGCATCTATCTGAAGAAATATATTCCTGGCATTGTCAGATATTGTACAACAGCACTGAGTGTGTTTAACCATCCGTAATTGAAAAGCCGACAACAGTGACCATGTATGCCTGTGACTACCAGTCATTGCAGAATTGTACAGAGTGTGAGTCATGTACCAGACTGCAACACATGATGCCAGTGACCATGTCTTACTGGGAGCATTTATCACTTAGAATTGCACTGATTGTGCGACACTAAATTGAATGGAATACCCCACCCTAGTGGCCATGTAATACTGTAAGTATGTCACTGTAGAACTGCACTGTGTCTTTCAGGTGAATAAAATCTCTGCATGATGAAACTGCTTTCCTGTTTTATAAATGGCAGAAAAGGGAATCAATTGTTGCTGTTGGTTGAAGTTATTGGGCAATAAGTTGTAAAGTGAAGTGCATTAATTTTGCTTTGCTTCCTATTGAAAAGAAACAGATGTTAACAGCAGTGCAACATAGTCACCGCATTCAAATCCTGTGTAGAATGACTTATCCTTACCCTAAATAGAGTTACTGGTAACACTTTATAATGCTGATTATTTCCTTCCTCCAGCACGGTCCTGAAAAAAATTGTGGATCGTTGATGCTGAATTTTATCATCTTGCTGCTACTCAGAATGAATATTGGACCGTGATTATTGCAGTTCTATTAAAATTGTGTATAATTGTGATTCGATCTCAACTAGAGTGCTGTGGCCCTTTCGAAGCACAGCAGTTTAGGAAAATTGTGAAGTCATTAGAAAGGGTGCAGGAAAGATTTCTGAATATGCTTTCAGCGATGAGGAAAGTTAGTTACGTAAATAGATTGGAGCAGTTGCGACTATGTTCCCTGCAGAAGAGAAGGCTGAGCGGAGATTACATAGAGGTGCTCAAAATCATGAATAGTCTGGGCAAAGCAGAAAGGAAAAGTACTGTTCATATCGGTTGAAGGATCGTAAACAAGAGGACATGTATTTCAGGTAATTGGCAAAAGAAGCAATGGTGACATAAGGATTTTTTTTTTCAAACAATGAGTGATTCGCATCTGGAATGCATTACCTGAGAGTGCATTGGAGGCATTTTAAATAGGGGAATTCAAGAGGAATTGGATTGTTATCTGAAAATGATGAATGTTCAGGGTGATGGGGAGAAGCTGGAGAAATGATACTAGGTAAAGTGTTCTTCTGGAGAGCCAGCACAGCGACAACAATTCAAATGACCCCGTCTGTCATTCTGTGACTATGTTCCTGCAGTAACTGGTTAAAGTTTGGCAGATCAGTTCTTACCTATGATACAGAGTCTCGACACAGATAAACCACAACATCTCTGCTTTTAGCTCTGTGAGGAGGGTCTCTGTGATGAAGGCCATTTACAGCTCAGGATCATACATTGCAGACTTTTATAACATAGACATCAGAACCGGATGCAGTCAATAAAATATTTGTAAGCTGCTAATGATAAAATAAATAGATCAATTCTCTGAGTTCTGGTGTTCTGCTCGTTAAGTTAATTGCACCTGTGCGTCAATATCCCTTTCTGTTAAATGGAGACCTGAACTGTATTTTGAACGCTCAGTGCTGTAGAAACAAGGGGCAATATTAATTTAATATCAGTGATTTGCATTTTCCATTCCATGCCTC
This sequence comes from Heterodontus francisci, assembly GCF_036365525.1. Lineage (NCBI taxonomy): Eukaryota > Metazoa > Chordata > Chondrichthyes > Heterodontiformes > Heterodontidae > Heterodontus > Heterodontus francisci. The sequence continues at coordinate 39,987,328 of NC_090398.1, forward strand.
TATAAATTAAATGTAAATGATTTGCAAATCTGTGTCTCTGATTCCTTTTGCAAGTCTACCAAATTAATGCGTATCTTCCAAGGAACATTTGGGAGCCTTATTTTTCTGGCTAAAATGCAGCACCGCACACTCAGCTATATTGAAATTAATTTGCCATTGTGCAAGTTTATTTATTTCTTTAAATAATATATTCGGGTAGCTTACTGCACTCTTCTCCTGTATTGACAGTAGTCTCATTTTGGATTTGCCTTCAAATATTGAAAGTGTGTTCTTCTCATGAAGTTCAATGCACTCACTTAATTTGGCTCTGGAAAAGACTTCCCCAATTATGGGAACAGTGTAGTTGGATAATAATTGCAGAACGTTCATTGGAAGTAAAATTATGCTGGAAAAGCCTAGGAAGATAAATTTGCAGCTCTCGCAGGAGCACTCCCTGGTAGAATAGTGTTCATTGAACAAATCAAAGGTTCTTTCTCTTTTTTTTGGTCTTCATCCCTCATCACGTGGACAAGGTTTTAGCTGTCAGTCCGTGATTTAACCTCTGAAATCTGCTATTGTTTCGCGCACCAACAGCTTAGAAAACTCCTGTTCGTAACCCTTTTCTGAGCATCACGCCACATGTCAGTCAGCCTAATTAGACTGGCTTTTAATTACTACTTCCATTTGAGATAAGACACCTGGGGAACATGGACCAAGGAGTACTCATGTTGCCCAAGGTCCCAGAAATGGTGTCTTAAGTACTATCTCTTCTGTGCAGAACTTCATTCATTCTCAAGCGAACCAATCTGATAAATTTTGCCTGGTCAGGCTTCCCAGCGTTAAAATAACAAAGGTTTACCTGAATCTAATAATGTCTCATATAGCACAATAACCCAAATGGTCTGGCATGTTGGCCAAAGTAGATATATATATATATATATATATATATATATATATATATATATATATATATATAATCTGATTAATCATACAGTAACTTAATCAATACATGCATAACTTATTGAAGGTTCTGGGATTGATTGTGACTGATGCTATACATCTAAATCAGAATGTTTACCCTTTCCTTGAGCATTTTATCAAATATCTCAACAGAACTAAATAAAATGCCTTCATGCTTTTTTATTGAATGTATTCAATGAGTACATGTCAGTTTAGTTCCTCCCTAGATCTCTCTCTCCTCGACAGCTGCTGAACCTATACCAACTGCTCTAATATGCCCCTACTATCCCAAAACACTCGTGATTTAGCTTCCTTCCTTTGGAGCTTGGAGCTGCCTTCCAGATGCCCATTAACATTCCAAAGCCCAGAAAATCCTAGCAGTCATTAAACTCACAGTGAATGGAATTGCCCTCCCCCGCCCACTATGATCTCCAGCACTCTTCCACAGATACAGCTCTGTAATTGTCATGTGGATACCTTATTGTACGTCAGACGCAACACTGAGATGAAACGTATCAGATCATAACCACCATTCCATTCTGTCAGATGAACTGTACTGCAAAAGCCGAAGTTACTGGGAAAGGAAGAGCTGTAAGCTGGTCATTAGGATGGGTATCCTCTCTCAGTTCACGGCCTATTGGTTGCTCCTCACCCCTAAGGGCTATCTACCTCTTTCCACCACATTGTCTAACCACTGGCGTCTTCTTCACTTGGCCTCATTTTCCATGCTTTCCTCCTGCTCTGTTATTCTATTGTAAGCATTTATACCTCCGCTGGAGCCATCCTTTGGACTTGGATTGTGCCCTTATCCATGGACGATGATCCCTTCTGTCAGTGAATCACTCCTGACCTCCATCTATCACAGAGCGACGGCGCTGTTTTATTTTGTCCCCTGTACCCCACTTTTCTCTTTTCTACAGTTCCTTTGGGATGGTTAATGTCGAATATCTTCCAGTTCAAATGAAAGATATCGAGCTGAAATGTTAACTCTGTTTCTCCCTCTACAGATGCTGCCGCCTGAGTGTTTTCAGATTTCTGTTGTCATCAGATTTACAGCAGTGTCGGCATGTACCTTTTGTCTCAAAGCTTAGGGCTGGATATTAACAGACGTGCATGATAGACTTGGGAGCGTAGTTTCAGAGTTTTAACTCTACATACTGTCCCATTTATCCTTGAAAGATTTCCCGTCCTGATGTCAATCTAACTGACAGACTTGGATTCCCGTTGGTCATGGAGGAATCTGGACCAGGGCGGGAGAAAAAAAATGACTCCGGGTTATTGGAGAGTTGCCTGATACCGAAGGCATCCAATCCACAACTCCTTGTGATAGACATCTCCGAAATCTGGGATGTCAATCCCCAATTCCATGGAAGGCCCTCATATCCATGAGTGTGGTTCAAGTCCAAGGAAAGGCAGGCGGAGCACAATGGGAGAGGTATCGTGCTTCATTACAAATTCCAGTGATGGGGAATATTGGGCAGGAGGAGAGGTGATTGGAAGAGTGTCTGATTCCCAAACTCAGGGAGGGGGCCTCCCTTCCTGTAGTGTTACCCGAGAACGGGGAGGGGGAAGGAAGTTGAAGGTTTGTGTGAAGGGATGGGATGCAGGATGCAGAGGGAGAAGGGGAGACGGGGGAAGTAGGTGATGGCGTGCCTGATCCGCAATCCTGTGCATGGGTCTCATTACTGCAGAAAGCTCTGAGTCCGGTGAGGGGCAGGTCAGGAGAGGAGGACGGAGAGCGGCAGTGCAATGCGGGAGGTTGTGGGGAGGGTGGAAGAGACAGGAAGATCTACAACCCCAGAAGGAAGGTGTTTCTGCTCCCAATCCTGTGGAGGTGGAGAGTTTGTCAGATCCTGCAAGTTTGCACTCACCATCTACAGGGTTATGCAGATTTCCGGGGTGTCAAATCAGGATAATGTAGAGAGGGTTCCGATCCTGGACAGTAGAGCAGTGAGTATCTTATTCTTGACTAGATGGGAGTATCTGATCCCGAGGGCGTCCGATTATCCCCTACACCTCCAAGGCTGGAGCAGGAGTGTTTGATCATGATTTCAAATTGTGGGTGCGTTTGGCAAAAGGCTCAGTCTTGCTTCCTCCAAATCTGAAAGATTCGAGGCGGGTGCGGACGTTATTGGCATTTGTTAACCTCTGACCTCTTTCCAACTGATCCGTTTTTTGTGCTAAAATTCAATTCTCATTGACTGAGCTCTGACACGGAGAACGATTGATCAGTAATTTCCAGTTTCTTACCCTTTGCTCTCACACAGGTAATTTAGTGGCGATTGTGATCCTGTCCAGAGGAAAGTGCGGCCTCTCCAGTTGCACCACTTGCTACCTGGTGGCCATGGCAACGGCGGATTTACTGCTCATTATCACTGACGTCATACTGAGGCAACTTAGTCATTTTTATTTCCCGGGATCTTTCCTGGACATCATCCCTGTCTGTAGTGTTATCATTGCCCTGGTTCGTGCAGCTCGAGACTGTTCTGTCTGGTTCACCATCGCTTTCTCTTTTGATCGATTTGTGGCCATTTGTTGCCAAAACCTGAAAGTTAAATATTGCAGCAAGAAAACTGCAGCTGTGATTTTAGCAATAACTTGCATTCTGCTCTTCTTAAAAAATATTCCGCTCTGTTTTTTATATGAACCAGTGTTGATAGTCTCCAGTGTACCGTTATTCTGCTATCCAAAATCAATACTTTACACTGAGCCCGTATGGGTGGGATTTCAGTGGTTGGATCAGGTTTTAATCCCATTGCTTCCATTCGCTTTAATTCTGCTTCTCAACTCCCTGACAGTCGGACGCATTTTAGTGGCCAGTCGAGTCCGCAAAGGACTGAGGGGTCAGAGCAAGGGGAAGAATCACAGTGACCCAGAGATGGAGAGCAGAAGGAAGTCCGTGATTTTACTCTTCACCATATCTGGCAGCTTCATACTTCTCTGGTTGACATCTGTTATAGAATTCTTTAAATATAGAATTGCAGGAACAACTCCCGATTATCTCAATGATTCTTTATTGGTATTTCGAAATGTTGGAATCATGCTGCAGAATTTAAATAGCTGCACAAATGCATTTATTTATATGGTGACACAGTCCAAGTTCAGAGAGCAGTTCATGGTTGCTGTGAAATATCTGGTTGTATCAATTATTCAAATAAAGTTTGAACAAAAATGTTGAGAGCAGCCCAGTGTTTCCAGTCCATCAATGTAATATTCATCCCCAGAATTGTCAAGGTGACCTTCGGAGGGTGTCAAGTGTTCTGGAGAAGAGTCACAGCTCTGTCTGCTCAGGAGAAGGAAAACGAACCACATTCCCTCCTCGATCACCACTGGTTCGATTTGCAGCTCCTGGCATTTGCTTATAAAGAAATAAACTTGTGTATATGAAAACAAAATGCTGAAGATGTTAAGAATCATTTTGTGTGAATTGATAATTAATTTAATGCACTTTGAGTCACATTACTGAGACTGTCTCCGTTCCATTCCCCAGCTGCTCTTGCACTTTCTCTATTTCGCTCGACAAGTCAGATAGTGGATTGAGGTTTGGTTTCCATCTGGACAAACCCAGGTGAGGGGCTTGGGTGAGAAGAAGGAAGCTGATGTGAGGGAGTGGGGCCCAGTTCCCTTCAGCAGCTGACAGATCTGACACGTCAGATCAGCAGTTGCTCAGAAGGCCTTCTGGCTGATCAAAGCTTTCATCGAATTACGTATTGGGAAGACTGAAACCATAGTCATGACTCCTGCTCCAAAGTACGATCTCTAGCCATTGACTTCATCCCTCGCCTGCTGTTTGCCTGCGACTAGATTAGTACACAAATGTGGCGTGAGGTGTGACCCCGAGATGTGCTTCCAAACCCAGCACAAAATCACAGAATCATTAGTGTGCAGAAGCAGGCCGTTCAGCCCATCCTGTCTGCACCAGCTCCCTGAAAGAGAAATTTCCTCAGTTCCATTCCCGCTCCTTCTTCCCATAAGCCTGGGCTTTCTTCCTTTTCATATAACTGTTTAATTCTCTTTTTAATGCTTCCATTTAACGTGCCTCCATTACGTTCTCAGGCAGCATATTCCAGAACATAACCACTCGCTGTGTGAAAATGGTTTTCCTCATGTCACTTTTGCTTCCCTTGCCAAATACTTTAAATCTGTGCCCTCTCATTCCCGATGCTTTCATGAGTGAGAACATTTTCTCTCCATCCACCCAGTCTAGATCCCTCATGACTTTTAATACCTCCATCAAATCACCTGCTTGACTAATCTTCTCAAAGTAAAACAGTCCTAACATGTCCAATGTATCTCCATAACAGAATTTCCACAACCCTGGCACCATTCCCGTGAATCTTTTCTGTACTCGCTCCAATTCCTTCACATCTTCCTGAAGTGTGGCGCCCAGAACTGGATGCAATACTCCAGCTGAGGCCGAACGAGTGTCTTATAAAAATTCAGCATAAATTCCTTTTTCTTGTACTCTGTTCCCCTATTAATAAAGTCAATGATGCTGCATGATTTGTACTGTATGCCCACCTTCACAAATGTTGCTGCTGAAAACGCCATCCGTTCCTTTAATACCTCTGTACTGGATGAGTCCCAACCTCCATAAAGCTGTGGTCATACAAAACGCTGCTGCTACTTCGTGACTCACAGCGAGGCTCTTTCACCTATCACCAGTAGGCTTGCTAACCTACATTGGTGTCCAGTCAGCCAACATCTTTATATTAAAGTGTTCCTTCACTTTTTTTCAATTTGTTCCAATGCCTCACCCCTCCCTATGTGTGTAATCTGCGCCAGCACAACAAACCGACGAGTTATCTGGACTCATCTAATTATGGCTGCCGAAAATCTCTGATTTTATTGGCTACATATTTGGTGGCCACGCCTTTAGCAGCTTAGGCATGAAGATCTGGAATTCCGTCCTTGTACCTCTACAACTCTCTAAATGTCTTTCCTCCTGTAAGGCATTTCACAAGCCATACACATTTGAGGAAGCTTGTGGTCATCTGGGCTAATATTTCCTTCAGTGTCTGTGCCATGGTTTGTCTTTTCAATGTTCCCGTGAAGTATCTTGGGAACATAAACTGCATAAAAGGCGCCACATAAACATAAGTGACTGTTATTTTTTATATGGGTAGTTACAGCACAAGTGAGTTCAGTGATATATCTGGTTGGTGAGATGCAGTAAAAGTAAGGTCAGTAAAATATATGAAGGGATAGTTGCAATGAAGGTGAGGGCATATATATAACTGGGAAGGTATTTCAAGTCAATGATGGAGAGGGATGGAGAGCTTCAGACTACAAATGATTTCCGTGATACATGTAGAGGGTAGTCGTGTGGCAAATTATTTCGCTGATGTATCTGGATGCGTAGATACACCGTAAAAGGGTTATTTTATGTACCTGGTTGTTTAGTTGAAGTACAAGTGAAATTATTGCTACATCTGGATTGTCATCAGTAGTACCAATGAAGTACGTATTCTATCTTTGAGCGTGGTTAAGTTCAAGTGAGGACATTGATTATGTGTTCTTTTTAGTTCGAGTGCAAGTGATACGTCTGGATGGGTAGCTACAGTGAAATGAGTTCAGTGATGCATCTGGATGGGTAGTTATAGTCCAACTAAGGTCAGTGATAGATCCGGATTGTTGCAGACAGTTAAGGTGATTTCAGGCATATATATGGATGCGTAGCTACAGGTGATGTTAATGAAATATCTGCATGGGCAGTTACAGCAGAATTGAGGTCAGTTACATATCTGATGGGTAGTTATGCTGCTAAGTATTTCAGCAATGTACCTGGAGGCGTGCATATAGAACGATTGTATTCATTTATGTATCTGGATGGGTAATTGCAGTAAAGGTGACATCAGTGATATGCTTGGATGTGCAGTTAGAGTACAAGTGAAATCATTGGTGTATCTTGAAGGGTAGCTGCAGTGCAAATGGTGTTGGTGTTATATTTGAGTGCGTGGATATGCGACAAGATCACAGAATCACAGAATTATCACTGTGCAGAAGTCGGCCATTCGGCCCATCGTGTCTGGACTGGCTCTCTGGAAGAGAAATTCGGTCAGTACCATTCCTCTGCCTTCCCCCCATAACCCGGCACATTCTTCCTTTACAGAGAACTGTCTAGTTCCCCGTTGAATGCTTCAATTCAATCAATCTCCACCACACTCTCCAGTAGCACATTCCAGACATTAACCACTCATGTTTTTCTTCATGTCACTTTTGCGTCGATTGCCAAATAGTTTAAATGTGTGCCGTCTCGTTCTCGATCCTTTCATGATTGGGAACAGTTTCTCTCTATCTACTCTTTCCGACCCCTCATGATTTGGAACACCTCTATCAAATTACCTCTTCCCCTTCTCTTTTCCAAGGAAAACAGTCCATACTTCTCCAATCTATCTTCATAACTGAAATTCCTCATCCCTGGAACCATTCTTGTGAACCTCTTCTGTACTCTCTCCAATGCTGTCACGTCTTTCCTCATGCTTGGCGCCCAGAATTGGACGCAATACTTCAACTGAGACTGAACTAATGTCTAAAACACCTTCAACATAACCTCCTGGTTCTTGTACTCAATGTTCCTATTAATGAAGGCCAGGATACTGTCTGCTTTATAAATTGCTCTCTCAACCTGCCTGCCACATTTAATGACGTATGCACATATACACCGAGGTCCCTGTGCTCCTGCACCCACTCTAAAATTGTGCCCTTTATTGTATATTGTCTCTGCATGTTCTTCCTACCAAAATGAATCAATTCACATTTCACTGCACTGAACTCCATTTGCCATCTATCTGCCAACCCACCAACTTGTCCATGTCCTTTTGAAGTTCTACACTATCCTGCTCACAGTTCACAAGCTTGCAAGTTTTGTATTGTCTACAAACTTTGAAATTGAGCCCTGTACACCAAGGTCTAGATCATTAATATATATATATTAGGAAAAGCACGGGTCCCAACACTCATCCTGGGAAGCTCCACTACAAACCTTCCTCCAGCCCCAAAAACATCTATTAACCACTACTCTTTGTTTGCTGTCAATCAGCCAATTTCCTATCCATGTTGCTACCATTTATTGTATTCCATGAGCTACAAGTTTTCTCACAAGTCCGTTGTGTGGCAATGAATCAAGTGCCTTTTGAAAGCCCATGTGCACCACATCAATAGCATTGTCCTTATCAACCATGTCTGTTAACCTCCTCAAAAAACCAGCAAGTTAGTTAAATATGACTTTCCTATAAGAAATCCATGTTGGCTTTGCTTAATTAACCCACATTTGTCCATGTGACCATTGATTTTGTCCCGAATTATATTTTCCAGAAGTTTTTCCTACACCGATGTTAAACTGACTGACAAATATTTGCTGGGCTTATCATTACACCCATTTTTGAACAAGGGTGTAACGTCTGTAATTCTCCAGTCCTCTGGCACCACTCCTGAGTCGAAGGAAGACTGAAAAATTGTGGACACTGCCTCTGCAATTTCCACCCTCACTTCCCTCAGTATCCTTGGTTGCATCTCATCCAGCTCTGGTGCTTTATCCACTTACAGTTCAAAAAATCTGTCTAATAATTCCTGTTTACCAATTTTAACCCCCTCTAGTGTTTGGCTTACCTTTTGTTTTCAACAGTCTCTCGGTTGCATCTTCTTCATTGGTGAATACAGATGCAAAGTATCAATTGACTATCTCAGATAAGATAGGGCAGCGATTAACTGCATTGTTAATTCCAGAACAGTTGAGGGCAGTGATACACCTTGTGTTACGACCAGTTGAGAAAGAGGTCTAGTGTTCCCTTTCAGCCTTCTCTTGGTCTTACTGTAACAGGGTATAATGTTAAACACCGTGTTTTAGCTCTGCCTTGGTGAATCCTTGTTCACCGCTTCCCAATTCTAGGGCAGAGAACAGGCAACAACAGGTTTTCTTAATTTTAACGAAGAAAAGTGAAATGTTATTTAACTTAACTTGAACTCTAATTTGGTTAATGCCTACAGATACATTACGCACACATGCTAGCATTCACATGTGACAGACACAAGTAGATGGCGACAGAAAAGAGCAGTACAGTTTCCCTGTAGCCCTACAGTTGTTGCTTCTCTTCAGCTCCTTATCCAATTCTGTGTTAAAGCAATGATTGAATCTGCTTCCACCGCACTCTCAGGCAGTGCAGTCTATATCTCAGTCACTCGCTGCATTGAAAACATTTTCTTCATGTCCTCATAGATTCTTCTACCAACCGCTTTCTATCAGTGTTCTCTAGTTTTGGAACCCTTCCGCCAATGGGAGCAGGTTCTCCAATACCCTAGTTGAGGCCGAACCTGTGTTTTATAAAGCTTCATCGTAACATTTTTGTTTTTGTACTCTATGCCACCTTTTATGAAGTGCATGATCCCCGTATGCCTCATTAGAGACTTTCTCAACCTGCCCTGTCATCTTCAACAGTTTGTACACATAAAACTCCAGGTCACACGCACCTGCACCCCTTGTAGAATCATGTCCTTCATTTCATATTGCCTCTCCCTTTTCTTCCTACCAGGAGGTCTCACTTCACAATTTCTTCATTAAGTTACATCTACCACGTGCCTACCCATCCCACTGGCTTATGTTCTCTTGACGTTTATCACGATTCTCCTCACAGTTCAAAATACATCCAAGTTTTGTGTCAGCTGCAAATTTTTAAATTGTGCCCTGTAGACCCAAGTCTAGGTCATTAATATAGATAAAGAAATACACGGGTCCTAATTCCCAGAGAAAGTTGTAACCCAGGGATTGTAAGTACAGGTTTCCCTGGGGCCCTTTCAATTTTAATTTTCAGTGCCTAAATTCACACTTAGGCCATAACACGGTTACAGCAACAAGAACCATGCACTTCACAAACTACTTACAAAGACTGTATCCAGACTTTTTCCATATCGAATCTCAGCCCCACGAATATATACGGAGATTTCACATGTCGTGCATTCACGGTTTGTATTCCTAAGATATGGCAAGGGTTGTAAAATGAACAGTTTGGGGTTTTATCCAATAATTCATACTGTGGAAATTTAATTTACGCCTGGTGCCAGTCAGTAAAATATAAAAACAATCTCAACCTGGGTGAATTCCAACTCACAACCTGTGGAATTCTAACCCAAAGACCAGAACCATTCAGCTACAGACCCCACTTGTAATTGATTTTGATTTGTCCTTTACAACACACGTCAGCGAATAGAGAAAAGGGAAGAGAGCCAGGGAGAAAGATAAAGTGAGAGGCGAGGGGAGGGGCGAGAAAGTGAAAGATGAAGTAAGAGAGAGAAAGTCAGAGCGGCAGAGAGATAGAGAGGAAGTGGATCGGGCTATCAGAGAGAGAAAATCAGAGGGGCGTTGGAGAGAAAGTAAGACTGGCAGGTAGATAGAGCAAGCCAGAGGTCCAGGGAGAAAGTGTAACTGGGATGTGCAGGGAGAGGATAAGTGAGAGAGCGGGGGAGAGAGGAAGTGAGAGGGCAGGAATAGAGTGAAAACTGAGAGGGGCGTGGAGAGAGAAAAAAGTGAGACGAGCAGAGATAAAGAGCAAGTGAGAAAGGCAGCTGGAGAGAAAAATTGAGAGGACGAGAGAGAGAGTGAGAGGGGAGAGTAAGAGAGAAAGCAAAAGGGGCAGGAAAAGAGAAAAAGTGATTGGGGCAGGGGCAGAGAGAATATGAGAGGGGTAGAGACAAAGAAAGTGAGGGTGCTTAGAGAAAGACTGTGAGACGGCATTGAAATTGAAAATGAGATGGACAAGAAAACAGAGAAAGTGGGATGGGGAGGGAGATTAAGAACATGAGAGGGCAAGAAGAGAGAGAGAGAGTGGGAGAGCCAGAGAGAGTGAGGATGTGAGAGGAAAGGGGAGAGAGAAAAAGTGAGATGGGCAGTGAGAGGGTTTTGTGAGAGGTGAAGAGAGAGTGAAAGTGAGAGGGGCAGAGAGTGAAAGATTGTGGGGCATGGCAGAGCGATAATATGTGATGGAAAGGGAGAGGGGAAAAGTGAGAGGAGCAAGGGAGAGAGAGAGAAAGTAAGGGGGCAGAGGAGAGAAGTAAGTGAGATGGGCATGGGAGAGAAAATAACATGTGCAGAAGTAGATAGAAAGTGAGGGACAGGGATGGAGAGAAAGTGAGGCGGATCTGGGGAGAGAGAAAGTGACGGGGCAGATGGAAAGAGACGGGGTGAGGGACATGAAGAGACAAAGTGAAGGTAGAGAGATAGAAAGTGGAAGATGCGGAGAGAGAGAATGTGACTGTAGCAGGGAGGGAGAAAATGTGAGAGGGCGGGATGTAAGAGAAAATGAGGGGAAAGTGAGCGAGAGAGTGAGAGCGGTAGGAAGAGAGAATTTGTGAGGGGCATGGAGAGCGATGAATTGAGAATGTCAGGGTGACATAGAAGGTGAGAGGGGTAGGGAGAGAGGCCAGAAGAAAGAAAAACTGAGGGGTGAAATAAAAGTGAAAGTGATAGGGACTTGGAACTATAGAATGTGAGATGGGCAGGGTGAGAGAGAATGCGGGAAGGGTTGGAAAGAGAGAGAAAGTGAGATGTGAAGGGAGTGAGAAAGTAAGAGGGGCAAGGAGGGAGATTGTGAGAGGGGCAGGAAAGACAGAGAGAGGGCAGGGAGAGGGAGTACATGAGAGGGCAGATGGAGTGAATGTGAGAGGACAGTATGAGAGAGAAAAAGCGAGAGGGGACGAGGGAGTAGAGAGAGAGAAACTGGAAAGTGATGGAATAGTTAGAAGGTGAGGGGGAAGGGAGAGAGAAAGTCAGAGTGGCAGGGACAGAGAAAGAAAGTGAGAGGGACATAGTGAGGGAAAGTAAAGGAGCAGACATAAAGAGAGGAAGTGGGAGGGGCAGGGAGAGATAGAAGGTGAGAGGGGCAGGGAGAGAGAAAGTAAGGGATCAGAGATAGAGAAAGGAAGTGGGAGGAGAATGGGGAGGGATACTAAATGGAGCAGGGGGATGGAGAACGTCGAGGTTATGGACTGATAGAGTGAGAGGGGCAGGTAGAGAGATAAATTGAGAATGGCAGATAGAAAACGAGCGGACAAGGAGAGAGAGAATGTATGAGAGGCAAGGAAAGAGAGAAATTGCGAGAGACAGAGAGAGAGAATGTTAGCTGTTCTGGGAGAGAGAAAATCCGAGAGTGGCCATACTTGTTTGAGTGTCGGCATTAGCTTGAAGGTCTGTATCAGTTTGAAGGAATAATTTAGTTTGAGTTTTGTATCAGTTTGATGGGGTGAATAATTGGCGGTATTATTTTGACGATCGGAATAGCTTGAGGGGAGTATTAGTTTGAAAGAATCTATTACTTTGAGGGGATGTATTAGTTTGAGGGTGTGTATTGGTTTGTGGAGCTTGGTTAGTTTGAGGTGATGTAGTGCTTTAAGGGAATGTACTATTTTCAGGGTTTGTATTAGTTTCTATCAATAAAGGAAATTTACTCGACCGCCATAATCTCGTTTGTTCAAAATTTTGGAAAAACAATTTGAACAATGTTGCAACCTCAATTTCCCCATAGAGATCCCACAGTGTATAAATTAATGGCCCTGGGAATGTATCGCCTCGGAGTTTTATACAGAGAGACTGCCTGCAGCACAAAGAGATAGTTCATTTCACACAGAAAATGGAAAGTTCAAGACTAATGCCCGAGAAAATGTTTTACCCGATCGTCGCTGTCATTGGTGTTCCGAGAAAGTGACTCTAACTATTGAAGTTGTCTGAGCTGGTCGCTGGTTTTACACTTTGACTTATAATGTTACATGCTGATCTAGGGGGTGAGAGTTATACAGACACCCGATCAGTGCGGTCATTTCATTGAGACAATCGCCTCAAGTATTTCTGTGGTATTATTCCACTGTCTGAACTGAAAATGTCTCTGTTGTAGCTCACAGCTCGCTGAATAGTCAGGTTATTGTCATTCATGGAATATTGTGCACTGTTTACTCAGATTACAATGCCGAAAAATATGTTGGGGAAATTAATTAGTGGGAGGATCGTCACTGTAGAATTGTACTGAGTGTGGATCACTGACCAGAGTGGAGCATCGGATCCCAGTGACCATGTATTACTGGGAGTATCAGTCAATGTGCAATTGTACTGAGTGAGGGTCACTGACCGGAGTGGAGCATCGGATCCCAGTGACGATGTATTACTGGGAGTATCAGTCACAGTAGAATTGTACTGAGTGAAGCTCACTGACCGGAGTGCAACACCGGATCCCAGTGACCATGTGTTACTGGGAGTATCAGTCACTGTAGAATTGTAGTGAGTGAAGCTCACTGACCGGAGTGGAACACCGGATCCAAGTGACCATGTATTACTGGGAGTATCAGTCACTGTAGAATTGCACAGAGTGAGGGTCACTGACCGGAGTGGAACACCGGATCCAAGTGACCATGTATTACTGGGAGTATCAGTCACTGTAGAATTGTACTGAGTGAAGATCACTGCACGGAGTGGAACACCGGATCCCCGTGACCATGTATTACTGTCAGTATCTGTCACTGTAGAATTGCAGAGAGTGTTGATCTTTGACCGGAGTGGAGCATCGGATCCCAGTGACCATGTATTACTGGGAGTATCAGTCACTGTAGAATTGTACTGAGTGAAGATCACTGACAAGAGTGGAACACCTGATCCCAGTGACCATGTATTACTGTGAGTATCAGTCACTGTAGAATTGTACTGAGTGAAGATCACTGACCGGAGTGGAAGACCTGATCCCAGTGACCATGTATTACTGCGAGTATCAGTCACTGTAGAATTGTACTGAGTGAAGATCACTGACAGGAGTGGAAGACCTAATCCCAGTGACCATGTCTTACTGTGAGTATCAGTCACTGTAGAATTGTACTGAGTGAAGATCACTGACCGGAGTGGAACACCTGATCCCAGTGACCATGTATTACTGTGAGTATCTGTCACTGTAGAATTGTACAGAGTGAGGGTCACTGATCGGAGTGAAACTCCGAGCTAGGGAGGAGATTGCAGAGCCTTTGTCCTTGATCTTTATGTCGTCATTGTCGACAGGAATAGTGCCGGAAGACTGGAGGATTGCAAATGTTGTCCCCTTGTTCAAGAAGGGGAGTAGAGACAGCCCTGGTAATTATAGACCTGTGAGCCTTACTTCGGTTGTGGGTAAAATGTTGGAAAAGGTTATAAGAGACAGGATTTATAATCATCTTGAAAAGAATAAGTACATTAGAGATAGTCAGCACGGTTTTGTGACGGGTAGGTCGTGCCTCACAAACCTTATTGAGTTTTTCGAGAAGGTGACCAAACAGGTGGATGAGGGTAAAGCAGTGGATGTGGTGTATATGGATTTCAGTAAGGCGTTTGATAAGGTTCCCCACGGTAGGCTATTGCAGAAAATGCGGAAGTATGGGGTTGAAGGCGATTTAGAGCTTTGGATCAGAAATTGGCTAGCTGAAAGAAGACAGAGGGTGGTGGTTGATGGAAAATGTTCATCCTGGAGTTTAGTTACTAGTGGTGTACCGCAAGGATCTGTTTTGGGGCCACTGCTGTTTGTCATTTTTATAAATGACCTGGATGAGGGTGGAGAAGGGTGGGTTAGTAAATTTGCGGATGACACTAAGGTCGGTGGAGTTGTGGATAGTGCCGAAGGATGTTGTAGGGTACAGAGAGACATAGATAGGCTGCAGAGCTGTGCTGAGAGATGGCAAATGGAGTTTAATGCGGAAAAGTGTGAGGTGATTCACTTTGGAAGGAGTAACAGGAATGCAGAGTACTGGGCTAATGGGAAGATTCTTGGTAGTGTAGATGAACAGAGACATCTTGGTGTCCAGGTGCATAAATCCCTGAAGGTTGCTAACCAGGTTAATAGGGCTGTTAAGCAGGCATATGGTGTGTTAGCTTTTATTAGTAAGGGGGTCGAGTTTCGGAGCCACGAGGTCATGCTGCAGCTGTACAAAAGTCTGGTGAGACCGCACCTGGAGTATTGCGTGCAGTTCTGGTCACCGCATTATAGGAAGGCTGTGGAAGCTATGGAAAGGGTGCAGAGGAGATTTACTAGGATGTTGCCTGGTATGGAGGGAAGGTCTTACGAGGAAAGGCTGAGGGACTTGAGGTTGTTTTCGTTGGAGAGAAGGAGGAGGAGAGGTGACTTAATAGAGACATATAAGATAATCAGAGGGTTAGATAGGGTGGATAGTGAGCGTCTTTTTCCTCGGATGGTGATGGCAAACACGAGGGGACATAGCTTCAAGTTGAGGGGTGATAGATATAGGACAGATGTGAGAGGTAGTTTCTTTACTCAGAGAGTAGTCAGGGCGTGGAACGCCCTGCCTGCAGCAGTAGTAGACTCGCCAACTTTAAGGGCATTTAAGTGGACAGTGGATAGACACATGGATGAAAATGGAATAGTGTAGGTCAGATGGTTTCACAGGTCGGCGCAACATCGAGGGCCGAAGGGCCTGTACTGCGCTGTAATGTTCTAATCTAATTCTAATTTAAACACCGCTTCCCAGTGACCATGTATTACTAGGAGTATCAGTCACTGTGGAATTGTACTGAGTGAAGATCACTGACCGGAGTGGAACACCGGATCCCCGTGACCATGTATTACTGTCAGTATCTGTCACTGTGGAATTGCACAGAGTGTGGGTCACTGACCGGAGTGGAACACCGGATCCAAGTGACCATGTATTACTGGGAGTATCAGTCACTGTAGAATTGTACTGAGTGAAGATCACTGACCGGAGTGGAACACCGGATCCAAGTGACCATGTGTTACTGGGAGTATCTGTCACAGTGGAATTGTACTGAGTGTTGATCATTGACCGTAGTGGAACATCGGATCCCAGTGACCATGTATTACTGGGAGTATCAGTCACTGTAGAATTGTACTAAGTGAAGATCACTGACCGGAGTGGAACACCGGATCCCAGTGACCATGTATTACTGTGAGTATCAGTCACTGTAGAATTGTACTGAGTGAAGATCACTGACCGGAGTGTAAAACCTGATCCCAGTGACCATGTATTACTGTGAGTATCTGTCACTGTAGAATTGTACTGAGTGTTGATCACTGACTGTAGTGGAACACCTGATCCCAGTGACCATGTATTACTGGGAGTATCAGTCTCTGTGGAATTGTACTGAGTGTTGATCATTGACCGGAGTGGAACATCGGATCCCAGTGACCATGTATTACTGGGAGTATCAGTCACTGTAGAATTGTACTGAGTGAAGATCACTGACCGGAGTGGAACAGCCTGCAAGAGTGTCCGATCAGGGTTGGGGAACTGGGTATTGCCTGATGTCGGGATGGGGCTTGTTTGATCCCCAGATGATGGTCTGATCGGGTGGGGGGCGGTGATGTGTATTCCCGGGATGTAGTTGTTCCAATACTGGGGAGCTATCTGATCCCGAGATGTGTTGTTCCGATCCCGGGTGAGGGTCTCATCCTGGGTCGGGGGTTTTTTGCATGCTATTGGCTGATATTTTGATGGATGCTAAATTTGGGCAGCCAGCGGGAAGCACTCCTGTTCTTCCTGGCCCACTCGGTGTTCAGTGAAGTTTATTCTCTTCTCTCTGAAGCTGTCCTCATCTCCCTCAACTGCCGCTCTCCAGAGGTTTGGGAAATATGACGGGCCGCAGTAAAACCTGTAAACCAGGGTAAATCAGAGACTCAGCCTCATTAATATGTTTAAATTAGCAACATGTCTCCTGGGAGCAGTTGTTTGTCAGCACCCTGTCCTGACTCCTTTAAACATAGATACACCTTTCACACTGACACGTTTCTAATGCTTAAATCCTACCCTTATTGTCTGGGTCGGACACGGAGAATGTTTGATCAAAACTTTCCAGTCTCTTTTTCCTTCTCTCTCTTACAGTTAATATCCTGGCGATTGTGATTCTGTCCCGGGGAAAGTGCGGACTCTCCACCTGCACCACCCTCTACCTGGTGGCCATGTCAGCAGCGTATCTACTGCTCGTTATCACTAATTTCATACTATGTCGGATCAATGTGCATTATTTCCCACCATCTTTCCTGAGAATCACTCCTGTGTGCAGTGCTATGGTGACCCTGAGTCACTCAGCCATGGACTGTTCTGTCTGGTTCACTGTCACTTTCTCCTTTGATCGATTTGTGGTCATTTGTTGCCAGAAGCTGAAAACTAAGTATTGCACCATGAAAACTGCAGCTGTGGTTCTAGGAACAACAAGTATTCTGTTCTGTTTAAAAACCATCCCCTACTACTTTATATTTCAACCTGTCATGATAATCAACAATGTTCCATGGTCCTGTTATCCAAAGTCAAGCTATTACACTGAGCCCGGGTGGGTGGGATATGACTGGTTTATAACAGTTTCAACCCCATTGCTGCCATTTGTTTTAATTATGTTGCTCAACGCTCTGACAGTCAGACACATTTTGGTGGCCAGTCGATTCCATAAGAGACTCAGTGATCGGATCAAGGGAGAGAATCACCGTGACCGACAGATGGAGAGCTGAAGGAAGTCTGTGATTTTACTCTTCAGCATATCCGCCAACTTCATTCTGCCGTGGTTGTCAACTGTCATATGTTTCTTCTATTACACCATTGCTGGAATAAATCCCAATGACAATTATTCTTCAAATATCTTTGTGCAAGTCGGATTTATGCTGAGGAATTTAAGTTGCTGCACAAACACGTTTATTTATGGAGTTACTCAGTCCAAGTTCAGAGAGCAGGTTAAGAGTGCGGTGAAATATCCAGTTATATCAATTATTCAATTA
The DNA here is from genome assembly GCF_036365525.1 of Heterodontus francisci. Lineage (NCBI taxonomy): Eukaryota > Metazoa > Chordata > Chondrichthyes > Heterodontiformes > Heterodontidae > Heterodontus > Heterodontus francisci. The sequence goes on from NC_090398.1 coordinate 40,005,006, forward strand.
ATGAATAAACAAAACAACTGAGAGCAGCCCAGAGGCGTGTCCCAGAGATTTCATTCAATGAATGTCATATTTATGCAGAGACATTCATCAACGGAATAAAACCAGGACTTACTCGGGATCTGAAAATACTCCCAGTGTTGCGGGCGGGAACAGACACTCAGTTTAGGACAAGGCACTCATTCCGATTGACAGGGGAATACTTACATGACAAAGATCCAGCAGTTAAGGAACAAGAGGTGACGGGTGGAGGAGCGGAAGGAAAAGGCCTGGATGAGTAATAAAAAACGCTAAAGAGCTGGGAACAACAGCCGAGAGGTGCTAGACTACTGGCGGACAGGATGTATATTGGCAGTGTATGTCTCACACACCATGGAGCAGGAGACCAAGGGCAAGAAGTGATATTTGGAGGAACAGACATAAAGGCGAGGAGCTGGAGGAGACTCAGAGTGCTCCTGCAGGACGGGAGGGGAGACAAGATCCACAATCTCTCCTCCACATGAACTTATTCGATTCTCCGCTCCTCATATCTGCTCAGAAGGAAAGAAAAATCTGTTCTTCCAAAGGAAAAATGTGACAGATGCTGGAAGTTGCTGTTGCATCATTTCACTGCCTGTTTATTCTATTTTTGAAAACACTTTATGGTGTCCATCTCCTTCGATTGCACCTCGCAACCCCTATCATCCAGGTCGAGTCGCTGCCAGTCTATCACTCTCCCTGCTGAAGTCAGAGGGTGGGGAAATGAGAGCGGTGGGCTCCAGTCTGGACAAGCCCAGCAAAGGGGCTTGAGAAGGGAAACCTGGGTCGAGGTAGCAGTGCCGTGATCAGCACAGGAGCTGACACTCCTGGTGTGACAGCTTGGTGTCTGCTCGAATGGACCGGCTGAGTCCCTTCTTGGTTACCATGTTAACTGTCCTCTCGCCTTTGTTACTGTCCCTCTCTCCTTCAAATCTGCTGCTCATCACCCATCACAGCAACAAACGGCTTTTGTCAGCTCTGCCCTTGCAAATTACCATCCCTTGTCAAACCTCCCTTTCCTCTCCAACGTCACTGAGCCTGTTTTCGCCTCCCAAATCTGTGCCTATATTTCGCATAACTCAATGGCTGAATCGCTCCAATCAGGTTCCCCCTCTGCCACAGTACAGGAACAATTCTTATGAAAGTCACAAATGACATCCTATGTGACTGTGACAAAGGCAACCTTTCCCATCTCGTCCTTCCCGACCTGCCCGCAACCATTGACACAGTTGGCCACACCATCCTCCTCCAGCTCCTCTCCACTGTCGTCCAGCTAGGTGGGACTGCTCTCACCTCGTTCCATTCTTATCTGTATAATCGCAGCCAGAGAACCACTTGCAATGGCTTCACTTCCTGTTCCCACACCCTTACCTCTGGTATCCCCCAGGATCGATCCATAGCTCCCTCCTATTTCTCATCTACATACTGCCCCTCAACCACATCATCCACAAACACAGCGTTAGGTTCCACAAGTATACTGATGACACCCAGTCTAACTCACCTCCACCCCTCTCAACTCCATGTGCATTTATCAGTCTGCTTGTCTAACATCCAGTATTGGATGAGCAGAACTTTCCTTCAGTTGTCTATTTGGAAAATTAAAGCCATTGACTTTGGTTGCAACAGAAAATCTGTTCCCTCGCCAACTCCATTCCTCTCCTGTTCATAATCTTGGCTGCCTCTATGACCCCGAGATGAGCTTCTAACAACACATCTGCACTATCACGAACACCAGCCATTTCCACCTCCAAAACATCACTCGACTCTGTCCCTGTTTCAGCTCATCTGCTGCTGAACCACTCGTTCCTGTTTTTGTTAGCTCCAGATTTGACTGGCCTAACACACCACATTCCACCCTCCATAAACTTGAGGACATCCAACATTCTGCTTCCATGTGTCCTTACCCACAGAAAATCCCGTTTATCTGTAACCACTGTGCTCGCTGAACTACATTGGCTCCCATTCCAGCAATCTATGAATTTTAAAATTCTCATCCTCGCTTTCAAAATCCTCATGACCCCATCCATCCCGACTTCTGTAATCTCCTCCAGGCACTACAACCCTCCCTATCCCTTTAATCTCATCCAGCCCCTAAAATCATCCCTATCTCTGTAACCTCCTCCGATCCATGCAACACTCCTTTTCTCTGTAACCTTCTCCAGCCCCTACAACCCACCCTATCTCTGCAACCACCTCCAACCCCTACAATGCTTCGTACCTCTGCAAACTCCTCCAGCTACTACAACCCTCTCTATCGCTAGAACCTCCTCCAGTCCCTACATCCCTCTCTCTTTTTAACTTCTTCCAGCCCCTACAAACCTCCCAATCTCTAGAATCACCTCTAGCCCCATCAACTCACCCTATCTCTGTAACTTCCTCCAATCCGTACAGCAATCTTATCTTTCTAACCTCTTACAGCACTACAACCTTTTAGTATCACTGGAACCTTCTCCAGCGCTACAACCCTCCTTATCTCTTTACCCTCCTCAAGCCCCTACAACAATCCCTATCTCTAAAACCTCCTCCAGCCCCTACAACCCCCTATCTCTGCATCATCCTCAAGCCCCTGCAACACCTCCTACCTCTCTAACCTCCTCCAACTCTCACAAATTCCCAAGCTCTAAAGCCTCCTTCAGCACCCACAATGCTCCCTATGTCTGTAAGCTCACCAGCCCCTATAAGCCACCCTGCATCGACCCTCCAGTGTTACACCTCTCCCTATTTCTGTTACCTCTCCCAGCTCCTGCAACGTTACTTATCTCTGTAACTCCTCCTTCAGCCCCTACAAGGCTCCGTTTCACTACAACCACCTCCAGTCCCAGTTACACTCCCTACCTTGGTAATCACTTCCTGTCTCAGCAACCCCCCCTATCTCTGAAACCTCTTCCAGCAGCTATAATCTTCCCTATCTCGGTTTCCTCCTCCAGTCCTTAAAACTCACCCTCGCCCTGTAACCTCCTCCAGCCCCTGAAACACGCCCTGTCTCGGCAAATACCTCCAGTCCCTACAATATTCCCGATCTCATTAACATCCTCCAGCCCCTACAGCAATCCCTATCTCTAAAACCTCCTCCATCCCCTGCAACCCCCATATCTCTGCATCATCCTCAAGCCCCTGCATTTCTTCCTATCTCTCTACCCTCCTCCAACGCTCACAAATTCCCTATGTCTGAAGTCTACTTCAGCACCTGCAATGCTCCCCATGTCTGTAAGCTCCACCAGCCCCGAAAAGCCACCCTGCATCGATCCTCCAGTGTTACACCTCTTCCTATTTTTGTAACCTCTCCCAGCTCCTACAACGTTCCTTATCTCTGTAACCTCCTCCTTCAGCCCCTACAAGGCTCCCTGTCATGACAACCACCTCCAGTCCCTGATACCCTCCCTACCTTGGTAATCTCTTTCTGTCTCAGCAACCGTCTCTATCTCTGAAACCTCTTCCAGCAGCTCTAATCTTCCTTATCTCTGTTTCCGCCTCCAGTACCTAAAACTTTCCCTAGAGCCATAAACTTCTCCAGTAATTGCCAATTTCCATATATCTGTAACCTCCTCCAGTCCTTACAACCCTCCCTATCTCTGTTACCTCCTCATGCCCCCTATAACCCTAAATAACTCTGTAACATCCTCCAAGCCTACAACACACTCTGTCTTTGTAATCTTCTGTAGCACTACCACCTTTCCTATCTGTAACCTCGTGTAACCCAACAACCCTCCCCCATCCTGTAACCTCCTCTGTCCCTACAACCCTCCCTATCCCTGTAATGTCTTCCATTCCCTAAATCTCTCCATACCCCGGTAACCTTGTCCACCTCCTACAACCCTCAATTATCCCTTCACTCCTCCAATTCTGGAATCTGGTTCAGTGTAAATAATTCACAATTGTGGTGGTACCTTCAGCTTCCGGATCCTCAAACTCTGTAACACCTTCCCTAAACTTTGCTACCTTATTCTTTCCTCCTTTAAGACGCTTCTTAAACCTCCCTCTTTGAACTTTCTCACCTGTTTCTCATATCTGCTGATGTGGTTCACTGTCAAATTGGATTTGATAACACTCCTGTGCAGAGCCTTGGGCAGTTTCTCTACATTAAAGATTTATACAAATGTTTGATATTGCTGCTGAACTAGTTCTCTGATATGCTGGTGATTCCTAAGCCGTAGCTACAAGTTGGTCATGATTGGGATTTCAGAAGGAAATGAGTAGCTAAAGTAAACATTCAGTGGATGAGACTGGAGAATTAATAATTGGAAACAAGGAAATGGCAGAGACAGTGAACAAGTATTTTTTATCTGTTTTAAGGCAAAAGACACAAAACAAAAACAAGACTAGTAGAAAATTAAGGATAAAAAAAGGAAGGGAGGAACCCAAAACGATCACTATCGCTAGAGAAAATGTACAAAGGAAACTCATGATCTAAAGGCTGACATGTTCCCTAGACCTCCTGGCCTGCATCCTAGAGTTTTATAAGAAATGGCTGAAGAGATAGTGAATGCATTGGTTGTAATCTTATAAAATTGCCTTGATTCTGGTCAGGTCCCAGCGTATTGGAAAACTACAAATATGACACCTCTGTTCAAGAATGGAGGGGGACTAAAAGCAGGAAACTATAGGCCAGTTCACGTAAGATCTGTCGTTGATAAAACGGTGGATATCATCAATAAGGAAGTTGTAGCAGGGCATTCATAAATTCATAATACAATCAAGAAGAGTCAACATGGTTTTACGAAAGGCAAATGGTGTTTCATAAATTTATTTGAGGATGTAACAAGCAGGCTGGATGAAGTGGAGCCAGTAGATGGAGTGTCAAAAAGACATTCGATAAGGTGCTAAGTAAAAGTTTACTACATACGATTAGAGCTCACGATGTTGGGAGTAATATATTAGTATGGTTAGAGGATCGGCTAGCTAACAGGAAATAGACAGTCGGGATAAATGGGGCATTTTCAGTTTGGCAAACTGTAACCAGTGGAGTGCCACAGGGATCGGAGCTGGGGTCTCAGATATTTACAATATAAATCAATGACTTGGAATAAGGGACAGAGGGTATTTTAGCCAAATGTTCTGACAACACAAAGAGAGATAGGAAAGCAAGTTGTGAGGAGAATGTAAAGAGCCAGGAAAAGGAATATAGATCGATCAAGTGAATGGACAAATGTGACAGATGGTGCGCAATGTGGGCAAATGTGAGGTTGTTCACTTTCGTGGGAAGATTAGAAAAGCAAAATGTCATTACAATGGAGAGAGTGGGATATAGGTGTCCATGTACATGAATCATAACATGTTATTATGCAGGTACAACATATAATTAGGAAGGCAAACAGAATATTGGCCTTTATTGCAAGTGGGATGGTACATAAATCTAGGGATGCCTTGCCACAGCTTTACAGGGAATTGGTGTGACTGCACCTAGTGTACTGCATACAGTTTCGGTCTCCATATCTAAGGAGGGAATATTTTCATTGGAATAAGTTCAGAGATTTTCAGTCGGTTGATTCCTGGGGTGAGGGATTTCTCTTCAAGGAATTGTTGAGCAGGTTAGGCCTATATTCATTGGAGTTTAGGATAATAAGTGTTGATCATATTGAACATATAATAATCTGAGGGAGCTCGACATGGCAGAAGCTGAGAGGATAATTCCCCTCCTGAGGGAAGCTAGAAAGAGGGGGCACAGTTTCAAAATAAGGGGCCTCTCATTTAAGACGGAGATGAGGAGGAGTTTCCCCTCTCAGAGGGTCAGTAATACTTGGAATTCCCTTCCCCAGAAATTCTTGAAGGCTGGGTCATTGAATAAATACAAGGCTATGTTTTTGATCTGCAAGAGAGTCAAAGGATATCGGGGGCGCAGAAGGACAGTGGAGTTAAGGTCACAATGAGTTCAACCATGATATTATTGAAAGGTGGAGCAAGCTCGAAGGGCCAAATGGCCTATTTCTGCTCCTATTTATTTTGTTCTAGAACGGATTGGTAAACACGGTAATGTAGCAAGCAGTGAGGAGAATTGAAACAGATGTCAGGAGGAGATTTAATCGAGGTGTTCAATATCATGAACTGTTTTTCCTCGAGTAAACAAGAATAAACGGTTTCACCTGGCAGTAGTGTTGGTAACAAGAGGTCTCAGATTTAAGTTGAAATACACTTGGGAATGGAGAGAGATAGGCGACAGTGATGAGGCTAGGATGCTGGGGGCTTCAAGGCTGTATAGAATGAGACAGACACCATAGAGCTTTTCCAAAAATTAAAGGAGGCAGCGAACTGACACAATAGGATTTCCAGCATCTGCTGCATTCTGCATTTGGGAGAAATTGCGTTTTTCTTTCTGAGCAGATATGAGGATCTGGGAATCGAATCAGTTCATATGGGGCAGTAACTGCAGAGAGACAGGGACACCAGCAGATGGAGATGGTGAGAGGGGACAGTAACTGCAGTGAGACAGGAACACCAGCAGATGGAGATGGTGAGAGGAGGACAGTAACTGCAGTGAGACAGGAACACCAGCAGATGGAGATGGTGAGAGGAGGACAGTGACTGCAGTGAGACAGGAACACCAGCAGATGGAGATGGTGAGAGGAGGACAGTGACTGCAGTGAGACAGGAACACCAGCAGATGGAGATGGTGAAAGGGGGAAGTAACTGCAGTGCGACAGGGACATCAGCAGATGGTGATATGAGAGGGGGCGGTAACTGCAGTGAGACAGGAACACCAGCAGATGGAGATGGTGAGAGGGGGACCGTAACTGCAGTGAGACAGGGACACCAGCAAATGGTGATGGTGAGAGGGGGTGGTAACTGCAGTGAGACAGGGACACCAGCAGATGGAGATGGTGAAAGGGGGCAGTAACTGCAGTGAGACAGGGACATCAGCAGATGGTGATATGAGAGGGGGCGGTAACTGCAGTGAGACAGGGACACCAGCATATGGAGATGGTGAGAGGGGCAGTAACTGCAGTGAGACAGGGACACCAGCAGATGGAGATGCTGAGCCTTTGCTGATGGGAGATTTTGTGTTACTGAGAGTTTGAGAGTTTCCAAAAGTTTCATGAGTTAACTTACTGTAAACCTGAGATGCTTCATAAAATAATTTCAATACAATTTGTGTTAAATGGCTATTTCCCTACTATGTAAACACTTGTAACATTAAATTCGTTGCTGTTTCGAAAATTATTTTGAGTGATTAAAGGTAATGTATAAATAAACAACTGCATCAAATAAAACTGAAACAATCATTTACAAATAAAAACTCTCAATAAGTTGTGTTGAGTTCTTCATTACTAACGTTATGACACCTCTCTATCAATCACTTCTCTCTCTGTGCTGGTATCTTCTCTACTATAACTCAGAGTAATTGAAGTTTTGATCCGATTGTCTTTTGAAAGTTAATACTGAATCTGCTTTCAGAAACCTGTCAGAGAGTGAATTCCAGAACAGAACAACTGCCTGACTATTTGTTTCTCCCCTCTGCTAGTGTAAACAGTCTCTCCTCATGTCTGTAAAATGAGGGAAAGATTTTGAATACAATTAATTTCTACAGGACAGCAGCTCCAGAGGAGCTGGAACCTCCTGAATGTGGACAAGCAATGTACAAAAATCCCTCTGAATCCCACAGGAGAGCAAAGGAAAGAAACAGTCTGGAAGCAAATGGAAACAAGTGACACTTTATTACAGCAGTAAAAACTCTGTGTGAGAATGTGGAGGTCTTTATTGCTGAACTTTATATAAACTGGAGGTGAAATGTGGAAGATCTTTACTACAATTTGTGCTAAATGGCCGTTTCCCAGCTTTGGAAACCCTCGGAACATCAAACTGGTCAATGTTTAGAAAGTTTTTTTTCGATTGATTGCAGGCTAATACATCAATACAGCAGCATCAAATACAGTACAAAGAATCACTGACAAATATAACTGTAAATTTGGGTAAGAATTGTTGTGTGAAATGTCACTGGTTATAAAAGTTCTCTTGGCTGCATCAGTAAATTGGCTCTAGTTTCAGTCTTAGTCACACAGTGGAATTGAAAAACCGAATAAAAACTGCCTGTTTAGACAGCAGTCAAACCGGCCTCTCCAGCAAAATCTCTTTGTCACAATTTCAAGGTAATTGCACTAATTTCTCAATCTCTCTCTCTCTCTGTTTTTCTCCCTCTCTGTGTTCCTCCATCTCTCTCTCTATCCCTCACTTTGTGTTTCTCTTTCTCTCTGAGTGATTGAGCGTCTTTCTGTCTCAATGGCTTTCTCTGTCCTCTCTCTCAATCTCTCTGTGATTCTCTGTGTCTTTCTCAATGGCTTTCTGTCTGTCCCTTTGGTGCCTGAAATTTCTTTGTGTCTCTGTTCTTTCCCTCCACTTTTTCTCTCTTTCTTTCCTTTCTCTATTTCTGTCTCTCTGTCTTTCCTCTATTTCTGTTTCTCTCTGTCTTTTCTCTATTTCTCTGACTTTCTCTCTCTTTTCTATCTTCTCTCTTTCTATTTCTATCTTCTCTCTTTTACTCTCTTTTTCTCTATCTTTCTGGTCTCTTTCTATCTTTTCTCTCTTTCTTCCCCCCCACCCCGCCATTAATACCGCCCCCGCCATTTGTACCCTCCCCCGCCATTTATACCCCCCCCCGCCATTTATACCACCCCCCGCCATTTATACACCCCCCTTCGCCATTTATACCCCCCTTGCAATTTATATTCCCCCCCCGGGAACAGACCCCCCCATCCAAATAACCCCCCCATGTTAGCTGACCCCAATCTAATTCTCCCCCCTGCCCCCACTGTAAACACCCCCCCTTTCTAAATACCCTCCGTGTCCTGTAAAAGCCCCCCCATACTAATTACTACCCTCTATCATCTCCCCCGTGAACAGCCGCCCCCACCCCCCTGTGTAACTTCTGTCTCAGTCACCAGCCCCCTCTCCCGCTCCCCGTGTAACTCCCGTCTCAGTCACCAGCCCCTTCTCCCCCAACCCTGTGTAACTCCCATCTCAGTCACCAGCCCCCTCTCCCACTCCCCTGTTTAACTCCCATCTCAGTCAACCGCCCCCTCTCCCTCTCCCCTGTGTAACGTCTGTCTCAGTCACCAGCCCCCTCTCCCCCTCCCCTGTGTAACTCCCATCTCTGACACCAACCCCCTGTCCCCCTCCCCTGTGTAACTCCCGTCTCAGTCACCAGCCCCCTCTCTCCCTCCCCTGTGTAACTCCCGTCTCAGTCACCAGTCCCCTCACCCCCTCCCCTGTGTAACTCCCGTCTCAGTCACCAGCCCCCTCTCCCCCTCCCCTGTGTAACGTCCGTCTCAGTCACCAGCCCCCTCTCCCCTCCCCTGTGTAAGTCCCATCTCAGTCACAAACCCCCTTCTCCCCCTCCCCTGTGTAACTCCCGTCTCAGTCACCAGCCCCCTCTCCCCCTCCCCTGTGTAACTCCCGTCTCAGTCACCAGCCCCCTCTCCCCCTCCCCTGTGTAACTCTCGTCTCAGTCACCAGCCCCATCTCCCCCTCCCCTGTGTATCTCCCACCTCCATCACTTTCCTGGGTTTGGCTCCGTCTCCTGACAGTCTTTAATTCACTTTAATTCCTGGTCTGGATAAACCACTGGAATTCCATCAACTGGATCCCAGGCCCCTTGCACCTTTAACTCATGTCCGGCCAGACACAGGGCCGGGTGTTGAGCAAGGGCCCCCAGAGGCTAACTGGCATTCTGAGCTTTTAACGCACAGGAAGATCCCAGGCCCAGACACGTCCCTCTCTGCAGAGGGAGACACACACAAACACACACACACTGACTGGCACAGGGACGGGTCAATTCAGCCCTTTGATCCTGTCCCACCGCATGTTAGTTCGTGGCTGATCTGTCCCTTCCCCCATCGGGCCACAATGAGAAAGGTAGAGACAGTCGGGGAGCAGATATAGAGAGGCAAAGGAACACTGGGCTGGACTCGGGCTTGGTACCAATGGTGAAAATCAGAGTGCAGGGGAGGAGGGTGGTTGTGAAACGGCTGCCCGTTCAGCATCTCTCCCCTGTTTTTACATCAATGGGAGCAAAACCGGGCAGAGATGGAATGCAGGATCCCATTTCGCAATCACCCTGTACAACACCAAGGCAGCGAGTTCAAATCCACCTCCAACCTGAGGGCCAGAGACACAGAAAACAGCTCCTGGGATTAGGACAGAACAGAGAGAGAGAGAGAATTAAATGGAAAGGGAGATGGACAATGACATGCAGAGAGTCCGAAACCAGTGAGAGAAACTGAGAACAGAGGGTCAGAAATACTGAGAGGGACAGAGAGTAATGGAGACATAAACAGAGAGAGAGAGAGCTGGAGGTGTAGAGAGAGATGTCGATATTGAGAAAGATCCCAAGAGACAGAAAGAAGTGGAGGGGCAGAGATACAAAGTAAGATGTGTTTACAGAATAGAAAGGGGTGTCCTGGGACAGGGGGGGAGAGAAATGCAGAGATAATCTTGCAGGAAAGGAGTAACAGAGATGGAAAGATTCAGAGATTTGGAAGTGAGTGAGAAGAAATGGACTGAGAGAGAGACAGATAAAGATGCAGAGAGTTGCAGAAACAGAGTGACAATGGAAACGTGTGAGACTCTAGAGAGAGGCAGAGATACAAAGGATGTTGAGAGATACAGAGATAGGATTTAAAGATGTGAAGAAACAGAGCTGGGAACAAGGAGGAAGGTGCAGGGAACAAGTTGCAGCAAGAGATGGAGAGAAGGAAATCTACAGGATTACATTGACTGTTCTGAAGCAGCGCTTCCCAAACTATTCCCTTGGGAGCGCCCTCCAGCCCCCTCCCTTGTGGTAAAAAAAATCCACAGACCCCCGAAAACACAAAATCAAAATACTGCGGATGCTGGAAATCTGAAATAAAAACCGTGCTGGAAATACTGAGCATTTCCAGCACTTTGATTTTCTATCAGCCCTGAAAACACACAGTCGGCTTTTCTGTATCTAGAAATGAATTTGACAATGACAAATATATATTTATTATTATTTTCCCTCTCTGGTTAAAGCTCTTGTCTGAGAATTCCACGTGGCCAAAAGATTCTCCCTCTGCATCATCACAGCTGCAGCTTCCGAATAGATTCTCCTTGGGAGTAAGAGAAATAAAATTGATTCAAACAAAGCAAAGCATTTTTGAACAGAAATAAAACACAGCAAGAGCCCAAGGCTCTTTCTCTCACTCACTGATATAAAACAATCTCAGTGACTCCTCGTCTTACAAACACAGCCCCCGACACAGAGCCAGAGACTGGGAAGTGTGGATGTGTTTACCCTGTCATTTTCTGCTGTCTCTCTCTCTCTATTTCTCTGTGTGTCTCTCTACATCTGTTTCTGCCTCATTGTAAAAAGACACAAACACTGGAGACCCCCATCCCCTCTCCTGTAGAAGGATAGAGAGAGAAATTCACATCCCTGAAAATCTGAATACAAATGGCCCCCAGGTGTTTCAGTTCACTGTCAAATTCAGCCCACAGCCTAAAACTGCAGCATTATTCGGGAATGAGAACAAGCCTTTCCAAACCATCACATTTCACCCATTTCATTGCTGATTCACAGAAGTATTTGACACTCAATGAATGAATTTTAAAAGTGGTCGTCACTGTTGCAACGTTGGAAATGCTGCAGGCCATTGGTGCACAGCAAGACCCCAGAAGCAGCAGTCTGATATCAGTCGGCTACCCCTTCTCTCCCCCTCTGATTCCCTCCATGTTTCCCTCACTGTCCTGCGTGTCTCTCCCTCCTGTTACTCTCATTCAGACAGACAGATGGAGAGAGACAGAGAAATTCACGGCACTGCCCAAAACATCAGCATTATTCAGGGATTATATGGGCTTCAAGCTCCGGATTTAATTCCGGGCCTTCAGGAGAGCTTTACACACAAACAATTCACTTCTAAAATGCAGTCACTGTTACAATGCAGGGAATTCTGCAGGGAAGCTGTGCACAGCAAGATCCCAGCAATGGTGACACTTCAACATTCAGTTTACCAAGGTTTTGAGTGTGGATTTCTCTCTCTGGCTTTCTCCATCTTTCTCTGCCTTCCCTCCCTCACCCACACTCTGCCTGTCTCTCACTCTCTCTGCGTTTAACCTGCCACCTCTAGCTGTTTCTCTCTCTCCCTCTTTTTCTCTCCATCTCTTTCTGCCTCAGTGTTGTAATGTAAGAATTGATGCAGGGAATGTGTGCACAGCAGGATCCCACAATGTGATCATAGCCAGATATCCCATCACAGTCCTGTGAAAATGCTAAACTCCTTCTTTAAACTTATAACAAGTCTTTAAACAGCTTCACGTTCAGCTCTTGTAATTGTTGTCAAATTCTTGTAAAAACACAGAGAAATCCACACTCAGACCCTCAGGAAGCTGAATTTTAAAGTGTCCTCATTGTTGTCATGTAGGAAATGCTGCAGGGCACTAGATGCACAGCAAGATCCCACAAGCAGTCAGGTGATAATAGCTGGCTACCCCTGTGATTCCCTCTATGTCTCCCTCCTGTTCTCACTCAGTGAGACAGATGGAGATATAGAGAGAGAAATTCACTCTCAGACACTCACTCTCAATTCAAATGGCTGCTGCACATTTCATTTCACCCTCACATTCACGGCACTGACCAAAAGACCAGCATTATTCGGGAATTATACGAGCTTCAAGCTCAGGACTTTAATTCCAGGCCTTCAGGAGAGGTTTACTCACAAAGAATTCACTTCTAAAATGCAGTCACTGTTAGAATGCAGGGAATTCTGCAGGCAAGCTGTGCACAGCAAGATCCCAGAAATACTGACACGTCAACATTCAGTTTACCAAGGTTTGAGCGTGGATTTCTCTCTCTCTCTCTGCTTTTCTCCATCTTTCTCTGCCTTCCCTCCCTCACCCACACTCTGCCTTTCTCTTTCACTCTCTCTCTCTCTGTTTAACCTGCCAACTCCAGCACAGCAAGAGCCCAGGAATTGCCCTCGGTTGCATAGACACTCTCTCTGCAACACCCACATACCGACAAATCACAGTTAATAAACCGAAGGATAAAAGGGTTCAGACAGCAACCTCCACCTCTGTGTGTGTGTCCGTCTCTGTATCTCTTTCTCCCTGTCTCTGTATCTCTCTCTCCCCTATCTCTGTATCTCTCTCTCCCCTGTCTTTGTATCTCTCTCTCCCCCTGTCTCTGTATCTCTCTCTCCCCTGTCTCTGTATCTCTCCCTCCCCTGTCTCTGTATCTCTCTCCCTCTTGCTGTATCTCTATCTGTCCACATCTCATTTGTCCCCTGATTCTCCCTCTCTCTGTCCATATCTGTTACAGTTTCTCCTCTATATCATCTGTAATGTTGACTGAAAATAGCTCTGAAATATTTGTCTAACCAGTTAAAACAACAACAAATCACATTGCTGTGTGTGTTTTTAACAATTAAAGGTTTAAATAAAGAGGCAAGAAAGCTGGCGAGAGAGAGAGAGAGAGAAATCGAAACTCAGAACTTCAGTAAAATGAATTGAAATGAATCGGGAGCATTTGACACTCTGACTTAACTTTCAAAGTGGTCGTCATTGTTGCAATGTTGGAAAAGCTACAGGCTATTGGTGCACAGCAAGATCCCACAAGCAACAGTGTGATAACAGCAGGCTACCCCTCCTCTACCCCCTCTGATTCCCTCCATGTTTCCCTCACTCTCCTGCGTCTCTCTCCCTCCTGCTCCTGTCTTTCAGAGAGACAGATGGAGAGAGAATCACAGAATAATACAGTGCAGAAGAGGCCCTTCGGCCCTTCGGCCCATCCAGTCTGCACCGATGCATTAAAGACACCGGACCTGTCTAGCTAATCCCTTTTGCAAGCACTTGGCTCATAGCCTTGAATGTTATGACGTGCCAAGTGCTCATCCAGGTACTTTTTAAAGGATGTGAGGCAACCTGCCTCTATCACCCTCTCAGGCAGGGCATTCCGGACCGTCACCACCCTGTGGGTAAACAATTTTTTCCTCAAATACCCCTTAAACCTCCCGCCCCTCACTTTAAACTTGTGTCCCCGAGTAACTGACCCTTCAACTAAGGGGAACAGCTGATCCCTATCCACCCTTTCCATGCCCCTCATAATCTTGTACACCTCGATCAGGTCACCCCTCAGACTTCTTTGCTCCAGTGAAAACAACCCAAGCCTATCCAATTTCTCTTCATAGCTTAAATGTTCCATCCCAGGCACCATCCTGGTGAATCGCCTCTGAACCCCCTCCAATGCAATCAGTTCCTTCCTATAATGTGGCGACCAGAATTGCACACAGTACTCCAGCTGTGGTCTTACCAAAGTTCTGTACAACTCCAACATGAAGTCCCTGCTTTCGTAATCTATGCCTCGATTGATAAAGGCAAGTGTCCCATATGCCTTTTTCACCACCCTATTAACCTGCCCTTCTGCCTTCAGAGATCTATGGACAAACATGCCAAGGTCCCTTTGCACCTCGGAACTTCCCAATATCAGGCAATTCATTGAATACCTCCGTGTCATATTACTCCTTCCAAAGTGTATCAGCTCACACTTCTTAGGGTTAAATTCCATCTCCAACTTTTCTGCCCATTTGACCATCCCATCTATATCTTCCTGTAACCGAAGACACTCCACCTCGCTGTTAACCACTCGACCAATCTTTGTGTCATCCATGAACGTACTGATCCTACCCCCCACATAGTCATCTATGTCGTTTCTATAAATGACAAACAATAGGGGACCCAGCACAGATCCCTGTGGTACGCCACTGGACACTGGCTTCCAGTCACTAAAACAGCCGTCTGTCATCCCTCTCTGTCTCCTACAGCTAAGACAATTTTGAATCCACCTTATCAAGTTACCTTGTATCCCATGTGCATTTGCTTTCTTGATAAGTCTCCCATGTGGGACCTTGTCAAAGGCTTTGCTGAAATCCATGTAAACTACATCAACTGCACGACCCTCATCTACACACCTGGTCACATGCTCAAAAAATTCAATCAAATGTGTTTGGCATGACCTCCCTCTGACAAAGCCATGCTGACTAATCCTAATCAAATTTTGCCTCTCCACGTGGAGATAGATTCTCTCCTTCAGAATTCTCTCCAATAGTTTCCCTACCACTGACGTGAGACTCACTGGTCTGTAGTTCCCTGGCCTATCTCTACAACCTTTCTTAAATAGTCGAACCACATTAGATGTTCTCCAGTCCTCTGGCACCTCCCCCGTGGCCTGAGAGGAATTAAAATGGGCGGCACAGTGGCGCAGTGGTTAGCACCGCAGCCTCACAGCTCCAGCGCCCCTCGTTCAATTCTGGGTAGTGCCTGTGTCGAGTTTGCAAGTTCTCCCTGTATCTGCGTGGGTTTTCTTCCGGTGCTCCGGTTTCCTCCCACAGCCAAAAAAGACTTGCAGGTTGGTAGGTAAATTGGCCATTATAAATTGTCCCTAGTATACGTAGGTGGTAGGGAAATATAGGGATAGGTGGGGATGTTGTAGGAATATGGGATTAATGTAGGATGAGTATAAATGGGTGGATGATGGTCGGCACAGACTCGGTGGGCCGAAGGACCTGTTTTTTTTATTCTAAAAATATAAATAAATAAAATAAATAAAAATTTAGGTCAGAGCCCCTGCAATCTCCACCCTCGCCTCCCACAGCATCCTGGGACACAAATGGTCCAGACCTGGAAATGTGTCCACTTTTAAGCCCTCCAATACCTTGTCACTCCCTATGACAATTTGCTCACAAACCTCAGTCAGATCCCAGCAATGGTGACACTTCAAAATTCAGTTTAAGAGGGCTAAAAGGGGTCATGAAATATCTTTAGCAAACAGGGTTAAGGAAAATCCCAAAGCCTTTTATTCATATATAAGGATCAAGAGGGTAACTGGAGAAAGGATTGGCCCACTCAAGGACAAAGAAGAAAAGTTATGCCTGGAGTCAGAGAAAATGGGTGAGATTCTAAATGAGTACTTTGCTAAATGAGTATTCACCGAGGAGAGGGACATGACGGATGTTGAGGTTAGGGACAGATGTTTGATTACTCTAGGTCAAGTCGGCATAAGGAGGGAGGAAGTGTTGGGTATTCTAAAAGACATTAAGGTGGACAAGTCCCCAGGTCCGGATGGGATCTATCCCAGGTTACTGAGGGAAGTGAGAGAGGAAATAGCTGGGGCCTGAACAGATATCTTTGCAGCATCCTTAAACACGGGTGAGGTCCCGGAGGACTGGAGAATTGCTCCTGTTGTCCCCTTGTTTAAGAAGGGTAGCAGGGAAAATCCAGGGAATTATAGACCGGTGAGCCTGACGTCAGTGGTAGGGAAGATGATGGAGAAGATACTGAGGGATAGGATCTATTCCAATTTGGAAGAAAATGGGCTTATCAGTGATAGGCAACATGGTTTTGTGCAGGGAAGGTTTAGTTTAGTTTAGAGATACAGCACTGAAACAGGCCCTTCGGCCCACCGAGTCTGTGCCGACTATCAACCACCCATTTTTTATACTAACCCTACACTAATCCCATATTCCTACCACATCCCCACCTTTCCCTATATATTTCCCTACCACCTACCTATACTAGGGGCAATTTATAACGGCCAATTAACCTATCAACCTGCAAGTCTTTGGCATGTGGGAGGAAACCGGAGCACCCGGAGGAAACCCACACAGACACAGAGAGAACTTGCAAACTCCACACAGGCAGTACCCAGAATTGAACCAGGGTCGCTGGAGCTGTGAGGCTGCGGTGCTAACCACTGCGCCACTGTGCCGCCCATGTCATGTCTTACCAACTTAATAGAATTCTTTGAGGAAGTGACAAAGTTGATTGATGAGGGAAGGGCTGTAGATGTCATATACATGGACTTCAGTAAGGCGTTTGATAAGGTTGCCCATAGTAGGCTGATGGAGTAAGTGAAGTCGCATGGGGTCCAGGGTGTACTAGCTAGATGGATAAAGAACTGGCTGGGCAACAGGAGACAGAGAGTAGCAGTGGAAGGGAGTTTCTCAAAATGGAGACGTGTGACCAGTGGTGTTCCACAGGGATCCGTGCTGGGACCACTGTTGTTTGTGATATCCATTAATGATTTGGAGGAAAGTATAGGTGGACTGATTAGCAAGTTTGCAGACGACACGAAGATTGGTGGAGTAGCAGATAGTGAAGGGGACTGTCAGAGAATACAGCAGAATATAGATAGATTGGAGAGTTGGGCAGAGAAATGGCAGATGGAGTTCAATCAGGGCAAATGCGAGGTGATGCATTTTGGAAGATCCAATTCAAGAGTGAATTATACAGTAAATGGAAAAACCCTGGGGAAAATTGATGTACAGAGAGATTGGGTGTTCAGGTCCATTGTTCCCTGAAGGTGGCAACGCAGGTCAATAGAGTGGTCAAGAAGGCATACGGCATGCTTTCCTTCATCGGATGGGGTATTGAGTACAGGGTTGGCAGGTCATGTTACAGTTGTATAAGACTTTGGTTCGGCCACATTTGGAATACTGCGTGCAGTTCTGGTCGTCACATTACCAAAAGGATGCAGATGCTTTGGTGAGGGTGCAGAGGAGGTTCACCAGGATGTTGCCTGGAATGGAGGGCGCTCGCTATGAAGAGAGGTTGAACAGATTAGGATTATTTTCATTAGAAAGACGGAGGTTGAGGGGGGACCTGATTGAGGTGTACAAAATCATGAGAGGTATAGACAGGGTGGATAGCAAGAAGCATTTAACCAGAGTGGGGGGTTCAATTACTAGGGGTCACGATTTCAAAGTGAGCGGGGAAATGTTTAGGGGGGTTATGCGTGGAAAGTTCTTTACGCAGAGGGTGGTGGGTGCCTGGAATGCGTTGCCAGCAGAGTTGGTAGTCGCGGGCACGATAGCGTCTTTTAAGATGTATCTAGACAGATAAATGAATGGGCTGGAAGCAAAGAGATACAGACCCTTAGAAAATAGGTGACATGTTTGGATAGAGGATCTGGATCGGCGCAGGCTTGGAGGGCCGAAGGGCCTGTTCCTGTGCTGTAATTTTCTTTGTTCTTTGTTCTTTTGTTCCTTGTTTTGAGTGTGGATTTCTCTCTCTGTCTGTCTCTCCCTCTCTCTGCCTTTCTCCATCTTTCTCTGCCTTCCCTCACTCATAGACACTCCGCCTGTCTCTCACTCTCTCTGCGTTTAACCTGCCACCTCCAGCTGTTTCTCACTCTCCCTCTTTTTCACTCCATCTGTTTCTGCCTCAGTGTTGTAATGTAGGAATGGATGCAAGGAATGTACACACAGCAGGATCCCACAACGTGATCATAGCCAGATATCCCATCACAGTCCTCAGAGAATGCTAAACTCCATCTTTAAACTTATAACAAGTCTTTATACAGCTTCACGTTCAGCCCTCAGGAGCAGTTGACATTCAATTTTGAAAGTGGTCCTCACTGTTGCAATGCAGGAAACCTGCAGGCAGTAAGATGATAACATGCAGATAACCTGTTTTTAGTGATGTACGTTTAGAGATCCCAGAGAGAGGAACATTCCTGTAGTTTGAAAATCTCAGACACCCCTCTCCCTGTCTTTCTCCTGCTCCCTCCCGCACCCCATCCACATCTGTTTCTTTTTCTCTCGATCTGGGATTTAATCTGGATTGAAACGTCCTCTGAAGTGTTTCAGTCACCGTTTAAAATAACCACACGTCACATTGTGGCTCCTATTGATTAAAGGTTAAAATAGAGAAACTGTGGGGGCAGACAAAAGCCGAGGAAGATGGAGAGAAAAAACAGAGAAACAGGCACTCAGACCCTCAGGAAGCTGAATTGTAAATTGTCCTCATTGTTGTCATGTAGGAAATGCTGCAGGGCACTAGATGCACAGCAAGATCCCACAATCAGCAATGTGATAACAGCCAGATTTCAGTCCCCAGAGAGGGCAAAACTCCCTCTTTAACTGGGAACAAGCCATTGGTGCACAGCAGGATCCCACAAGCAGCAGTGTGATAACAGCTGCCAACCCCTCTCCCCCTCTGATTCCCTCCATGTTTCCCTCACTCTCCTGCATCTCTCTCTCTCCGTCTTTCTCTCTGAATGAGAGCAACAGACTGAGGCAGAGAAATCAATTCTCAGAACCTCACTCTCAATTCAAATGGCTGCTGCACATTTCATTTCACCCTCAAATTTATGGCACTGCCCAAAGCACCAGCATCATTCGGGAATTATACCGGCTTCAAGCTCAGGACTTTAATTGCAGGCCTTCAGGAGAGCTTGACACACAAATAATTCACTTCTAAAATGCAGTCACTGTTAGAATGCAGGGAATTCTGCAGGCAAGCTGTGCACAGCAAGATCCCAGCAATGCTGAACGTTCAACATTCACTGCACCAAGGTTTTGAATGTGGATTTCTCTCTCTCTGTCTCTTTCTCTCTCTGTCTTTCTCTGCCTTCCCTCCCTTACCCACACTCCGCCTCTCTCTCTCTGTTTAACCTGTCACCTCCAGCTGTTTCTGACTCTCCCGCTTTTTCTCTCCATCTGTTTCTGCCTCAGTGTTGTAATGTAGGAATTGATGCAGGGAATGTATGCACAGCAGGATCCCACAATGTGATCCCAGCCAGATATCCCATCACAGTCCTCAGAAAATACTAAACTCCATCTTCAAACTTATAACAAGCCTTTTTCCAGCTTCACGTTCAGCTCTTGTAATTAATGTAAAATTCATGTAAAAACACAGAGAAATCCACACTCAGACCCATAGGAAGTTGAATTTTAAAGTGTCCGCATTGTTGTCATGTAGGAAATGCAGATTCTGTCACACTAGATGCACAGCAAGATCCCACAAGCAGCAATGTGATGATAGCCAGATTTCAGTCCACAGAAAGGGTGAAACTCCCTCTTTAAACAGGGAACAAACTGCTGATTCTGTCTCAACTTTTCAAATAACGACAAATCACATTGCTGTGTGTGGCAAGTTTTTCATTTATTAAAGGTTTAAATGGAGAAGGCGAGTGTGAAACAGAGACAGAGAAGAGAAAGCATGGGGGGTGGGTGGTGATAGAGACACAGGGAAAGAATGTGGAGACAGAGAGAAATCTAACCTCATAACTACAGTAAAATGAATTAAAATGGGCACCGTGCATCTTATTTCACTCAGTTCATGAAGCATTGCCCAAAACACCAGAAAACCTCACAGACTGAGGGCTGGATGGAGCAAGTGGCAAATGGGACTCCCTCCTGCAGCTGCTCCTTGAACCCCAGGCTTTCAATATGTTTAAAACTCCAGGAGCCCCAATCCAACATGAAATGGTTAACCCAGGGCCCCAGAGAGGAAATTAAACCTCGGGCTAATAAACAGACACAACTCACGTGGGCCCTTTGGGTGCAGCCTGTGGACAAGGCCTCAGTCCATCCCCTCTGGAGGAAGCTCCTGTCCAAGGATTCTTCGTCCCAAACTTTCCCTCTTTTCATCTTCACATTGCAGTTTTCAGAATGAAAATTCCTGAAGGCAAGAGGGAAAGGGAGAAAATTCATTAAAAGGCATTGGTAAACAAAATAGCTCCGCACATCTTATTTAACAGTAAAGATTCAGAACATTGCGCAAAGGATATAGATTACTCTAGAATTATAACAAGCCTTTAGAAACTATCACATTTGTGACTTAATTCCAAGCTTTTGACCCTCATTGAGTTCATTTTTAATATGGTCGTCACTGTTGAAATGTTGGAAAAGCTGCAGGCCGTTGGTGCACAGCAAGATCCCACAAACAGCATTTTGATAACAGCCAGCTACCCCTCCTCTCCCCCTGATTCCCTCCATGTTTCCCTCACTCTCCTGCTACTCTCATTCAGAGAGACAGATGGAGTGAGAGAGTGAGAGTCTTGCGAGGTGGGCCCCAGAGAGGAAATTGTACCTCGGGCTAATAAACAGACACAACTCACGTGGGCCCTTTGGGTGCAGCTTGTAGACAAGGCCTCAGTCCATCCCCTACATAGAACATAGAACATTACAGCGCAGTACAGGCCCTTCAGCCCTCGATGTTGCGCCGACCATCTGACCTACACTATTCCATTTTCATCCATATGTATATCCAATGACCACTTAAATGCCCTTAAAGTTGGCGAGTCTACTACTGTTGCAGGCAGGGCGATCCACGCCCCTACTACTCTCTGTGTAAAGAAACTACCTCTGACATCTGTCCTATATCTATCACCCCTCAACTTCAAGCTATGTCCCCTCGTGTTTGCCATCACCATCCGAGGAAAAAGGCTATCACTATCCACCCTGTCCAGCCCTCTGATTATCTTATATGTCTCTATTAAGTCACCTCTTCTCCTCCTTCTCTCTAACGAAAACAACCTCAAGTCCCTCAGCCTTTATGTACCTGGACACCAAGATCTCTCTGCTCATCTACACTACCAAGAATCTTCCCATTAGCCCAGTATTCTGCAATCCTGTTACTCCTTCCGAAGTGAATCACCTCACACTTTTCCGCATTAAACCCCATTTGCCATCTCTCAGCCCAGCTCTGCAGCCTATCTATGTCCCTCTGTAACCTACAACATCCTTCGGCACTATCCACAACTCCACCGACCTTCGTGTCATCCGCAAATTTACTAACCCACCCTTCCACACACTCATCCAGGTCATTTATAAAAATGACAAAGAGCAGTGGCCCCAAAACATATCCTTGCGGTGCACCACTAGTAACTAAACTCCAGGATGAACATTTACCATCAACCACCACCCTCTGTCTTCTTTCAGCTAGCCCATTTCTGATCCAAAGCACTAATTCACCTTCAATCCCATACTTCTGTATTTTCTGCAATAGCCTACCGTGGGGAACTTTATCAAGCGCCTTACTGAAATCCATATAGACCACATCCACGGCTTTACCCTCATCCACCTGTTTGGTCACCTTGTCAAAAAACTCAATAAGGTTTGTGAGGCACGACCTACCCTTCACAAAACCGTGCTGACTATCTCTAATGAACTTATTCTTTTCAAGATGATTATAAATCCCTCTGGAGGAAATTCCTGTCCAAGGATTCCTCGTCCCAAACTTTCCCTCTTTGCACCTTCACGGTGCAGTTTTCAAAATGAAAATTCCTCAGGGGAAAGAAGGAGAAAAAAATAGGATTAAAATACAAAGCGAGGACATTTTTCAACAAAATAGCACAGCAAGAGCCCAGGGTTTCCCCTCTCAGTTACACAGACAATCATCAATATTCAAATACAATCAAATCACAGTTATAAACCAGATTGAGACAGAGAGAGCACACACACACACTGAACCAGACTGGGGAATGTGTCCACACTTTCTAGAGAGAGAGAGTGAAAGGTGGGTTTTGTGATTGGAACTGGGAGCTTCCCACCCAGCTATATCCTGAGTGAGCTGTTTGCAAACTCCACCCCTTGAGCCTCTGACATGTTGGGCTGTCTCACAATGCCTCGGGGGCCTGTCTATTGATTTGTTAATCCCAGGACAGGACCTTGCTGATTTTTCCAGTCCATTGATATGTTAATCCCAGCACAGCAATGCTTTCAGCCATTCCTTAGTTAACTTTAAACCCTTAATTCTTTCTCTGCAGTTTGAAAATATTAAACACCGATCCAACACTCACCCCTGAAACCCTCGCATTAAACCCGCAAAACAGGATTGGGCAGATAATGGGGATTGTTACTGAGGTTGTGTTTGGGGATTTCCCCTGACATCAGGGTGGATTTTAAAGTATCTCCCCTTCCCTTACTTCTAAAGTATCTCAGGGTTGTTGTGTGCTGACAGTTTTTCCAGTGTCCAGTTCCTTTCAACTTTTAATAAAATCTGTGGAACACAAATAAATGTAAAGTTGCTCCTACAAGCTGTTTGTCCTCCATCTTTCACTGTCTTTCTCTGTCACTCACTATCTCTCTCTCTCTGTCTCTGTCAGGACTGGGCAGACACTGAGGATTGTTACTGACGTTCTGTTGGCCATTTTTACTGAGATCAGTGTGGAATGTAAAATCTGTGTGTGCGTCTGCGTGTGTCCCTGCGTGCTCGTGCGTGTGTCTCTGTGTGTGTCTCTGTGTGTGTGTGTCTGTGTGTGTGTCTCTCTGTCTGTGTCTCTGAGTGTGTGTCTCTGTGTGTGTGTCTCTGTGTGTGTCTGTGTGTGTGTGTGAGTATCAGTGTCACCTTTCTTCATCTCTATCTCTCCTTCTCTCTCTGTTTCTCCCTCTCTCTCTTTCTCTCCCTCTATCTCAGTCAGCCTCTCTCATGGAAAGATAGAAAATTATAGCAGGAGTAGGCCTTTCGGACCCTCGGGCCTGCTCTGCCAATCAATAAAGATCATGACCGATGGTCTAATTCAGTACCTGTTCCCGCTTTCTCCCCCTAGCCCTTGATCCCTTTGACATTAAGACATATATCTACCTCCGTCTTGAATAAATTTAATGACTTGGACTCCACTGCCTTCTGTGGTAGAGAATTCCATAGGTTCACCACCCTCTTCCCCATCTCTCTCCCCCTCTATCTCTGTCTCCACCCTCTATCTCCCTCTCCCCCCTATGTCACCCTCTCCCCCCTCTGTCTCCCTCTCCCCTTCTATCTCCCTCTCCCCTATATCTCCCTCTCCCCATATCTCCCTCTCCCCCTCTATTGCCCACTCCCTCTCTCTCTGTCCCTCCATCTGTCTTTCCATCTTTGTCACTCCCTCTCTCTCCTTGTAGCTCTGTCTCTCTCTCTCTCTCTGTCCCTCCATCTGTCTTTCCCTCTTTGTCCCTCCCTCTCTCTCCTTCTCTCTCTGTCTCTCACTTGGAATATTGTGTTCAGTTATGGTCACCTCATTATAGGAAGGATGTTGAAGCTTTGGAGAGGGTGCAGAGGAGATTTACCAGGATGCTGCCTGGACTGGATGGCATGTCTTATGAGGAAAGTTTGAGGGAGCTCGGGCTTTTCTCATTGGAGCGAAGAAGGATGAGCGGTGACTTGATAGAGGTGTACAAAATGATGAGAGGCATAGATAGAGTGGATAGCCAGAGACTTCTTCCCAGGGTGGAAAGGGCTATCACCAGGGGGCATAATTTTAAAGTGATTGGAGGAAGGTTTCGGGGAGATGTCAGAGGTAGGTTCTTTACACAGAGAGTGGTGGGTGCGTGGAATGCGCTGCCAGCGGTGCTGGTAGAAGCAGAAACATTAGGGACATTTAAGCGACTCTTGGATAGGTACATGGATCATAGTCGAATGTTGGGTAGGAGTTAGTTTGATCTTAGAGTAGGTTAAAGGTTCGGCACAACATCGTGGGCCGAAGGGTCTGTACTGTGCTGTGCTGTTCTATGTTCTAGGTTCTATATCGCCTATCCAGCCATCTCTATTTTATTAAATTAATTAATTTGGATCTCCGTGTTTAAAACAAAAGAATTATTTAAGTGTACTCTTAACCTGTAAGGACGACTCCTGATTTACTCACTTGTCTAAAACAAAACAAAAAACCACAAAAACTGACACCGAAGAAAGAAATATCCATCAATCACTTACCAGCTCTCCTGTGACATCACACATTAATTTCTGCCAGTCAAGCAGGTCCACTGAACAGAGCAGAGCGATTTCACCACCGCCACCGCTTCTGGTCTCAGGTCTCGGCTCTTTTATCTACTGGCTCCTCTCGCCTGTTCCCACTTTCACCACCACCACCGCTTCTGGTCTCAGGCCTCGGCTCTTTTATCTCCCAGCTCCTCTCGCCTCTTCCCACTTTCACCACCGTCACCGCTTCTAGTCTCGGGTCTCGGCTCTTTTATCTCCCAGCTCCTCTCACCTATTCCCACTTTAGCACCGTCAGCGCTTCTAGTCTCGGGTCTCAGCTCTTTTATCCCCCAGCTCCTCTCGCGTGTTCCCACTTTCACCACCGCCACCGCTTCTGGTCTCGGGCCTCGGCACTTTTATCTCCCAGCTCCTCTCGCCTGTTCCCACTTTCACAACCACGGCCGCCGCTTCTTAAACTGTGTCCCCTTGTTCTCGTCAGTTATGTTGCTCTCCGTCACAAGGGGTTTTGAGTACAGTAGTAAAGAAGTCTTGCTGCAATTGTATAGAGACTTGATGAGAGAGAGAGAGAGGCAGAGACACGCAGAGCGAGAGAGAAAGCGAGAGAGAGAGGGAGACATTGTGAAATGCCTCAGCACAAATAGCAACACCAGATCCAACATAAACTCAGTTGTGACATTCCAATAAATTCCATTTTTGAAAGTTCCCCATTGAATCTGCTTACACAGCCCTCTCAGGCAGTGTGTTCCAGATCACAACAACTCATTGTGTGAAAAAACATTTCTCCTCATCTTCCCCTCTGTTTATTTTTTTTACCAATCTTCTTAAATCTGTGTCCCTCTGGTTACTGACTCTCCTGCCACTGGAAACAGTTTCTCCTTATTTAGTCCATCGAAACCCATCGTCATTGTGAACATCGTGATCAAATCTCCCGCTTAACCTGCTCTGCTCTATGGAGAGCGATCCCAGCTTCTCCAGTCTCTCCACATTAACTGAAGTCCCTCATCCCTGGGACACTTCTATTCAATATCCTCTGAACTCTTCAAAAGTCTTCACGTCCTTTGTAAAGTGTTGTGCCCCCACAACTGGACACGATACTCCAGTTAAGGCCGAACCAGTGCTTTATAAAGGTTTTTGTATTCTCTGCCCCTACTTATAAATCCCTGCATCCCATATGCTCTATTAACCACTTTCTCTAGCTGTCCTGCCACCTTCAATGATTTGTGTACATATACCCCCAGGACCCTCTGCTCCTGCTTCCCGTTTGGTATTGCACCCTTTATTTTATATTGTCGTTCCTCATTGTTCCTACCAAAATGTATCACTTCACATTTCTCTGCATTAAACTTCATTCGTCATCTGCCGGCCCATTTCACAGGTTAGCTGTATAAAATGTGCATAGCAAGATTCCAGTTAGTTAATCTATCTGGTGAGATATTTGGAAAATTCTGAGAGAGCATTCCTTGAAATTTTACTCGTGTGGATAAAATAACAAGAATACATTGGGAAATATTACAGACAGATTTATACCAACATGTCTCATTAAACACCGCAATCATTGTCAATCTTTCACTCATCAATTTAATTCAGTTTTCAGAGATAGACATGAACAAGAGGAGGCCATTCTGCCCCTTCTCGAGCCTGTTACAGAGGAACAGGAGTAGGCCATTCAGCGCCCGAGCCTACTCCACCAGACTATAAGATCATGGCTGATATGATTGTGACCTTAACTCTACATTCTTGCCTGGCCCCCATAACCCTCGACTCCCTTGTTGATTAAAAATCCGAACTAACTCAGCCTGGAATATATTCAATGTCACAGCCTCCACTGCTCTCTGGGGAACATAATTCCACAGACTAGCTTCCCTCTAAGGGAAAACATTTCTCCTCATCTCCATTTTAAAAGGGAGACCACTTATTTTTAAACTGTGTCCCCTTGTTTTCGTCAGGTATGTTGGCCTTCGCCACAAGGAGTTTTGAGTACAGGAGTAAAGTCGTCTTGCTGCAATTGTATAGAGCCTTGGGGAGAGAGAATGTAAGGCAGAGAGAGAGAAAGAGAGGGACAGAGAGAGAAAGAATGTTTGAAATGTCTCACCACAGTACACAAACACCAGTTACAACATAAACTCAGTTGTGACATTACACTAAATTCACCTTTTCAAAGATCCTATTCAATCTGCATCTGATGCCCTTTCAGGCAGCGCGTTCCAGTTCACAACAACTCAGTGTTTCTCCTCATCTTCCCCTCTGTTTTATTTTACCGATTATCTTAAATCTGCGCCCCTCACGTTACTGACTCTCCTGACACGAGAAACAGTTTCTCTTTATTTACTCCATCGAAACTCATCGTCATTATGAACATCATTATTAAATCTCCCTCGTAGCCTTCTCTGCTCTAAGGATAACAATCCCAGTTTCTGCAGTCTTTCCACATTAACTGAAGTCCCTCATCCCTGGGACCATTCTAGTCAACCTCCTCTGAACTCTTCGAAATTCTTCATGGCCTTTGCAAAGTGTGGTGCAAAGTGTGGTGCCCCCACAACTGGACACAATATTCCAGTTGAGGCCAAACCATTTCTTTATAAAGGTTGAGCATGACTTCCTTGTTTTTGTAATCTATTCCCCCAAAGTGTGTACAAATACTGGAACATGGAGTGTGAGAGTGTGAGGGACACAATGTGTACAATTACTGAAACATGGAGAGTGAGCGTGTGAGGGACACAGTGTATACAATTACTAGAATATGGAGTGAGAGTGTGAGGGACACAGTGTGTACAATTACTGGAACATGGAGTGTGAGTGTGTGAGGAACACAGTATGTACAATTACTACAATATGGAGAGTGCGTGTGTGAGGGACACAGTGTGTACAATTACTAGAACATGGCGAGTGAGAGTGAGAGTGTGGGGACACAGTGTGTACAATTATTGGAACATGGTGAGTGAGAGTGTGAGGGACACGTGAGTACTAATACTGAGAAAAAGAGCGTGAGAGTGTGAGGGACACAGTGTGTAAAATTACTGGAACATGGAGTGAGAGTATGTGAGGGACACAGTGTATACAATTACCAGAACATGGAGAGTGAGAGTGTGAGGGACACAGTGTGTACAATTACTAGAACATGGCGAGTGAGAGTGAGAGTGTGGGGACACAGTGTGTACAATTACTGGAACATGGAGTGTGAGAGTGTAAGGGACGCAGTGTGTACAATTACTAGAACATGGAGTGTGAGAGTGTGAGGGACACAGTGTGTACAATTACTGGGACATGGAATGAGAGAGTGTGAGGGACACAGTGTGTACTAATTACTGGAACATGGAGCGTGAGAGTGTGAGGGACACAGTGTGTACTAATACTGAGACATGGAGACTGAGAGTGTGAGGGACACAGTGTGTACAATTACGACAGCATGGCGAGTGAGAGTGTGGGGACACAGTGTGTACAATTACTGGAACGTGGAGTGTGAGTGTGTGAGGGACACAGTGTGTACAATTACTGGAACATGGATTGAGAGAGAGTGAGTGACACAGTGTGTGCTAATTACTGGAACATGGAGCGTGAGTGTGTGAGGGACACAGTGTGTACAGTTACTGGAACATGGAGAGTGCGTATGTGGAGGACACCGTGTATATAATTACTGGAACATGGAGAGTGACATTGTGAGGGACACAGTGTGTACTAAGACTGAGACATGGAGAGTGAGAGTGTGAGGGACACAGTGTGTACAATTACTGGAACATGGAGTGTGAGTGTGTGTGGGACACTGTGTGTACTAATTACTGGAACATGGAGCGTGAGAGTGTGAGGGACACAGTGTGTTCAATTACTGGAACAAGGAGCGTGAGAGTGTGCGGGACACAGTTTGTACTAATACTGAGACATGGAGACTGAGAGTGTGAGGGACACAGTGTTATACAATTACTGGAACGTGGAGAGTGAGTGTGTGAGGGACACAGTGTGTACAATTACTGGAATGTGGAGAGTGAGCGTGTGAGGGACACAGTATGTACAATTACTAGAACATGGAGAGTGATTGTGTTAGGGTTACAATGTGTACAATTACTGGAACATGAAGTGTGTGTTTGTGAGGGACACAGTGTGTACAATTACTGGAACATGGAGAGTGAGAGTGTGAGGGACACAGTGTGTACAATTACTCGAGCATGGCGAGCGAGAGTGTGGGGACACAGTGTGTACAATTACTGGAACATGGAGTGCGAGTGTGTGAGGGACACAGTGTGTACAATTACTAGAACATGGATTGAGAGTGACAATGTGAGGGACACAGTGTGTACTAATTACTGGAACATGGAGCGTGAGTGTGTGAGGGACACAGTGTGTACAGTTACTGGAACATGGACAGTGCGTGTGTGAGGGACACCGTGCATATAAATACTGGAACATGGAGAGTGACAGTGTGAGGGACACAGTGTGTATAATTACTGGAGCATGGAGAGGCCTGTGTGAGGGACACCGTTTATACAATTACTGGAACATGGAGACTGAGAGTGTGAGGGAGACAGAGTGTGCAATTACTGGAACATGCAGAATGGGTGTGTGAGGGCCACAGTGTGTACAATTACTGGAACATGGAGAGTGAGTGTGTGAGGGACACAGTGTGTATAATTACTGGAACATGCAGAGTGAGCATGTAAGGGCCACAGTGTGTACATTTACCAGAACATGGAGAGGGAGTGTGTGAGGGACACAGTGTGTATAATTACTGGAACATGCAGAGTGAGCGTGTGAGGGGCACAGTGTGTACATTTACTAGAACATGGAGAGTGAGTGTGTGAGGCGCAGTGTGTACACTTAGTGGAACATGGAGAGTGAGTGTGTGAGAGACACAGTGTGTACGAATACTGAGACATGGAGAGTGAGAGTGTGAGGGACACAGTGCGTACTAATACTGAGACAGGGAAACTGAGAGTGTGAGGGAGACAGTGTGTACAATTACTGGAACATGGAGAGTGAGTGTGTGAGGGACACAATGTGTATAATTACTGGAACATGGCGAGTGAGTGTGTGAGAGGCACAGTGTGTACAATTACTAGAACATGGAGAGTGAGTGTGTGAAGGTCACTGTGTGTACAATTACTGTAAGATGGAACGTGAGAGTGTGAGGGACACAGTGTGTACTAATACTGAGACATGGAAACTGAGAGTGTGAGGGAGACAGTGTGTAAAATTACTGGAACATTGAGAGTGCGTATGTGAGGCACACACTGTGTACAATTGCTGCAACATGAAGAGTGAGAGTGTGAGGGACACAGTGTGTACAATTACTGGAACATGGAGAGTGAGAGTTTGAGGGGCACAGTGTGTACAATTACTGGAACATCGAGTGTGAGTGTGTGAGGGACACAGTGTATACATAACTAGAACATGGAGAGTGACAGTTTGAGGGTCACAGTGTGCACAATTACTAGAACATAGCGAGTGAGAGTGTGGGGACTCAGTGTTTACAATTACTGGAACATGGAGTGTGAGTGTGTGAGGGACACAGTGTGCACAGTTACTGGAACATGGACAGTGCGTGTGTGAGGGACACCGTGTATATAATTACTGGTACATGGAGAGTGACAGTGTGAGGGACACAGTGTGTAATAATACTGAGACATGGAGAGTGAGAGTGTGAGGGACACAGTGTGTAGACTTACTGGAACATGGAGATTGAGATGGTGAGGGGCACAGTATGTACAATTACTGGAACATGGAAAGTGAGAGTGTGAGGGACACAGTGTGTACTAAGACTGAGACAGGGAAACTGAGAGTGTGAGGGAGACAGTGTGTATAATTACTGGAACATTGAGAGTGCGTATGTGAGGGACACACTGTGGACAATTGTTGGAACATGAAGAGTGAGAGTGTGAGGGACACAGTGTGTACAATTACTGGAACATGGAGAGTGAGAGTTTGAGGAGCACAGTGTGTACAATTACTGGAACATGGAGAGTGAGAGTGTGAGTGACACATTGTGGATTAATACTGCAACACGGAGACTGACAGTGTGACGGACACAGTGTGTACAATTACTGGAACATGGAGAGTGAGAGTTTGAGGGGCACAGTGCGTACAATTACTGGAACATGGCGAGTGAGTGTGTGAGGGACACATTGTGTACAATTACTGGAACATGGAGACTGAGAGTGTGAGGAACACAGTGTGTACTAATACTGCGACAGGGAAACTGAGAGTTTGAGGGAGACAGTGTGTACAATTACTGGAACATGGTGAGTGAGTGTGTGAGGGGCACAGTGTGTACAATTACTAGAACATGGAGAGTGAGTGTGTGAGGGTCACAGTGTGTACAATTAATGGAAGATGGAATGTGAGAGTGTGAGGGACACAACGTGCATTAATACTGTGACAGGGAAACTGAGAGTGTGAGGGACAAAGTGTGTGCTCAAACTGAGACAGGGAAACTGAAAGTGTGAGGGAGACAGTGTGTACAATTACTGGAACATGGATAGTGAGTGTGTTAGGGATACAGTGTGTACAGTTACTGGAACATGGATAGTGCCTGTGTGAGGGACACCGTGTATATAATGACTGGAACATGGATAGTGACAGTGTGAGGGACACAGTGTGTACACTTACTGGAACATGGAGATTGAGAGTGTGAGGGGCACAGTATGTACAATTACTGGAAAATGGAGAGTGAGAGTGTGAGGGACACCGTGTGTGCTGATACTGAGACAGGGAAACTGAGTGTGTGAGGAGACAGTGAGTCGAATTACTGGAACACGGAATGTGAGAGTGTGAGGGACACAGTGTGCACTAATACTGTGACAGGGAAACTGAGAGTGTGAGGGTCACAGTGTGTACAATTACTGGAACATGGAGACTGAGAGTTTGAGGGGCACAGTGTGCACTAATACTTCAACACGGAGACTGAGAGTGTGAGGGACACAGTGTGTACAATTACTGGAACATGGAGAGTGAGAGTGCGAGGGACACAGTGTGCACTAATACTTCAACACGGAAACTGAGAGTGTGTGGGAGACAGTGTGTAGAATTACTGGAACACGGTGAGTGAGTGTGTGAGGGACCCAATGTGTATAATTCCTGGAACATGGTGAGTGAGTGTGTGAGGGGCACACTGTGTACAATTACTAGAACATGGAGAGTGTGTGTGTGAGGGTCACAGTGTGTGCAATTACTGGAAGATGGAATGTGCGAGTGTGAGGGACACAGTGTGTACTAATACTGAGACAGGGAAACTGAGAGTGTGAGGGAGACAGTGTGTACAATTACTGGAACATGGAGAGTGAGAGTGTGAGGGGCACACTGTGTACAATTGCTGGAACATGAAGAGTGAGAGTGTGAGGGACACAGTGTGTACAATTACCGGAACATGGAGAGTGAGAGTGTGAGTTACACAGTGTGCACTAATACTGCAACGCGGAGACTGAGAGTGTGAGGGACACAATGTGTACAATTACTGGAACATGGAGAGTGAGAGTGTGAGGGGCACAGTCTGTACAATTACTGCAACATGGAGAGTGAGATTGCGAGGGACACAGTGTGCACTAATACTTCAACACGGAGACTGAGAGTGTGAGGGACACAGTGTGTACAATTACTGGAACATGGAGAGTGAGAGTGTGAGGGGGACATTGTGTACAATTACTGGAACATGGAGAGTGAGAGTGTGAGGGGCACACTGTGTACAATTGCTGGAACATGAAGAGTGAGAGTGTGAGGGACACAGTGTGTACAATTACCGGAACATGGAGAGTGAGAGTGTGAGTTACACAGTGTGCACTAATACTGCAACGCGGAGACTGAGAGTGTGAGGGACACAGTGTGTACAATTACTGGAACATGGAGAGTGAGAGTGTGAGGGGCACAGTCTGTACAATTACTGCAACATGGAGAGTGAGATTGCGAGGGACACAGTATGCACTAATACTTCAACACGGAGACTGAGAGTGTGAGGGACACAGTGTGTACAATTACTGGAACATGGAGAGTGAGAGTGTGAGGGGCACAGTATGTACAATTACTGGATGTTGGAATGTGAGAGTGAAAGGGACACAGTGTGTGCTCAAACTGAGACAGGGAATCTGAGAGTGTGAGGGAGACAGTGTGTACAATTACTGCAACATGGATAGTGAGTGTGTTAGGGATACAGTGTGTACAGTTACTGGAACATGGATAGTGCGTGCGTGAGGGACACCGTGTATATAATGACTGGAACATGGATAGTGACAGTGTGAGGGACACAGTGTGTACTAATACTGAGACATGGAGAGTGAGAGTGTGAGGGACACAGTGTGTCCACTTACTGGAACATGGAGATTGAGAGTGTGAGGGGCACAGTATGTACAATTACTGGAACATGGAAAGTGAGAGTGTGAGGGACACCGTGTGTGCTAATACTGAGACAGGGAAACTGAGTGTGTGAGGGAGACAGTGTGTAGAATTACTGGAACACGGTGAGTGAGTGTGTGAGGGACCCAGTGTGCATAATTCCTGGAACATGGTGAGTGAGTGTGTGAGGGGCACAGTGTGTACAATTACTAGAACATGGAGAGTGAGTGTGTGAGAGTCACAGTGTGTGCAATTAATGGAAGATGGAATGTGAGAGTGTGAGGGACACAGTGTGTACTAATACTGTGACAGGGAAACTGAGAGTCTGAGGGACACAGTGTGTACAATTCTTGGAACATGCAGACTGAGAGTGCGAGGGACACAGTGTGCACTAATACTTCAACACGGAGACTGAGAGTGTGAGGGACACAGTGTGTACAATTACTGGAACATGGAGAGTGAGAGTGTGAGGGGCACAGTATGTACAATTACTGGATGTTGGAATGTGAGAGTGTGAGGGACACAGTGTGTGCTCAAACTGAGACAGGGAAACTGAGAGCGTGAGGGAGACAGTGTGTACAATTACTGGAACATGGAGAGTGAGAGTGTGAGTTACACAGTGTGCACTTATACTGCAACGCAGAGACTGAGAGTGTGAGGGACACAGTGTGTACAATTACTGGAACATGGAGAGTGAGAGTGTGAGGGGCACAGTCTGTACAATTACTGGAACATGGAGAGTGTGAGTGTGAGGGTCACATTGTGTACTAATACTGGGATATGGAGACTGAGAGTGTGAGGGACACAGTGTCTACTAATACTGAGACAGGGAAACTGAGAGTGTGAGGGAGACAGTGTGTATAATTACTGGAACATGGAGAGTGAGTGTGTGAGGGACATAATGTGTATAATTACTGGAACATGGTGAGTGAGTGTTTGAGGGGCACAGTGTGTACAATTACTGGAAGATGGAATGTGAGAGTGTGAGGGACACAGTGTGTACTAATACTGAGACAGGGAAAATGAGAGTGTGAGGGAGACAGTGTGCACAATTACTGGAACATGGAGAGTAAGAGTATGAGGGACACATTGTGTACAATTACTTGAACATGGAGAGTGAGAGTGTGAGGGACACAGTGTGTGCTGATACTGGGACAAGGAGACAGAGAATGTGAGGGACACAGTGTGTACAATCACTGGAACATGGAGAGAGAGAGTGTAAGGGGCACAGTATGTACAATCACTGGAACATGAGGAGGCAGGGTCTTTCTGACACCTTCTGTAGAATTGCCGAATTGATGTTTCCACGAAGTTGTGACATTTTTGTCAGTGTCATTCCTGCTATGTTTCCTTTCAGCATTCGGTGTTTGCGCAATTAGTGGCGGAGTTAGCTGCCACTTGCCCCGCGGCTGACCAGCAGCGGTTATAATTTGCTGAGTTATCAGGAAGGATGTTACACTGTGCATATCAACTTAATCCGAGAGTTAGAAAACCATCCAGTGATATCACTGCTGCTGATCACATTAAAATCTCAGAACATCGACAACATCGCAGTCAGGATGAACAAGATTATCCTGCATGAAATGATACAATTCGTTGGCGAAGCAAAGGTTACCTGACATTGGTTCTGCGCTCTTCTCCCTGAAAGTGGAAGGCAAACACTGGGTCGCTTACCCAGCAAAAACTACACCAGAGACTTCACAGTTCATGGTGCAGGAGATCATGCAAATTTTGGTGAATTGGATAAAAAAATTCAATCATTGCACCTGGTGAAGGAAAATTTACAAAACCCAGAGATCAATTTATACAAAGACATCAATTGTCAAGCTGTCAGCCGTAGCCATCACATCACTGAAACCATTAGCGATCTGAGTGTTATTGAGTTCAATAATCAGTCCTCATCCCATGTGGTGAAATGTGGTCTGCGGGTTCTGTACCAGGAGGTGAATTTTAATGAGGCGCGCAAGCTCCTCTTTCAGGGTGAAAACTGGCCTGATTACAGCATTTTTGGAGGAGGATAATAAGCTGTCTTGTGTCAGAGACTTACAGAACAGTGATCACAAAGTGTGAAAATTCAGCTGGAGAAGAGTTTGAACTGGTCGATGTCCAGGCTGATCCACTCTGAATGCTTCGTGCCCTCTGCTGATAGACTGCCCCGAGACATTGTCTCACAAGACTGGTCTCATAAAACTGATTCTGCTTCAAAATTTGAGTAGGCTTCAGTGCTGCAGTCTGTAAAATTATAATCAAACTACCTCCAACAGATCCGAGTAGAGGGCAGAAAGGAAGACTGTTTCCACAAGAGCACAGGAAGCTGAGAGGTGATTTAATACAACTTTTTAAAACAGCAAGGCCATTGTTCAATGAAGAGGGAAAGATTGGGTTCGTGAGTTCCTGATAAGGGGTCATCAATATAACATTTTCTTCCTGAATGAAGAGGGATATTGGGAGCATTATCCACACCACCTTCACTAATTTATTATTTTTATTCATGGGATGTGGGCATCACTGGCAAGGCCAGCATTTGTTACCCAACCCGAATTACTCTTGATAACTGTCACAGTGCGGCACAGTGGCGCAGTGGTTAGCACCATAGCCTCACAGCTCCAGCGACCCGGGTTCAATTCTGGGTACTGCCTGTGTGGAGTTTGCAAGTTCTCCCTGTGTCTGCGTGGGTTTCCTCCAGGTGCTCCGGTTTCCTCCCACATGCCAAAGACTTGCAGGTTGATAGGTAAATTGGCCATTAGCAATTGCCCCCAGTATAGGTAGGTCGTAGGGAAATATAGGGACAGGTGGGGATGTGGTAGGAATATGGAATTAGTGTAGGATTAGTATGAATGGGTGGTTGATGGTCGGCACAGACTCGGTGGGCCGAAGGGCCTGTTTCAGTGCTGTATCTCTAAAAAAAACTGAGTGGACATTTCAAATGTCATTTAACAATCAACCACTTTGCTGTGGGTCTGGAGTCACATGTAAACCAGACCAGATAATGACGGCAGATTTCCTTTCGTAAAGGAAGCAGAGTGAAGCAGATGCGGGTTTTACAACAGTCAGTGATAGTTTCATAACACCATTACTGAGACTAGCTTTCAATTCCAGATTTTTATGAATTAATTGAATTGATATTCCACCAGCTGCCGTGGTAGGAAATGAACCCGTGTCCCCAGGCTATCAGCCTGGACCTCTGGATTAGTAATTCAGTGACATTACCACACTACCACCGTCTCACCTCCAACAGTAAGTGTGAGGAGCTCATGAACTTCCTCACTAAGATTCAGACCATGTGATCAGCTGCCTCTGCTGCTTCCCTCCCTTCCCCTCTCCCACCGGGGTAAGCTACTTCTAAGACACCCCACCCACCTCCCCGACCTGGATCTGAACGTGTATCCTTCTCTAGCTTCTCTCCTATCTCCCCCTGTGCCCTTTCTCAGCTCATCTTGTACATAAGACCGACCTCCTGCTCTCTCACCCACTATTCCCACTAAACTGCTCACCACCCAACTTCCCCAAGTGGTCGCCATGTGAGCAGGGGTCGGCAAAGCGTCCGTACACGGACACCAGTATCGGTGGTAAAAGTGTTGCGGTCTTAGACTGTTAATCTCAGAAATGAGAAATTTCCCATTGTCTTCTGCTTTCCCACCAGAGCGGCTTTGAAAAAAAAATGCACCTGTCCGTTTTACAGCTGAATTGGAATTTCTAAGCTCAGATCTTTATCTACTGTTCATTAACAATCCTTTCCAAATTCACAGCTGAGAGCAGGAACAGCAGCTTCCAAACTCCTGGCGGATTTAGGGCTTTCTGGCAGGTTCTGATTTTTTTTTAAAGCCGTCTGGAAAAACATGAATCTATCTGAAGTTCAGAAACTGCTGCTCCTGCTCTCAGCAACAGCCAGAGAGAGAAGAGGGGATGGTGAAGAGAGAGAGAGAGGCCAGAGAGTGAGGAAAGAATGGGGGGGGGGGGAGGGTGGGGGTTTGTGTTGGGGTGAGTGAGGGAGAGACAGAGAGAGAGAGGCTGCAACTAGAAAAGAGGGGACAGTGAGAGTGTCAGGGAGGGGAACAGAAAGATAGGGACTGAGAGAGGAGGGAAAGGGAGAGAGAGGAAACAGTGAAAAAGAGGGACAGAGAGAGAGAGTAGCCGAGACAGCGGGTGGCAGAGGGAGAGTTGTCAGATTGGAAGGGCGAAAGAAGCAGACACAGAGAAAGAGAGGGGGACACAGCCAGCGAGGGGCAGAGAGAGGGGAGGGAAACAGAGAGAATGGGTAAAGAGAAATATGGAGCAGGGTGATAGAGAGGTGCTGAGTGATAGAGGTGCAGAGTGAGAGGGGGATAGAGACGGAGGTGACAGAGAGGGGGAATGATATGGGGGATGACACAGAGTGAGGAACAACACAGAGAGGTGGTGCAACAGAGAAGGGTGAACAGAGAGAGGGTTAACAGCTTGGGAGCGGGAGATAGACAGACAGAGAGGAAGAGAGGGGGACACCAGAAGATGGGGATGGTGAGAGCAGGGCAGTAACTGCAGTTTGACAGGGACACCTACAGAGGGAGATACTGAGCCATTGCTGATGGAAGATTCTGTGTCATGAAGAGTTTGAAATTTTCCACAAGTTTGAGGAATTTCCTTTACATAAACTTGAGATGTGTAATCAGACAATTTCAATACAATTTGTGTTAAAAGCTATTTTCCTGCAATGTAAACACTTGTAGCATTAAACTGTTTCCTGTTTGGATAATGATTCTGAGTGATTAAAGGCAATGCATAAATAAAACAACTGCCTCAAATAAAACTCAAAGCAATCATTTACAAATAAAAACTCTCCGAATACGTTGTGTTGAGTTCTTCATCACAAAAGTTATGACATATCTCTCTTGCACTTCTCTTTCTGTGCTGATATCCAATTGTCTTTTGAAAATTAATATTGAATCTGCTCTCAGAAACCTGTTAGAGTGAATTCCAGATCATAACAACTCCCTGCCTATCTGTTTCTCTCCTCTGCTAGTGTAAACAGTCTCTCCTCATGTAACCAATCTGAGGGGAAGATTTTGAATGCAATTTATTTCTCCAGGACAGCAGCTGCAGAGGAACTGGAACCTCCTGAATGTGGACAAGCGATAAACAAAACTCTCTCTCTCTGAATCCCACGAGAGCCGAGGAAAGATACAGTCAGGAAGCAAAGGAAAGCAAGTGACTGTTCATTGCAGCAGCAACAACTCTTTGTCAGAATGTGGAGGTCTTTATCGCTAAGCTTTATATAAACTGGAGATGAAAAGTGGAAGATCTTGAATACAATTTGTGTTAAATGGCCTTTTTCCAGCTTTATAAACCCTTGTAATATTAAAGTGGTCAATGTTAAGAAAGTTTTTTTCCCGATGATTACACTGACCAACGCAAGCAAATGGACCGCTGGGTGCATCACGACCGAGAACTGTACTCCAAGGAAAACGTTGTCACTGATACCGCCCTCAATGCAACCCAGTCTCTGCCAGTCGTGGATGAGCTAGACGAACAGCCAAAAAAATCGGAACTCAGTGATGCCATTGATTCTCTAGCCAGTGGAAAAACCCCTGGGAAGGACGGCATTACACCTGGAATAATCAAGAGTACCAAGTCTGCTATGCTCTCAGCACTCTACAAACTGCTTTGCCTGTGTTGGGATGAGGGAGCATCTCTGGAAGTGCTTCAAGAGTTCACCTACCTAGGCTCAACTATCACCAGTAACCTGTCTCTCGATGCAGAAATCAACAAGCGCATGAGAAAGGCATCCGCTGCTATGTCCAGACTGGCCAAGAAGGTGTGGGAAAATGGCGCACTGACAAAGAACACAAAAGTCCGAGTGTTTCAAGCCTGTGTCCTCAGCACCTTGCTCTCCGGCAGTGAGGCCTGGAAAACATATGTCAGCCAAGAGTGACGTCTCAACTCATTCCATCTTCGCTGCCTCTGGGGAATCCTTGGCATCAGGTTGCAGGATTGTATCTACAACACAGAATTCCTCGGGGCACCCACATCCCCAGCATATACACCCAAATGACCCAATGGCGATTGGGATGGCTTGGTCATGTGAGCCGCATGGAAGATGACAGGATCTCCACGGATTCATTGTACACAGAGCTCGTCACTGGTATCAGACCCACCGGCCGTCCATGTCTCCACTTTAAAATCATCTGCAAATGCGACATGAAGTCCTGTTACATTGATCACAAGTCGTGGGAGTCATTTGCTAGTAATCGCCAGAGCTGACGGACAGCCATAAAGGCGGGGCTAAAGTGTGGTGAGTGGAAGAGACTGAGCAGTTGGCCAGAAAAATGGCAGAAACGCAAGGAGAGAGCAAGCTGTGTAACAGCCCCGATAACCAGTTTTATCGGCAGCGCCTGTGGAAGAGTCTGTCATTCTAGAATTGGCCTTTTTAGCCACTCCAGGCGCTGCTTCACAAACCACTGACCACCTCTAGGCGCTTACCCATTGTCTGTCAAGGCATGGAGGCCAAAAAAGAAGATGAAGAGGATTCATTGACAAATATAACTTTAAATATGGGTCGGAATTGTTGTGAAATGTCAGCAGCCTTCTCCTGGCTGCATCATTAACCTGGCTCTAGTTTCAGGCTTTGTCACACAAGTGGAATTGAAAATCCAAATGAAAACTGTCTATTCCTCAAACTGCAGTCAAACAGGCGTCTGAAGAAATAAAAAAACTACGTGCCAGAATTTCAAGGTCGTGCTTTTCAGAACTTTCTACAAACTGGTGGTTGAATAGTGAAAGACATTTAATGCAATTTGTGTTAAATGGCCATTATCCAAACCGGCTGCTCCAGGTTTTAAATTGCAGTGTTTTTTCTGCTCTGTTAATAAGG
Source organism: Heterodontus francisci (assembly GCF_036365525.1). Lineage (NCBI taxonomy): Eukaryota > Metazoa > Chordata > Chondrichthyes > Heterodontiformes > Heterodontidae > Heterodontus > Heterodontus francisci. Next base: position 40,044,601 of record NC_090398.1, read on the forward strand.
TTTTTGCGGAGGGAGAGAGACACAAACATACAGACAGGTTTCTGGAATGATCCATTTGAATATTGGCTAGAATATACCTGCCTCTCCCATTTCCTGTTTACACAGAGACTCACCTTGGGCAGGCCCATACCTGGGAGGGAGTGGCCAGCTTTCGACTGAATTATGTTTTATTTATCTGTCACATTAGATAGAGGGTAAAGCGCCCTCGACACTATCCCTTTAAACTTGAGGGTGGAATGTGCTGAGCAGATGAGGTACAGATCAAACTACCAATTAAGACTGGTACATTAAACATTCCCAGGGCAGGTACAGACTGTCAGAACACTATCTGTCCAGCATTTCCAGGGCGGCCATGGCATGATTTTGGGGCAGAATATTTGCTTTTCAATTTTCTTGTACTGTGATGCCTCCAGCGTTTAACAATCAGTGAATATAATGTGACAAGTGATTGGGATTGAATATGTTTAATTGAGCTGAGTGTGAGTTTGGAGAATCTATTAAATTATATTCTGTGACCTAAGAAATGTTGCTGGGGAATTGCGTAAAATTATTGTTCTTAACTTACTGTAACTAATAAAAAGCAGAGATGTATTTTCCAACTGAGTAATATCAATTCCAGTCATTAAGCAGCAGCATGAACCCTTTATAATCTAGCTATTTTTAAATGCTTGTATATTTTAAACCAGGTATTGGACAGATGTAAATTAATAACCACACAAACAGTTGCATATAATCATTTGAATGGCTATTAGAAATAACAGCTGAAACCAATCTTTTAATCCGACAAGAACAATGTGAAGTGGGAACTGATTTCTTTACAGATTTTGAATTATTTCCATGATCTGATGTAATGTTTTCATTCTCGGGGATAGAATTTAAATCCACTTCTCAGGATTAAGCTCAGGACTCACACATGGGCACTGACCCAATTAACAGGTCAGATCCGAATACGTATTTGACAAGGGGAAATCAGACATTTCTATTGCTTTAACATCATGGTTCCTTCCCAGGATCTTTGGAATAATCTGAAACATGTTCTATGCTCAGTATTTAATTAAAGTAATGGTCAGCACAGATAAATTTACTGAACATTTTAACTGTCCCTCTATTGTACAACACTACGTCTGATCAGCGAGCTCATGGTCGTGGGAACATGAACATCTGCATGTACCCCTCCAAACCACACACCATCCTGACCTGGAACTAAATCGCTGTTCCTTCCCTGTCACTGGGTCAAAGTCCTGGAACTCCCTTCCCAACAGCACTGTGAGTATACCTACCCCTCATGGACTGCAGTTCTCACCATCACGTTCTCAAGGGAAATTAGATATGGGCAATAATTGCAGGTCCAGCCAGCGGCGATCACATTCAGTGAAAGAATAAAAATAATTAAGGTACACTGAGATAGAGTATTTTTTTTTCTGAGGCAGCGACGACATACAACATGCACCAGTGTTGCACCGGGATGGCTAATGACAGTACAAACGAGGAAGTTGATACACCTGGCTGGGTATTAACTGTAAATTTAAGTCAGTGATATAACTGGAAGGGTAGTGGCAATACGTTTGATGCTTGGCTGCATCTGGATGATTAATAACAGTATAAAAGCGATGCATCATATATCTGTCCGACCAGAAGCGGAAAAAGTGAGATCAGTGATATAGCTCGTTGGGTATTTACTGTAAAAGTGAGGTCACAGGAAAACCTGGATGTATAGTTACAGTACAAGTGAAATCCGTCATATATCTGATGGGTATTTACAGTTGAAGTGAGGTCAGTGATATATCTGGATGGGAGGTAGCAGTAAAAATGTGTCCAATGATATGTATGGAACGGTATTTACAATAAAACGGAGGTCCATGGTATGTATGAATGGGCATTTGCATTATAAGTCAGGTTTGTGATCTATCAGGATAGGTACTTACAGTAAAGGTGAGGTTGCTGATACATCTAGATTGGTATTTAAGTAAAAATGAGGTCAGTAAAATATCAACATTTTATTTACAATACATTTGTCACCAGTGATATATCTGTATGGTATTTACAGTAAATGTGAGGTCAATGATATATCTGGATGGTATTTACAATACAAGTGAGGTCAACGATATATCTGGATGGTATTTACAGTAAATGTGAGGTCAATGATATATCTGGATGGTAATCGCAATACAAGTGAGGTTAATGATATATCTGGATGGTATTTACAAGTGAGGTCAATGATATATCTGAAAGGTAATTACAATAAAAGAGAGGTGAGTGATATATTTGGATTGGTATAGAGTACTGAAGCAAGGATGTCATGCTGGACCTGTACAGCACGCTGGCTAGGACACAGCTGGAGTATTACGTGCAGTTCTGGTCACCACATTGCAGAAGGGACATAATTGCTCTGGACAGAGAACAGAGGAGATTTAAAAGAATGTTTCCAGGCCTTTAAAGTTACAGCTATGAGGAAAGATTGGATAGGCCAGGATTGTTTTCCCTGGAAATGAGGAAGCTGAGGGACGAATTGATTGAGGTATAAAAAATTATGAAGGGCCTAGATAGAGTGTAAAGGAAGGACATGTTTCCCCTGGCGGGGAGCTCAGTTACCAGGAAACACAGATTTAAGGTGATTGGCAGAAGGATTAGAGAGGACAAGAGGTGAGGCTTTTTCACCCAGATGGTGGTGAGTGTCTGAAATTCACTGCCAGGAACGGTGGTGGAGGAAAATGCCCTCAACTCGTTTAAAAGGTATCTGGACATGTATCTGAAGTGCTGTAACCTGCAGGGCTATGGACCATGAGCTGGAACGTGAGATGAGTTTGTGTGGCTAGTTTATTCAGTCCATGCGGATACGATGGGCTGAATGGCTTCCTGTGCAGCACTTTTTCTATGGTTCTATGTATCCATGTTTATTACAGAGTGAATCTATTTCAATGACAACATTAAGGAGCAGAATTCAGCTCAATTCAATTTGCACAAAGATCAGTTCTTGAACAATCCACTTCTGCCAATATAACTTGATCATTGGATCATACTGTTCCAGAAAGTTTAATTGAGTCCTAACCTGCTGCCTGGTCCAGGGACCCTGTCTTCAGTGTGAATTGATCTGTGCAAATTCAATAGACATTCACTGACATGACAATTTACAACTGAAATGATCTGAAATCGGTAACTGAAGAGTTGTTCCCAATTCCTAGCAGTGCTATCAAACTGCAGGTCGCATATTATCTGTCCTTCAAAAGAGTTAAAGAAATAATTGTCAGCTGTCTGGGAAACTCACTTTAAAGAATCGAAATATCTATCAAATGTTAGATTTTATAAAAATATACATATACACTTTCTATTCTACATGTATAGTTCCTGAGTAAAATGAGTCAATTTCAGTTGTTAAATGACTGTAATTAACACCAGTCTCCTTGGGAACTAATTGTCTGTTTGGTGTCAATTCCAGTCATTTGAGCACGGAAAATTCACACAGTATTATTTCTAGTAAAATTATAATGGAATATATTCCAAGTATTTTACAGGCCTGGATTTGCTCCCATCAATTCATAGCATGTTATGATTAAATGCTCAGCACAAAACAAAAAGATGTTCATCTCACCCAGTGAAGTTTAACTTTAGGAATCAGTTCACTGTGTTGGATTGAAAGCACAGTTTTTTGGGTGGAAAGTGCTAGTTTAATATCAGGGCTGAAAAAATACGCTAACATAGACTCACAATTGTAAGCAGCATCTTTCACGTATTCTGAATTCCTCTCTTTAACTGTTACTCTGTGCAGAATCATTGTGTAAATGCCCAGCCGTCCGAATAAGGGGCAAGCCATACAATATGGATGGTCCCACATTGGGGTGGAGAGGGTAGGTGAGGCAATCTGACAATCTGGTACACATTTTTTTCTTGTTCCTAATTTACTGATACTGAGCTGACACTGTCCAACACAACATCCCTTCGAAATTTCCCCCAGAGGAGTGAAGCTACAGGACAGGTTACATTCCCAGCCATGGTTAAATCTCTCACATTATAAAATTAGTAAATATAAAGATTGAATTGGTAGGTATTAAATTGCTGAATTGAGCCTGTATTAGTTTAAAAAATATGGTAAAATATATTCTGTGACATAAGAAATGTTAATGGCGGAATTGTGTACATCTGTTGTCATTATCTTACTGTAAGTAATAAGAAGCAGGGAGATTTGGTTTCCAGCTGAGTAAAATTAGTACCAGTCACTGAACAGCAGCATTAACACATTACAATCTAAGTCTTCTTAGACAACAATATATATAAAACCAGATATTGGAGAGATCATGAAATCTTTGCCGATTGTTGTAAAAACCCATCTGGTTCACTAATGTCCTTCAGGGAAGGGAATTTTCAGTCCTTATCCAGTCTGACCTACATGTGACTCCAGACCCACAGCAATGTAGTTGACTCTAAAATGCCCTCTGAAATGGCCTAGCAAGGCACTCAGCTGTTTCACACCGTTACGAGGACTGCAGTGGTTCAAGATGGCAGCTCATCACTACCTTCTCAAGGGCAATGACGGATTGACAATAAATGCAGGCCTTGTCAGCGATGCCCACATCTCCGAAAGAAGAATAAAAAACGTGAATATGATCATTTAAATATCTTTGGGGAATAACAGCTGACACGAATCTCTTTATCTAACAAGACTGAAATGAAGTAGCGGCTGATTCATTTACTGATTTCAAATTACTTTTGTGATCCTGTGCTAGTCTTTAATTGCACAGAATTTCTACCCACTTTTCAGGGCTGGACTCAGTCTTCACACATGGAAACTGAACCAATTAACTGGACAGATTCTATAAAATATCAAACATACCTTCTGCAAGATGCACTGCAAAATCTCGCCAAGTTTCCTTCGACAGCACCTTTCAAACCCATGACCTCCACTGCCAAAGACAAAGACAGCACATGCTTGGGAACACCACCAGCTGTAAATTCCTCTTCAAGGCGCTCACCATCCTGACTTGGGACTATAGCGCTGTTCCTTCATGTCAGGTCCAAAACATGAAAATCTCTTCCTAACTGCACTTTTGCTTTACCTGCACCACATGGACTGCAGCAGTTCAAGAAGGCAGCTCACCAACATCCCACCAAACCACCCCCCAATCCCTCCTCCCACCACCGTCAACTCCCCGCCCCCCACTATCCCCTAACCCCCCAGGGCAATTTGAAAGGGCAGAAAGTTCTGTCCTTGCCAGTGACGTCCATATTCCATGAGAGATTGAAACAAAAACTAAATGATATGCATTGTAATTACAGGCCAGTCAGTTTAATATCAGTGGCAGGATCTTTCATTAAGGAACCATATTGTGGGACGAAAGTAACAGTTGCATGGATAAATGTGGGTTAATTAAGAATTAAAACTGAACATAGATTTGGTAATGGCAAATCATGTTTAACTAATTTTGTGAGTTAACGGAGAACATTGTTGAGGATAATTCAGTTGATGTGGTGTACACGGACGTCCAAAAGAGGTTTGATAAAGTGCTGCATAACAGCCTTGTCAGCAAATTTGAAGCTTAGGGAATAAAACGGACATTGGCAGCATGAGTGTGGATAAGATGGGTAAGAGTCACAGAGTCATCGAGTTATAGAGCACAGAAACAGGCCTGTCCGCCCATCGTGTTTGTGCTGGCCATCAAGCACCCATCTATCTTAATCCCATTTTCCAGCACTTGGCCCATAGCCTTGTATGTTATGGGGTATCAAATTCTCATCTAAATACATCTTAAATGTTGTGAGGGTTCCTGCCTCTACCAGCCCTGCAGGTAGTGTTTTCTAGATTCCAACCACCCTCCGGTGGAAAAGGTTTTCCTCAAATCCCCTCTAAATCTCCTGCCCCTTACCTTAAATCTATGCCCTCTGGTTATGGATCCCTCCGCTAAAGGAAAAAGTTGCTTCCTCTCTATCCTACCAATGCCCCACATAATTTTATATACCTCTATCAGGTCCACCCTCAGCCTTCTGTGTTCTAAGGAAAACAATCCTAGCCTATCCAATTTCTTTTCATTGCTGAAATGCTCCATCCCAGGCAACATTCTGTTGAATCTCCTCTGCACCATCTCCAGTGCAATCACAACCGTCCGATAGTGTGGTGACCAGCACTGTACACAGTACTCCAGCTGTGGCCTAACTAGCGTTTTATACAGCTCCATCATAACCACCCTGTTCTTATATGCTATGCCTCGTCTAGTAAAGGTAAGTATCCCATATGCCTTCCTAACAAACTTATCTACCTGTGCTGCTGCCTTCAGATCTATGGACAAGTACATCAAGGTCCCTCTGACCCTCTGTACTTCCTAGGGTCCGACCATCCATCCTTGCCTTGTTACTCCTCCCAAAATGCATCACCTCACACTTCTCAGGATTTAATTCCATTTGCCACTGCTCCGTCCATCTTACCAACCCATCTATATCGTCCAGTAATGTAAGACTTTCCACCTCACTATTTATGACACCACCAATTTTCGTGCCATCTGTGAACTTACTGATCATACTTCCTGCATTCACGTCTAACTCATTAATTTGCACTACAAACAGTAAGGGTCCCAGCACTAATCCCTGCGGTACACCACTCGTCACAGGCTGCCACTCACAAAAACAACCATCGACCATCACCATCTGCCTCCTGCCACTAAACCAATTTTAGATCCAATTTGACAAATTGCCCTGAATCCCATGGACTCCTACCTTCTTAACCAATCTTCCATGAGGGACCTTATCAAAAACCTTCCTGCATTCCATGTAGACTACATCAACTGCCTTACCCTCATCTACACATCAAGCCACGTCCTCGAAAAATTCAATTAAATTAATTGAAAGGAGATGGAGAGTAGTGGTGAAGAACAGTTGTTTTGCACTGGAAGGATTTGTATAGTGGGGTTTACCAGGGGTCAGTACAAGGACTACAGATTTCCTGGTCTATATTACTGACCTGGACTTGTGAAGTACACAATTTTACCGTTTGAAAATGACACAACATTGTAATGAAGATAGTGATAGACTTCTATAGGACATAGAAAGATTGATGGAATAGGGAGACACGCAGCAGATTAAATTTAATGCAATGAAATGTTTGGTGATGCAGTTTAGTGGGAAGAACGAGGAAACATAACATAAAATAAAGGATTCAATTCTAAAGGTGATGTAGGAGCCGGGTACCTTTGTGTATAAAAGCAAAATACTGCGGATGCTGGAAATCTGAAATAAAAACAAGAAATGCTGGAAATACTCAGCAGGTCTGGCAGCATCTGTGGAAAGAGAAGCGGAGTTAACGTTTCGGGTTAGTGGCCCTTCTTTGGAACTGATCAATGTTACCTTTGTGTATATCTGCATAAATAATTGAAGGTGACAGGGCAGATTGAGAAAGCAGTTAATAAGCAATAGAGGTGTTATGGATCGGAAGCATAGAGTAAAAAGCGACACATAATGAAGAACCTTTTCCTCTCTCACGTTCTCTTTATTTCTTTCTCACACTCTGGCTTTCTCATTCTCTGTCCGTTGGCTCTTTCTCTTTCTTCTCCGGCTCTCTCTTTGACTCTTTTTCTCTGTCTCTCTTTCTGCGGCTTTCTTTCTTTCTTTCTCTAGCTTTCTCTCTCTTTCTCTGGCTCTTCCTCTTTAACTTTCTCTCTCTCACTATCTTGGCTCTCTGTCTTTGACTCTCGCTCTCTGGCTTTGTCGATCGATTACTCTCTAGCTTTCTCTTTCTCGCTCTCTCAGGCTTTCTCTTTCTCTCTCTCTGGCTCTTTCTCTTTTGCTTTCTCTCTCTTTCTTTTCTTCTTTCTGTTTGACTCTCTCTAGCTTTGCCTTTCTCTCTCTCTCTCTGGCTTTGCTTTCTGTCTCTCTCCATGGCTTTTTCTTCAGCTGTTTCTCGAACATTTTTGCCTGGCTTTCTTTCTCTTTCTTTTGCTTTTTCACACTCTCACTCTCTCTGGCGCTCTTTCTTTCGATCTCTCTCTGTGGCTTTTTCTCTCTTTCTGGATTTCTTTCGCCCCCACCAATAAATTTTGGTGCTTCTGTGCAAATTCTCCCCCCACCCCGCCTCCACCCCTTCCCCAAAACTACCCCCCCTCGCAGATTTTTCCGCTGCACATGTTGTCCCCCCCACCAATTTTTCCCCCCCACCAGTATTTCCAATGTAAATTCCACCCTCTGCAGATTTCCCTCCCGACAACAGCAACCTGCCCCATCTATTATCCCTGTCCCCTGAACAGCCCCCTGTAAATTCCTTTTCTCTATTTCTCAGTCAGCTATTTCTCAGCATGGGGGAGGTGGTGGTATAGTGGTATTAGCACGGGACTAGTAACCCAGAGACCCAGTGTTTTTCTCTGGGGACATGGGTTAGAATACCACCACAGGAGAATTTGGAATTTGAAATTAATTAATAAATCTGGAATTAAAACCTAGAGAGAAACCATTGTCGATTGTTGTAAAAACCCGTCTGGTTCCTTTAGGGAAGGAAATCTGCTGCCCTTACCCGATCTGGCCTACATGTGACTCCAGACCCACAGCGACGTGGTTAACTCTTACATGCCCTCTGAAATGGCCTAGCAAGCCACTCGGTTGTTTCTAACCACTACGAAGCCAATAAAAAGGAATGAAACCGGACGGACCACCCGGCATCGTCCTAGGCACTGGAAACGACAACGGCAAACACAGCCCTGTCGACCATGCAAAGTCCTTCTTACTAACATCTGGGGGCTTGTGCCAAAGTTGGACTGCTGTCGCACAGACTAGTCAAGCAACAGCCTGACATAGTCATACTCACGGAATCATACCTTACAGACAATGTCCCAGACACTTCCATCACCTTCCTCGGGGATGTCCTGACCCACCGGCAGGACAGATCCAGCAGAGGTGGCGGGACAGTGGTATACAGTAGAGAGGGAGTTGCCTTGTGAGCCCTCAACATTGATTCTTGACCCCAAGAAGTCTCATGGCATCAGGTCAAACATGGGCAAGGTAACTTCCTACTGATTACCACATACCGCCCTCCCTCAGCTGATGACTCACTACTCCTCCATGTTGAAAAGTACTTGGAGAAGCACTGAGGGTGGGAAGGACACAAAATGTACTCTGGGTGGGGGATTTCAATGTCCATCACCAAGAGTGGCTGGGTAGCACCACGACGGACCGAGCTGTCCGAGTCCAAAGGACATAGCTGCTAGACTGGGTCTGCGGCAGGTGGTGGGGGATCAAACACGAGTGAAAAACATACTTGACCTCATCCTCACCAGTCTGACTGCTTCAGATGCTTCTGTCCATGACTGTATTGGTAGGAGTTATCACCGCACAGTCCTTGTGGAGACGAAGTCCCGCCTTCACATCGAGGATACCCTCCACTGTGTTGTGCGGCACTATCACTGTGCTAAATGGGATAGATTTCGAACAGATCCAGCAATGTAAAACAGGGCATCCATGAGGCGCTGTGGGCCATCAGCAGCAGCAGAATTGCACTCAACAACAATATGAAACCTCATGGCCCAGCATATCCCCCACTCCACCATTACCATCAAGCGAGGAGACCAACCCTGGTTCAATGAAGAGTGCAGGAGCGCATGCCAGGAGCAGCACCAGGCATACCTCAAAATGAGGTGACATCCTGGTGAAGCTACAACGCAGGACTATCTGCGTGACAAACTGCATAAGCTGAATGTGATAGACAGAGCTAAGCGATCCCATAACCAACGGATCAGATCTAAGCTCTGCAGTCCTGCCACATCCAGCCATGAATGGTGGTGGACAATTAAACAACTAACTGGAGGAGTTGGCTCCACAAATATCCCCATCCTCAATGATGGGGGAGCCCAGCACATCAGTGTGAAAGATAAGGCTGAAGCATTTGCAACAAACTTCAGCCAGAAGTGCCGAGTTGATTATCCATCTTGGCTTCCTCCTGAAGTCCCCAGCATCACAGATGCCAGACTTCAGCCAATTCGATTCACTCCGTGTGATATCAAGAAACGACTGAAGGCACTGGATACTGCAAAGGCTATGGGTCCTGACAATATTCCGGCAATAGTACTGAAGACCTGTGAACCAGAAATTGCTGAGACCCTTGTCAAGCTGTTCCAGTGCAGCTACAACACTGGCATCTACCCTGCAATGTGCAAAATTGCCCAGGTATGTCCTGTACACAAAAAGCAGGACAAATCCAACCCGACCAATTACCACTGCATCGGCCTACTCTCAATCATCAGTAAAGTGATGGAAGGTGTCATCAACAGTGCCGTCAAGCAGCACTTGCGTAGCAATAACGTGCTCAGTGACGCTCAGTTTGGGTTCCGCCAGGGCCATTCAGCTCCTGACCTCATTACAGCCTTGGTTCAAACATGGACAAAAGAGCTGAACATAAGAGGTGAGGTGAGAATGACAGCCCTTGATATCAAGGCAGCATTTGACTGCGTATGGCATCAAGGAGCCCAAGCAAAACTGAGGTCAATGGGAATCAGGGGGAAAACCCTCCGCTGGCTGGAGTCATACCTAGAGCAAAGGAAGATGGTTGTTGTTCTTGGAGGTCAATCATCTGAGCTCCAGGACATCACTGCAGGAGTTCCTTAGGGTAGTGTCCTGGGCCCAACCATCTTCAGCTGCTTCATCAATGACCTTCCTTCAATCATAAGGTCAGAAGTGGGGATGTTCGCTGATGGTTGCACAATGTTCAGCATCATTCATGTATCCTCTGATACTGAAGCAGTCCGTGTAGAAATGCAGCAATACCTGGACAATATCCAGGCTTGGGCTGATAAGCGGCAAATAACATTCCCATCACACAAGTGCCAGGCAATCACCATCTCCAACAACAGAGAATCTAACCATCTCCACTCAGCATTCAATAGCATTACCATCGCTGAATCCCCCACTATCAACATCCTAGGGGCTACCATTGACCTGAAACACAACTGGAGTAGCCATATAAATACCGTGGCTACAAGAGCAAGTCAGAGGCTAGGAATCCGGAAGCGAGTAACTCACCTCCTGACTCCCCAAAGCTTGTCCACCATGTACAAGGCACAAGTCAGGAGTGTGATGGAATACTCTCCAATTGCCTGGAGGAGTGCAGCTGCAACAACACTCAAGAAGCTGGACATCATCCAGGACAAAGCAGCCCGCTTGATTGGCACCCCATCTACAAACATTCACTCCCTTCACCACTGACACACAATGGCAGCAATGTGTACCATCTACAAGATGCACTGCAGCAATGCACCAAGGCTCCTTATACAGCACCTTCCAAACCCGCGCCCTCTAGCAACTGGAAGGACAAGGGCAGCACATGGGAACACCACCACCTGCAAGTTCCCCTCCAAGTCACACAACATCCTGACTTGGAACTATATCGCCGTTCCTTCACTGTCGCTGGGTCAAAATCCAGGAACTCCCTTCCTAACAGCACAGTGGGTGTACGTACCCCACATGGACTGCAGCGTTTCAAGAAGCCAGCTCACCACCACCTTCTCAAGGGCAATCAGGGATGGGCAATAAATGCTGGCCTGGCCAGCGTCGCCCATATCCCACGAATGAATTAAAAAAAGTCTGCATCTCTCTCTCTCTTTGCCCTCTCACCCCCTTGCCCTCTCTTGCTCGCTGACCCTTTGCATTAATACGCACTCATCCACATCCCCTCCCATTTTAAACCTGGAGAAATGACACCCCCTTCCATTTTAAACATTATATAATTCCCTCTGTGAATATCCACTGGCTTCCGCCACCCGCCCCCCCACAACACCGCCCCCCCCAGCGCACACCACATAAACACACACACACACACACACATTCTCTCCTCCATTAATACCCCCCAACTTTGATTAAAACTTCGTCCAATTTTCACCCAGTGACCAGACCCCCAAATAATTTCCCCCGTGACCAGATCCCAGCTAATTAGATAAGAGACCCTGTCAAATTGCCCAACACTGCGTGCAAATACCCCTATCTAATCAATAAAAAGACCCCATCAAATTGCCCCCTCCTGTGAAAATAAACCATACAGTTACACCCATCCGTGAACAGACCCAATCAAATGACCTCCCCCGCACCCCGGAAAATACCCTATTTACTTTGACCCCCGAAAGAACAGATCCCATCCAATTACCCTCCACCCCACCTCGGTTAACAGACCCCATCAAATTACCGCCCGCCTACCATGAACAGACCCCATCAAATCACTCCCAATGAAGAGATAGAGAGATACAGCACAGAAACAGGCTCTGTGGCACACCAAATCTGTGCCAACCAACAACCATCCTTTTATACTAATCCTGCATTAATCCCATATTCCCTACCATGTCCCCACCATTTTCCTATCACCTACCTGCACTAGGGTCAATTTACAATGGTCAGATTACCTATCAACCTGCAAGCCTCTGGCTGTGGGATGAAACCGGAGCACCCGGTTGAAACCCATGTGGTCACAGGGAGAACTTGCAGGTTCCACGCAGGCAGTACCCAGGACCAAACCCGGGTCACTGCAACTGTAAGGCTGCAGTGCTAACCACTGCGTCACCCCAAATTCTCCCAGATCTTCAATTAATTACTCCCCCATGAGCAGACCCCAACAAATTACACCCCCCAACCTGTGAACAGCACCCATCAAATTAAACACCTGTGAACAGGTATCCATCAAAGACCACTCAACTCCCCACCACCCCGCACCCCCCGACCAGCCCTCTATCTAATCTCGCCCGTGAAGGCCCCTTCAAATTATGCCTCCTCCCTTGAACAAACCCCCATCTTATTACCCTCCCACCCAACCTATTTAGAAATATGAGGATAGAGCAGATGAATGCATGGCTGAGGAGATAGTGCAAGAGGGAGGGCTTTATTTTCCTGGATCACTTGGTCTGCTTCTGGCAAAGGTGGGACCTGCAAAATTTGAACGGGTTGCACCGGAACCGAAATGTGACCAACATCCTTGCTGGGAGGTTTGCTAGTGCTGTTGGGGGAGGGAGTGTTAAACTAATTTGGCAGGGGGGTGGGATGCACAGTGGAGGTAGGAGGTGATGCACAGTCAAATATAAAGCAGAAAGGGAGTCTGTCCGGAAGGCAGAGCAAATAGACCTGTTAAGGCACAAGTGAAAAATGCAAGGCTGGATTGCATCCATTTCAATGCAAGGAGTCTTACTAGTAAGGCAGATAAATTGAGTGCGTTAATTAGCAAATGGGATTATGATATTATTGCTATCACAGGGACATGGTTGAGGGAGGGGCAGGTCTGACTGCTCATTATGCCAGGGTATAGAATCTTCAGGCACGCCAGGGGAGGGGGTAAAAGGGGAGGGAGCATTGTACTGTTGATTAAGGTGTCAACTACTGTGGTACGGAGGGATGATATCTTAGAAGGTTCCTCAAATGAGGCCATTCAAGTCGATCTTAAAAACAGAAAAGGGGGAAATCACTTGGCTGGGAGTGTACTACAGGCCTCCAAACAGTCAGGAAGAGAAGGAGGAGAAGATAGGTAGGCAAATCTCAGAGAGGTGTAAAAATAATAGGGTAATAATAGTAGGGGATTTCAGCTTCCCCAATAATAACTGGGATAGTCTTAGTGCAATAGGCCTAAAGGGGGCAGAATTCATAAAGTGCATACAGGAGAGTTTTTTGAGCCAGTACTTAGTAAGTCCAACAAGACGAGGGGCAGTACTTGACCTAATTCTAGGGAATGAAGCCGGACATTTTGTAGAAATGTCAGTGGGGGAGCATTTCGGGGATAGTGACCATAACTCTGTAAGCTTTAAGATAGTTATGGAAAAGTACAAAGATTGACCAGCAATTAAGATACTGAATTAGGGAAGGCCGATTTCAATATGATTAAACAGAATCTGGCCAAAGTGGACTGGGAACAGCAACTTGTTGGCAGGTCTCCATCACATTAGTGGGAGTCATTCAAAGAGGAAATTGTGAGAGTTCCGTGCCAACATGTATCCGTTAAGGTGAAGGATAGGACCAACAGGCACAGGGAACCCTGGATGTCAAGGGATATAGAGGATTGGATCAAGAACAAAAAGGAGGCTTATGGCAGATTCCAAGTGCTGAAAACAGCAGAGGCACTGGAGGACTATAGACAGTGTAGGGTGGTACTTTAAAAAGTAATTAGAAGAGCAAAGACGGGACGTGAAAAAACACTGGTGGTCAAGGTAAAGGATAATCGTAAGGCGTTTTATAAGTATATTAACTGTAAGAGGATCACCAGGGAAAGAGTAGGGACAATCTCTCTGCATCGCAATCCCCGACCAGGACGGTTTGAGGGCTCTTCCTTGAACAGAGGCCCAACCAGTCCCCATCCACAGCCACCCTTCTCTGCCTGGCTGAGCTTGTTCTCACATTGAATAACTTCTCCTTCAACTCCACTCACATCCTTCAAGTAAAAGGTGTTGCTATGGGTACCCGCATGGGTCCTAGTTATGACAGTGTTTTTGTGAGATATGTCGAACATTCCTTGTTCCAGTCCTACTCAGGCCCCCTCCCCCAACTCCCTTCCGGTACATTGATGACTGTATCGGTGCCGTTTCCTGCTCCCGCCCCGAACTGGAAAACTTTATGAACTTTGCTTCCAGTTTCCACCCTTCTCTCACCTTTACATAGTCCATCTCCGGCACTTCCCTTCCCTTCCTCGATGTCTCTATCTCTGGAGATAGGCTGTCTACTAATATCCATTTTCAGCCCACCGACTCCCACAGCTACCTCGACTACACGTCTTCACAACCTGCCTCCTGTAAGGACTCCATTCCATTCTCCCAGTTTCTCCGTCTCCGACGCATCTGCTCTGATGTTGCTACCTTCCATGTGCTTGTGTGATTATGCCTGTTTTATCTGCAGGTTTATGTGTGTGTGTCTGTGTGTGTGTCTGTGTATGTGTAAGAGATTCTCAGAGTCACTGGTTCCATAATGTAATCCCAGTGTCCCCTCACACCCTGTCTCCCCTTCTGTAGGAACATAGGAGTAGGAGTAGGCCATTCAGCCCATCGAGCCTGCCCCGCCATTCAATACGATCATGTCTGATCATCCATTTCAATGCCTTTTTCCACATTATCCCCATATCCCTTTATATCATTTGTATTTAGACATCTGTCAATCTCTGTTTTAAACATACTCAATGGCTGATCTTCCACAGCACTCTGAGGTAGAAAATTCCAAAGATTCACAACCCACTGAGAAACGAATTTTCTCCTCATCTCGGTCCTAACTGGTTTTCTCCTTATTTTGAAATTGCATTCCCAGGTTCTAGACTACCGAACCAGGGGAAACATATTACCTGCATCTACCCAATCTTTCCCTTTAGGTATTTTGTAAGTTTCAATGAGATCACCTCTCATTCTTCGCATCTCTACAGAATACTGGCCCAGTTTCCCAAATATCTTTTCAGAGGGCAGTCCCACCATCCCGGAAACAAGTCTGGTGATCCTTCGTTGTACTCCCTCTATGGCAATAATATCCTTCCTCAGGTAAGGGGATGAAAACTGCACACAGTCCTCCAGGTGTTGTCTAACCAAGATTCTGTACAATTGAAGGAAGACTCTCTACTCCTGTACTCAAATCCTCCTGTGATAAAGGCTAACATACCATTAGCCTTCTTATTGCTTGTTGCATCCGCATGTTAGCTTTCAGTGATATATTGACGAGGACACCCATGTCCCCTTGTACATCTACATCTTTCCCCTGCTGCTAAAGTGTCTCAGGGTCTCCCAGCACTTTTGCACTTCCCACTGACAACATTTAAAGAACGAGAGTTAAACAGAATTTCAATTTCTCCTCTATTATTTACACTCCCTGGTGTGCAGCAAGGTTAGACTCAAACCAAAAAAGCTGAATCACTCCAAGCAGAAGGACCGCGTGCACATCAACACTGTCAGAATTTCTCATCCACAGCTGTTACATAAGTTTCTAAATTCACTTGAAAAAGCCCTTCAAAACACTCCCACAGGGGATGCAGAGACCAAGTGGGCCCACATCAGAGACGCCATCGATGGCTCAGCAATGACCACCTATGGCAAACGTGAGAATCAGAATGCAGACTGGTTTCAATCTCACTTTGAAGAGCTGGAACCTGTCATAGCCGCTAAGCGCATTGCACTGCTGAAAGACAAGAAAGCCCCCAGCGAGTTAACATCCATAGCACTTAAAACAGCCAGAAGCGCTGCACAAAGAACTGCCAGGCGCTGCACAAATGACTGCTGGCAACACCAGTCATATTCAGCTGGCCTCTGACTCCGGAAATATCAGAGGAATGTATGATGGCATTAAGAGAGCTTCTGGGCCAACCATCAAGAAGATCGCCCCCCTCAAATCTAAATCAGGGGACACAATCGCTGACCAATGCAAACAAATGGACAGCTGGGTTGAGCACCAGCTAGAACTGTACTCCAGGGAAAATGTTGTCACTGAGACCGCCCTCAATGTAGCCCAGTCTCTGCCAGTCATGGATGAGCTGGACGTCCAGCCAACTAAATCGGAACTCAGTGATGTCATTGATTCTCTAGCCAGTGGAAAACCCCCTGGGAAGGACGGCATTACCCCTGAAATAATCAAGAGTGACAAGCCTGCTATACTTTCAGCACTGTACGAACTGTTTTGCCTGTGCTGGGACGAGGGAGCAGTATCACAGGACATGCGCGATGCCAATATCATCACCCTCTATAAGAACAAGGGTGACCGCGGCGACTGCACCAACTACCGTGGAATCTCCCTGCTCAGCATAGTGGGGAAAGTCTTCACTCGAGTCGCTTTAAACAGCCAGAACCTGGCTGAGCGGGTCTAACCTGAGGCACTGTGTGGCTTTCGAGCAGAGCATGAAATAGCTTGGCCATATGAGCAACATGGAAGATGGCAGGATCCCCAAGGACACATTGTACAGCGAGCTCGTCACTGGTATCAGCCTACCGGCCGTCCATGTCTCAGCTTTAAACACGTCTGCAGACGCGACATGAAGTCCTGTGACATTGATCACAAGTCGTGGGAGTCAGTTGCCAGCGATCGCCAGAGCTGGTGGACAGACATAAAGGCGGGGATAAAGTGTGGTGAGTCAAAGAGACTTAACAATTGGCAGGAAAAAATACAAAAGCGCAAGGGGAGAGCCAACTGTGTAACAGTCCCGACAACCAATTTTATCTGTAGCACCTGTGGAAGAGTCTGCCACTCTAGAATTGGTCTTTATAGCCACTCCAGGAGCTGCTTCATAAACCACTGACCATCTCCAGGTGCTTACTCAATGTGTCTCGAGTCAAGGAGGCCAAAGAAGAAGAAAAGAAGATAGACATGACAAGGGACTTCTCTCCTCCTGATAACTCAGGGACAAGATTACTACCCACTGAGCAACATTTGGCTTCAATATTTCCTTTCAGATTGCATTGTTGAGTGCAGCCAGTTGTTTTCAGTGTGGAGGCCCAGGTAATTTTTATGAAAATTTGTTTTCAACATTATGAGCTGAAAATGTTTCTCCTACAACTCTCCCTCTCTCTCTCTCTGCTTCTCCCTCTGTCTTTCTCCCACTGTCTCTGTCTCTGTCCCTGTCCATCTGTCTCTGTTTCTCTCCCTCTCCCTGTGTCTCTGTTTCTGTCCCTCTGTCACTCTCTCTCTCTCTCCCTGTTTCTCTCCCTCTCTCCATGGGGAATAGGAGGAGGTAGCAGTAAGTGTAGATCTGGGGGAGACAGGGACACCAGCAGATGGAGATGGTGAGAGTCGGCAGTAACTGCAGTGAGAAAAGGGACACCAGCAGATGGAGATGGTGAGAGGGCGGCAGTAACAATAGTGAGACAGGGACACCAGCAGATGGAGATGGTGAGAGTGGGCAGTAACTACAGTGAGGCAGAGACACCAGCAGATGGAGATGGTGAGATGGCGGCAGTAACTGCAGTGACACAGGGGCACCAGCAGCTGGAGATGGTGAGAGGGGCAGTTACTTCAGTGAGACAGGGACACCGGCAGATGGAGATTGTGAGAGGGGGCACTAACTGCAGTGAGACAGGGACACCAGCAGATGGGGATGGTGAGAGGGGCATTAACTGCAGTGAGACAGGGACACCAGCAGATGGACATGGTGAGAGAGGGGCAGAGCAAGTCCCACCTCAGTAGATCAGATTCTGAATGAAATATAATATCAGAAACAGATTTAAAATCATTTCAGGGCTCTGTGCTGTGAATATAAAATGTGCTTTGTGTCCTGTCGGGAGTGAGGTGAATGGAATATGAAATAGGATTTAGTTCCAGTGTTTGTCTCTTTCTATGATTTCACTAATTTAACAATGAGATTGAAAGGGTCTTTCACCACCCTCTTCAGCTCCTCTCTGAATTTAGTTTGGGTCACAGTGTAAATACACGTGTTGGTGCAGGAACTGAGAAGCTGCAGTATCTTTGATGTATGATCTGTGATAAAGTGAGGGTCAGTGTCGGAGTAATAATGCTGAATATCTGCAATTCTCCTATAAATGATAAACGCAACCTGGGTCATCCACAACAATATAAAACTCCCGGATATAGTGAACAGTAAAATAATTGATTTTATCCGATTATCCATCTCTGCATCTTTGTGATTCACTCCACTGCTGTGGCCCCGGAATCCCGTGCGGACTTTATTGGAGAATAAAATACGTCTGACCGTCAGAACATTGAGCAGCAAAATCAGAAAGAACGGGACATAAGGGGTTAAAATGTAATTAAATAATTCAAATGCCCCCCATATGGGGGAAGTGAAATAGCTCTGTTTAGTGGAACAACCCATGGGAACATTATCAATAATGTAATCTTCTTCCTGTGTGAAGTACCAGGGGAGAGACTCGAAGCAGCCCAGCACACTCACTGTTCCTACAATCACAGCCGCCGTTTTCTCGCTGCAATATTTTGTTTTCAGCTTCTCACAACAAATGGCCACAAACCGATCAAAGGTGAAAGTGACTGTGAGCCAGACAGAAATAACTGTAGCTGCAGAATTCAGAACGGTAATGAGAGAACACACGGGAGTAATGTTCAGGAATGAATGTGGGAAATAAATTAAAACAATCATGTACAATATGGGATCAGTGATAACGACCAGGAGATCAGACACTGCCATTCCCACCAGGTAGACACTGATACATTTGGAGAGACCGCACTTTCCTCGGGACAGGATCACAATCGCCATCAAGTTAACTGGAAGAGAGAGAAAAGGAAGCAGAGAAATTACTGATCAGACCTGCAGGCAAAGCAGCAGTTTGACAGGATCTGGGCTGAAATTTCCAGCTTTGTTGTTGCATCGAACAGTGAAAGCTGATTCATTGACCTGGGCAGTGCAGTGAAATGTTTGAGACACAATTATTAATAATTAATTTGGAGATCGATGCAGTAAGTGAATCTGGTCAACATCAGATTTACTGGAAGTAATGTGTGAGGATGCAGTGCAGGTGGCGAAATGAGAAGGGGTTTTACAGAGATGGAATCCAATGGGTTAAATGGGAATTTATCTCCAGACTATTGGTCAGGAAGGTTTGGGGACTGCGGAAGGTGCAGCTGGTTTGTTGCTGTGAGTTCAGAGAGCCGACAAGGGCTGGTACAAAATGGGAAAAGGCTGAAAGCTGCTGCGGTGAGTTTGAGGGTTGGGATATATTTGGAAGAGGCAGCTGGAGGTGGAGCCAGTGAGCAATATTGGGAGGGAGCGAAGGAAAAGGACATGTTGGAGCTGGAGGGGAGACAAGATCAGATGGTTTGGGAAAGTGGATAAACTGAAGCAATGAATGAGGAGACAGAGGATTCAGTACAGTGAGAGGAGAGGCTGAGATTCACAGGGAGAGACTGCAGCAGAATGTTCGAGCAAATCTAATCTATAGATCCCAGTAACACAACTCAATTAATACATTCAAATAATAATTCATGTGGTTATTGGTGTTGGAGAACAGTTCATTGTTCATACAATATAGCCATTATATTTAGTTTGCACAGTCAATTAAGTATAAATTTAAATATATTTCTGATATCAGCCTCGCTCTTATTGAATTCATCAGTCACAGAGATTTTAAAGTGCAGTATTTAAATAATGAGTTCCCATCAGTGAAGAACTGATTCTTTGATGTTTATTCAGTCAGTAAGGAGTCAACAGGAAATTTCTACAAAACAAAATGAGGACCTGAGAGAAATATACACAGAGGATCAAGTCCAACAATAAAATTAACACAATCTGACAACAGACAACTTCAACTCAGTTTCTCTCACTACGTTTTCTGGATATTTCAGCACTTTGTGATAATTCATTATTTACACCGCTGCTTCTTTCTCTTTCTGTTTCCTTCTGGTTATTTTTTTCCATCGGTTTCGTTCTCCCTGCCCCTTTTCTCCTTCCTTCTCTCAGTCACCTTCCCTATCTCTCTGGAGCACTCACACCCTGAAAACTGGTAGTTAATGCAGCTTTTCACTTATGATTTATTCCTAACGTTCTGTGCTGTGTTCTGTTCACCAGGTTGCTGTTCGATGATTCGATTCTCAGAGTCATTTTGTTCAATGTTGAAACCTCTGTGAATAATTTACTCTGACCGCAGAACACACAAGTCTCCACCTATTCATCAACACTCTTCACTTCATCTACAATGCATGGAATAAACAGAACCGAAAGCTTCTTCCAGACAAACCTCACAATCATTGAAATTCCTTCTCCTGGAATTATAAAGTACGCCGTTAGAATGTGGGATTGTTTAACTAATAAAACACCAACATCAGCGATGCAGCTAATAATCTACAGATAAATGGAAAGGCTCTTGATTCCAACTGATAGAGTGCAAACCAATAAAACATCACATCAATATTTTCTACTTTACAATGCTGTCCAGTGACAGTGAAGGCTCCACAGTGAATCTGAGAAGGAGATCTGAAAGAAGCAGCAGCAAACTCAGTTCAGAGCTGCGTCAGACACACACAGCATCAAATAATACTTTATAACAGTGACAACCAATAAATACATTGAAATCCCAGATAAATTATACCATTTTATTGTGGATGGAGGACATTGTGCTGTTGCCTTGTAACTCTGAGACTGTGAGATGTCTTATTATCAATAAGGGAAAGAAACTATCATTAAAAATATTCCAGGACCAGTTACTTGCACATCGTGAAACTATGAAAATCTCCTGACTGTCTGATTCTTGATCCTAACTGAGACATCCGATTCAAATACATTCAATACACAGAATAATCCAGCAGAAATGCCAGGGTTACTTAAGCCAATACAATTGAATACAGCTCCTGCAAGACTGAAAGAGTAGACAATGAGGAGATTCCATCAGCAAATTGCTGGACAATAACAGGCGCTTGTGCACCACACACAGTGAGAAATCATATTGAGTACAGCAGCACAGTTAATATAGATTTACACCATTAACAGCTGAGATACAGGCTTACCTGGAACTCCAGTTGCTGCAAGTACAGGATAATAAATGTCTTCTATCTGATACATTAATGGATATCCCATTTCTGTGAGAAGCAGAGACTTCTGTTTGTCAGGAATCCACAGCTCCAGCAGGCACTCTGAGCTGCTCCATTCCAGTTGGTCCTGATTTATACAGGGGATACGTCTCTACTTAGACGGTTATACCGCTGATCATTGCTATCAGTTACACTCACCTGAACAAACACATTACATCAGCAGCTTTGACTCTAGTAAATAACGTGGTGGATTAAACACAATAATTTCAATGGTAAAGACTTTTTGTCAGTAAGACCTCTCTCGGGAATAAACCTGAAATCTGTACTCATACTGGACGGATGCTGCAATTATGAATGGCGTCATTTACATTTTGCATATTGTTGTATTGAACTTGTTCACTCTTGGCGTTTCTATTGTAAATGTAACTGATCTGACAGCAGTGGACACTGAATCCAGGGGAAAATGCAATCATGTTTCACTCTTTCCCTGCCTTTTCCCAGTTAAATGTGAACTTTGAGTCTCTCGTTTGAGACCACATTCAGGGTTGCAGCCTAGAAACTGCTGTGGGTGATATTAGGGACAGACACTGTACACTTCCATTGGGGAGGAAGTCACGGAGTGACAGTAACACTGGGCTAGAAATCCAGAGGTCCAACCTAATGGCCTGGGGACAGGGATCCAAATCCTACCATGGCTGCTGCAATTTAAGACCAATTAATTAACAAAAGTCTGCAATTGAAAGCTAGTCCGTGTAATGGTGCCATGAGACTATCATCGATTGCTGTAAAATCCCATTTGATTCGGTAATTACTCTCAGGGAAGGAAATCTGCCATCTTTACCTGGTCTGGCCTACATGTGGCTACAGATCCAGAACAATTACTCTTTTATGCCCTCTGAAATTGCCCAGCAAGCTGTCAAGGGCAACAAATACTGACCTTACCAGCGGAGCTCACATCACATGAATGAATAAAAGAGAATCTTCGCTCAGTTATTTCACTGCAGATATTTCCCTGTTTATTCTAGAGTGGTTAATGCTTACAGTAAAATTAGAACTGTGCCAACTCCTGACACCTTTCCTGCAATTCACTGCTGACCAGACACCCAAATTCCACCTTCCCTCATTATCAACAGCTCCAAATCCCTGTTTCCATGACCAATCCTAGCCAAGTCCATTTCACCCAACTCCTTCAGCCTACCTTTGTTGCATTGGATCCCAGTCCTCTAAGTACTACAATTTATAATTCTTATCATTGGGTTAAAATTCGTCCCTGTCCTCACCACTCCTGATCTGCATCCACTCCTCCAAACCCGCAGTAAACCCATCCATGATCTCCCCATACCTCTGATATTGGTATCTTTCAGTGGGACTGCCCCGCCTGGTTCCAATATTACTGATCTGATTGGTCCCTCCTCTTCCTCATCTACACACTGCCCGCTGACGACATCACCTACAGATATGCGGTGAGCTTCCACATGTGTGCTGACAACACCCAGCTCCAGCTCTCCATCATCTCTCTCGACCCTCCACTGCCGCTGTGTTATCAGACTGTTAATGTCTGTTTCCCATGAGCTGCTATTCCCTCCAATTTAACATAGTGCATAACGAAGCCTCCACCTTTGGTTCCACCACAAATTCCATACCTTTGTCATTGATTCCATCACCATTCCTAGCTGTTGTATCAGACTAAATATGATGTTGTGTACAATATTCTCCCTATTCATCCCTAACATGAGCTTCTGACCTGATATCGTCTCCATCAGAAATGACACCTCCTTCCACCTCCATAATTCCTCTGGCCTCTGTCCCTACCTCAGCACATCAGGCACTGAAAAGGCTCAATCCCTCATCTGTGTAAGATTATTAGGTTACTAAAATTTACTAGCCAGTTTACTAACTGTTAAAATCTAGTTATTATATATTAAAATTTGACTGATAATTACAAAGTAAGTACCCTTCTTTGTAGTATGGTAAAGTGGGGAAACTTAGGAAATAGGCACAGTATAGACAAGATGTCAACGTAGAGGGATTCTGGGAGTTCTTTGTCAAAAAGGAAGAGACTTTGAGCGCAAACAGTGAAAACAGCTTCGGTGTAGATTTGTCTCGAAATGAGATAAAGAACCTCGAAATGTAAAAGCGTTGAGACAAAGTAGTCAACACAAAGGGATACTAATTGCACAAATACGAAAGGTTAGTAACCATCACAAAATTATTCCTGGTTGGCTCAGAAAGGCATCCTTTAATACAAGACTAATCACTGATTGGGAGAGGAGAAAGTTAACTGGAAAGCTGCCAGGATAAAATAAGTCATGTGCTGTATGGCAGAGAATTTTCGAACAACAAAGTAACAAAGTGATAAGAGAGTGAGACCGACCAATAACTTGAAGAGCAAAAATTGCAAGAGAATGAGTTCTGCGCTCTGCTGTCCAGTCTCAAACACGGGTACGAGAACTAGGGGTCACGATTTAAAAATAAGGGGTCGCCCATTTAAGACAGAGATGAGGAGAATGTTTTCCTCTCAGAGGGTCGTGAGTCTTTGGAATTCTCTTCCTCAAAAGGTCGTGGAAGCAGAGTCTTTGAACATGTTTAAGGCAGAGATAGATATGTTCTTGATAAGCAAGGGGTTGGAAGGTTATCGGGGGTAGGTGGAAATGTGGAGTAATCAGTTCAGCCATGAACTTATTGAATGGTGGAGCAGGCTCGAAGGGCCGACTGGCCTACTCCTGCTCCTAATTCGCATGTTCGTATGCAGTATCTGTGTTAGACTGTTTCCTGCCGAAGCTTGTGACTATGGCTTATCTGAAAACTGAACAAAGTGTCTTTCCCTTTATCTCAATAAAGCTGTTTCACAACATGCTTTGTGCTGCCAAGTCTGTTATCACTTTAGAAGAAGGTATAAACTACCCCTATCTTATTGAATCTTACATTCTGACACCCCAGATGGGACTTGGCACTTCGTGAATAGAAAATAGACGACATGTTTAGAGAGAGGATCTGGATCGGCGCAGGCTTGGAGGGCCGAAGGGCCTGTTCCTGTGCTGTAATTATCTTTGTTCTTTGTTTGTTCTTTGAATGCTTTTTGAGAGAAAAGACGGATCTCGAGTTAGAGAGACCGGCCAACAGGCGTCTTGGGAGGGAAACCCCTTTGGCGAATTTGGAGAAATTAACGGACCCACCAGTGATCAAAGGCACTTATACGAAAATATATAAAAATAATAAATGAATTCATGTTATTAAAGACGTTGAAACAGTCTTCCATGAAATATACAAGGAAGTTATAAAGTTCATTCAAGATAAGGGAGGACAGAAGAAGTTTTTCAGTCGAGATTTTTTTTCAATGAAGTTACATAAAGTAACTGAGAATGTTTTGCTCTGCCCCCTTTGGGAACAAGCAAAAAATTAGCCCCGCTGCAGCTGCTGTTTTCATTTAATTCACCACACAACATTTGCATTGCTGAGAGTAAAATTTATATATTAGACATGATTAGACTTTCAATTTCTAAATTGACAAATTAAATGGAAAACATTAACTCATTGGGTTTTGGAGCAGAGCTACAATGTGTTTGTGTTTTTATTTAAACAGGTGACACGATTTACCAGGGTCACGTGAGAGCAGATACCACAGCAAGAGATCCAGCAGCTTTAAGAATTACAGAACCTATCTGCAGACATCTAATGTCACAGCATTGTCACAATTTGGTTTAAAGGCTTCGCCTCCTCAAAAACTTTGGTCATTTGTTATCTTCAGAGACAAAATGCTTGAGGAGGAGAGACAGTTGCAGCATTTCTGTCATTAATGTAAAACTCCACGCAGTACCACCAAGTCTAGGCATAAGAAATAGGAATCTGTTAGCAAAATTAAATTCATATGAGTACGTATTTCAAGCAATCATCAGAGAATTCATTTGATGTTCAAGTAGATCCACAGAAACCTGGTGAATTATAGAGAAGCAGTGCGAGAGAAGCAGATTTAAAAGGCACAACAACCTGATGAATAAGAGAGAAGCAGCGGGTGAGGAGTGGATTTAAAAAGCACCAAAACCTGGTGAATAAGAGAGGAGCAGTTGGAGAGGAGCGGATTTGAAAAGCACCAAAACCTGGTGAACAAGAAAGGAGCAGTGGGAGAGGAGCGGATTTAAAGAGCATCAAAACCTGGTGAATAAGAGTTTCAGTGGGAGAGGAGCGGATTTAAAAAGCATCAAAACCTGGTGAATAAGAGAGGAGCAGCGGGAGAGGATTGGATTTAAAAAGCACCAAAACCTGGTGAATAAGAGTGGAGCAGCAGGAGAGGAGCGGTTTTGAAAAACACCACAACCTGATGAAAAGATAGGATGCTGACAGGAAGTCAGAATTTTTGCTAGGAGGAAAGTTTGGACAGGCTGCAATTGTTTTCTTTAGAATATAGGAGGCTGAAGGGGAGAATTAATGGATGTGTATAAAAGGAGTTCCGAAGAAGGGTCACTGACCCGAAACGTTAACTCTGCTTCTCTTTCCACAGATGCTGCCAGTCCAGCTGAGCGGTTCCAGCATTTCTTGTTTTTATCTCAGATTTCCAGCATCCGCAATATTTTGCTTTTATTTTAGAGTATTAAATGATGATGGGCCTAGATAGACTGGATAGGAAGGACCCATTTTCCTCAGCACAGTGGTCAACAAGCAGGAGGGATAGATATAAAGTGATTGTTCGAAGGATTAGGAAGCGAGCTGAGGAGTAATTTTTTCACTCATGTAAGGACGGGAACTCGCAGCCTGAAAGGATGGTAGAGAAAGAATCCCTCATCATATTTTAAAAACACTTGACTATCCACTTGAAGGAATAACTTCTCCATGTCTACTCTGTCCCATCGAACACACTCAGAGAAGGTACAGCACGTGTTAGCTGCAGAGTAAAGCTCCATTTAAACTGTCCCTGGAGTATTGGTTTAACACGGGTCACTCACCTGCCTCAGGCACTGAGACGCTCCTGTATCACTTGCCTTAATGTAAGCAGATGCTGGGTTTGGGATCAGGAAAGGAACCCAGGATTAGGACGACTGCTCATGTGGAGGATAAGCACCAGGAATCTCTCAGAGAATCAGAATAGACCAGCGAGAATCAAAAAAAAAGGAACTTGTGTTAAATTTGTGAGCCTCGCTTTCTGGAATGCTTTAGTATTTAGCGAGTATGTTGAGACAGTGAAATTTTGCCTCTGTACGATGAATTGATACTATATGAACTTATTGCAACAGTAAGGTACCGTGTGTACTGTAAATATCGACCTAAATGACTGAACTGAAAATGTAAATGATCAATTGTCAGCTGAATAGTATGACTACTGTTATACCTGCTATCATGTGAGAATGTACACAACACACGATTGGATGAAGTCAAAGTGGCCACTGTTGAATTTGCTAGCTTGATTTTTGTGGGAACACAAGGGTTAAGTAAGTTTAAAGTATTAAAGGGTCAATTCGCTTGTACAAGTAAACACTTAACAGACTATGGAATGTCCCGTGTGCTGCATTCTTACGACAGGATATTGACAGTAAATGACCAAAGGCCTGGAATTACAAGGCAGGATATGGGTAATAAAATGGAGTCTTAATTACAAGAAATTAGGTACGGGTGAGGCTTGGAATGTTGAAGAAAATGCAATTTGTATGTGGGGTCATGTGCAGCGGGATGGGGGTATAGCTAAGTATATTGATCATACACAGTGATTGATCATGCAGGCAAAGACCCTAACACTGAACCCAGTGGCATGGCGCACGAGGGGTGAGTGAGGGTCAGTTCTGGATACAAGGGACTCTCTTTCCTGTATCTGGCACTGCAGTCAGGATAGCTGGGCCAGCTATTGGAAGAAGATCCCTCCTGATTGACTGATCATCGATCAATGGGAACTTGGTGAAATTAAGACTCGGTCGGAGTCTGTGGGCATCATTTGCAGAATAGATCTTTCCAGTAATATTGACTGGGATTTTAGTGCTATTTTACTGGAATTCTATGTAACCTAAGCAACGATTAATCTTTAATCTTGCAATGCATGTGTAATGTTTAATTTTTGAAAGCCATACAGAATAAAGATGATGGTACTCCAACAATATGTAGTTAAGTAGGACTAGACTTGTGAATAATTGTTTTTTTAAGTTGTCTTTACTACAGAACTAGTTTAAATCGATGTGCAGCATTCCATCATATAATATACTTTGTTGTGTAAGTGGTATCAACACAGATATAAAATAGCCACAAATTGTGCTATATATGCCGCGGCAGACGGGTGAAGTGTTTATTTTGCCTGTGATTTAACTCTACCCCTAATGATAACCAACATGGCGGGAGCGAGTGATAGGCAGAGGGAGAGGGACAGAGGTCGAGTAACAGAAAGATAGGGAGAGATAGAAACGGAGAGATAACAGAAAGATAGTGAGGGATAGAGACAGAAGCAAAGAGATATGAAGTGCCAGGAGACCCTGAGACACTTTTGAAGCTGGGGGCCAGGGAGACAGGATGTGTGGGAACGCTGGGATAACGTTATGGGAACAGTGACAGTGACACACACTGTTCCTGTCTACATGTAAAGTGAAGGGAACTCCCTCTACGTATAAAATGGTGGGAACTCTCTCTGTGTGTATAAATTGGAGGGAGCTCACCTTCGATATATAAAATGCACGGGTAGCCCACAGACAGCTCACCCATTTTAAATAACCTTTGATCAATCTTTATACCAGAGGCAGAGCGAGCACAATATAAACAGTCCTGTCTTCACTGCTTCGTTGATAACTGAGACTGGTGTTTAAGGTATTGAGGATGCAGAGGTATAAAGTACGAAAGTCAGGAAGTGATGCTGAACTTAATAAAATAATAGTTTGTCCTCGGCTGGAGTATTGCGTTCAACTCTGGACACAACACTTTAGGAAGGACATGGAGGTTTTGGTGAATGTACAGAAGAGATCTACTAGAAGGGTTCCAGGGATGAGATTATTACAGTTACGCTGATTGACTGGAGAAGCTGGGGTTGTTGTCTTTCGAGCAGAGAAGCTTTAAAAGAGATTTAATCGAGGTGTTTCAAATCATGAGCGATTTAGATAACGTAAACAAAAAGAAACTGTTTCCAATGGCTGAAGGTGATTTACAAAATAAACAGAGGAACATGAAGGAAAACCATTTCTTTTTAAAAACACTTGCTTCGGATTTGACATGCACTGTCTGGCAGGGCAGTGGATATTGATTCAATAGTAGCGTTCAATAGAATTGGATAAATAATTGGGGGTAACAGCGGGAGTGTGCAACTCTTCAAAAGAACCAACACAGATTCCATGGGTCGAATCGCCTCCGAATGTGTTGTACTACTCTATGATTCTACAGAGAGAGAGAGAGGAAGAGAGAGAGTGAGGGAGAGAGAGAGATGGTGTGAGGGAAAGCGAGAGAGAGATAGAGAGAAGACATGCTGATAGAGAGAGAGAGAGAGAGAAAGAGAGAGAGAGAGAGAGAGAGGGTAAGGGAGAGGGTGAGGCATAAAATGTCCCAAAGGGATGGGAGCGGCTCTCTGGGCCCAACGGCCTCGTCCTTTCTTCCGAAGGGTTGTATTAATATTACCTGTATTTATCAATTTATGAATATCCTGTAATAAACAAGGTCGTGACGATCATTTTGAACAAATGAAACTGAATTAATTAACAACAGGTTCTCCTTTAAAATTATTAATCTGAATTCACTGAATAAATGAATATTGAAAGATTCAATGTCATTATTTCCCATCCCTGAACCCAAAGACAAGAACAGGAAAGCTATAATTCTCCTGATCGCTGTGAAATCAGATTGGCAACAAATGGAAACCCCGAGAGTGAAATACAAAGAAGAAATGAGAGTTTATAATGTTTGTAAAAACATTATTTTCACAGATGGAAGTGTCTGTGTTTAACTTTCTAATTTGGTCAATCTGAATATATGCGTCGCTGTGTGGGTTTCTCTCTCTCTCGGTCAGTGGGAATGGAAGTGCCTGGGTGTGGATTTCTATCGTGTGTGTGTGGTCTTCAGAGAGACAAAGAGAGAGATGGGGGAGAGACGGGGAGAAAGAGGGAAGGAGAGACCGGGAGAGACAGGAAGATTGTAGGAGAAATTTTACATCTAACAACATTAAAAATATCAAAACTTTAAAGAGACTTTGCACTGAAAATGATGGCCACACCCAACAACTAACGTCACACACTATCCTGACTTGGAACTATATTGCACTTCCTTCACTGTCACTGGGTCAAAATCCTGGATCTCCCTTCCAAACGGCACTGTGAGTGTACCTACCCCACATGGACTGCAGTGGTTTCAGAACATGGCTCACCACCACCCTCTAAAATTGCAATTAGGGACAGACACGCACGTCACTCGAATCAATTAAGAAAAATAAAAATTCGGCACCGAGCCACTTAAGGAGATATTAGGCTAGGTGACTAAAATACGAGTCAAAGAGGTTGGATTTAGGGAGCGTCTTCAAAGAGGAAAAGGAATAACTGTGACGGAGAGGTTTCGGAATGGTATTCCGGAGTTAGGGCCTTGGCAGCCTGAAGGCACGGCCACCATTGGTGGAACGATACAAATTGGGGATGCGCGAAAGGCCAGAATTAAAGGATCGCAGATATTGGAGGATCGTGGAGCTGGAGGAGATTGCAGAGATAGGGAGGGGTCATTTGTGGGAGACAATTCCAAACTTCTACCACCCTTTGTGTGTAGAAATATTTCTTAATTTCACTCTTGAAAGAGTTTTAGAGTAATGTTCGATTTTTAGACTGCACCGCTCATCCAAGACTCCCCCAACCAGTGAGAAGTGTTTCTCTCTATCTGCCCCATCAGCATCCATTATCATCTTTTAAACTTTCATCAAATCACTCCTTAACCTTCCTAATTCCGGGGATACAGAGTAAAGCTCCGACTGCACTGTCCCATGAAATGGTGCCAAGACGAGTACAGCCTGGAGTCAGCGACAGAGTAAACCTCTGTCTTCTCTTTTCCATCAAACACTCCCAGGGCAGGTACAGTGTGGGGTTAGATAAAGATTAATGCTGCCTCTATATACGACTCTGTTTTTCCTCCTACATCCAGATTGAGACAGTAACACTGAGAAAGACAGGTTTAGATATGGAGAGAGAGTAGGGATAGGTATGTGTTTCCGCCGGGTGCTCCGGTTTCCTTCCACAGCCAAAGACTTGTGGGTTGATAGGTAAATTGGCCATTGTAAATTTCCCCCGTGTCGGTAGGTGGTAGGAGAATTGAGGGAAGGTGAGGATGTGGTAGGGAATATGGGATTAATGTAGGATTAGTATAAATGGGTGGTTGATGGTCGGCACAGACTCGGTGGGCCAAAGGGCCTGTTTCAGTGCTCTATCTCTCTATGACTCTAATAACTGAGAGAGGGAAGGGTAGCACTTGGGAGAGAGCACCAGAGCGAAAGAGGAAGAGATTCGGATGGAGATGTCAGTCAATGTTCCCGCAAAACTGCGTGCGGGAGCCTG
The DNA here is from genome assembly GCF_036365525.1 of Heterodontus francisci. Classification (NCBI taxonomy): domain Eukaryota; kingdom Metazoa; phylum Chordata; class Chondrichthyes; order Heterodontiformes; family Heterodontidae; genus Heterodontus; species Heterodontus francisci. The sequence continues at coordinate 40,075,473 of NC_090398.1, forward strand.
GAAGGTACCATGCAGATCCTGTTCCATGATAAATTACACAAGTCTGCAAAGAATCTGCAAATATTTCAAGGGACTGCTTATGAAAAAAAAACTGGCCACGAACAACAACTACATTTTCACGGGAACATTGGAGCCAGCTGCGGATTCAGGTTTCTTACCAGCCTGCATAAGGAAGTGCACCCGCTGAACTTGTGACATCACCAAAAGTAGCCGACTTAAAATGGCAAACAGATGTATGTGTAATTTTACTGAGGTTCTGAGGGGAGGGAGAAACAGGCACACACACAGTAACCACACACAGACGCACAGAAACACACACACACACAGAAACCGACACACACACAGAAACACACACACACACAGACAGACACACACATAAACACAGATGCACAGAAACATAGTGACTAAGGGACAGAGAGCGATAGAAGTATATTTCAGTTTCCAAAGGCATTCGATGAAGTCAAACTTTGGTTTAAAAATTAAAAATTAATTTAGCATCACTGTACCTTTGTAGAAGTCAGTTCCAAACTAATCCCACCTTTTGCGTGTAGAAGTGTTTCCTAACTTCGCTTCTGAACGGACTGCCTCTAATTTATGGACTATGCTCACTCGTCTAAGCTTCCTCAAGCTGCCAAAATAGTTAATTCCAGATTTATGATTTATTACTATAGAAAAAACAAATTCAAGGAGGAGGAGTTTGAAATATTGGATGGGATAAACAAATTGAGAGGAAATATTAAGGTGTTGAGCATCTTTGAAAGCGGCGAATTCACCAGGCTCAGATGGTTAAGAGGTGCAAGGGAGGCAGATGGAATTTAATACAGGGAAATGTGAGGTGATGTATTTTGGCAGAAGGGGTAGGGAGAGGAAATATTGACTTAATGGCCCAGTTCTAGCGAGTGTGCGGGGACAGAGGGACCTTGGGGTACATGTTCATTCATCTTTGAAGGTGGCAGGACATATTGAGAGAGTAGTCAGCAAAGCATATGGGATCTTGGGCTTCATAAATAGAGGTTTTGAGTATAAAAGTATGAAAGTTATGCTGAACCTTTATAAAGCTCTGGTTAGGCCACGACCAGAATATTGCGTCCAATTATGGTGACCACACTTTATGAAGGATGTGAAGGTCTGTTGGACGGAGCAGAGGGTATGATAGTTCCAGGGATGGGGGATTTTAGCAAAGTGGACTGGAAACAGCTACTTGAAAGGCAATCAGTGTCAGAGCAGTGAGAGTTACTGAGGGTTGGAAACAAATATGTTCACACAAAGACAAACAGGGTGGGAATCCCAAATCTGGAACCACTTGGCTGTCAAGGATCAAACCAAGTAGGATAAGGCTTAAGAGGGAAGCTTATGTCAGATACCGAGAGCTCAATACCACAGAAAGCCGAGAGGAGTGAAGAAAGTGCAGAGGTGAAATTAAAAAGAAAATTAGGAAAGCAAAGAGGTTGCCAGAAAATAATCTTACCATTAAAAGCAAATAAAACACTAAGATGTTTTATAAATACATTAAGGGCAAGAGGAAAACTACAGATAGAGCATTAGGGACCAAAAAGGGAATGTGTGTTTGGAGGTGGGAGATGTGGGCATGGTTCTTAATGAATACCTTGTATCTGTCTTCATGCAAGAGGGAGAAAGATGCATACATTGTAGTTAAAGAGGAGGTGTTTCATATATTAGATGAGATAAACAGAGTGAGAGGGAAATATTAATGTGCTTGGCATCTTGAATGTGAATAAATGGTCAAGCCTAGAGGCACTGGAATCAGTTCAGAGAGGGTTCACTCGGCATATTCCTGGGATGAAGCGTTACGAGGAATGGTTGAGCAGGGTGTGTCTGTTCTCATTGGAGTTCAGAAGAATGAGAGGGGATCTTATTGAAATATACAAGATTCTGAGAGGACTTGACTGGGTGGGTGCTGAGAGGATGTTCTCCTTCTGGGGGAGTCTAGAATGAGGGGCACAGTTGAGAAATAAAAGATGTCCGATTTAAGGCTGAGCTAAGGAGCATTTATTTTCTCTCAGCGAGTGTTTTGACTCTGGAATTATCTTCCCCAGGGAGCTGTGGTGCTTGGGTCATTGAATATATTCAAGGCTGAGTTAGACAGATATGCGACCAACAAGGGAATCTTGGGTTATGGGGGCAGACAGGAAAGTGGAGCTAACGCCACAATCAGAGCAGACATGATGGTTTTGAATGGCAGAGCAGGGTTGAGGGGTTGAATAGCCTACTCCTGCTCCTAGTTCTTCTCATCTTGTTTAGAAAATGGAGGGTTTTCTCGACACTTTTTAAGCCATTTGTTTATAGCAGGGACAGGGCTATGTGTATTATAAACAGAAACAGGGTCTAGTGCAGGCCTAACTAGTGCATTGATAACTGAGACTACAGTAAAAGGTATCAAGGATGCAGAATTCTAAATATACATTCAGGGGAACTTTTTTAGGCCAGTACGTGGCAAGGCCAACAAGAGATGGGTCAGTTTTACACTTAGTTTTAGGGAATGAAGCTGGGCCGATGGAAGGTGATTTAGGAAAGGTGGACTAGAGAAAGTTACTTGAAGGTAAATCAGTGTCAGAGAAGTGAGAGTGAATCATTTCATCCTGGAGGATTTATTATTCCAGATATATTTTTTTTATTCAGAGAAATTAAAATTCACAAGAGCCCAATGCGGGATTTGAACTCCTGCTTTTCCAATCATTAGCTCAGGCCTTCAGGTTACAAACTGCAAAAGACATTCAGCTACCTTTTGTTTTTGCCTGACTGTCTCAGCTTTTGTATGTTGTCCCCAGTCTTGTTCTTTCGTGTGTCTAAAAACTTTGATGTTAGTCAGACATTGGTAAACCACTTGATTCTCCCTGGACATTTGCTTTAAAGACCTTCAGGGACGGATTCCACGATCTAATTCACACCCTATTCAACCCACCAATATCTTCAACTTCATTCAAACACCCCGATATCCTGTCTCTGCACAGATAACTGACAGTTCCACAATGCAGGAATGTCCGAATGGAAACAGCTTCTAACACATTTCCCATTACAATTGTTGACACTTTTCATGGTGAGAAATGACATTTACCTGACAGAATCCAAACTCCAAATTGAATCATTAAGATATAGAAAATACCACAGGTATGTGACTTGTTCCTTTAAACAGGGAGACTGAAATATTACACGGAACGATTCAACCAAGAAGAATTCAGAGAAAAGTCAGGATTGGTATTGGAAGAGAAAGAGAGTGAGTGAAATAGGGAAGAGAGAGAGAGGGTGTGGGGTGTGTACAGAGAGAGAGAGAAACTGTCAGCTCCTGTATGTGTAAGGTACTGTGGGTAGAACCTCAGGTCTCGCTGCTCCTGCACCCATTTAAACATTGTACCATTTAGTTTAGATTGCCTCTCCCACAGTCATCCTTCCAAAATCCATCACTTCACATTTCTCAGCATTGAAGTTAACCTGCCATGTGTCTGGCCAATTCACCAGACTGCCAATAGTCTCCTGAAGTCTGCTACTATTCTCCTCCCGCTTTAGAACATGTCCAAAGTATTGTGTCATCTGCAAACTTTGAAGTTCTGCCCCCGTAAATCCAAGTCAGGTCATTAATACATATCAAATAGAGCATTGGTCCCAATACCAACCTCTGGGGGACGCCACACTATACATCCCTCTAATACTCTGTGTTCTGTCTCTTACCCAATGTCGTAACCCCTCTGTCACTGCCCCTTTAATCACAGGAGGAACAATTTTGTTAAATAGTCATAAAAGTGGGGAATGATGTAGACATTGTGTTTAAGGAGGAGTATGAAATATTGGATGGTACGAACAGAGGTGAATGATAACTGGACTCCAACGGTTAAGCTAAAAGAGATAATCACAAACCAGAGGAAACAGTTTTTAAATCAGCTCTAGGACAGTTCGCTGTGAACTCACCGAATCACAACATGTTCCAGCACAGCAAGAGGCCAGTCACCCATCGTACCCGTGTGGGACCGATGATGTTCTCCCTGGTGTCCTGACCAATATTTATCACTCAATCAAAATCACTAAAACAAGGTTCTGCTCATTATCACATTGATGCTTGTGGGAGCTTGCTGTGCACAATTGGATATACTGCTGCACATCGCTACACAGTCTGAGAAACAACCAATCACAACTATTCTCTGCTTTCTGTGTATTTTCCAATGTTAGATACAGAGAAAAGTTCAATCTACACTGTACCCATCAAACACTCCCAGGGCAAGTACAGCACATGTTGGAGGCAGAGTAAAGATCCATCTACTAATGCCAGCCTCACTCTTCCTCTGTCTCTTTCTCATCGTCTCCCACTACCCGCGACACCCTTTCTCTGCTCTCTTTATCCCTCTTCCTATCCTGAGAGCAAGAGGGAGAGACTGAGATAGTGTACAGAGGGGGACAGAGATAGAGAGAGAAAAGGGACTTGGATTGTGAGTAACAGAGAGAAGAAATAAGGTTTCCAAGAGTAGATGAGAGAGGAAGAGAGAGATAAAGATGGAGACAGATTATGAGTAACAGAGATCACCAGAGATTACCTCTCTGTACGTGCCTCTCACCCCTTTCCTGTTTGTTACCCTCTCCATCTATTTTTCTCCCTCTACCCCAATGTTTCACACTCCATGCCTCTCTCTCCTCTGTCTGTGTATTCTGGAGTGAAGGATTACATCAAGTTATTATGTCTTATATTTGCTCTTTCAATATAATCTAATGATCTCTCTTTCTGGGAACAGAGTGACCTTGAAGCGAATGTCCACTGATTCGTGAGGATAACAGGACAGGTAGATTAGGTGTTTAAGAGGGCATACGGAATACTGTCCTTTATTGGTTGATGGATAGAATGTAAGAGCTGAGACGTTATGCTGGAACTATATAAATCACTAGTTAGACCACAGCTAGAGTACTGTGTACAGTTCTGGTCACCAATTTACAGGAAGGATGTAATCACATGAGAGAGGGTACTGAGGAGGTTTACAGAGGATGTTGTTGAGACAGGAGAATTTTAGCTATGAGGAAAGATTGGATAGGATGGAATTGTTTTCTTTGGTAAAGCGGAGCCGGAAGGGTAGATTTAATTGCGGTGTATAAAATAATGATGGACCTAGATAGAGTGACTAGGGAGGACCCATTTCCCTTAGCAAAGGGGTCAATAACCGGGGGCAGAGATTTCATGATTTCCGCACCAATATCATGAGACTGTGATGGCTCCCATGGTGGAATTGCTTGCTGGATGTTTACAATGTAGCGTTTTCCTTCTGGATCATCAACACTGCTTGTGCACAGGTGTGATGGGTTATATCAAATTAATATATCTTACATTCCCCCTTTCAATCCAGCCCAACAATATCTCTCTTTCCAACCTTGTCCCTCTCGACAGCCCTCTCTCTCTCTGTCTGCATCCCTAACCATCTCTCCCTCTCCCTCCTAGTGTCAGAGATAGCAGGAGGGAGAGAGAGAGAGAGAGGAGGACAGAGAGAGACACATAGAGGACAACCCCAGCTTCTCCAATTTATTCACGTAACTGAAGTCCTTCATCCCTAGAACCATTCTCGTGAATATTTTCTGCACCCTCTCGAATGCCTCCTCATCCTTGCTAAAATGTGGTGTCCAGAATTGGACAATACTCCAGTTGAGCTGAAACCAGAGTTTTGCAAAGATCCATCATATCTTCTTTGCTTTTGCATTCTATACCTCTATATATAAATTGCAGAAAACGTTATGCCTTTTAACCACTTTCTCATCCTGCCCTGCCATCTTCATTGATTGGTTCACAAATAGCCCCCAGATATGTCTGATCCTGCACCCCTGTTAGAAATGTATCCGTTCGTTTATATCACCTCTCCTCCTTCTTCCTGTCGGTGGAGGTGGATGATGTGGACATGGTTCTTAATGAATACATTGCATCTGTCTTCATAAAAGGGGGGCGTGGGGGGTGGGGTGGGGACGAAACAGACATTGTAGTCAAGGAGAAGGAGTTTGTAATATTCGATGGGATAGACATAGTGAGACAGGAAATATTAAGGGGTTTAGCATCTTTGAAAGCTGTTAATTCACCAGGCTCAGACTCTTAAGATGAACAAGGGAGGAAATAGCTTTGCTCTCCATCTATATCTTTCCCTCTATCCTGAAGTTTCAAACTCTAAGCCTATTTCTTGTACGTCTGTGTACACAGGATTACATCAAAGTATGATTATATTTGACATTTGTCCTTTCAATCTAACCTAACAACGTGATTGTCTCCAACAATATCACTCAGTCTGTGAACAGAGGGACCTTGGAGTGAATGTTCATTGATTCCTGAGGCTGACAGGACTGCTGGATAAAGTGGTTAGGAAGGGTTAAGGGATACTTTCCTTTATTGGCCGATGTATAGAATAGAAGAACGGCGGGGGGAGTAGGTAGGGGGGGGGGAGGGCAGTGGGGGCAGGGGTTATGCTAGAAACACTGGAAATACTCAGCCAGTCTGGCAGTATCTGTGGACATAGAAATAGAGTTAATGTATTAGGTTAATCATCCCATTCTGATGAGAAAGACAGAGAGAGAGGGAGGGAGGGACAGAGAGAGGGAGGGTGAGAGGCAGGGAGATGGAGGGGGAGAAAGAGACGGAAAGACAGACAGAGAGGGAGAGACAGAGGGAGAGATTGAAAGACCGAGAGAGAAGGAGTGGCAGAGAGAGAGAGAGAGGGAGAGACAGGGAGAAGACACAAGAAGACAAGAAATAGGAACAGGAGTAGACCATATGACCCATCGAGCCTGTTCCGCCATTCAACACAATCATGGCTGATCTTTGGATTCAACTCCACTTTCCCACCCGCTCTCCATATCCCTTGATTTCCTGAAAGACCAAAACTCTGTCTATCCCAGCATTAAATGTATTGAACAATGGAGCATCCCCCACTCTCTGGGGTAGAGAATTCCAAAGATTTACAATGCTTTAAGTGAACTATTTTCTATTCATCTCAGTCCTAAATGATCAGCCCCTTATCCCGAGTCTGTGTCTCAGTGTTTTAGATTCCACGACCAGTGGAATTAATCTTTCCGTTTCTACCCTATCCAATCCCTTCAGAATCTTAGATGTTTCAATGAGATCTGCTCTCATTCTTCTAAACTCCAGAGAATACAGGCCTAGACTATTTAATCTCTCTCCTTCCCTCAGACCTGTTTGTTTCTGCACCCCCTTTCAAATGTTATCCTTTACTTTAGATTGCCTCTCCTCATTATTCTTACCTGTGGAGGTGGATGATGTGGCCATGGTTCTTAATGAATACAAAGGTCTTTTATAACTTCCTTGCTTTTGTACCCTATGTCTCTATTTGTAAATACCAGGACCCCTTATGCCTTTTAACCTCTTTCTCAACCTGTCCTGCCACATTCAGTGATGTGTGTACAAATACCCGCCAGATCTGTCTGTTCCTGCACCTCCTTTAGAATTGTTTCCTTTAGTTTATATCACCTCTCCTCATTCTTCCGACCTGTGGAGGCGGAAGATGTGGATATGGTTCTGAATGAATACATCACATCTGTCTTCACTAAAGAGGGGATGAATCAGACATTGCAGTTGAGGAGGAGGTGTTTGAAATATTGGATGGGATTATCAGAGAGAGATGAAATTAGAAGGTGGCTTAGAATCTTTGAAAGCTGATAATTCACCAGGCTCATAAGATAAGAGACACTGTCAAATTACCCCACACCGCGTGGAAATACCCCCATCTAATTATTTAACAGACCCCATCAAATTTCCCCCCTCCCGTGAAAATACCCCATTAAATTACACCCCCTCCGTGAACAGACCCCATTAAATTAGCCTCCAGAGAACAGATCCCATCCAAATGCCACCACCGCACCCCCTCTTCGCGGTGACCAGATCCCATCAAATTAACCACCTGTGAATAGCTATCCATCTAATACCCCTCCCCACCCCCTACCCAGATCTCTATCTAATATCCCCCGTGAAGAACCCTTCAAATTATGCCGCCCCCTTGAACAGACCCCCATATTCTTACCCTCCCATCCAGCCACCCCCATGTGCAGTCACCCATTTAATCGCCCCACGAATAGACTGGAGAATCCCACCTCCCATTTGAAACCTGGAGTAGACCCCGTCCCATTTCAAACCTGGCGTAGACACCCCCACCTCCCGTTTTAAACCTGGAGAAGACCCCCTCCCATTTTATACCCGGGAAAGACGCCCTCCTATTTTATACCTGGGAAAGACGCCCTTTCCACCACAAATCTCCACCCAAAATTCGCCAGCAAAATCCCCCTGCAAAGTTATCACCCGTTAATTTCCCCCCCCCCGCTAATATCCCTCCCCCGCAAATCTCCCTCCCCCGTGAACTGATCCCCATCTAATATCCTCACTATGACCAAACACCCCTCTAATACCCCCCATGAATAGACCCCCATCTTAATAACCCCACCCCATGACAGGCCTCCATCTAAATAACCCCCAGAAACAGATCCCCATCTTATTCCCCCCTGTTAACAGACCTCCTCCCATCTCACACCATCTGGGAACAGACGCCATCCTAACTACTCTCCCCAAACACCCCCCATCCAATTAGACCCTTGTTAACAGGCCCCCATATAATTACACCCCCCCCCCACCCCCGTGAAAAGCCCCACATCTAACACCCCATGAACAGACAGGAGAATTCCCCACCCCCAAACATATTATACCTGGAGGATCTTTCCCCTCTCATTTTAAACCTGGAGAATCCACCCTCCTCCCATTTTAACATAACTAATTCCCTCCCTGATTATCGCCCTCTGATTCCCCCCTGCCCCCACTTTGTAAATACCCCCTGCCCTGTAAAAGACCGCTTCTACTATTCCCCACTTTGTGTCATCCCGCCTGTGAACAGCCCCCTCCCCCCTCCCCGTGCAAATCCCGTCCCAATGAACAGCCCCTGAGTAATTCCATCCTCCATCACTTTCCTGGCAGTGGCTTTGTCTCCCAAGGAGAGGCAGGGAGTCAGAAACCAGTAAGAGAAACTAAGAGCAGAGAGCAGGAAAACCAAGAAAGGCAGAAAGAGAGGGACAGTATGAGAGAGAGACAAAGATGGAGAAATATGCAGAGAGAGCTGGAGGTGTAGAGAGAGAATGCAGCAGCGATCTGGATATTGATAAAGATCCCAGACAAAGAGAGAGATGCACAGAGAGAAAGAGGTAGAGGGGCAGATATACGATGTAAGATGTAGATTAAGAATAGGGAGGGTTGTCACGAGGAGGGGGTGGGAGATGGGAGATGCAGAGATAATCTTGCAGGAAAGGAAATGGGGGAATGAGAGAGAGAAATGGACTGAGCGACAGATAAAGATGCAGAGAGTCGCAGAAAGAGAATGAAAAGGGAAACTTCTTAGACTCTAGAGAGAGGCAGAGATATAAAGGATGTTGAGAGATACAGAGATAGGGATTTCAAGATGTGAAGAAACAGATCTCGGAACATTGGGGGAAGGGGCAGAGAACAAATTGCAGCATGAGATGGAGAAAGGGAAATCTACAGGATTACATCGACTGTTCTGGAGTAGCTCATCCCAAACTATTTGCTTCTGAGGCCCCTCAGGCCCCTCCCTTGTGGTAAAAAGCACCCCCACCACCCCCCGAGCCCCCCGCCACGCCTCCCCCCAACAGACGATCAAAATACTGCAGATGCTGGAGAACTGAAATAAAAACCCTGCTCGAAATACAAAGCATATCCAGCACTTTGATTTAGATCAGCCCTGAAAACACATAGTCTTCTTTTCTGTACCTAACAATGAATTAGACAATAACACCTGTTTTAATTATTATTTTCCTTTCTTTTTAAAGCTCTTTTCTGAAAATTCCACGTGCCCAAAGATTCGCCCTCTGCATTATCAAATCTGCAACTTTCAAAAAGATTCTCCTCGGGAATAAGAGAAGTAAAATTGATTAAAACAAAGTATTTTTGAACATAAAACAAACACAGCAAGAGCCCAGGGCTCTTTCTCTCACTCACTGATATAAAACAAACTCACAGTGACTCCCCATCTTACAAATACATCCCCCAATACAGAGCCAGAGAATGGGAAGTGATTGGAGATGTGAGACAGGGCTCCAGGAGCTGAGTACCTGCCCATTGTCCTATTAATCCAGGTAACAGAGCCAGTTCTGAGCAGAGATATAACAAGGAGCTGTTTCCTGATGACTTGAAAACTTTTCACTCCAAATCCCATTGTGGCCAACATCGCTGCAATTTACAGACAAACATCTGCAGCAGTCAGTTCCATTGTGTTCTAAATACCCCCCTGGGAACATTTTCCCATCAAAACACCGGCCAGGAACAGAATCCCATCTAAATACCCACCAGGAACAGGTTCCCATCTAAATACCCAGCAGGAACAGACTCCCATCTAAATACCTCCCAGAATAGACTCCCACCTAACTACACCTCCGGAACAGACACCCATCTAAATACCCGCCAGGAACAGACTCCCATCTAAATACCCGCAAGGAACAGGCCCTCATCCAAATATCGCCCAGAACAGACCCCCAAATAAATACACCTCCGAAACAGACACCCATCTAAATAGCCCTCAAGAACAGACATCCATCTAAATACCACTCCCCAACCCACACCCCGAACAGACTCCCATTTAAATACCTCCCCCACCCCCACACCATCCCCCGATCAGACTCCCATTTAAATACCTCCCCCACCCCCACACCACCCCAGAACAGTCTCCCATTTAAATACACCCCCACCCCCACACCACCCACAGAAAAGACTCCCATTGATATACCCCCCACACCACCCACAGAACAGAATCCCATTTAAATACCTGCCCCCCGCAACACCACCCCCAGAACAGACTCCCATTTAAATACCTCCCCCACCCCCACACCACCCCAGAACAAACTCCCATCTAAATAGCCCTGAGGAACAAACACCCATCTAAATAGCCCTCCGGAACAGACTCCATTCTAAATAACTCCCTAAACAGACTCCCATGTAAATACCCCTCCGGAAAAGACACCCATCTAAATACCACTCCCCAACCCTCACCCCGAACAGACTCCCATTTAAATACATGTCCCCCACACCCACAGCACCCCCAGAACAGACTACCATTTAAATATCTCCCCCACCCCCACACGACCCATCAAACAGACTCCCATTTAAATACCACCCCACACCACTGGCAGAACAGACTCCCATTTAAATACCTCCCCCATCCCCACACCACCCCCAGAACAGACTCCCATTTAAATACCTCCCCCACCCCCACACCACCCCCCCCGAACAGACTCCCATTTAAGTACCTCCCCCACCCCCACACCACCCCCGAACTGACTCCTATTTAAATACCCCCCCACCCCCACACCACCCCAGAACAGAATCCCATTGAAATACCTCCCCCACACCACCCCAGAACAGACTCCCAGTTAAATACCTGTCCCCCACCCCCACACCACCGGCAGAACAGACTCCCATTTAAATAGCTCCCCCACCCCCACACCACCCCCAGAACAGACTCCCATTTAAATACCTCCCCCACCCCCACACCACCCCCCCGAACAGACTCCCATTTAAGTACCTCCCCCACCCCCATACCACCCCGAACTGACTCCTATTTAAATACCCCCCACCCCCACACCACCCCAGAACAGAATCCCATTGAAATACCTCCCCCACACCACCCCAGAACAGACTCCCAGTTAAATACCTGTCCCCCACCCCCACACCACCCCCAGAACGGACTACCATTTAAATATCTCCCCCACCCCCACACCCCCCCCCGAACAGACTCCCATTTAAATACCACCCCCACCCCCACACCACCGCCAGAACAGACTCCCATTTAAGTACCTCCCCCACCCACACATCACCCCCGAACTGTCTCCTATTTAAATTCCCCCCACCCCCACACCACCCCCAGAACAGAATCACATTTAAATAACTCCCCCCCCACACCACCCCCAGAACAGACTCCCATTTAAATACCTGTCCCCCGCAACAGCACCCCCAGAACAGACTCCCATTTAAATACCTCCCTCACCCACACACCACCCCCAGAACAAACTCCCATCTAAATAGCCCTCCGGAACAAACATCCATCTAAATAGCCCTCCGGAACAGACTTCCATCTAAATAACTTGCTAAACAGACTCCCATCTAAATACCCCTCCGGAACAGACACCCTTCTAAATACCACTCCCCAACCCTCACCCCGAACAGACTCCCATTTAAATACCTCCCCCACCCCAACACCACCCCTCGAACAGACTCCCGTTAAAATACCTCCCCCACCCCCACACCACCCCAGAACAGACTACCATTTAAATATCTCCCCCACCCCCACACCACCTCCCGAACAGATTCCCATTTAAATACCACCCCCACACCACCCCAGAACAGACTCCCATTTAGATACCTCCCCCACCCCGACACCACCCCCAGAACAGACTCCCATTTAAATACCTCCCCACCCCCGCACCACCCCCAGAACAGACTCCCATTTCAATAACTACCCCACCCGCACACCACCCCAGAACAGACTCCCATTTAAATACCTCTCCCACCCCCGCACCACCCCCAGAACAGAATCACATTTAAATAACTCCCCCCCAAAACCACCCCCAGAACAGACTCCCATTTAAATACCTGTCCCCCGCAACAGCACCCCCAGAACAGACTCCCATTTAAATACCTCCCTCACCCCCACACCACCCCCAGAACAAACACCCATCTAAATAGCCCTCCGGAACAAACATCCATCTAAATAGCCCTCCGGAACAGACTCCCATCTAAATAACTCCCTAAACAGACTCCCATCTAAATACCCCTCCGGAACAGACACCCTTCTAAATACCACTCCCCAACCCTCACCCCGAACAGATTCCCATTTAAATACCACCCCCACACCACCCCCAGAACAGACTCCCATTTAGATACCTCCCCCACCCCCACACCACCCCTCGAACAGACTCCCGTTAAAATACCTACCCCACCCCCACACCACCCCCAGAACAGACTACCATTTAAATATCTCCCCCACCCCCACACCACCCCCCGAACAGATTCCCATTTAAATACCACCCCCACCCCCACACCACCCCCAGAACAGACTCCCATTTAGATACCTCCCCCACCCCGACACCACCCCCAGAACAGACTCCCATTTAAATACCTCCCCACCGCCGCACCACCCCCAGAACAGACTCCCATTTCAATACCTACCCCACCCCCACACCACCCCCAGAACAGACTCCCATTTAAATACCTCTCCCACCCCCGCACCACCCCAGAACAGACTCCCATTTAAATACCTCCCACACCCCCACACCACGCCCAGAACAGACACCCATTTCAATGCCTACCCCACTCCCACACCACCCCCAGAACAGACTCCTATTTAAATACCTCCCCCCAACAACACTCACGGAAAAGACTCCCATTTAAATACCTGACCCCACACCAACCCCAGAGCAGACTCACATTTAAATACCTGCCACCCCCCAACATCAGCCCCAGAACAGACTCCCATTTAAATACCTCCCCCACCCCCACACCACTCCCAGAACAGACACCCATCTAAATACCCACCAGGAACAGTCTCCCATCTAAATTCCCACCAGGAACAGGCCCTCATGTAAATACCTCCCAGAACAGACTCCCATCTAAAAAGCCCTCCGGAACAAACTCCCACCTAAATAGCCCTCCGGAACAGACACCCATCTACATACCACTCCCCAACCCTCACCCCGAACAGACTCCCATTTAAATACCTCCCCGAAACCCACACCACCCAATAACAGACTCCCATTTAAATACCGCCCCCACCCCCACACCACCCCCAGAACAGACTACCATTTAAATATCTCCGCCACCCCCACACCACCCCCCGAACAGACTCCCATTTAAATACCTCCCACCCCCACATCACCCCCAGAACAGACTCCCATTTAAATACCTCCCCCACCCCCACACCACACCCAGAACAGACTCCCATTTAAATACCTCCCACCCCCACACCACCCACAGAACATACTCCCATTTAAATACCTGTCCCCTCCAACCACCCCAGAACACACACCCATTTAAATACCTGCCCCACTTCCCACACTACCCCCAGAACAGACTCCCATTTAAATACCTCCCCCACCCCAACACCACCCCCAGAACAGACACCCATCTAAATACCCACCAGGAACAGACTCCCATCCAAATACCCACCAGGAACAGGCCCTCATCTAAATACCTCCCAGAACAGACTCCCATCTAAATAGCCCTCCGGAACAAACTCCCATCTAAATAACTCCCTAAACAGACTCCCATCTAAATACCCCTCCGGAACAGACACCCATCTAAATACCACTCCCCAACCCTCACCCCGAACAGACTCACAATTAAATACCTCCCCCACCCCCACACCACCCCAGAACAGACTCCCATTTAAATACCTCCCCCACCCCCACACCACCCCAGAACAGACTCCCATTTAAATACCTCCCCCACCCCCACACCACCCCAGAACAGACTCCCATTTAAATACCTCCCCACCCCCGCACCACCCCCAGAACAGACTCCCATTTCAATACCTACCCCAACCCCACACAACACCCAGAACAGACTCCCATTTAAATACCACCCCCACACCACCCCAGAAAAGACTCCCATTTCAATACCTCCCCTACCCCCACACCACCCCCAGAACAGACTCCCATTTAAATACCACCCCCACCCCCACACCACCCCCAGAACAGACTCCCATTTAAATACCTCCCCACCCCCGCACCACCCCCAGAACAGACTCACATTTCAATACCCACCCCACCCCCACACAACCCCCAGAACAGACTCCCATTTAAATACCTCTCCCACCCCCAAAAAACCCCCAGAACAGACTCCCATTTCAATACCTACCCCACTCCTACACCACCCCAGAACAGACTCCCTTTTAAATACCTCCCCCCACACCACCCACAGAACAGACTCCCATTTAAATACCTGCCCCCCCCAACATCAGCCCCAGAACAGACTCCCATTTAAATACCTCCCCCACCCCCACACCACTCCCAGAACAGACACCCATCTAAATACCCACGAGGAACAGACTCCCATCTAAATGCCCACCAGGAACAGGCCCTCACGTAAATGCCTCCCAGAACAGACTCCCATCTAAATAGGCCTCCGGAACAAACTCCCATCCAAATAGTCCTTCGGAACCGACTCCCATCCAAATAGCTCCCAGAACAGACTCCCATCTAAATACCCCTCCGGAACAGACACACATCTACATACCACTCCCCAACACTCACCGCGAACAGACTCCCATTTAAATACCTCCCTCACCCCCACACCACCCCCCTAACAGACTCCCATTTAACTACCTCCCTCACCCCCACACCTTTCCCAGAACAGACACCCATTTAAATACCTCCCCCTCCCCGACACCACCCCCAGAACGGACTCCCATTTAAATACCTCCCCCACCCCCACACCACCAACGGAACAGACTCCCATTTAAATACCTCCCCCACCCTCACACCACACCCAGAACAGGCTCCAATTTAAATACCTCCCACCCCCACACCACCCACAGAACAGACTCCCATTTAAATACCTGCCCCCTCCACACCACCCCAGAACAGACTCCCATTTAAATACCTGCCCCCTCCGACACCTCCCCCAGAAGAGACTCCCATTTAAATACCTCCCCCACCCCCACACCACCCCCAGAACAGACACCCACCTAAATACCCAAAAGGAACAGGCCCTCATCTAATTACATCCCATAACAGACTTCCATCTAAATAGCCCTCCGGAACAAACTCCCATCTAAATAGCGCTCCGGAACAGACTCCCATCTAAAGAGCCCTCCGGAACAAACTCCCATCTAAATAGCCCTCCGGATCAAACTCCCATCTAAATAGCCCTCCGGAACAGACTCCCATCTAAATATCTCCCAGAACAGACTCCCAAGTAAATACCCCTCCGGAACAGACACCCATCTAAATACCACTCCCCAACCCTCACCCCGAACAGACTCCCATTTAAATACCTCCTCCACCCCCACACCACCCCCAGAACAGACTCCCATTTAAATAACTGCCCCCTCCACACCACCCCCAGAACAGACTCCCATTTAAATACCTCCCCCACCCCTACACCACCCCCAGAACAGACACCCATCTAAATACCCACCAGGAACAGACTCCCATCTACATACCCACCAGGAACAGGCCCTCATCTAAATATCTCCCAGAACAGACTCCCATCTAAATAGCCATCCGGAACAAACTCCCATCTAAATAGCCCTCCAGAACAGACACCCATCTAAATACCACTCCCCAACCCTCACCCCGAACAGACTCCCATTTAAATAACACCCTTGGAACAGACCCCCATCTAATAAACATCTTTTCCCCCGTGAACACCCCTCTCCCATTCTTTCTCCTGCTCCCTCCACCTCATCCACATCTGTTTCTTTTCCTCTCGATCTCGGATTCATGCTGGATTAAAGTGTCTTCTGAAGTATTTCTGTCACCATTTAAAATAACCAGACGCCACATTGTGGCACCTATTGATTTAATGGTTAAAATAGAGAGAGTGCGTGGGAGAGAAAAGCAGAGGGAAGCTGAATTTTAAAGTATCCTCCTTGTTGCCATGTAGGAAATGCTGCAGAGCACTTAATGCAGAGCAAGATCCCGCAAGTAGCAATGTGATAATAAACAGATTTCCCCGCAGTCCCCCCACAAGGGCGAAACTCTCTCTTTAAACTGGGAACAAGCTGCTGATTCAGTCTCACCATTTCAAATAATGACAAATCATATTGCTGTATGTGGCTTTTCTACTTATTTATTAAAGGTTTAAATGGAGAAGGCGAGTGTGAAACAAAGACAGAGAAAGCTTGGCGGGGTGGTATGGTGGTGAGATACAGACACAGGGAAATAATGTGGTGGCAGAGAGAAAGCTAACTTCAGAACTACAGTAAAATAAATTAAAATGGGCACCGTGCATCGTATTTAACTGCAAGCTTCATAGCATTTCCCAAAACACCAGCAAACCTCACAGACAGAGCTGCAAGGCACAAGTGGCAAATGGGACTCCCTCCTGGGGCTGCTCCTTTAACCCCAGGCCTTCAACCTGTTTAAAACTCAAGGGCCCCAATCCGACAGGTACCAGTTAACCCAGGGCCTCAGAGAGGAAATTAAACATTGGGCTAATAAAGAGACACAACTGACAGGAGCCCTTTGGGTGCAGCCTGTGGACAAGGCTTCAATCCGTCCCCTCTGGAAGAAGGTCCTGTCCAAGGATTCCTCATCCCAGACTTTCCCTGTTCAACTTCACCATGCAGTTTTTAGAATGAAAATTCCTAAGGCAAGAGGGAGAGAGAGAAAATTGATTAAAAAGGCATTGTGAAACAAAATAGCCCAGCAAGAGCCCCGGAATTGCCCTTGGTTACACAGACACTCTCTCAGCAGCACCCACATACAAACAAATCACCGTTAATAAACCGAAGGACAAAAGGATTGAAACAGCAACTTCCACCTGTGTGTGTGTGTGTGTGTGTGTGTGTATCGCATTCGCCCCTGTGTGTCTCTCTCTCTTATATTTGTTTTTTCCCTCTATCTCATATGTCATTTTGACTGAAAAAAGCTAGGAAATATTTCTCTCTCTCCATTTCAAACAACAAATCAAACTACTATGTGTGTTTTTAACTATTAAAGGGGTGAATAGAGAGACAGTGGGAAAGAAAGCTGGAGAGAGACACAGAGAAAAATCTAACCGCAGAACCACAGCAAAATGAATTGAAATGAATCCGAAGCATTTGACATGCAGTGAATTGATTGTTAAATTGCTCGTCACTATTGCAATGTTGGAAACACTGCAGGCCATCTTGCACAGCAAGATCCCACTGCAGCAGTGTGGTAACAGCACCCCTCTCCCACTTTGCATAACTCCAAGTTTCCCACACTCTCCAGCATCTCTCCCTCCTGTTACTCTCATTCAGAGAGACAGATGAAGAGAGAGACAGGCAGACAAAGAAATCTTTTCTCAGAACCTCATTCTTAATTAAAATAGCTGCTGCACATTTCATTTAACCCTGAAATTCACGGCACTGCCCAAGACACCAGCATTATTTGGGAATTATATCGGCTTCAAGTACAGGACTTTAACTGCAGGCCTTCAGGAGAGCTTTACACACAATGAATTATTTCCAAAATGCAGTCACTGTTACAATGCAGCGAATTCTTTCAGCGAGCAGTGCACAGCAAGATCCCAGCAATGCTTGACACTTCAGAATTCAGTTTACCAATGTTTTGACTGTGGAATTCTTTCTGTCTGTCTCTCTCTCTGTCTTTCTCTGCGTTCCCTCCCTCACCCACACTCCGCCTCTCTCTCACTTTCTCTGTTTCTATCGCTGTTTTGTAATAACCACACATCACATTGTGGCACCTGTAGTTTAATGGTTAAAATGGAGACAGTGTAGGGGAGAGAAATGTGGAGGAAGATGGAGAGAAAACTCAGAGAAATCCACACTCAGTCCTTCAGGAAGCTGAATCTTAATGTGTCCCCATCGACATTATGTAGGAAATGCTGCAGGGCACTAGATGTATAGCAAGATCCCACAAACAGCAATGTGTTAATAGCCAGATTTCAGTCCCCCTCAAGGGAGAAACTCGCTCTTCAAATTCCTTCAATAAACATTTCTTTTTTCCACATTACATTCCCAGGATTGATTTTTGTACATCAGAACTTGTTGAAGGGTGTGACTGAGAGGATTGACTTCATAGGATGGGAGCTGGGTAGTAAATACACCCTGGACAGCTTCAGATCCTGTGTCTCTTAAAGCCACTCCCCTTCCCCCCTGCCCAAACAGAGAGGAACAATCCTGCAGTTTGACAATATAACAATGCTGGCTCCACTCACAGGCTCTGCACTAAACCTGGACAACAAGATCAGGCCCCAGTCAAACATATCAATGCCCTCCACAGCTCACACCAAACCTCACAGACAGGGCTGGAACGAGAAAGTGCCACATGGGACTCCCTCCTGGGGCTGCTTCTTTAACTCCAGGCATTCAACCTGTTTAAAACTTCAGGGCCCCAATCCGACAGGAACTTGTTAACCCAGGGCCCCAGAGAGGAAAATATACCTCAGGCTAATAAACTGACACAACTCACATTGGCCCTTTGGGTGCAGCCTGTGGACAAGACCTCATTCCGTCCCCTCTGGGGGAAGCTCCTGTCCAAGGAATCTTCATCCCAAACTTTCCCCCTTTTCATCTTCACCATGCAGTTTTCAGAATGAAAATTCGTAAGGCAAGAGGGAAAGAGATAAAATGGATTAAAAGACATTGTTAAACAAAATAGCAAGAGCACAGGAATTGCCCTCGGTGACATAGACACTCTCTCAGCAAAGCCCACATACAAACAAATCACGGTGAATAAACCAAAGGCTAAAAGGGTTCAGACAGCTCCCTCCACCAGTGTGCATCTGTGTGTCTGTCTCTTTATCTTTCTTTGTGTCTCTGTATCTCTCCGTTCCTATCTCAGTCGCCCCTGTGTCCCCCTCTCTGTCCATATCGTTTTCTCCCGTCTATTTCAGATATAATCTTTATTAAAATGAGCTATGAAATATTACCGTGTCACCATTTAAATCAACAACAAATCACTGTGTGTGTTTTTAACTATTAAATGTTTAAATAGAGAGACGGGGGAAAGAAAGCTGGAGAGAGACAAAGAGAAATCGAAACTCTGAACTTCTGTCAAATGAATTGAAATGAATCAGAAGCATTTGACACTCAGCGGGTACATTTTTTAAAGTGGTCTTCACCGTTGTAATGTTGGAAACACTGCAGGCCATTTGTGCACAGCAAGATCCCACAATCAGTAGTGTGATAACAACTGGCCGCGCCTGCTCTTCCCTTCAGATTCCCTCCATGTTTCCCTCACTCTCCTGCATCTCTCTCTCTCCTGTTTCCCTCATTCAGAGAGAAAGACGGAGACAGACAGACAGACAGAGAAATCCACTGTCAGAACCTCACTCTCAATTCAAATGGCTGCTCCACATTTAACTTCACACTCAAATTCACCAGCATTGTTCGGGAATTATAACAAGCCTTGTTAAAATAAATCAAATAAATAAACGGACAAAACTCACGTGGGCTCACTGGGTGCAGCCTGTGGACATGGCCTCAGTACGTCCCCTCTGGAGGAAGCTCCTGTCCAAGGATTCCTCATCCCAAACTTTCCCTCTTTTCATCTTCAAGATGCAGCCATCAGAATGAAAATTCCTCAGGTGGAAGAAGGAGAAAAAATTGCGTTAAAATTCAAAGAAAGGACATTTTTAAACAAAACAGCATCGCAAGAGCCCAGCATTTCCTCCATCATTTACACAGACAATCAGCCATATTAAAATACATTCAAATCACAGTTAGAAACCAGATTTAGGCAGAGGGAGCACACACACACACACACACACACACACACACACACACACACACACACACACACACACACACACACACACACACACACACACACACACACACACACACACACACACACACACACACACACACACACACACACACACACACTTAACCAGACTAGGGAAAGTGTCTACTCGAGAGAGAGAGATTGAAAGGTGGGTTTTCAAAGTGGAAGTGGAATCTTCCTAACCCAATTATATCATGAGTGCGCTGTTTGCAAACTCCCCTCCTTGAGCCTCTGTCATATTGGGCTGTTTTTCAATCTCCCACCGCAGAGGCCAGTCAATTGATATGTTAATCTCAGGACAGGACAACTTCCAGTGTTTTCCAGCCATTGGTATGCTAATCCCAGGACAGCAATGTTTTCAGCCATTTCTTGGTTAATTTTGAACCTTTAACTGTTTCCGTTGTTGTGAATGTCACTGCTGTTTGAAAATATCAAACACTGATCCAGCACTCACCCCCTAAAATCCTCGCACTAAACCCCCAATCCAGGACTGGGCAGATAATGGGGATTGTTACTGAGGTTGTGTTTGGGGATTTTTACTGACATCAATGTTGATTGTAAAGTGTCTCTCCTTCCCTCACTTCTAAAGTCTCTCAGGGTGTTGTGAGCTCACTGCTTTTTCACTGTCGAGTCCTTTTCAACGTTCAATAAAATATTTTGAAGGCAAATAAATGTAAAGTTTCTCCTACAAGCTGTTTCATCTTCCCTCTTCCCCTGTTTCTCTCTGTCTCTTTCAGGACTGGACAGACACTGGGGCTCTTTTACTGAGGTTCTGTTGGCCATTTGTACTGATATCAGTGGATTGTACAGTCTGTGTGTGTCTGTGTATCAGAGTTTCAGAGCTGCCTCTCTCCATCTGCATCTCTCCCTGTCTCTGTCTCTCCCTCTCTCTCAGTCCACCTCTCTCATAGAAACATAAAAAATAGGAGCAGGAGTAGGCCATTCGGCCCTTCGGGCCTGCTCCTCCGTTCAAACAAGATCATGACTGACTGTTTAATTCAGTACCCTGTCCCTGCTTTCTCGCCATATCGTTGATCCCTTTGGCATTAAGAAATATATCTATCTCCTTCTTGAATATATTTAATGACTTGGCCTCTACTGCCTTCTATGGTAGAGAATTCCTCAGGTTCACCACCATCTGAGTGAAGAAATTTCTCCTTATCTCGGTTCTAAATGGCACATCCCGTATCCTGAAACTGTGACCTCTGGTTCTGGACTGTCCCACAATTGGGAACAGCCTCCCTGAATCTATCCTGTCTAGTCCTGTTCGAATTTTTAGGTTTCTATGAGATCCCCTCTCATCCATCCAAACTCTAGTGAATATAGGCCTAGTCGACCAAATCTCTCCTCACAGATCAATCCTGCCATCCCAGGAATAAGCATAGTAAATCGTCTTTGCAATCCCTTCATGGCAGGAACATCCACCCTCAGATAAGGAGACGAAAACTGCACACAATATTCCAGATGTGGTCTCAAGAAGGCCCTGTATAACTGCAGTAAGACATCCTTGCTCCTGTACCCAAATCCTCTCGCAATGAAGGCCAACATGCCATTCGACTTCCTAACCGCTCGCTGCACCTGAATGCTTACTTTCAGTGACTGGTGCATAAGGACACCCAGGTCCCGTTGCACCTTCCCCTTTCCCAGTCTATCACCTTTCAGATAATCTGCCAAAGTCGATAACCACACACTTATCCACGTTAAACTGCAACTGCCATGCATTTGCCCACGCACCCAACTTGTCCAAATCACATTGTACCCTCTTTGCATCCCTCTCCCAGCTCACGGCAACACCAACCCCCACCTCTCACCCTCACACCCCCACCCCCCCCCCCCACCCCCGCACGTTTGTGCTGTCTGAAATCTTGGAAATGTTGCATTTCGTTCCCTCGCTTAGGTCGTTAACATATATTGTGAGTAGCTGGGGCCAAAGCACTGATCCGTGCGGTACTCCACTAGTCAATGCCTGCCACCGGGAAAAAGACCCGTTTATTTATCCTGTCCCTCTTTCTCTCTCTCCCAAACCTTGTCTGCCTTTCTCTCTCTCTCTCCCTCACCCTGTCTCTCTCTCTCTCCCACACCCTGTATGTCTGTCTCTCTCCTTCCCCCTTACCCTGTATCTCCCTCTCTCTCTCTTCCTCACCCTGTCTCTCTCTTTCTTTTCTGTCCAATCTTTGTCTCACTTTATCTCTCTCTCCCCCTCACACTGCCGCTCCCTCCCTCTCCATCACTCTGTCTCTCTCTGTGTGCCTCCCACACACTGTTTCGCTCTTTCTGTCTCATCTCTCCCTCACCCTCTCTCTTTCTCTCTCCCTCACGACTTTCGCTCTCTCTCTCCCTCACCCTATCTCTCTCTTTTTCTTTCTCGCTCTCTCTCCATCACCCCACTCTCTCTCGTTTTATCACTGTCTGCTTCACCCTGTCTCTACCTCTCCGCATCCCTCACCCTTATTCTCTCTCTCCCTCACCCTCTCTCTTTCTCTCTCTCCCTCAACCTGTCTCTCCCTCTCTATCTCTCACTCCATCATCCCTCTCTCTCTCATTCTCTCCCTCCCTCCCTCTCCCTGTCTCTCTCTCTCTATCTATCTCCCTCACCCTGTTTCTCTCTCTCTCTCCCCCTCAGCCTCTCTCTTACTCTCTCTCTCACCCTGTCTCTCCCTCTCTATCTCTCGCTGCATCACCGTCTCTCTCTCTCTCTCTTTCTCCCTCACCCTGTCTCTTCTCTCTATCTCCGTCACCCTGTCTCTCACTCTCTCCTTCTCCCTCACACTGTCTCTCTTTCTCTCTCTCCCTCAACCAGTCTCTCTCTCTCTCTCTATCTCCATCACCCTGTCTCTCTCTCTCTCTCTATCTCTCTCCGTCACCCTGTATCTGTTTCCCTCTCTCTCTCCCTCTCCTTCTCACCCTGTCCCACTCTCTCTCCCACACCCTGTCTGTCTCTATCTCTACTTCTCCCTTACCCTGTCTCTCCCTCTCTCTCTCCCTCACCATGTCTCTCTCTTTCTTTTTCTCTCCACCTTTCTCTCTGGTCTTCACTCTTTCTCCACTCTGTTTCTCTTGCTCTCACCCTGCACCCTGTCGCTCTCTTTGTCCCTCACCCTCTCTCTCTCTCTCTTCTCTTTCTCCCTCACCCGCCTCATTTTCTACTCTTTCAACCTTGCAGAAGTTGCATTATGTTTTAATTGCATTGGATTAAGTAACCCTAGCATTGCTGCTGGATTATTCTGTGTATTGATTGAATTTGAATCAGATGTCTCAGTTATAATCAGGAATCAGACCATCAGGAGCTTTTAACGGTTTCATGATATGGAACGAACCTGTCCTGGAATATTTTTATGAATGTGTGCCCACTGATTGATAATGAGACATCTCACGGACTCAGTATTACAAGGGGACATCACAATGTCCTCGCTCTCCAATGACACGGTTCAATTTAACTGGGAGTTCAATGCATTTACTCGTTATCACGGTTATAAAGTATTATTTCATTCTGTGTGTGTCTGACGCTCCTTCAGAGGTCGGGCTACTGAATTGTGTTTGCTACTGTATCTTTCACATCTGCTTCACTGTGGAGCTTTGATTGTCACTGGACTACGTTGGAAACTAGTAAGTATTGATGTGATCTTTTTTTGATTAGCAATTTACCAGTTGAAATCAGGGGTTTTTCCATTTATCTGTAGATTATCAGCTGCAGCGCTGATGTTGGTGTTCTCTGACTTAAACAATGCCACATTCTCATGGTGTACTTTATAAACCAAGGCGTGGGAACCTCAATGATTGTGAGGTTTGTCTTGAAGAAGATTTCGATCCTGTTTATTCCATGCATTGCAGATTAAGTGAAGTGTGTAGATAAACAGGTGGAGAATTGGGTGTTCTGTTGACTCATTAAATTATTCACAGAGGTTTCACCATTGAACAAATTGACTCTGAGAATAGAGTCATTGAATTCGGGGCTGGTGAACAGAACACAGGTGCAGCATGTTAGGAATAAATCGTATGTGAAAAGCAGCATAAGTAACAGTTTGCAGGGTGTTAGTCCTCCAGAGAGATTGTGAGGGTGACTGAGAGAGGGAAGGAGAAAATGAGCAGGGAGAACAAAGCTGAGGGTAAGAGATAAGCAGCAGGAAAGAGAAAGAAGCAGCGGTGAAAATAATTCAGTCACAAACTGCTGAAATATCCAGAGCAATTATTGAGAGAAAGTGTGAGTTGAAGTTGTCTGTTGTCAGATTGTGTTAATTTGACTGTTGGACTTGATCCCTCTGTGTTTATTTCTGTCAGGTCCTCATTTTGTTTTGTAGAAAGCCCCTATTTCTTTCTTACTGACTGAAAAACCAGAATTAAATCAGTACTTCACTGACGGTAATTCATTATTTAAATGCAGCACTTTAAAATCTCTGTGACTGCTGATTTCAAGAAAGAATGAGTCTGGTATCAGAAATATATTGAAGGTTATATTTAATTGCCTGTACAAACTAAATGTGTTGACTATATTGTATAACCAATGAACTGTTCTCCAAAACCAATAACCTTAGGTATTAATGTTAGAATTTATAAATTGACTTGTTTCACTGGAATCTATGGATTAGATTTGCTCTAACACTCTGCTGCAGTCTCTCCCTGCGAATCTCAGCCTCTCATCTCACTGTATTGAATCATCTGTCTCCTCATCCATTGCTTCCGATTATCCACTTTCTCAAATCATCTGCTTCTGTCTCCCCTCCAGCTCCAACATGACTTTTTCCTTCTCTCCCTCCCATCTCATTCATTGGCTTCACCTCCAAATAAATCCCAACCCTCAAACTCTGTACCGCAGTTTTCAGCCTTTCCCATTTTATACCAGACCCTGGCGGCTCTCTGAACCCACTGCAACCAACCATCTGTACATCCAGCTGTCCCCAAACCTTCCCGACCAACCGTCTGGATACAAATTCCCACTTAACCCATTGGATTCCATCTCTGTAAAACCACTTCTCATATTCCCACTGGCACTGCATCCTCACTCAGTACTTTCAGTAGATCTGGTGCTGACTTTATTCACTTTCTGTATCAATTTCCCAATTCATTATAAATAATTGTGTTTCAAACATTTCACGGTGGCAAAGCACTGCCCAGGTCAATGACTATGTTTTCACTGTTTGATGCAGCAACAAAGCTGGAAATTTCAGGCCAGATACTATCAAGCTGCTGCTTTGTCTCCAGGTCTGATCAGTAATTTATTTGATTCCTTTTCTCTCTTTTCCAGTGAACTTGGTGGAAAGTGTGATTCTGTCCCGAGGAAAGTGCAGTACCTCCATATGTATCACTGTCTGCCTGCTGGGAATGGCAGTGGCTGATCGCCTGATCGTTAACATTAATCCCATATTGAGTTGGATTGTTCCATTTTATTTACTATATTCATTCCTGAGACCTACTCCCATGTGTAGTCACATTCCCGTTCTGATTTCTGCATCCATTGGTGTTTCTGTCTGGCTCTCAGTCACTTTCACCTTTGATCGATTTGTGGCCATTTGTTGTGAGAAACTGAAAACAAAATATTACACTGAGAAAACGGCGGCTGTGGTTGTAGGAACATTGAGTGTGCTGGGCTGTTTACAGTCTGTCCCCTGGTAAATTACATTTAAACCAAGGTACATTATTGATAATGTTCCCACGGGTTGTGTCTATAAACCGAGCTTCTTCACTTCCCCACATGGGTCACATTTGAATTGTTCCACCTCATTTTGATCCCTTGTGTCCCGGTATTTCTGGTTTTGCTGTTCATTGTTCTGATGGTCAGACGTGTTTTATTCTCCAGTAAAGTCCGCAGGTGATTCCGGTGCCACAGCATTGGAGAGAATCACAAGGACCCAGTGATGGCGAATCAGCAAAAATCAATTATTTTACTCTTCAGTATATCTGGCAGTTTTATACTGTTATGGATGACCTGGGTTTTGTTTAACATTTATAAGCGAATTGTAGATATTCAGTATGACTTCTCCTACACTGAGCCTCACTTTATCACAGAAAAAACATCAATAACGTCTAAGATTCTCAGTTCCTACACCAATACGTGTAGGAACGTTGTGACCGACACAAAAGTCAGACAGGAGCTGAAGAAAGTGGTGAAATACCCTTTCGATCGCATTGTTACATTCGTGAAATCATAGAATCAGGTAAAAACTCGAACTAATTCCCATTTCATATTCCATTCCCTACAATCCCCACAGGACAGAAAGTGCATTTTATATTCACAGCAGAGAGGAGTAAAATTATTATAAATCTGATTCTGAGATTATATTTTATATAGAATTTTGACATATTGAGGTGGGACTTTATCTCCATCTGCTGGTGTCCCTGTCTCAATGCAGATGCTGCCCCCTCTCACCATCCCCAACTGCTGGTGTCCCAGTCTCACTGCAGTTTGTGCGCCCTCTCACCATCTCCATCCGGAACAGTAGCGACATTTAAGAGGCATCTGGACAGGTACTTGAATGAGCAAGGCATAGAAGGATATGGAATTAATTCAGGCAAGTGGGATTAGTATAGATAGGCATTATGGTTGGCATGGACGCGGTGGGCCGAAGGGCTTGTTTCTATGCTGTACGACTCTATGACACTTTATGCTGGTGTCCCTGTCTCACTGCTGTTTCCCAACTCCTCTCACCATCACCATCTGCTTGTGTCCCAGCCTCACTACAATTACTGTACCCCTCCTACCATCTGCATCTGCTGGTGTTCCTAGCTCACTGCCATTAATTTCGCTCTCAACATCACCAACTGCTGCTGTTCCTGTCTCACTATAGTTGTTGCCCGCTCTCACCATTTCCATCTGCTGGTGTAGCTCTTTCACTGCTGTTACTGGCCGCTCTCACCATCTCCATCTGCTGGTGTCCCTGTCTCATTGTCGTTACTGCCCTCTCTCCCACCATTGCCAACGGCTGGTGGGTCGTTGTCTCACTGTAGTCACTGCCTCCCTCACCATCAACATCTGCTGGTGTCCGTGTCTCACTGCAGTTACTGCCCCCCTCACCATCACCATTTGCTGTTGTCCTGTCTCACTACAGTTGTAGCCATCTCTCTCATCATTTTCATCTGCTGGTGTGCCGGTGTCACAGCCGTTATTGCCCCCCTCACCATCTCTATCTGCTGGTCTCCCTGTCTCACTGCAGTTCCTGTCCCCCTGTAAAAAAAATTCCATCTGCTGGTGTTCCTGTTTCACTGCAATTTCTGACCCACTTTCACCATCGCCATCTGCTGGTGACGCTGCCTCACTGCAGTTACTGCCCTCTCTCACCATCTCCATCCGTTGGTGTTCCAGATTTTCTGCAGCTACAGTCCTTCTCTCACCATCTCCATCTGCTGGTGTGCCTGTCTGAATGCAGTTATTGCCCTCTCTCAACACTTCCATCTGCTGGTGTCCCTGTCTCACTCCAGTTTCGGCCACTTTCACCGTCTCCTTCTGTTGGCATCCTCGTTTGACTGAAGTTACTGTCCATCTTATCATCTCCATCTGCAGGTGGCCCTGTAAACACTGCAGCTACTGCCACGCTCCCACCATATCCATCGCCGGTGTCCCTGTCTCACTGCAGTTACTGTCCCTCTTTCCATATGCATCTGCTGGTGTCCCTGCCACACTGCAGATACTGTCCCCTCTCAGCAGCCCCATTGGCTGGTGCATCTGTCTCACTGTAGTTACTGCGCCATCTCACCATCGCCATCTGCTGGTGTTCCAGATTTTCTGCAGCTACAGTCCTTCTCTCACCATCTCAGTCTGCTGATGTCCCTCTCTCACTGATGTCTCTGATCCCCCGCTCACCCTCACCATCTGCTGGTGACGCTCTCTCACTGCAGTTAGTGCCCCCTGTCAACATCTTCATCTGCTGCTGTCCCTGTCCGAATGCAGTTACTGCCCTCTCTCACCATTTTCATCTCCTGGTGTCCCCGTCTCACTGCAGTTACTGATGCCCGTCTCACCATCTCCAACTGCTGGTGTCCCTGTCACATTGCAGTTACTGCCCGCTCTCACCATCTCCATCTGCTGGTGTCCCTCTCTCACTGCAGTTAGTGCCCCGTCTTACCATCTCTATCTGCTGGTGTCCCTCTCTCACTGCAGTTACTGCCCGCTCTCACCATCTCCATCGGCTGGTGTCGTTGTCACATTGCAGTTACTGCCTCCTGTCATTAGCTCCATCTGCTGCTATCCCTGTCTTTCCAACAGTACTTTCCCCTCTCACCATCTCAACCTACTGGTGTCCCTGTCCCACTTCACTTTCTGAACTTCTCTCAGCGTCTCCATCTGCTGGTGTCCCTGTCTCACATCCGTTACTGCACCTCTCAACATCTCCATCTGCTGGTGTCCCTCTCTCACTTCAGGTACTGTCCCTCGCGTCATCACCATCTGCTGGTGTCCCTGTCTGAATGCAGTTACTGCCCTCTCACACCATTTCCATCTCCCGGTGTCCCCGTCTCACTGCAATTACTAACGCCCTCCCCCCCTCACCATCTCCATCTGCTGATGTCCCTGTCACACTTCAGGTACTAGCGCTCTCACCATACCATCTGCTGGTGTGCCTTTCTCACTGCAGTTACTGCCCAGTCTCACCCTCCCCATCTGCTGGTGTTCCTGTCTCATTCGAATTACTGCCCTCTCTTTCACCATTTCCACCGGTTGGAGTCCCTGTCTCACGACAGTTTCTGCCCCCTCTTATGATCTCCATCTACTGGTATCCCTGTCTCATTGCAGTTCCTTCCCCCCCCCCCACCTCACCATTCCCATCTGATGGTGTCTCTGTCTCACTGCCATTTCCATACTCCTCTCAACATCTGCATCTGCTGGTGTCCCTGCCTCACTGCAGTTAATGCCACTCTCACCATCACCATCTGCTGGTGTCCCCTTCTCACTTCATTTAGCGCCCCCCTCGCCCCGCTCCATCTCCATCTGCTGGCGTCCCTGTCTCACATCCGTTACTGTTCCTCTCAATGCCTCCATCTTCTGGTGTCCCAGTCTCGCTGCAGTTATTGCCACGCTCACCATCTCCTTCTGCTGGTGCCCCTGTCTCATTGCATTTACTGTCCCCTCTCACCGTCTCCATCTGATAGTCCACCATAACTGAGATTAGTGTAAAAGGTATAGAGGATGCAGAGGTATAAAGTACAAATTCAGGAAGTAAAGCTAAACTTTTATAAAATAATAGTTTGTCCTCAGCTGTAGTATTGTGTCCAGTTCTGGACACCACGCTTTAGGAAGGACATGAAGGCTTTTATGAATGTACAGAAGAGATTTACCAGAATGGTTGCAGGGATTATGTTATTACAGTTACACTGATAGACTGGAGAAGGTGTCTCCCCCCCCCCCCACCTTAAAGCAGAGAAGCTTAAAAGGTCATTTAATAGAGGTATTTAAAATCATGAAAGGTTTAGATAGTGATAGCACATTGAAACTGTTTCCAATGTCTGAAGAATCGCTAACCAGATAGCACAGACTGAAGGTGATTGGCAAAAAAAGGGGCAACATGAGGAAAAACCTTGTATTTTTAACAACACGTGCTTCGGATTTGAAATGCAATGTCTGATAGGGCGTTGGATATTGATTCAATAGTAGCTTTCAACAGGAGAATTGGATAAATAATTGAAGCAGAAAGAAATGAAGCACTAGTGAGAAGAGCAGGAGAGTGTGAATAACTGTTATACTGTTAGAACTGGGATTTAGAGACGAGGAGTCCATTCAGACAACCATTGCACTGTTAGATCTAGGGTTCTGAGACCGGAAGCCCATTCAGACTGCAATTAATCATGCCTTCCCTTTCGCAGAACAATGTTGACTCTGCCTGATTACACAGATTTTTTTTAAGTGACCTGCTATAACTTATTTAGTAATAGATTCTGATATTGTCTCTAAGAGAGATGTTCAGCTGACATCGTTTCCTGCTTTCTGTCTCCATCCCTATTTGAATAAAGTTGCATTCACTATTTTTCAAGCTAATGGAACCTTCCCACAATCTTGGTATTTTTGGAAATTTAAAAACAACGCATCATCTATATCCCTAGCCACTTCTTTTAGGACACTAGAATGAAGTCCATTAGGAATTAAGGACTTGTCAAACCGCAGCTCCAACAGTTTTCTCAGTACCACGTCCCTGGTTATTGTAATTCTCTAAAATTCAAACCCTCCCTTCCATTTCCTGACTTACAGCTAATGCTGTGATGCTACTTGTAACCTGGATAGTGAAGAGCGATGCAAAATATCTGTTCAGTTAGTCAGTCATCTCCTTATTATCCATTATTAATTCAGCAGATTCACTTTCTTTTGGACTAACGCTCACTTTGTTTGCTCTATGTTTTTAAAATAGCTATGTAAACTCTTACTATTTGTTTTTATATTTCTAACTAGCTTTCTCTCGTGCTTTAATTTTTCCTTCCGTTTCAAACGTTTAGTCATTTTTTGCTGTGTTTTTTTTAATATTATGTCCAATCTTCTTACCTGCCAGCCACCTTTGCACAATTATATGCTTTTTCTGTAAGTTTGATACAATCTTTAACTTTTTAGTTCACGCCGGAGGGTGATTTTTTTTTTCTCATTGGAATGTATCAGTTCAGTGTATTTTGAAATAAATCATTAAATATCTGCCATTGCATACTGTTTACTTATACTTTAACCTCATTTACCAGTTCACTTTAGCGAGCTCTGCTTTCATGCCCCCATAATAGTTCTCAATTAAGTTTCAAATACTAGTCTTGGACCCGCACTTCTCTCCATCAAAGTGAATATTAAATTCAATCACATTATGATCGCTGCAAATAGGGACACCTTAACTATGAGGTCATTAATTAATCCTATTTCATGGCACAACAGCACATCTATTATCGCCTGCTAAAATAAAAGCAAAATACTGCGGATGCTGGAAATCTGAAACAGAAACAAGAAATACTGGAATCACTCAGCAGGTCTGGCAGCATCTGTGGAAAGAGAAGCAGAGTTAACGTTTCGGGTCAGTGACCCTTCTTCGGAACTGACAAATATTAGAAAAGTCACAGATTATAAACAAGTGAGGTGGGGGTGGGGCAAGAGATAACAAAGGAGAAGGTGCAGATTGGACCAGGCCACATAGCTGACCAAAAGGTCATGGAGCAAAGGCAAACAATATGTTAATGGTGTGTTGAAAGACAAAGCATTAGTACAGATTAGGTGTGAATACACTGAATATTGAACAGTTGTTCAGTTTGCTTACCCACTGTTTTTTTCAGGTTGTTTTTCTTCAGGTTTGCGCTTGCTGCTGTTCAATATTCAGTGTATTCACACCTAATCTGTACTAATGCTTTGTCTTTCAACACACCATTAACATATTGTTTGCCTTTGCTCCATGACCTTTTGGTCAGCTATGTGGCCTGGTCCAATCTGCACCTTCTCCTTTGTTATCTCTTGCCCCACCCCCACCTCACTTGTTTATAATCTGTGACTTTTCTAATATTTGTCAGTTCTGAAGAAGGGTCACTGACCCGAAACGTTAACTCTGCTTCTCTTTCCACAGATGCTGCCAGACCTGCTGAGTGATTCCAGCATTTCTTGTTTCTATTATCGCCTGCTCTCTGGTTGGCTCAAGAATGTACTGTTTCAAGAAATTATCCCGAAAACATCCTATGAACTCCTCATCTAGGCTACCTTTTCCCATCTGATTATCCAGACTACATTTAGCTTAAACTCGTTATGGCTATTTATCTTTACATAATGCATTTAATGTAATAAAACATCCCAAGGCGCTTCACAGCATCATTATGAAGCAAATTTGATAAAAAGCAGCGGAAGGTGATATTAGGATGAAGAGATGGCTTTTAAGGTTTGTAGTTACGGAGGCAGAGCGAGGTGGAGGGGTTAAGCGAGGGAATTCCACTGTTTAAGAGCCCAGGCAGCTGAAGAAACAGCTGCTAATGGTGGATCGAATAAAATCTGGGAAGCTTAACAAGCCAGAATTAGTGGAGCACGGAGAACTCGGAGGGTTGTAGGGCTCGAGGAGATAACAGAGATCAGGGGTTTTGTAGGGGCTGGAGACATTACAGATTTAGGGAGTTGCATGGGAGCTGGAGGAGGTTACAGAGATAGGGAGGCTTGTTATGTTGGTGTAAATTGCGGTGATAGGGAGGGTTGTAGGGGCTGGGCGATGTTACAAGGATAGGGACGTGTAAGGGAATGGAAGGATTTTAAAGTCGAGGCTCAGAATTTTAAAATCAAAGCATTGCTGGACCGGGAGCCAACGGAAGGCAAAGAACATGGTGACGTGAGAACCTGGTTTGGTGATAGCTAAAACATGGACAGCAGAGTTTTGGATGACCTCAAGTTTACGGAGGGTAGAATGTGAGAAACGAGCCAGAAGTGTATTAAACTAGTCGACTCTAGAGGGAAAAAAAGAATGTATTAGTGTTTCAACAGCAGATGAACTGCGACAGAGATTGAGTCTGGGGATGCTACAGTGTTTGAAATAGGTGGTTTTAGTGATGGAACGAATATGCGTTTGGAAGCTGATCCCAGCTTGTGAACAGTTTGGTTTAGCTTCACTCAGTTGATCAGGAGGTAGATGGCTGTTGAACAAAGTTTGTTTCAGGGCATGGGAGAGTGGCCACCGCTTTCCCAATAATTAAATGGAGGAAATGTCTGCACTCCCAGTTCTGGATGTCAGATAAGCATTCTAATAACTTAATAGCAGTGGAGGTGTTGCGAGAGGTGGCGGTGAAAAATATCTCGATGTTTTCAGCGTAGATGTAAAAATTCACAGCGTGTTTCTTTTTACCAGAAGTGGCTGAGGGGCAGCATGCAGATGAGACATAGGATCGGGCAAGGAGAGATCCTTGGGGGAACACCAGATATTACGGTGCGGGAGCAGCAAGAGAAGCCATTAAACGCGATTCTCTGGCTATGATTAGACAGACAAGAATGGAAAAGATGAAAGCAGTTCCAACCAGCTGGTCTACATTGGAGGGGTTTGGAGGACGATGCTGTGGACACCCATGTCAAATGCTTTAGACAGTTCGAGAGAGACGAGGAGGAATATTTTAAATTGGCCGGCTGGCACATTGGATATTATTTCTGACTTTGATAAGGGCAATTTTAGTTCTGTGGCAGGAGCGGAATTCTGATTGGAGAGTTCTGCGAAAGATGGCCATGGATTTGTTTGGTAACAATGTGTTCAAGGACTTTGGAGAGGAAAGTAAGGTTGGAGGTGGGGCTGTAGTTTGCAAGGACATAGCAGATAAAAAGCTTTATGTTATGGGGTGGGGAATAACGGTATATTTGAAGGAGAGAGGGACAGAACTTGAGCAGAGAGAAGCGGTAATAATGTCAGTGAACACGGGGAACAGGAATGAACTCGGGCCCGCCCATCCCAGCAGCCACTAAGTTGAAGCACTGGGACTGCCATCTTGTGTGCTGATACTGGCCTAATTCGCTTGCTCCGTGACCCAACTCCCTATCCTATAGGTCCTTTGCTGGACTTGTGGAGATGCAACACCACCAACATCGCCTGACGCTGAAGTAGAGGAAGAATAGGGAGAGCCCAATGACAGGATTGGGGGCGGGGGTGGATACGGGGGCTGGGAGTAGTGAGGGGGGTGTCGGAGTAGGAGATGGAAGGAAGACGGGGAGTGAGTGAAGTGCTTCCAGAAAAATAAACAATTCATAGGGTAGGATTCCCAACATCTGCAGCAGTTTCCTTTTTGCAAGATCATTTTTTTTTGGTTTCTGTAAAGATGAGAGGAGCTGAGAATTGAACCAGTGGAGTTGAAGCAGAGACTGTGGCTGCTGTTTCCACTCCTGTCATGCACATCACTCTGACCCTCCTCCTACCCGCTTTCCATCCGCTCCTCTAAAGGTCACTTATTGCTCACCGCCCCGTTGCTCTTTGCAGTCTGTGACCTCATCTCGTTCACCACCAGTTTCTTTTGGGACATTCAACTATCGGCCTCCTTTCTGAACACTCTGCTGCTCTTTGCCATGTGTGACCCGGTCCCCGGCCTCCACCAGTTTATCTTGGGTCATCCCACTGTCAGTCACTCGTGCGCCGCAACCCGCTGCTATGTGCTGTGCATGACCCCTGCCCACCCCCGGTCCCACTAGTTTATTTTGGTTCATCCAGCTGTGGCTCACTGTATGCCAATGGGGATAACAATTACATCCATGGATATTATTTCTGACTTTGATAAGAGCCATTTCGGTACTGTGGCATGGGCGGGAAACTGATTGGAGGGATTCACGCATAGTGTTCTGGGAAAGGTGGCCATGGATTTGGTGGGCGAAGGACTTTGGAGAGGGAATGGTGATTGGAGTCCGAGCAGCAGTGTTCAAGGACAGAGAATATCAAGTTTTATGTTGTATTTGGGAAGGGTGACAACGGGATATTTGAAGCAGAGACAGAGAACCTGAGGAGAAGGAAGCAGTAACAATACCAGCAAGCATGGAGACTAGGAAGGGACTCGGCCCCATCCATCTCATCTGTTGCTAAGTTGAGGCAATTGGATTGCTGGTTTCTCTGCTGAGCCCGGCCCCATTCTCTTTCCCTGGGTCCCAAGTCCTTATCCTAGCCCCTCGATTGGACTTGCTCAGATGCAAACACCACCCACATATAGCCTGACTCCGAGGAAGAATACGGATGGGGTGGGGGGGGGGGGGTGGCTGGAAGGGAGACAGACGCACTAAATGGCTTCCAAAAAGATCAATTCACCGGAAAAGATTTCCAGCATCTGCAGAATTTTACTTTTGCAAGAACATTTTCAATTGCTGAAAAGATGTGAGGAGCTGAGAATCGAACCAGTGGGGATGCAGGAGAGATTGCGGATGCTGTTTCTAACCTTGTGCTGCAGGGGCGCTCTGACTCTCCTACTGCCCCCTTTCCATCTACTCCCATAAATGCAATTTCTTGCCCGCTGCCCTGCTTTTCTTTAGAGTGTCTAATCCCACCTCGATCCCCACCAATGTATTTCGTGTCTTCCAATTATCAGTCATCTCTTATCCACCGCTGTTCTCCTCTTTGCCATCTGTGACCCACGCCCCTGCCCTCTGCCAGCCCATTTAGTATCATCTAGCTGTCAGTCACTCCTGCCCACTGCCACCCTGCAACTTGCCTACGTGGCCACAACGGCATTGTATTTCAGATCAACCAGCTGTTTGTCACTGTTTGGCCGTGGGGATAAATATTACATTCATGTACTGCAAAACTGCTCTCAGTTGTTTTGTTTATTCATTATTTTAATAATTAATGTAGCAGGATATTTCACCAAACACTTGACCTGCTCTCTGAACGTGGACTGAGTCACTCCATAAATAAGTGTGTTTATGCAATAACTTAAATTCCACAGCATCCATCCAACTTGTCCAAAAAAATATTCAGAAAGGCTGCAATTCCTGGGATCTGATCCTGTAATGATATAAGAAATGTTTAACAAATATCAACCACAGAAGCATGAAGCTGCCGGATATGATGAAGAGTAAAATCACAGACTTCTTTGTGCTTTCCATCTCTGGGTCACTGTGATTCTCTCCCTTGCTCTGACCCCTCAGTCCCTTACGGACTCGACTGGCCACTAAAATGTGCCTGACTGTCAGAGCTTTGAGCAACAGAATTAAAGCAAATGGAAGCAATGTGGTGAAAACCATATCAAGCTAGTCACATCCCACCCATCCAGGTTCAGTGTAATAGTTTGCTTTTACAGTAGAGCCCAATGGCACATTGTCAATTGTCTTTCTACGTTCATATGTAAAGTAGAAGGGGACGTTTTTGTAACAGAACAGAATGCAGGCAGTTGCTGGAACCACAGTTGCAGTTTTCTTGGTGCAATATTTTGTTTTCAGTTTCTGGCAACAGATGGCCACAAATCGATCAAAGCTAAAAGTTACTCTGAAACAGACAGAAGAGTCTATGGCTGCACGACTCAGGATAGTAACAAGACTACACACAGGAGTGATGTCCAGGAATGATACTGGGAAATAATAATAATGGATGGGCCACAGTATGACCTCAGCAGTAATGACGTGTAGATCCACCGCTGCCATGGTCACCAGGCAGCGAGTGGTGCAGGTACAGACGCCGCACGTTCCCCGGGAGAGGATCACAATTGCCAGTAAATTAACTGTAAATGAGAGAAGGGAAAAGAGACTGGAAATTACTGATTAAAATTTCACCATGTCTGACACAGTGAGTAAGGGCAGTTCGAGTTGGAGGTTAAAATTTTAAAAAACCCAATCCCGACCACAACCAACCTCCAAACTGCACACGTCTACATTTACCAGAGTCGGGACAGGAGACGGGCAGAAAACCGATATCAGGAGGTGGGTTGGCAACTGATAATTTAAATGAGGCTGGAAGTTTCTGATTAAATCTGTTTTACAGGTTTAACTCCGACCGGCTGTGTCCCCCTGTTGTAACCATACAACCCCTCCAGGATTTGACACGACTCCCACAGATTTGGCTGCTCCCACGGGATTGGACACTCTCCAGGATCAGACCACACACCTGGCTCCTACAGCTCCTCTCCAGAATCAGGCCCCTAGGATCAGATCTTTCCCCGGTCTGGACGCACCCTCTCCCAGGATTAGACCCCCTCCCTTGGGATTGTCTCAACCCATAGGACTGGAACCGCCCCCTGGTATCGGACCCACCCCGTTTTGGGATCAAATCCGGATCCCCACCCCGGGTTTTGTCACCCCACCGGGGAGCGGGTTCTCTGGTGATCTGGTCCCGCCTTCGTGTCTTGAATGAAATACTGCCCCCGCACTCTGCCCCTCCCCTGTTTCAGGCGACGCATTTGAATAGGAGGCCCTCCCCGGGTTGAGTATCAGTCTCACTCCTGCACCCTCTCCATATTCACACCATGCACAGGATAGGATACACCGCCACGAAATTGAGGCTCAGAGTCTTCCTCTCCCCCTTCCCGGACTCAAATATTATAGAATAGGAGACCCTTCCCTGGGGTAGATGGTCAGAAACTCCCTTTCCCAGACTTAAGCAACATTACAGGATAGACCGAATAATTAAAGGTCAATCAGTCTCACCTCAGTAGTCGGCAAATTATTGGAATCTATTCTGAGACAAGATAAACAGTCACTAAGAAAGGCACGGATAATCAAGGATAGTCAGCATGGATTTGTTAAGGGAAGATCTTGTTTGACGGACTTGATCAAATGTTTGAAGAAGTAGCAAGCATGCTAAAAGAGGGTAGTGCATTTGATGTGGACTACATCGATTTCGGAAAGGCTTTTG
Source organism: Heterodontus francisci (assembly GCF_036365525.1). NCBI lineage: Eukaryota > Metazoa > Chordata > Chondrichthyes > Heterodontiformes > Heterodontidae > Heterodontus > Heterodontus francisci. The sequence goes on from NC_090398.1 coordinate 40,113,170, forward strand.
ATAAGGTCCCACATAGCAGATTGGTTAAAATAAATCCCATGGTATCCAGGGAAATGCAGCAAGGTGGATACAAAATTTTCTCAGTGGCAGGTAACAAAGGGCAATTGTTGACAGATGTTTTAGCAACTGGAGGGCTGTTTCCATTGGAATTCCGCAGAGCTCTGTACTGGGTCTCCTGTTTTTGGTGGGGTATTTTAACGATTTGGACGTAAATGTAGGGGGAATGATCAAGACGTTTGCAGACGACGCAAAGATTGGCCGTGTGGTAGATATCGAGGAGGATAGCTGTAGGCTGCAGGAAAATATTGATGGTCAGGTGAGATGGAAAAAAGTGGCAAATGGAATTCAAGTTGGAGAAGTGTGATATGATGCATTTGGGTAAATCAAACAAGGCAAAAGAATACATTATTAATGGGAAATATTGAGAAGTGTAGAGGAAGTGAGGGACCTTGGAGTGATTGTCCACAGATCCCTGAAGGTAGCAGGACAGGTCGATAAGGTGTTTAAGAAGGCATATGGAATCCTTTCCTTTATTTGTCGAGGTATAGAATATAAGAGCAGGAAGGTTATGCTGGAACTGTATAACTCATTAGTTAGGCCACAACTTGAGTACTGTGTGCATTTCTGGTCACCTCATTACAGAAAGTATGCAATTGCACTAGAGAGGGTACGGAGGAGATTTGCGAGGATGTTGCCAGGACTGGAAAAATGTAGCTATGAGCAAAGATTGGATAGGCTGAGGATGTTCTCCTTGGAACAGAGAAGGCTGAGGGCAGATCTGACTGAAATGTACAAAATTTTGAGGGGCCTGTACAGAGTGGAGGTGAAGGCTCTATTCACCTTAGCAGAGAGGTCAGTGATGAGGGGGCATAGGTTTAAAGTGATTGGTAGAACAGTTAGAGGGGAGATGAGGAAAAGTATTTGCATCAAGAGGGTGGTGATGGTCTGGAACTCACTGCCTGAAAGGGTAGTTGAGGGACAAAACCGCAACTCATTCAAAAGGAGTCTGTATATGCACCTCAAGTGCTGTTAGCTTCTGAGCTGATTGCTGATTTGATTTAGCGATACAGCACTGAAACAGGCCCTTCGGCCCACCGAGTCTGTGCCGACCATTAACCACCCATTTATACTAATCCTACACTAATCCCATACATCCTCACCTGTCCCTACATTCCCCTACCACCTACATATACTAGGGGCAATTTATAATGGCCAATTTATCTATCAACCTGCAAGTCTTTTTGGCTGTGGGAGGAAACCGGAGCACCCGGAGGAAACCCACACAGACACTAGGGACCAAATGCTGGAAGGTGGGATTAGAATAGGTGGATTGTTTTTCAGCCAGCACGGACACGATGGTCCAAGTGGCCTCTTTCTGTGTCTTAAACTTCCTATGATTCTATAGGAGATGACACCCGGGGTTGAGGATCAGGCACTGTGACCCCCTCTCTCCGGACTCAAACCACATGACAGAATAGGAGACAAGTCCCTGGGATTGGGAATCGATAGACCAGCGATGAGAGATGCCACCACTCTCTCCCCCTCTGGAGTTGGGAATGGACACTCCTTGATATCAGGCAGTTCTCCTCATTCCATGAGGTCAGCATTTGGATAGCCCTGGTCCTGTAACCTGCTCCAGAATCCTCCCTGCCCGACTGGATGCCAAGCCTGTCGATCTGACTGAGTTCGGGGCGGAGATCCTGTCAACGACAAAGAGGCAGTCTGTGGGGTTAAAGATCTGAAGCTCTGCTCCCCAAGTATGTCTCTCGGCCCATGTCAACATCCAGGCCTAGGTTTTGGAGTAATAGCAAAATAGTAAAACTTGTGCAAATTTGTTTTTTTTTAAATGGTAGAAGGTTTTAAGCACTCAGCAGGTCAGTTAGCTAATTGGAGAAAGAAACAGAGTTAACGTTTCCGATCGAGAGGCTTTCACCAGAACTGGCAGATATTAGAGGTTAAAACTTTTGAAGCAGTGAATATTTAAGGGGTTTAAGGGTAGGAAATATCAGAGTGAAAGGTCTGTGATCGGGTAGAGGACACTAGTGACTTAATGCAAAGGGATGATACTGCAAGTTGAATGCGACAGTTAAAGATACAGAGGATGGGCCCAGAGGGAGTCTAAGTAGTGGCAAGTAACAGAGGGGGAAGGAAGCATGGAAAATCTGGCAAAGAGTGAAGGCTCCAGTTACCTGGAAATGTGACAGAGTGTGATGGGTAGACCCCAGAGGTGTGCACCAGATTTCCAGTTGTGTACCAATAGGGGAACACAACCCTATGCACCAGCCTACAAGCGCTCCACTCCCAGTACTCTGGTGTAGCAATTCTCCATTTTCAGCACAGGGCTTCTGAGAAAGTAGAAGCAATGGTTGTAATCTGAAGTTTTTAATCTAGTGTTGAGCCTGACAGACGATCAAATGCTGAATCTGAAAATCCAGTGCTCTTTCTCCTTGAGCTTCAGTGAAAGAGTGTAGGAGGTCGAGGACAGTGATCTTAGAGTGGGAGAGAACAAAGAACAAAGAACAGTACAGCACAGGAACAGGCCATTCGGCCCTCCAAGCCTGCACAGATCTTGATGCCCGCCTAAACTAAAACCTTCTGCACTTCCCGGGACCGTATTCCTCTATTCCCATCCTATTCATGTATTTGTCAAGATGCCTTTTAAACGTCGCTATCGTATCTGCTTCCACCACCTCCCCCGGCTGCAAGTTCCAGGCACTCACCACCCTCTGTGTAAAGAACTTGCCTCGCACATCCCCTCCAAACTTTGCCCCTCTCATCTTAAACCTAGTTCCCCTAGTAACTGACTCTTCCACCCTGGGAAAAAGCTTCTGACTATCCACTCTGTCCATGCCACTCATAACCTTGTAAACCTCTATCATGTCGCCCCTCCACCTCCGTCATTCCAGTGAAAACAATCCGAGTTTATCCAACCTCTCCGTATAGCTAATGCCCTCCAGACCAGGCAACATCCTGGTAAACCTCTTCTGTAACGTCTCCAAAGCCTCCACGTCCTTCTGGTAGTGTGGCGACCAGAATTGCATGCAATATTCTAAGTGTGGCTGAACTGAAGTTCTGTACAGATGCAGCATGACTTGCCAATTTTTATACTCTATGCCATGACCGATGAAGGCAAGAGGGATGTAGTTTTAAAGTGTCAAGCGATCGGAAGCTCAGGGTCACACTTGCATGCTTGGACAGTGGGAAGGGAGGACTTGAAATGACAGGTTTTACATCTCCTGCGCTTGCATGGAATGGTGTTCCAGGAACGGGAGCGGATGTTGAAAGGATTGAGGAGTGGACCAGGGTGTCACAATGGATGTGGGTAGGGCAGAATATCTTATTCGTGTTGGACCTAGCTGGAAATGGCAGAAATGTTGAAGGATTGTGCGTTGAATGTGGAGGCTCGGATGGTGGTGTGTGGGGACAAGAGGAACTTTATCGTGGTTCTGGCAGGTAAGGGAAGCGGGTGAAGGTAGACACGTGGGAAATGGGATGTGCACAGTCAAGAACCCAAACAACCACAGTGAACAGGCCATCCCCTGAAATGAAAGTGGAGAAGCCGAGGAAGGGAAGGGAAGTATCAGAGACAGACCATCTGAAGATAAGGGAAGGGTGGGAAAAAAAAGAAGATTTGATGAAATTTTCCATTTCAAGGCAAAATCCGGGAGTGGCACCAGCACAGTACTCATAGCATAGGGAAAAAAATATGCGATGGAGAGAACTTGAGTATGGTTCAAACAAAGAATGGTCCGTGTGTCCCACAAAGAGGCACCACAGCTAGAACCCATACAGATCCCATAGCGACATTATAAGAGACTGGAATATCTCAATGTTTACACCCGAGGTCAAAACACTTGTGCTTTGCACCAGGGTCCTGATTCCTTGCACAGAAATCGGGATAAGGAACGTTCGAGGGCTCTCATTCCCGGACCGGTGCCGGTGAGGAAGCGAGGAGTCCAACTGGGACTGGCAAGGGAATTAAACAAAATGCATCAATTCCATATTAGGCCCGTGGACTCTTCCAGCAGGAGATGGTGGAGGGAAACTCTCTGAGAAACGACCTCATGTTGTCTGTCAGGCCAAGATTCCATCCATTGCGACTTTAATAACTGCTTGGGTTTACTGGACTTTGGACCAGAGAGCGGTAGACTGACATGGACAGAATTGCAAATGGACTTCTGGAGAACAACTCTGAGCTCAGAGGGAAGAACGTCTCTTGCCTTGTGGGTCAGTCTGGGCGGAATGGCTCAGTGGTTGATTATTCAAAGCTTGAAGAGCGAGGGATCTCTGAGTGGAGGAACGAAACTCTTAAATAATAGTGCGTAAATTTAAAAAAATACTTCAAGCCATTTAAGGTAGAAAGTGGGAAGATATTTTAAAAATTGTTCGAAGAGTGTGTAAACTCTCTGATTCAGATACATTCCATCCACACATACTAAAAAGGAAGAGATAGCAGTGACACAATAATCTGTTACTTAGTTATCATCAGAATAGGGAATAGTGCCAGAGGACTGAAGGACAGCTAATATTATTCCTTTATTTAAAATTGAAGGTAAACAAGTTCACAGAACTATAGACCTGTAAGCATAGCGTCAGTCGTAGGAAAAATAATGGATTCCTTATGCAAAGATGCAACAGAAAAATATCCAAAAGCACCTGATATGATAAAGAGTCGTCCGCACACATTCTAAATGGAAGATCAGGTGATCAAACTTATTAAATTTCCTGAATAAAACCAAAATCATTGGCAAATACTAATACAGTAGAGGTGATATAAATTGATTTTCGAAAGGTCTTCAATAAGGTTCCATGCAACAGATACGTGACTGATCTCAGAACAAGTGGAGTCAGGGGACAAGCAGCAGAATGGAGAGCAAACTGTCTGCCAAAACAGAAAACAGGGAATAGGGGTGAAATATATTTCCTCCTTTTAGTGGAAGATGGGAAATGCTGTACCACAAGGATCAGAGCAGGAATTACTGTCGTTCGCCATTTACTTAAACAATAGTGTCTCCAAAAGCAGAAGCACAATTTCAAATTTTGTAGAAAAGTCGAAATTGAGGATACAGTTAATACAGAGGAATAACACAACAAAAAAACCTGAAGATGCAATTCCTAATTATTACTACACTTTCAAAATTAGGATTTTAATCGTAAATTAATTTGAATACAGCTAAGTGTAAGGTGCTGATTTTCGGTCACAAGAATAAGGTTCCCAAATATTCTTTGGGAAACAAGTGTCTGAATGGGGTAGAGGGGAAAATGTGTTCAGGGGGACAGAGTCATAAATCACTAAATGTAGCAGCACAGGTTAACATGACCATGAAATGCAAGGAATGCACGGGAGTTCATTTCTAGATGCATAAAAAAGAGCTAATAATAAACTAATATAGAACCTTGGTTTTCAACACTAAGCAAACATATTACAAAATGGCTAGCGATGCATTGGAAAAGCTGCAATTATTTCAACCAGGACGATACCTGCACTGAGAGAAATACTCTATTTATTACATTGTCAACAGTTACTAGTTGTATCATTTATTCACTCGGTCTGATCTCGGAACTATGAAATCCCTGTGTCTGTTCCTCTGTTATAGATGTCTCTCCTCACATGAATACTGCTCACTGAGCTCAGGAAAGGGATTGGCACAGGTTACCTGTGTAAAGACGGTGACTCATAGCCAACAACTGATCCATCAAATCTTAATCTGTCCAAAAGTGAACGATTCAATAACAGCAGCCCAATATTCATTGTATGAAATACCAAGATGACAACATTCAGCACTCATGATCCACAGATTCTCGGGACCCTGTTGGGGGAAGGGGATTAATCAGCACTAAAATATCTAAAGTGATTACAGTAACTACACTCAGGATACGAAATTATACAAAAAGATTTGAATACTGTAATAGTGCTGTCCTGCTGTTTAACTGCAAGCAAATAATAAATATCTGTTTTTGTTTGAAGTAGATTAATAGGAAGGAGCAAAATACAAAATGCATTTCAATTTCTACACATTACCAATGATCAGCAATAAAGTTCCCCCTTGTAAACAAATAAGTTCTTAAAACACAGAGGCAGCACCCTGGAACCGAGATATCAATAACCTGAAACAATGATTTCAAAATAGAACTGGATTGTAAAATTTCACTGAATACAAATCAACAGTGACAGATACTCACAGTGATACACGGTCACTGTGGCAATCATTCCACTCGGTTAGTGTGTCTACAATTCAACTACGAAAGGTACTCATAGTAATACATGGTCACTGGAATCAGGTATTACTCTCCTGTTATTGACCCACACTCAGTGCAATTCCACACTGGCAGATATTCGCTGGCCAAATCAGTAGCCAGCACTGAATGTGGGGATAAGATTGCATTCCACTCTACTAAATTTGATAATTTTACTTGGCCATGAGCTTTAAAAAGAAATCTTTATTTCGATAACAAAGGTTGTAACATGAGTGAATTTTTGACCTCCTTTTCATTGAAGTGATATCTATGATCGGGTGTCTGTATATGGGTGAGCACTAGATGAGCAGGTACCATTTTCAGTCGCAGAGTAAAACCGGAGACCACCTCACAAACAAATTTACACAACTTCAATGGTTAAAGTCACTTACCAGGAACACCAATGACAGCGAGGATCATGTAATATATTTTCTCAGCAAATTGAAATTGGCCATGCATTTTCTGTGTGAAGTGCTCTTTACCTTCGTGCTGCAGGCAATCCTCTGTATTAAATTCTGAAGCGATACATTCCCAGAGTCTGAAATGTATACCATGTGGGACTTCCACGAGGTTATTGAGGTTGCAACATCGTTCAACGTCGTTTTATTAATGAACAAACGGAGTACAACAGCGAGTTAATTCCCTGCTGTTACAGAATTAATTCAGTCCTGTGAATTAACTGGACAATACTGCTCAGATTAATTAGTAACCAAAAATTATAAGTTGTATTCTCCCAGCAATGAGGTTGGTCTTTCAAACAACATCAGTCCCATCTTTAAATCTCATGTTTTTTTTATGGTGACATCCTTCACGGAACAGTGACCATTCAATAATTAAAATCTAGATGTCTCGCTCAGGTCTGCTCGATCCCATTTTGAGATGTGGCTGCCCTCTTTAACAGTGGACAATCAGTAAAGTGGTAAAAGTGGGTTACTTGTGACGAAGCATTGCAAATTTCAACTAACACAGCATCTGGAACTAATTCAACACCACAAACTGATACAGCATCTTAATCTGTTACAACACCAGAAACTCAGAATCCTTTAAACTAGTAGCATAGCATAGTTGCTGCTGGAAAAAAAAATCAGTTAATTAAAGAACAAAAATATATTTTTATTATTTTCATTCATGGGATGTGGCTGGCTAGGCCAGAATTTATTCCCCATCACTAAATGCACTTGAGAAAGTGATGGTGAGCTGCTTTCATGAAATCTGCAGTTCTTGGGGTCTAGGTAAACCAACAGTGCTGTTTGGAAGGGATTTCCAGGATTTTGACCACGCAACTGTGAAGAAATAGCGATATAGTTCCAAGTCATGATGTAAGTGACTTGGAGGGGAACTTGCAGACGGTGCAGTTCCCACGCACCTTCTGCCATTATCCTCAAAGGTGGTACAGTTCGTGTTTGGAAGGTGCTGTCGAAGGTGGACTGGTGAGTTGCTGCAGTGCATCTTGTAAATTACACATACTAATGCCGCTGTGCGTCGGTAGTGAAGGGACTAAATGTTGAAGCTGGCTAATGGGGTGCCAGTCAAACGGGTACATTGTCCTGGATGGTATCGACATTCTTGAGTGTTGTTGGAGCTGCACCCATCCAGGCAAATGGAGATTATTCCATCAAATTCCTGACTTGCGCCTTGTAAATATTGGACAGGCTTTGGAGACTCAGGAGGTGAGTTACTCGCCGCAGCCTCTGACCTGCTCTTGCAGCCATTGTATTTATATGGCCACTCCAGTTCAGTTTCTGGTCAATGGTAACAGTCAAGATGGTGATAATGGGGGATTCAGCGATGGTAATGCCAGTGGACATCAATGGGAGATAGTTAGAAACCTTTCTTCTGTGAGATGTTCATTTCCTGGCACTTGTGTGGCGCAAATGTTGCTTGCCACTTAACAGGCCAAACCTGGATGTTGTCCAGGTTTTGTTGTATCTGCACCCAGATTGCTTCATCATTTGTGGAGTCTTCAATGGCAATGAACATTGCGCAATCATCAGCAAACATTCCCACTTCTGATCTTATGATTGATGGAAGTGTCATTGATGAAGCAGCTGACGATGGTTGGGCCTAGGACACTACCCTGAGGAACACCTGCAGTGATGTCCGGGGACTGAGATAATTGACCTCCAACAGCCACAAATATCTTTCTTTGCGCTAGGTATGAGACCAACCAGTGGAGAGGTTTCCCCTAATTCCCACTGACTCCAGTTTTGCTGGGGCTCCTTGATGCCATGCTCGGTCAAATGCTGCCTTGATGTTAAGGGCAATCACTTACACCTCACCTCTGGAGTTCAGCTCTTTTGTTTATGCTTGGACCAAGGCTGTAATAAGGTCAGGAGCTGAGTGGCCCTAGCGAATCCCAAACTGAGTGCCAGTGAGCAGGCTATTGCTATGCAACTGTCGCTTTATAGCACCTTTATAGCACGTTTATGACCCCTTCTATCACTTTGCTGATGATCAAGAGTGGACGGAGCCGGTGGTCGTTAGCTGGGTTGTAGTTCTCATGCACAAGACATATAATTTTCTACATTGCTTGGTAGATAGCAGTGGTGTAGCTGTACTAGAACAGCTTGGCTAGAGGCACGGTTAGTTCTGGCGCTCATGTCTTCAGTATTCATGCCGGAATGTTGTCAGAGCCCACAGCATTCACTGTACCCAGTGCCTTCAGCTGTTTCCTGATATCGCATGGCCTGAATCACTTTGGCTGAAGACTGGCATCTCTGATGCTGGGGACTTCAGGAAGATGTTGAGATGGATCATCCAATCGGCACTTTTGGCTGAGGACGTATGCAAATTCTTCAGCCGTCCCTTTTGCACTGAGTGCTGGGCTGCCCCATCATGATGGGGATATTTGTGGAGCCTCCTGTTCTTTGTTGTTTAATTGACCACCATCATTCACGTTTTGATGTGGCAGGACTGTGGAGCTTAGCGCTGGTCCATTGGTTGTGGGATCGCTTAGCTCTGTCTAAATCTGCTGTTGCACATTAGCTCCAGTCATGATGCCTTGAAACTATTTATCGTGGCGTTAAAAACCCATCTGGTTCACGAATATCCAGCAATATGGATGACTCTTAACTGTCCTCTGAAATGGCCTAGCAAGTTTCCCATTTGTCAAGGGCAATTAGGGATGGATAACAAATGCTGGCCTTGCCAACGATGGCCACATTCCACGAAAGAATAGTAAATTTAAGTAAAACAGCCCCTCCAACTGATACATCAGTTCGAGTGACACAGCCCCTCAAACTAACTCAACAACTCAAAATTATAGGTCACATGAAACTAATAATCATCTCACAATGATAGGACCTCCCAAATTAATACAGTTCATCACACTAAAGATGCAACTTCGACTGAGTCAGTACCTCAAACTAACACAGTACCTCAAAGTGATGCAGCTCCTCAAATTACTTCAGTATGCCAAACTAATACAGCATCAAGTTATCGAACCATTAAAATTTAAGGCACTGAAGGAGGGCATTCATCCCATCTAGTCATGTTTTACTGTGAAAGAACGAACCAGCCTAATCTCACTTTCCAGGTCTTGGTCCCCAGCCCTCAAATAATTGCACCCATAATGGTGAGGGTCTGCTACTTACTGCCTGAAAGGGTGGCAGGAGGAAGAAACCCTCATCGCTTTTAAACAAACACTTGCATTTGCACCTGAGGTACTGTAATCGACAGGACTACAGACCGAGACCTACATATTATGACTAGGCTGGATTGATCCTTTACACCCAGCACAGACATGATGCGTCGAATGATCTCCTTTCCGTGCTGTAAATCCTTCTATGCTCCTCTGTTTCTAAACCATGTGTTTAAAGCAAGCTAGTGCCCTGTAAAAATGGCAGAAAGAAGACAGGTGAGAAAAGCATGGGAGGGAGGGGGTTTATGTCAGCCAGTGTGAGTAGCAAGTGACTAAGCTCTGTGTTTATCATTTATCTGAATCTATCCCTGTGAGAGGCCATACTGTGTGATAAAAGCTTTCATCAGCAGGCGTTAAAAATATTCACACCGCGTAAAGGATCATGTAGTCTTCTATGATGGACTTATTCAGGTCGTTTACCATTACTGTGGGCAGGGAAATTATCTGAAATACACTGCATCATTCAAGCTATCTCCCATACCAACTCACATCAAGACCCATTCACCCGACCCCTGTGTTCGCTGACCTACATTGGCTCCATATCCAGGAATAACTGGATTTTCAAATTCTCATACTTGTCTTCAAATCCCTCCACGGCAGTCACTCTTTTTCATATCTCCGTAACCTTCCCTAACCCTACAACCCTCCCTATCTCTGAAATCTCATCTATTGGTACACTGTACATATCTCTGCAGCCTCACCAGCTCCATCTCTGTAGCCTCCTCCAGACGTATAGCGCCTCCAAGATCTCTGTGCTCCTCCAATTCTAACCGTCTGCTTCCCCGATTTCTATCACTCCACCATTGGTGGCTGTGCCTTCATAGAATCATAGAAAGGTAAAGGCACCGAAAGAGGCCACTTGGCCCATCGAGTCTGTGCCAGCCGAAAAACGATCCACCTATTCTAAGCCCACCTTCAAGCACTTGGTTGGTAGCCCTAGAAATTACAGCACATGAGGTGCATATCCAGACCCTTTTGAATGGGTTGAGGGTTTCTGCCTCTACTACCCTTTCATGCAGCGAGTTCCAGACACCCATCACTCTCTGGGTTAAAACCTTTTTCCTCATCTCCCTTCTAATTTTTCGACCAATAACTTTAACTCTATCCCCCCTCATCGCTGAACTCTCTGATAAGGGGAATATACCCTTCATCTCCACTCTATCCAGGCCTCTCAAAATTTTTTAAATTTCAATTAGATCCCCTCTTTGCCTTCTCTCTTCCAAGGAGAACAACCCCAGCCCATCCAATCTTTCCTCATAGCAGCATCTTTCCAGTCCAGGCAACATCCTCGTAAATCTTCTCTGTAAACTCTCTAGTGCAATTACATCAATTCTGTAATGAGTGACCAGAACTGCACAAAGTACTCAAGTTGTGGCCTAACCAACGAGTTATACAGTTCCAGCATAATTTCGCTGCTCTCATGTTCTATACCTCAGCCATTCGGCTGATGAGACCCTGAGATCTGGAATTCCATCCTTAAACCTCCCAGCCGACATATCTTATTTTTTTTCAAGTGTCCGGCACTGTTATATTATTTTGATTTGCTGCATATGGACGTTAATTTAAAGAAGCTGTCTCCTGCCCATCTTGCGCAGGGTTTTTCGGGTTAGACGGAACATTGTTCTTCACTTCTCTCTTTACAAGGCTACCTCTTTGAATAAGCTTTTGGTCTCCTTCCCTAACATCCCATTATGTATCAAAATGTTGCCAGATTAAAGCCTGTGTGAAGCACCTTGGGAGTTTTTTTAACTGTGTTTAAGGGGTTATCTAAATGCAGATTGGTTGTTGTTGTGAGCAGGCAGCCAGCGGTACTGATCTAGACAGAGTGAGAGATATTTGAAACACTGGCAACACTGTGGGTTGGATTTTGTTGCTCAGACGCAATACCGCTGTCAGGACTAGATGAGGGTATATGCCATGTCGAAGCCAGGAGCGGCGAGCCACACACAATACAGTGGGGGCAGGCCAATTAAAGGCATGAGGCGCTAGGAACGACCAATTCCGTTGTCGGTGGCGGGAACAGAAGGAGAGACGCCAGCGACAGCTTATGCTGTGGCAGGGGCAGTCGCCAATTTAAAGGGCTGCCAGCCCTGCATTCATTTTTGCTGTTGCAAAAATAGGAGCGGCAGTGTGATGGTCGAAAGGAGATTTTGGAGGTCCCACGCTTCTGTGATGCTCCCTCCAGGTGCTCCTATAGGCTGCCAGGAAGGGTTGCATGTGCTATTCCCTCGAGAAGGGAGGACGAGATCTAAGAGTCTGAATGAGAGAGCCTGGCAGCAGATAATGGAGGTGATCAGTAGTCATGGGTTGACACCAAGGACCTGGATTCAGTGCCACAAGTAGCTTAATTACGCCATCCTTTCAGCAACGTGGACACCACTTAATACCTTCACTGCGTCTTGCATCTGGAAAAGAAGGGGATGCATTGGGTGGAGAAGCTATGCCCATGTAAAACTGCACAAATGGTCAGGGGATGAAGGCTAAATTCCTGAGGCGTGGCGAAATGGCCCTTCAAGTCCCATTCCAGTGTTTGAGTACAAAGGTCAAGTCTGAAGCTCCAGTGAAATACCGAGGGAATGTTGCACTGTTAGAGGTGCTGTCTTTCAGATGTTATGTTAAACCAAGGCCCTGTGGGTTTCTTCAGGTGCATGTATAAGCACCCATGGCGCTATTTTGACGAAGAGCATGGGGAGTTATCCCCGGATGTCCAGGTTAATGTTTATCCCTCAATCAATGTCATAGAAACAGATTATCTGATCATTTTCACATTGTTGTTTGTGGGAGCTTTCTGTGCAGAAATTGGCTGCTGGGTTTACTGCATTACATCGGTGATTACTCTTCAAAAGTGCTGTATTGGCTGTAAAGTGCATTCAGGCGTCTAGTGGTCGAGACAGACTCTATATAAATGCAAGTCTGTCTGCGTTGGTAACAGCTGAACTATGAGCAGCCTATGTATTGGAACTGTTTCGTTGGGGGAACCAACAGCTTCCATCCCTCTGTTTGTAGTGGTGTTGGACTCCAGATTCTCCATATCCTGACACCAATGGCATAGATGGCTGGATTACATCATGCATGGAGCACTGGTAACGGAAAGACAGGGGCACATACCAATATCAGAGGTTAAGGAAGTCATGGGGCTCAAGACTGCATCTGCAGTGATGGAGCTATGCTGCTCATCAGGGATCTGGTGCCTACTATGTGTTTGTTATGTCGGTGGGAAGGGGGGTGGGGTTCGTGACCCTACAATGTCTCTGTTTTCTCATGCTGGACGCGCGATGCCTACTCAAGGGGCCCATACAACTGTGAGAGAGCCTACCACTTCTGATGTGGAGGATGGAGCCTCTGAGTGTCCAGTATCATTTCATATCCCTGAATCCTCCACCAGCGCAGATATTGCACGTTAGTGGGTCTGTGCTTGCGGTTATATTCCAGAACACAACCTGGTGAACACATCACACAATTGCCTGAGCAGATGGCTGGCGGAGGCTGTGACAGCCTTCGTCCCTGACAGTCGGGGGACTGTGGGCAGCCTGGAGACACCACCAAGTCCTCTAGCCCCTCACATCATCAGGGATGCACATGTCTGCCTTGAAAGGGAGGAGGAACGGCTTTCAACTACTGTTGGGGTCTCCAATCACGGTGCTCCTGGTGTGGCCAGCCGTTCCACTGCCCATTTGCCAATGACTCCATAACCTTCTTCATCTAGGACACAGAGGGTGCTACTACCTCTGTGCAGGAGGTTCCCAAAATGTCAGGGCCCACTCGGCCTTAGGTAAGCAGAGGACGACCGCTAAGTTCTTTCCTAGGCAAAGGGCAGCTATATCAGCAGCCTGTATCCATCTCAGCTAAAATTGCAGGTCGAGCTATTCATAGGAGTTCACACAACAGAATGAAGAAGTACTCCTATATTCGCGGATTTTCACCGGTGATTGCTTGTTGTACATGCAAAGGGTAGCACCTGCTTTTACTGTAATTTAAGATTTTTTGAAAGCAAGCAAAATCTCCCTCCTCTCCAGTCAGGCTTTTGAGACTTTGAATCAATGCAGTCTTTGTGAAGAGGCACCAGGCGAGAGATCATGCTCCGAGGTGTCCAGTTTGGAGACTGGCCAGTTCAGTGCTGCACAGCTGATCAATGTGTATTTGTTCAAGGAAGAAAAGAAAGTGACAATAGCGCTGCATACAGGTCCGCCTTTATTCGTCAACATGCAAATGACTGTAAAGATCAAGGGAAACACGAATGCATAAGGGCATCACGAGCCTCCCCTGCACGCATATCATGGCTTCTCTCCTGTCGTCCCTGGGATCCTTGATCTGGCGATCCTTGGCCATCTTCCCGCTCCACGTCCTCATCATCCAAGGAGGCAGCATGGTCCTCGCATTCCCCATTGTTCTGCACCTCCCTGCTCTGGGGGTTGCGCTGGGTTGTGCAATGCCCAGCAGACGACCATGAGGCGTGAGATAAAAACAGAAGGTGCTGGAAATACTCAACATGTCTGGCAGCATCTGTTGAATGAGAAGCAAAGCTAATATTTCAGGTCTGTGACCCTTCATCAGAACTAACAAAAGTTAGAAATGTGATAGGTTTAACGCAAATGAAGGGGCGGGGTGATAGGTGTTTTGCTGGGGAAGAGAGCAAACGGTTAGGTGTATGATAGGGCAGAGGGCAGGAGAGATTAAATGTCAAAACTGTCATGGGACAAAGACAAATAGATCATAAGAACTAGGAGCAGGAGTAGGCCGTCCGGCCCCTCGAGCCTGCTCCGCCATTCAATAAGATCATGGCTGATCTTTTCGTGGACTCAGATCCACTTACCCGCGTTCTCACCGTATCCCTTAATTCCTTTATTGTTCAAAAAGATATCCACCTTAGCTTTAAAAACGTTTACTGAAGACGCGTCAACTACTTCACTGGGCAAGGAATTCCAAAGATTAACAACCCTCTGGGTGAAGAAGTTCCTTCTTAATTCAGTCCTAAATCTGCTCCCTCTAATCTTGAGGCTATGCCCTCTTGTCCTAGCTCCACATGCCAGTGGAAACATCCTCTCTACTTGTATCTTATCTATTCCCTTCATAATTTTATGTTTCGATAATAACCCCCCTCATTCTTCTGAATTGCAATGAATATAATCCCAATCTACTCAGTCTCTCCTCATAAGCCAACCCCCTCAACTCCGGAATCAACCTAGTGAACCTCCTCTGCACCCTCTCCAGTGCCAGTACATCCTTTCTCAAGTAAGGAGACCTAAACTGCACACAGTACTCCAGGTACGGCCTCACCAGTACCTTATACAGCTGTAACATAACCTCTCTGCTTTTAAACTCAATCCCTTTAGCAATGAAGGACAACATTCCATTTGCCTTCATAATTACTTGCTGTACCTGCAGACCAACCTTCTGCAATTCATGCACAAGGATACCCAGGTCCCTCTGCATTGCAGCATGCTGCAACTTTTTACCATTCAAGTAATAATCCTTTTTGCTGTTACTCCTACCGAAATGAATGACTTCACATTTATTAACATTGTATTCCATCTGCCAGACCTTTGCGCACTCACTCAATGTATCTATGTTCCTCTGCAAGGTTTCACAGTCATCTGCACACTTTGGTCTGCCACTCATCTTAGTGTCATCTGCAAACTTTGACACGCGACACGTTGTCCCCAACTCCAAATCATCTATATAAATTGTAAATAATTGCGGTCCCAACACCGATCCCTGAGGCACAACACTAGTGACTGATTGCCAACCAGAATAGCACTCATTTATCCTCACTCTCTGCTTCCTGTTAGTCAACCAATCCTCTATCCATGCCAATACTTTACCCCTAACGCCATGCATCCTTATCTTATGCAGCAGCCTCTTGTGCGGCACCTTGTCGAAGGCCTTTTGGAAATCTAGGTACACCACATCCACTGGGTCCCCATTGTCCACCTTGCTCGTAATGTCATCATAGAATTCCAAAAGATTTGTCAAGCATGACCTGCCCTTCATGAACCCATGCTGTGTCTGCCCAACAGGACAATTTCTATCGAGATGCCCTGCTATTTCTTCCTTGATAATAGACTCAAGCATCTTCCCCACCACAGAGGTTAAGCTAATCGGTCTATAATTCCCCATCTTTTGTATACCTCCCTTTTTAAACAGTGGCGTCACATCTGCTGTTTTCCAATCTGCTGGGACTACCCCAGAGTCCAGCGAATTTTGGAAAATTACCGCCAGTGCACCTGCTATTTCTCCCGCCATCTCGTTTAGTACCCTAGGATGCATTCCATCAGGGCCAGGAGACTTATCAATCCTTAGCTCCGTTAGCTTGCCCAACACTACCTCTTCCATAATAATGATTGCTTCCAGGTCTCACCTACATTCGTCTCTTTGTCAATTACTGGCATCTTATTAATGGCCTCCACTGTGAAGACCGATACAAAACACCTGTTCAATGCCTCGGCCATTTCATCATATCCCATAACTAAATTTCCTTTCTCATCCTCTAAAGGACCAACGTTTACTTTAGCCACTCTTTTTCGTTTCATATATTTATAGAAATTTTTGCAATCTGTCTTGATATTCTGTTCTCGTTTTTTCTCAAGTTCTATCTTACTTTCCTTTATAGCTCTTTTTGTCGCTTTCTGTTGACCTTTAAAGTTTTCCCAATCTTCTAGTTTCATGCTGTTTTTGGCCTTCTCTTTCAATTTGATAGCCTCCCTTATTTCCTTAGACAACCATGGCAGATAACCCCTTTTCTTCCAGTTCTTCCTTTTCACTGGAATATACTTCTGCTAAGCACTTTGAAAAATTGCTTTGAAAGTCCTCCACTGCTCGTCAACTGTCCCACCATAAAATTTTTGTTTCCAGTCTACTTTAGCCAAGTCCTCCATCATTCTATTGTCGTCCCCCTTGTTCCAGCGCAGGCCCCTGGTATTGGATTTTATCTTCACACTCTCCATCTGTATTCTAAATTCAACTGTACTGTGATCACTCCGTCCAAGAGGATCCCTAACTATGAGGTCATTAATTATTCCTGTCTCATTACACAGGACTAGATCTAGGATAGCTTGCTCCCTCGTCGGTTCCATTACATACTGTTCAAGAAAACTATCAGGGATACACTCAGCGAAGTCCTCCTCAAGGCTACCCTGACTGAGCTGGTTCGACCAATCTACATGTTGCTTAAAATCCCCCATGATAATTGACGTATCATTTTTACAGGCATTAGTTATTTCTTTGTTTATTGCCCGCCCCAATTTGATGTTATTATTTGTTGGCCTATAGACTACGCCTATCAATGACTTTTTCTTCTTAGAGTTTCTAATTTCCACCCAAATGGATTCAACCTCATTCTCCATAGAAACTATATCATCTCTCAGCACCGCCCTGATGTCGTCCTTGAATATCAGAGCTACACCACCTCCCTTACCTTCCTGTATGTCCTTCCGAATAGTCTGGTACCCCTGGATATTTAATTCCCAGTCGTGACCAACCTGTAACCATGTCTCCGTAATGGCTACCAAATCATGTTCATTCACGATGATTTGTGCCGTTAACTCATCAACCTTATTACGAATGCTACGAGCATTCAGGTAAAGTGCTTTTATGCTAGCTTTCTTACCCTCATGATTTCCAACATCTCTAATAATAACTCCTGAGTTATCCTTCCTTTCTGATTCTTTCATAGTCTGCATTGAACTTAAACCCTCCTGCACACATGTTAACCTGCTGCTTCCCTTTTTATTTACCATCATACTCCCTGTCGTTTTCCCTTTCCCTTCCCCCTGAGTCACTAGTTTAAAGTCCTAAAGACCACCCTATTTAACCGTTTCGCTAGAACACTGGTTCCAGATCGGTTCAGGTGGAGACCATCCCATCGGTACAGATCCCCCCAGTTCCAAAACTGATGCCAATGCCCCATGAAATGGAACCCCTCTTTCTCACACCACTCCCTTAGCCACGTGTTTACTTCCCTAATATTCTTATCCCTAAGCCAATTTGCACGTGGCTCGGGCAGTAATCCGTAGATTATGACCCTCGAGGACCTCGAGATCCTTAATTTCGTTCCTCGTGCTTTATAATCCCAAACAGGTCCTCCATCCTAGCCTTGCCTATGTTGTTAGTCCCAACGTGGACCACAACAACTGGATCCTCCTCCTCCTGCTCCAATATCCTTTCAAGCTGGTCAGAGATGTCCTGCACCCTGGCACCGGGCAGGCAACACACCATGCGGGACACCCGATCCAGCTTGCAAAGGATACTACCTATCCCCCTAATTATAGAATCCCCTATAACTACAACTTGTCTTTTTGCTCCCCCCTCTTGAATGGCCTTCTGCACCATGGTGCCATGGTCAGTTGGCTCATCCTCCCCGCAGCCCTTTTCCTCATCCACACAGGGAGCAAGTATCTCGTACCTGTTGGATAAGGTCAAAGGCTGAGGCTCCTCCACTCCTGAACTCAGGATCTCCTTACCTGCCTCACTTGCAATCACACCCTGTTGTCCCTGATCACTAACTGAATTTGAATTACTTAATCTACCATGTGTGACTGCCTCCTGAAACAATAGCTGTTGTGAAAAACAAAGCATTAATCCAGAGAGAGTGTAAATGGCTGAATAATAAACAGTTCCATCCAAAAGCACACACATGGAAATCTAAGTTTAAGGCAGGCACATGGTTAAAAATAAAATTAAATATAGTAATAATAAATAAGGCCAGTCATGTTCCGAATTGTTGAACTCAATGTTGAGTCTGGAAGGCTATAGAGTTCCTTATCGAAAGATGAAGTGCTTTTCCTCAAGTTTGCAGTCATGTTCACTGGAACAGTGCAGCAAAAGACAAAAATGAGGGACTGAGAACAGTGTGATGAATTGAAATAGCACGAAATCAGCTGCTTGGGGCATGCTTGTGGACAGATCAGAGGCGTATCGCAAGGAGTTCACCCAATCTGCATTTAGTCTCACTAGTGTAGAGGCGACCGAATTGTAAGAAAAGTGATATATGAATTTTGGGGGACATTAATCTGCATATAGACTGGGCCAATCAAATTGCCAACAGCGATCTAGAAGGTGAGTTTGCAGAATGTTTTTGTGACAGTGTCTTGGAGCAATACGTTGTAGAACCGACTTGGGACAAAGCTATCTTAAATATCGTATTGTGTAGTGCGGCAGGCTTAGGAAGCCATAACATGGGAAAATATCACTTAGAAAAAGTGATCACAGTACCATGGAATTTCATGCTAAGTTTGAAAATGACACATTCTAATGGGAAACAAGAATCTTATGCTTAAACAAAGCCAATTACGAAGGTATGAGGTGAGAACTGGCTCAGGTCTATTGGGTAATTGGACTGGAAGGTAAGGTGTAAAATGAACTTTGGTAAACATTTAAAGAAAGAGACAGAAAAAAGACAAAGTCACAGAAAGCAGAGAAAGAGCCCGAAGAAGAGAAAGTGTCGGAAAGCAGATAAAGAGACAGAAAACAGAGAAAGAGTCAGAAAGCAGAAAAGAGTCAGAAAGCAGAGAGAGAACAAGAAAGCAGAGAAAGAGCCAGAAGGAGAGACAGTCGGAAAGCAGAGAAAGAGACGGAAAGCAGAGAAAAAGACAGAAATCAGAGAAAGAATCAGAAAGCAGAGAAAGAGGCAGAAAGCAGAAAATGTGACAGCAAGCAGAGAAAGATAGAGAAAGCAGAGAAAGAAGCAGAAATCAAAGAAAGAGACAGATAGCAGAGAAAGAGACAGAAAGCAGAGAAAGAGCCGGAAAACAGAGAAAGAGGCAGAAAGCAAAGAAAGACAGAAAGCAGAGAAAGAGACATAAAGCTGAGAAAGGGCAGAAAGCAGAGAAAGATTCAGAAAGCAGAGGAAGAGACGAAAAGCAGAGAAAGAGACAGAAAGCAGAGAACGGGTCAGAAAGCAGAGAAAGAGACAGCAAGCAGAGAAAAAGTCAGAAAGCAGAGAAGGAGACAGAAAGCAGAGAGTGTGACAAAAGCAGAGAACGAGTAAGAAAGCACAGAAAACGGCAGAACGCGGAGTTTTTATTTGTAAGCGATCGAGTTTTATTTGATTCAGTTGTTTTATTTATGCATTACCTTTAATCACTCAAAATAATTATCCAAACAGGAACTAGGTTAATGTTACAAGTGTTTAGTTAGTTGATAAACATCCATTTAGCACAAACTGTATTTTTTATTGAGCATCTCAAGTTTACATAAGTTAAATTCCAAAAACATGCGGAAACTTTCAAACCCTCATTAACACAGCATCTCCCATCAGTAATAGCTCAGCATCTCCATCTGCTGGTGTCCCTGTCTCACTACAGTTACGTCTCCCTCTCACCATGTCCATCTGCCGGGGTCCATGTCTCATTGCAGTTACTGCTCTCTCTCACCAAGTCTCTTTGCACTTCCAAAGTTTCCAGTTTTTCAGCATTTATAAAGTACTCTGTTCTGTTCTTTTTTGCTGACATTGAAATCCATCCACCAAACTTTTGCCCATTCACTTAAGATATTAATATCTCAGTAAATTTATGCTTCCAGCTACACTGCTTGCAATGCTGTCTATTTCTGTGTCATTGGCTAAGTTGGGTATGTGGCATTCTACCCCATCATCTTCAATCATTAATAAATACAGGAAAACTGTGACACACACGGGTTTTGCACTAGCAGACGGGAGTGCATCATACCATTCTGGAAGTTTTTATTTGATTCCAGGTTTTTGTTTTATTTTTTAGAGAAAAAGAAATCAGAATTCAATTTCACAACAGCCCAGTGGGTTTTGAAATCCTGCTTTTTCAATCATCAGCTCAGGCCTTCAAATGAAAACCATTAAAAGGAGCTTGACTTTCTTACTGCTATTGTCTGACTGTCTTAGGTTTTGTATATTGTTCCCTTCCTGTGGTGTATCATAAATACCTTCAATTCTGTGTATTTGCAAGGGGCACAAATCAAATTTTCACCTTACCCCATCAACCAAAACGTGCAATTCCATTAAAACACCCCTATTAACTGGCTCTGCAAAGATAGCTCACATTTCCTCAATGCAGGAATGTCTGAATGGAACAAACCTATACACATTTCTAAACCTTTTGCTAACACTGGATTCAACTGAGAAATTCCAAGCACCAAAATGAATCTTTAAGACAGAAAAAGTAACACAGAAATGAAATTCCAGATCTCTCTGTCCCTGCAGCCATTTTAACATTGTACAATTTAGGTTACATCACTTCTCCTCAGCCTTTCTTCAAAAATGCATCATTTCACATTTCTCTGCATTTAATTTATCCTGCCATGTTTCTGTGCATTTCACCAGACTGCCTCTATCCTTCTGAAGTCTGCAACCCTTCCCTATCCTGTTTATTACATTGCAGATGACGCAATATTGAAGTTATGCCCCGTACACCCAAGTCCAAGTCATTAATATATATCAAAAACATCAGTGGTCCTAATCCAAACCCCTGGGAATACCACTATACCACAGTGTACATTGTATACAATGATTACAAAGTGGGGAGGTTATGATGAACTTTTATAAAGCTCTAGTTAGGCCACAACTGGAGCATTGTGTCCAGTTCTAGTCACCACACATTAGGAAGGAGGTGAGTGTCCTTGAGAGGGTGCAGAGGTGATTTACCAGAAGGGTTCCAGGGATGAGGGATTTTAACCAAAACGTTAGATTGACAAAGCTCCTTAGACCAAAGGAGACTGAGGGGTGATAAACACTAGACGTGTACAATATTATGTCAGGTATGGATACCGTCGTCCATTCTGAAACAGCCATTCACCACTACTCTCTGTGTACTGTACCTGAACCAATGCCATATCCACTCCGTCACTCTCCCGTTCATTCTATGAGCATTCATTTTGCTAACTAGTCAATTATGAGGCACCATTATGACCTCCTTATGAGGCAGTTTGTCTCAGACCTCTGCATTAGCACTGTCCCTTCAAAAGTCCCAGGGCAGGTAAAACACTAGTTATGGTCTAGAGTAAAGTTGTCTCCACTATGTTCCGTCAAACATGCAGAGCGCAGCTGCAGTACAAAATAAATTTAGAGCAAAGCTCTGTCTACCCTGTCCCGGAAACTCCCAGTGCCGGTACAGCACAAGTTAGATGGAGTGAAGCTCTGTCCACATATACCACCTTCTCTCCTCCTCAGTCTATACCTCTCCCTGTCTCTCACTTTCTGCGTCACCCTGTCTCCCTCTGTCTCGCTCTATCTTCCTCACACCTGTCACACTGCAGTTAATGCCCCCTCCCACCATCTCCATCTGCTGGTGTCCCTGTCTCACTGTAGTAACTGCCTCTTACACCATCTTAAACTGCTTGTGACCCTATCTCACCACAGTTACCACCCCCTCTCACCATCACCATCTGCTGGTGTTCCTGTCTCACTGCAGTTATTACCCCGCTCTCACCATTTCCATACGCTGGCGTCCCTTTCGTACTGAAGTTGCTGCTCCCTCTCATTATTTCCATTTGATGTTGTCCCTGTCTCACTGCAGTTTCTATCCCCGCTCCCAATCTCCATCTGCTGGTGGCCCTGTCTGACTGCAGTTTCTGCCAACTCTCACCATCTCCATTTTCTGGTGACTCTGTCTCACTGCCAATACTGCCCCTCTCACTATCGCCATCTGCTGGTGTCCCTGTCTCACTGCAGTTACTGCCTCCCTCTCACCAGCTCTATCTGCTGTTGTCCCTGTCTCACTGCAGTTATTGGCTCCCTCTCACCATCTCCATCTGCTGGTGTCCCTGTCTCACTGCAGTTATTGGATCCCTCTCACTATCTCCATCAGCTGGAGTCCCTGTCTTAATACAGTTACTGCCCCTCCCCCCAACCTTCTCCCTCTGCTGGTGTCCCTATCTCACTGCAGGCACAGTCCCATCTCACTAGCTCCATCTGTTGTTGTCCCTGACTCACTGCGGTTACTGTTCCCCCTCCCAATCTCCATCTGCTCGTGTCCATATCTCAGTTCAGTTACTGTTCTTTTCTCAATTTGCATCTGCTGGTATCCCTGTGTTCCTGCAGTTTCTGCGCCCTCACCATCTCCATCTGCTGGTGTCCCTGTCTCACTGCACATACAGATCCCTCTCACCAGCGCCATCTGCTGGTGTCCCTGTCTTACTGCTTTTAATGATCCCTCTCACTATCTCCATCAGCTGGTGTCCCTGTCTCACTGCAGTTATTACCCCACTCTCACCATTTTCATCTTCTGTTGTCCCTTTCGCACTGATATTACTGTCCACTCTTACCATCTCCATCTTATGCCGTCCATGTCTCACTGCTATTTCTGTCCCTCTCACTGTCTCCATCTGCTTGTGTCGTTGTCTCACTCATTTACTGCCCCTCTCACTATCTCCATCTGCTGTTCTCCCTATCTCACCACAGTTACTGCCCCTCTCAACATCTCCATCTGCTGGTGTCCCTGTCTCACTGCAGTTATTGGCTCCCTCTCACCATCTCCATCTGCTGGAGTCCCCGTCTTAATACAGTTACTGCCCTCCACCCCCCAACCTTCTCCATCTGCTGGTGTCCCTATCTCACTGCAGGCACTGTCCCATCTCACTATCTCCATCTGTTGTTGTCCCTAACTCACTGTGGTTACTGTTCCCCCTCACAATCCCCTTCTGCTCGTGTCCATGTCTCAGTTCAGTTACTGTTCCTTTCTCAATTTGCATCTGCTGGTGTCCCTGTGTTCCTGCAGTTTCTGCCCCCTCACCATCTCCATCTGCTGGTGTCCCTGTCTCACTGCAGTTACTGCCCCGCTCACTATCTCCTTCTGCTGGTGTCACTGTCTTACTGCTTTTAATGACCCCTCTCACTATCTCCATCAGCTGGTGTCCCTGTCTCACTGCAGTTATTACCCCACTCTCACCATTTTCATCTTCTGTTGTCCCTTTCGCACTGATATTACTGTCCACTGTTACCATCTCCCTCTGATGCCGTCCATGTCTCAATGCTGTTTCTGTCCCTCTCGCTATCTCCATCTGCTTGTGTTGTTGTCTCACTCTGTTACTGCCCCTCTCACCATCTCCATCTGCTGTTCTCCCTATATCACCACAGTTAGTGCCCCATCTCAACATCTCCATCTGCTGGTGTCCCTGTCTGACTGCAGTTAATGCCCTTTCTGACCATCTCTATTTTCTGGTGTCCCTGTCTCCCTGCAGTTACTGTCCCCTCTCACCATCTCCATCTGCTGGCGTCCCTATCTCACTGCAGTTACTGTCCCTCTCTCTCACTGCCCCTCTCTCTCGGTCTCCATCTTCATCTCTCTCTCTCCCACCTCCCACCCCCGTCTTCCCTCTCTCTCTCCCTCCCTCTCTTTCTGTCTCTCTCACTCGCTCTCTCTGTCTCTGTATCTCTCCCTTTCCGTCTCTCTGTCTCTTTCACTCAGTCTCTCCTTCTGTCTCTCTCCCTCTCTGGCTGTGTGTCCCCTGTCTTTGTTTCCCTCCCTTTCCCTCGTTCTCTGTCTCTCTCCCTCTGTCTCTTCCTTTGCCTATGTCTCTCTCCCTCTCTCGCTGTCTGTCTCACTGTCTCTCCCTATTTCTGTCGCCCTCTCCTCTGTCTCTCTCTCCCTCTGTTTCTGCCCCTCTCTGTCTGTCTTTATCTCTTGCCCTTTTTGGGAACTTCACTGCAGTTTGAAAATATCAAACACTGATTCCACACTCGCCCGCTCTAATTCTCTGCCTCGCTCGACATCCTTCTCTCACTGTCCCTGTTTTAGATTGGGATGAGGGGAAATTACTTCATTCAAACAGTTGTGAATATTTGGAATTCTCGACCCCAGAGTGTTGTGGATGCGCCATCGTTGAATACACTTAAGGCTGTGATGGACAAATATTTGGTCTCGGAATCAAAGGGTATGGGAGTGGGTGAGAAACAGGAGTTGAATACTAAGATCAGCCATGGTGGTTTTGAATGGCAGATTAGGATGATGGGCCATATGGTCTACTCCTGCTCCTATTTCTTCTGTCCTTGTGTTATCTCTCTATCTCTCTCTCTCTCTCTCTCTCTCTATCTATCTCTCTCTCTATCTATCTATCTATCTATCTATCTATCTATCTATCTATCTATCTATCTATCTGTTTCTCTCTCCCTCCCTCTCAGACTCTCTCTTTCCTTCTATATCTCTCTTGCTCCATCTCTCTCAGCCTCTCCCTCTCTTTCCATCTCTCTCTCTGCCTCTCTGTCTCTCTCCCTCTGTATCTGTCTCTCTCCCTCTCTCACTATCTCTCTCCCTCAGGTTCTGTTTCTCCTTTTGTCCCTCTCTGTCTCTCTCTCCCTATCTCTCTGCCTCTCTCCCTCTCTTTCTGTCTCTGTCTCCCTCCCTCTGTCCCTATTTCATTCCCCTTCCCTCTGTCTCTGACTCTGTCTCTCTCCCTCTGTCCCTACTTCATTCACTCACACTCTGTCTCTCCCTCCCTTCTCCCTCGTACTCTCCCTCCCTCTCGTTGTGTCTCTCTCCCTCTGTCTCCATGCCTCTACCTCTGTCTCTGTTCCTCTCCCACTCTTTCTCTGTCTCGTTCCCTCGGTGCCCATCTCTCTGCCTCTCCCTCTCTGTCTCTCTCGCTCCCTCTCACTCTGAGTCTCTCTATCTCTCTCATTCCCTCCCTCTATCCCACTCTCCCTCCATGTCTGTCTCCCCCTTTTTGTCTCTGTTTCTCTCCATGGCTGATTCTGTTTCCCTCACTCTCTGTCTCTCTCCCTCGCCCTCTGTCTCCCTGTCTCTCTCTTCCTCTGTGTCTGTTTCTCCTTCTGTCTTTGTCTCTCTTCCTTTCCCTCTCTTTCTGTCAGTCTCCCTCTGTCTCTGCTTCCCCCTGTTTCTGTCCTTGTCTCTTACCCTTTGTGTCTCTGTCTCTCTCTCCCTCTGTCGCTCTCTCGCCCTCTTTCTTCTCTCCCTCTCCCTCAGTTTCTGTCCCTCTCTCTCTGTGCTTATCTCTTGCACTTGTTGGGAACATACTTTATTTTGAAAGTATCAAACACTTGCTCACTCTCTTTCTGTCTCTCTCTCTACATCCGTTTCTCCCTGTCCCTGTTTAGAACTGTGATGAGGAGAAATTACTTCACTCATCAGTTGTGAAACTTTGGAATTCTTAACTCCAGAGTGTTCTGGATGCTCTATCGTGGAATATATTTAAGGCTGTAAAAGACAGATTTTTGGTTTCGGAATCAAAGTGTATGGTAGTGAGCGATAAAGTTGAGTCGATACTAAGATCAGCCACGGTGGTTTTGACTGGCAGAATAGGCTCGCTGGACCGTATGGTCCACTCCTGCTCCTATTTCTTCTGTTCTTGTGTTATCCATCTCTCTCTCTCTCTCTCTCTCTCTCTCTCTCTCTCCCTCTCTCTTACCCCTCCCTCCCTGTCTCTCGCTTTCCCCCATATCTCTATCGCTCCCACTTTCTCTGCCTCTCCCTCTCTCTCTCCTCATTGTTATCCTTGCCTCTCTCCGTCTTTATCCCTGTTCTATCTCACTGTATTTCTCTCCAACTGGACGGAAGGATTAAAGAGTGGCATAGATAGAGGCAGCTTTACTCTGTACCTAAACCCACACTGTACCTGCCCTGGGACTGTTTGATAGAATAGAGAAGACAGATTTAATCTGTCGATAACTCCAGATTGTACTTGGCTTGGCAGCATTTAATGGGAGAGTGTAGACGGAGCTTTGCTCTGTATCCCTGGAATTTAGAAGTTTAAGGGGTGATCTGATCAATGTTTAAAGTGGTAGCAAAGTTTCTGGTCCATGTTTCCCAAGGATGTTGATGCGGGTGAAGTCAGCGATGGGATAATGCTTTGAATGTCAAGGGGAGGTGGTTGGATTCCCTCTTGTTGCAAATGGTCATTGCCTGGAAATTGTGTAACATGAAGGTGTTTTGCCACTTGTCAGTCGAAGCCAAAATGTTGTCCAGGTCATGCTGCATGCGGGTATGGACTGCTTCATTATCTGAAGCAAAATACTCTGGATGCTGGAAATCTGGAATTCATCGACCAGAATCACGAATTCTGTTTCTCTCCCCACAGATGTTGCCTGAGCTGTAAATGGAACTGAACACTCTGCAGTCATCAGAGAACATCCCACTTCTGATCTTACAATAAAGGGAAGGTTATTGAGTAGGCAGCTGCAGAATGTTGGGCCTAGGACACCACCCTGAGGAGCCCCTACAGTGATGTCCTTGGACTGAGATGATTGACCTCCAACAACTACAACCTGCAGAGTGGTTCCAGCATTTCTCGTTTTTATTTCAGATTTCCAGCATCTGCAGTAATTTGTTTTTATTAACCACAGCCATCTTCCTTTGTGCTCAGTATGATTCCAACAAGAGGAGAGTTTTTACCCAGATTCCCATTGACTTCAACTCTACTCATGCTCTATGATCCCACATTCGGTCGGATGGTGCTTTGAGATAAGGGCAGTTATTCTCACCTCACTTTCTGATCCATTGGATGATATGAGATGTGTTGTAGGGTATTCCCAAGCGTAGAGGCACATGCAGTAAATATCATACTGTTTAAATGTTATTTGAGTAACCAGTAACGTATAATCTTAGTGAACAATGAAGAGGTTGCAATGCATCATGGGGCTTAGCCAACTTGACCATATTCCACACAGGAGCTGAGTAACATAAATTCAAACAAAGACTCATTAAATGGAAAGTAGATGTCCTTGTGGAATGCTGACAAAGGTACCAGCCTGTAATGAGGTCAAGATAAGATGGTACGCGTACACGAGAACCAAGGATAATGGATAAGAGGGAATGGAAAACATCATGAGTAATCCCCTTTCTGTCTATGGGCCGGTTGTGCAGTCCCTCCATGCCTAGTAACGACTTCTATTGGCTCTAATAATCAATGTATATGATCTATAATCGTTGTGATTGGACCATGTCCAGCCAGGATAGGCTGAGTATCTGTTTCAAAATGTATACGTATTGATGATTTTCCTTTGTTCGGTGGAGAGGCATCTGGACAGCCCAGTGACCTGCTCCCCGCTGGCGTAACTAAATAAACTGTTTGACATTGGAGCAGACCTGAGTCTCGAGTGATTCTTCTGGATTCATTCCCGGTAACAAGATGCATACGGGCCATAGAATAGCCGACAAGAGTGAATCGTTCTGTTTTACCTGCTGTGTTATCATTTTCTTCACAGCGTAGTACAGGACAGTGCAGGACAGATTAACATGTCTTAACTCTCCCAGAGCAGGTTCAGCATATATTTGATAGAGTACAGTTCCTTCCACTCTTTCTCCCCCTCACTCTCTGTCTCCTCTCTCTCTCTCTCTCTCTGTCTCCTGTGAAACATCGGGCGAGAGGGAGAAATAAAGATGGAGAGAGAGTAACAGAGAAAAGGAATAATAAGCATGAAGAGAGTGCTTGAGATTTACTCTTCCTGGCAATCTCTCCATCTCTATCTCTCCTTCCTCAGTCTTTTACACTCTCAAGCCCCATTTCACCTTCTGCTCCTCTTTATCCATGCGTTACAAACACTGGACTTTGCTTCTCTCCCGTTTTCTCTCTTAATTTCTATTTCCCCCTCTGTTATCCTCTGAATCCCAGTCTCTCCCTCTTTCTTTCCAGATTGGGTGAGGTAGAAAGAGAGACATAAACAGGGTGACAGAGATAGTGAGATATAGGGAGAGATATAGACAGAGGAGGAGAGATGGTGGTATATATAAAAAGTGCTTCACTCCATCAAAACCGTGCTGCACCTGCCCTGGGAGTTTTAGGGACAGAGTGCATGGAGCTTTACTCTGTATTTATTCTGTGCTGCAGCTGCCCTGTCCATGTTTGATGGGACATTGTAGAGGCAACTTTACTCTATACCATAACCCATGCTCCACCTGCCCTGGGAATTTTGATGGGGCAGTGTAAATGTGGAGGTGTGGGACCAACTTCCTCATGGGGAGGTCATAATGGTGCCTCATAATTGACTAGTCAGCTAAATGAATGCTCCTGGAATGAATGGGAGAGTGACAGAGTGGGTATGACATCGGCTAAGGGACAAAACACCGAACTCTCCAAGTTTCAGGCTGGAGTACGGTATCTATGCCTGACATAGTAGCGTCCTAGAGTCGTACAGCATAGAAAT
Source organism: Heterodontus francisci (assembly GCF_036365525.1). NCBI lineage: Eukaryota > Metazoa > Chordata > Chondrichthyes > Heterodontiformes > Heterodontidae > Heterodontus > Heterodontus francisci. The sequence continues at coordinate 40,142,110 of NC_090398.1, forward strand.
AGGCCCTTCGGTCCACCGTGTCTATGCCGAGCATAATGCCTATCTATATTAATCTCACCTGCCTTCATTAATTCCATATCCCTCGATGCCTTGTTTATTCAAGTACCTGTCCAGTTGCCTCTTACATTTTGCTACTGTTCCTGCCTCCACCACCTCCTCTGGCAGCTCATTCCAGATTCCCACGGTTCTTTGTGTGAAACTTTTACCCCTTAGATCCCCTTCAAACCTCCTTCCTCTCACCTTAAATCTATGCCCTCTAGTTTTAGTCACCCCCTACCATGGGAAACAGACTCTGGCTATCTACCCTATATCTGTCTGTCATCATTGTATATACTTCTACCCTGTCCCTTCTCAGCCATCTTCGCTCTAGGGAAAAACAGACCCAGCCTATCCAATCTTTCTTTACAACTCAAGCCCTCCAAACCAGGCAACATCCTTGTGAATCTTTTCTGCACCCTCTCTAGCTTACTCATATCTTTCCTGTAGTGCAGCGACCAGAACTGCACAGAGTACTCCAAATGCGGCCTAACCAACATTATGTGCAACTGTAACATGACGTCCCAACTCTTGTACTCAATGCCTCAGCCGATGAAGGCAAGCATGTCATATGCCTTCTTCACCACGCTGTCTACCTGTGTTGCCACATTCAGGGAACTATGTACGAGCACCCCAAGGTCTCTCTGCTCAACAGCAGTCTCCAGGGCTCCGCCATTCACTGTATATGTCCTGCCCTGGTTTAACTTCCCAAAATTTATCATTTCGCACTTGTCTGCATTAAATTCCATTTGCCAATCCCTTGCCCACTTTCCCAGTTGATTTATATCCTGTTGTAACTTTAGACAACCTTCTTCACTGTCCATTATACCACAAATTTTGGTGTCATCTGCAAACTTTCTAATCATGCCCCCTACATCCACGTCAAAGTCATTAATATATATGACAAACAACAGATGGCCCAGCATCCCTGCGGCACAACACTGGTCATCAGACTCCAATCTGAAAAATAACCCTCCACTACCACCCTCTGCCTTCTATCACCAAGCCAATTTTGTATCCAATTGGCTAGCTCACCCTGGATCCCATGTGTTCGAATCTTCTGGACCAGCCTACCATGCGGGATCTTGTCAAAGACCTTGTTAAAGTCCATCGCCCTGCCCTCGTCAATCCTCTTGGTCACCTCCTCGGAAAGCTCAATCAAATTCGTGAGACATGATTTACCACGCACAAAGCCATGCTGACTCTCCCTAATCAGACATTGCCTTTCCAAATACATATAAATCCTGTCTCTAAGAATCCCTTCCAATAACTTTCCCACCACTGATGTAAGGCTCACCGGCCTGTAGTTCTCTGGCTTATCTCTGCTGCCCTTCTTAAATAAAGGCACAGGCACAACATTAGCTATTGTCCCGTCTTCTGGTACCTCACCCGTGGCTAACGATGATACAAAAATATCTGCCAGGGCTCCAGCAATCTCTTCCCTTGCTTCCCATAGCATACTAGGATACACCTGGTCTGGCCCTGGGGATTTATCCATCTTCACGTGCTTCAAAACCTCCAACACCTCTTCCTTTGTAATGTTGATATGCTCCAGGATAATGTTGTGCACTTTTATTAAATCACCCCTTGATCTCCTTTTGAACAAAAACAGCTTTTCCAGCTTAACCTTGTAGCTAAAATCCCCCGTCCCTGGAACCATTCTGGTAAATCTCCTCTGACACTGTCAAGAACCCTCCCTTCTTCCAAAAGTGTTGTGACCAGAACTGGTCACAATACGCTAGTTGTGACCGAACCAGAGCTTTATAAAGGTTCAGCATAACCTCCCTGCTTTTGTAATCACTGTATACAGTATACATTGTGGCATAGTGATATTTACCAGGGGTTTATAATCGGACCATTGATCTTTTTGATATGTACTACTGTTTTAGACTTGGGTTTACAGGGCATAACATAAACATTGTATAATCTGTAATGTAGTTAGCAGAATAGGGAATTAGCAGACTTCTGGAGGACAGAGGTAATCTGGTGAAATGGATAGACACATAGCAGATTGACTTTAATGCTGAGAAATGTGAAATGATTCATTTTTGAAGGAACGCTGAGGAGAAGTGTTATAACCTAAATGGTACAATGTTTTAACAGCTGAAGAGACACAGGGACCTTGGATTGTATTTCTGTGCTGCTTTTTCTATCTAAAATATTAAATTTGGGCCTCAGAATCTTTCAGTTGAATCCAGTGTTAGAAAATGTGTTAGGAAATGTGTCAAAAGCTGATTCCTTCAGACATTCCTGAATTGTGAAACTGTGAGTTATCTTTGCAAAGACAGGAAATAGGGGTGTTTGAATGGACCTGCAGGTTTCGGTTGATGGAATAAGGTGATAATTTGATTTGTGTCCCTTTCAGGTACACAGAATTAAAAGTATTTACTTACACCACGTGAAATAGTTTACCAATGACTGACTGACCTCAAAGTCTTCAGACACATGGAAGAAGAGGAGAAGAGAACAACGTACAAAACCTGCTGCGGTCATAAAACAGCATTAAGAAAGTGAATCTCGTCTTATGTGTTTTAATCGGAAGGACTGAGCTGATGATTGAAAAAGCAGTAATTCAAATCCCACATTGGGCTGTTCTGAATTTGAATTATGTTTTTCCTAAAAAGAAAAAGCATAAATATGGAATGTAAATAATCTCCAGGATGGAATGGTTCATTCCCGTCTGTTGGTGCAAAGTCAGTGTGTGTGCCAGTTTTACTGTATTTATTAAATATTTAAACAGATCGGGTAGAATGCAACATGCCCAGGTTTGTTAATGACACAAAAATAGACAGCATTGTAAGCAGTGTAGCTGGAAGCATATAATTGCAAACAGATATTAATATTTGAAATGTGCAAAACGCTGGTAGATAGATTTCAATGTAAGCAAAACAGAGTAGAACAGAGTACTGTACGAATAAAAAGCTTGAAAGACTGTAGGTCCAACGGGACCTTGGGGAGGTCCATGGCCATTTGAGTGCAGTGTAGATTTACTGGAATAATAACTTGTTTCCAAGGGTTAAATAACGAGGCGATATTACACTAACTAAGGATGTATTCCCTGGAATCTCTAAGGATCGGGTTAATTTGATCAAAGTTGTTGAGATATTAAGGGGAACTGATGGGGTAGCTTGGGGAAACTATTTTGGCAGGTTGTGGATCCTGGGACTAGTGAGAAAAAGTTGATATTATTTTGGCACTGTCTTCCACAAATACCCATTGATGCTAAATCAATGTGTGTGTGTGTGTGTGTGTCTGTGTGTGTGTCTGTCTTTGTCTGTGCGTGTGTGTGTCTGTGTGTGTGTATCTCTGCGTATGTCTATCTGTGTGTGTGCGAGTGTTTGTGTGTGTGTGCTTGTGTGGCTGTGTGGGTCTGGCAGTGTGTGTTTGTACGTGTGTTCATGTGTCTATGCACATCTGTCTCTGTGTGCGTATGTGTGTGACTTTGTGTGTGTGTGACTTTGTGTGTGTATGTATTCCTGTGTCTGTCTAGGTGTGTGTGTGTGTCAGTGTGTTCTGTCTGTGTATGACTGTCTATGTGCGTGTGTGTGTTTGTGTGTCGATGCCTGTTTCTCTCTCCTCTCTCAGAACGTCAGTAAAACTCCACATACATCAGTTTGCCATTTTAAGTTGGCTGCTTTTGGTGATGCCACAACTGCAGAGGGTGCACTTCCTTATGAAGGCTAGAAAGAAACCTCTATCCTGCTATTTAATGGCATATTCTGTATGCTTTGTGCATTGTAATTGATTAATCCCGAAAAAAATGATCAAATTTGGCATTGATCACTGCTTGACGTTCTCACAGTTTACCTTCCTCCCGGGGCTGATTAAAAACACTGATATTAGTGGTAAAGGGAGTTCTAGTTTACCTCTGTGTTTTGAAAATATCAAACCCTGTTCCTATATCCAGCAAAGTATATTCTATGGGATGCTGCAGATGTTGTTACATTCAGTGCACACGGTACATTCATGTTGCAATAAAATGTTATAATCACTATTCAGATAACTGTCCTCCACAGGGGCAACAATTCACTGGGTCAACATTCTGACCAAACATTAAAACATTGCAGAAAGCGAGGCTACAAATTCAAAACAAATTTCCTTTTCTGAGTCTCGCTGGTCTGTTCTGATATTCTGATGGGTGGCATCAGCCTAGACTTTGTGCTCTTACCTTACCCCACAAACTTTTAACTTAATGACAAGATTACTACCCACTGAAGGACAGCTGGTTCCAAAGTTTCCTTTCAAATGGAGTTGTTGAGTGCGGCCAGTTTTTTCCCCGTGGAGCCCCTGTAACTTTTTAGTAATTTTTAAAAAATATAATTAGTTGTAAATGCTCTCCTGCAATCTCTCCCTGTCTCTTTTCTCTCTTTCTGTCTCTCTCCCTCAGACCCTGTTTATTCCTCTGTATCTGTCTCTGCCCCTCTGTCTTTGCTTATCCCTCTGTCTCTGTCTCTGTCTCTCCATATGTCTCGCTTCCTCTGTGGCGTTCTCTTTCTGTCTCCGTCTCTGTCTCTCTGTCTATGTCCATGTCTCTGTCTCTCTCCCGTTCTCTTTGTTTCTAATCCATTCCCTCTGTATGTGTCTCTCTCCCTCCACCTCTCCCTCCCTCTATCCCTGGAGAGCAATGTTTTGAGCCATTTCTTGGTTAATTGTAAACCTTTAACTCGTGCCGTTGCTGGTAATGTCACAATTTGAAAATAAGAAACACTCGTCCCACACTTGCCCCTAAAACACTCAAGCTAAACCCGCAACAATGGACTGTGCAGGTCTCTGTGTGTTGTGAAGTCACTGGTCCCACAATGCAATCCCTGACAACATATAAAGAACGAGAGTTAAACAGAACCTTATTTCCGCCTCCAATTCAACCATGGTTAGAGCTATACACAACCCCTCCCCCCACCTCGCTCCCCACCCTCCTTATAATTCAGAGGCAAGATTACTACCCACTGAGCTACAGCTGGCTCCAATGTTTCCATATCTCCGTCTCTCCCTCTCTCTCTTTCTCTGACTCTCTGTCTCTATGGACAGCAATGCTTACAGCCATTTCTCGGTTAATTTTAAACCTTTAACTGTTGCCCTTGCTGGAAATGTCACTGCAGTTTGAAAATATCAAACACTGATCCAACACTCGCCCCCAAAACACACACACTAAACCCGCAAAACAAGACTAAACAAAACAAAGAGATTGATATTGACTGTTACAACTTGTCTTATCCTCCCTCTGTTTCTCCCTCTGTCACCATTTGTTCCCATCCATCTCTATGTCTATCCCACTCCCCCTGTCCATCTGGCCCTCTCCCTGTGTCTGCTGCTGACTCTGCCTCTTCATCTGTCTTTCTCACATCATCTGTCTTCTGTCATTCTATTTGTCTGTGTTTCTATAGAGTCATACAGCACTGAAACAGGCCCTTCTGTCCACCGAGTCAGTGCCGACCATCAACCACCCATTTATCCTAATCCAACATTAATCCCATATTCCCTACCACACCGCCGCCGACATTAATCCCATATTCCCTACCATCCACCAACCCGACGGGAAATTTACAATGGTCAATGTACCTATCAACCTGCAAGTCTTCGGCAGTGGAAGGAAACTGGAACACCTAGTGGAAACCCACGCGGTAACAGGGAGAACTTGCAAACTCCACACAGGCAGTACCCAGAACTGTTTGTCTGTGTGTGTTTTTGTATGTGTGTGTGCATGTTTGTGTGTGTATGCCTGTCTCTACTCTCAAAGAACCTCAGTAAAACTCCACATACATCAGTTTGCTGCTTTCAGTTGGTTGCTTTTGGGTGACACCACAAGTGCATAGGCTGCACTTCCTTATGCAAGCTAGTAAGAAGCCCGTATCCGCTTTTAATGACATATTCTGCATGTTTTGTACACTGTAAGTGATTAATCCCGAATAATTGACCGAACCTGACATTGATTACTGCGTGACGGTCTCAAAGTTTATTTTTCTCCCAGGACTGATTAAAAAAACAATGCTATTAGCGTCGAGGGGAGTTCGAGTTTACCTCTGTGTTTTGAAAATATCAAAACCTGACCCCATCCTCAGCAAAGTATATTATATGATGGGACGCTGCAGCTTTTGTTACACTCAATATGCACAGTACCTTCATGTTGCAATGAAATGTAATAATCTCTAATCAGACAACTGTCATCCCACAGGGACAAAATTTCAACGGGTCAACATTCGAACGAAACATTAAAACATTGCAGAAAGCGAGGCTCACAAATTCAAGACAAATTTCCCGTTCTGAGTATCACTGCTCTTTCTGATAACTGTTAGGGGACATTAGCCGAGACTTTGTTCTTTGACCTGAAGCCACAATTTTATATATCAGAGGCAAGGTTACTATCCACGGAGCCACAGCTGGCTCCAGTGTTCCCCAGAAAATTTAGTTTTTGTGCTCGGTCAGTTTATTTGTTCCGTGAAGCGTGCCTTGAAAGTATTTTTTTGAAGAATCGTTGCAGACGTGTGTAATTTATCACAGAACAGGAGTTGCGTGGTATTTCCCGTTTGCTGCACGCAGATTTTGGGGAATATTGACGGACACTCTTTATCCTAATTCCTTCATCTTTCTCTCTGGTACTCTGTCCCATTGCTATCCTTCCCTCTCTCTGTTACTCTCTCTCGATATCTATCCCTGTCTTTCACACTGTTACTCTCGCTGTTTGGGTGGAGGAGGCAAACGAGAGGCAACTATAGAGGCAGCTTTATTCTCTATCCAGCCCCACTCTGTACCTGCCCTGGGAGAGTTTGATATAAGGGCAAAACGGAGATTTACTCTGTAGCTGACCCCAGGCTGTACCTGGCTTGGCAGCATTTAATAGGACAGTGTAGACAGAATTTTACTCTGTATCCCTGGAATTTAGAAGGTTAAGGGGTGAATTGATGAAAGTTTACAAGATAATTATAGAAACTGATGGGGTAGAGAGGGAGAAATCTTCTTACTGGTTGGGGGAGCCTCGGATGAAGGGCACAGTCTAAAAATGGAACATTAGTCCAAACCCCTTTCAAGAGAAAAATGAAGAAGCACTTCGACACACAAGGGGCAGTAGAAGTTTGGCATTGTCTTCCACAAATCACCCCTCCCTATCTCTGCAATCTCTTCCAGCCCAACAGTCCTCCAATATCTGCGATCCTCTAATTCTGGCCTCTTGAACATCCCCAATTTGAATCGTTCCACCATTGGTAGCCGTGCCTTCAAACTGCCAAGGCCCTAAATCTAGAATTCCTTTCCTAAACCTCTCCGACTCACCAATTCTCTTTCCACTTTGAAGACACTCCTTTGTCTTTGACCAAATATTTGGCCGTCTAGTCTATTATCTCCTGAAGTGGCTTAGTGCCAAATTGTTTTTTTTATTCATTTGTGCGAAGTGCGTGTAGCTGGCAAGGTCTGCATTCATTGTCCATCCTTAATTGACCTTTGAGAAGGTGTTGGTGAGTCACTTTCTTAAACCACTGCAGTCCATGTGGTGCAGATGCACCCACAGTGCTGTTTGGAAGCGAGTTCCAGGATTTTAACCCAGTGACAAGGAAGGAATGTCGGTATAGTTCCAAGTCAGTATAGTGTGTGACTTTAGTTGTTGTGCACGGCCAGCTTTTTCAGTGTGCATTCCCCTTAAGTTTTCAATTCATATTTTTTAATGTGGTTCGATGTAAAGTTTTTCCGACAATCTGCCTGTCTTTCCCCGTCTCTCCCTCCCTCTTTCTGCTTGTCTCTTCCTCCTTCTTTCTGCCCGACTCTCGCTTCCTCCTCTCCTTGTCTCTCTGATAAAGTCCAAGATCCCATATGCTTTGCTAATTACTCTCTCAATCTGTCCTGCTGCCTTCAAAGATCGCTGCTCATGACCCGCCCTACCCCTCCCCCCCCCCACGGTTCCTCTGTCCCTGCACGCACTTGGAATAATCAAACCAAGTCAACACGGTTACAGGAAAGAAAAATTGTATTTATTGAGGATGTAACTATTCGGGTAGATAATAGGAACCAGTAGATGTTTAATACTTGGAATTTTAAAAGGCGCCACACCAAAGGTTAAACTGAAAGATAAGGACTCATGGATTTGGGGGTAATATGTTAGTATAGATTGTGGTTAGGGTAACGGACAGGAAGCAAAGAGTTGGGATAAGCAGGGCATTTTCAAATTGGCACACTGTGACTAGATCAGTGACCCAAGGTTCAGTACAGGGGCCTCAACTCCTTTTTCAGAACATATTTGTTCTGAACTCTCACTAACTCCCCCTGCCTCTCTCCGACTCTTGGCCACTCTTTGTCACTCTATCCATCCGTTTCACTCTCTGAACCTCTGTATAAACTCATACTCAGCACGTCAGTAACAAAACACAGTCACAACATTAGCTATTCACTCATTTATCCTTGCTTTACAAACATCAGATAGCCATTTTAGGTTTGTTCACAGTGGCCATTTTATTTCACCACAGCACTGGGACATTTAATTCAGAGACTGAATCCTCACTAATGTAAGGTTAGTGCTTTAAACGTGACAGAGACAAAGACATGGATACACTGAGACACACAGTATCAGACAGGAGTGAATCATTCCCTTGTGCTCATTGTGTACTGTACATGTACAGGAGCTGACACTGTATTAAATTAATTCACGGCATCTGGGCATCACTGGCAAGACCAGCATTTATTGTTTCTCCCTGATTGCACTTGAGAAGGCGGTGATGAGCCACTTTCCTCATCGACCCTCCTTGTTACTCCTTCAAAATTCAATCAAGTTAGTCTGACACAATCTTCACTTAACAAATCCATGCTGGCTGTGCTCGATTAATCTGTACCGTTCTAAATGATGATTTTTTCCCAATAGTTTACCCACCATTGAGGGTGGGCTGGATGGCCTTTCTCCCTTTTTAAACAACGGTACGATGTCAGCAATCCACAAGTGCAATGCCTATAACCATAAAGGATTGGAAAATGATGCTCAGTGCCTCCACTATTTCCTCTCTTGCTGTGGATTATGCAGTTCCTGTGTCTGTGTGTATGCGTCTGTGTGTCTCTGCCTGTGGTTGTGTGTGCGTCTGCGTGTGAGTCTGTGTATGTGTGCGTCTGCGTTTGTGTCTATGTGTATGTGTGATGTGTGTTTTTCCGTGTGTGTTGTGTGTGTGAGATTCTCAGAGTCATTCGTTCAATAATGTAATCCCAGGGCCCCCACACACCCTGTCGCATGTTCCATAGGAGCAGGCCATTCATCCTATCGAGCCTGCCCCGCCATTCAATACGATCATGGCTGATCCACTTCAAAGCTTTTATCCCACATTATCTCCATATCCTTTTGTATCATTGGTATTTAGTAATCTGTCAATTTCTACTTTAAGATACTCAATGACTGAGCTTCCACAGCCCACTGGGGTAGAGAATTCCAAAGATGCACAAGCCGCTGTATAAAGAAATTTCTCCTCATCTCTGTATGAAGTGGGTGTCCCCTTATTTTGAAATTGTGTCCCCTGGTTCTAGACTCCCCAACCAGGTGAAACATCTAACCTGCATCTACCCTGTCTATCGCTTTGAGTATTTTGTAGGTTTCAATGAGATCACCTCTCATTCTTCGAAACTCGAGAGATTACAGGCTTAGATTCCCCAACCTCTATCCAGAGGACAGTCCCGCCATCCCGGGAACAAGTCTGGTGAACGTTCATTACACTCCCTCTATGGCAATAATATTCTTCCTATGGTAAGGGGACCAAATATGCACACAGTACTCCAAGTGCGGACAAACCAAGGTTCTATATAATTTAAGCAGGACTTCACTACTTCTGTACTCAAATCGTCTTGAGATAAAGGCTAACATACCATTAGCCTTCTTAATTGATTGCTGCCCCTGATTGCTAGTTTTCAGTGACGTATTGACACGAACAATCAGGTCCCTTTGTACATCTACATCTGTTGCTGAAGTGTCTCAGTGTTTCCAGGAACTTTCTGCACTTCCTGATGATAACATTTAAAAACAAGAGTTAAACAGAACCTCAATTTCTCCTCCATTTTAAACATGACACGGGAACTCTCCCCTCCTTATAACTCAGAGACAAGATTATGACCCACTCAGCAACAGTTGGCTCCAATGTTTCCTTTCAATTAGAATTGTGGAGAAGTTTTTCAGTGTGGAATCCCAGGAAATTTTATAGATAAATTTGTCTTCAACATTATAAGCTGAAAACACTTTTCCTACAACTCTCCCTGTCTCTCTGTCTCCCTTTTGCTCCATCTCTCTATCTCAATTTCCCTCCCTCTGTCTCTGTTTCTCCATTTCTCTTCCACTCTTTTTCTCCCTCTGTCTCTATTTCTCTCTCCCTCTGTCTCTGCCTCTCTTCCTCTATTTGTCTCTCTCGTTCTCTACATGCTTCTATCCCTCTGTCTCATTGTGGAAGTGGGGGAGACACTAGGAATTGTGGAACTGGGGAAGGCAGAGGCACCAGCAGATTGTGATGGTGAGAGAGGGGTAGAAACTGCAGTGAGACAGGGACACTGGCAGATGGAAATTGTGAGTTGGCATTAACTGCAGTGAGACAGGGACACCAGCAGATGGAGATGGTGATGGGGAACAGTAACTGCAGTGAGAGAGTGACACCAGCAGATTGGCATGATGAGAGGGGACAGTAACTGCAGTGAGACAGGGACCCCATCAGAGGAAATGATGAGGGGTGACAGGAGCTGCCCCGAGACTGGGACACCAGCAGATGGAGATGGCGAGAGGGAGCACTAACTGCAGTGACACAGGAACACCAGCAGATGAAGATGTTGAGCAGGGCAGAAACTGCAGTGACACCGGCACACCAGAAGATGGAAATGGTGAGAGAGAGGGCCGTAAATACGGTGAGACAGGGACACCAGCAGATGAAGGTGGTGAGAGGGGGCAGTAATTGCAGTGAGAGAGGGACACCAGCAGATGGTGATGGTAAGAGGGACAGTAAACGCAGTGAGACAGGGACACCAGCAGATGGAAATGGTGATCGAGGGCAGTAACTGTATTGAGAAAGGGACAGCAGCGGATGGAGATGGTGAGAGGGACAGTTAGCGCAGTGAGAAGGGACAGCAGCAGATGGAGATTGCGAGAGAGGGCAGTAACTGCAGTGAGACAGGGAGTATAGCAGATGGAAATGGTGAGAGACCGCATTAACTGCATTGAGAAAGGGACGGCAGCGGATGGAGATGGTGAGAGTGGCAGGAAATGCAATGAGGCAGGGACCCCAGCAGATGGAGATGGCGAGAGGGGGGTCAGTAACTGCTGCGACACCGGGACAACAGTAGATGGTAATGATGAGAGAGAGGGCAGTAACTGCATGAGACAGCGACACCAGCAGATGGCGATGTTGAGAGCAACAGTAACTGCAGTGATACCGGGACACCAGCAGATGGAGATAGCGAGGGCGGCAGGAACTGCAGTGAGAGAGGGGCATCAGCAGATGTAAATGCTGGGAGACAGCAGTAACCGCATTGAGACAGGGACACAAGCGAATGGAAATGGTGAGAGGGGTAAGTGACTGTAGGTAGACATGGGCACCAGCAGATGGAGATGGTGATGGGGGACAGTAACTGCTGTGAGAGAGGGACAGCAGCGATGGAGATTGTGAGAGCGGGGCAACAACTGCAGTGTTTTACGGGGGCACCAGCAGATGGAGATGGTGAAAGGGACAGTATCGGCAGTGATACAGGGAGACCAGCAGGTGGAGATGTGTGAGGTACACTAACTGATGTGAGTCAGGGATACCAGCAGATGGAACTCGTGGGAGGGGGCAGTTACTGCAGTGCACAGGGACACCAGCAGATGAAGATGGTGAAAGAGGGACAGTCACTGCAGTTAGACAGGAACTTCAGCAGATGGAGATGATGAGAGGGGCAGTAACAGCAGTGAGGCAGGGATACCAGCAGATGGAGATGTTGCCAGGATGGCAGTAAATGCAATGAGACAGGTACTCCAGCAGATGGCGATGTTGAGGGGGAAAGGGCCAGTCCCAAATCAATAGGTCAGATTCTCTATAGAATATAATCTCAGAATCAGATTTAAAATGATTTCACTTCTCACTGCTGTGACTATAAAGTGTACTTTATGTCCTAAGGGGGGTGTAGGGAATGGAATATGAAATGGGGCTTAGTTCCAGTGTTTATCTCTTTCTATGATTTCACTAATTTAACAATGAGATCGAAAGGGTATTTCACCGCCTTTTTCAGCTCCTCTCTGAATTTTGTCTGGGTCACAGCGTAAATACACGTGTTGGTGCAGGAACTGAGAATCTGCAACATTATTGATGTGTTTTCTGTGATAAAGTTTGGGTCAGTGTAGGAGAAGTCATACTGAATATCTGCAATTCGCTTATAAATGTTAAACACAACCCGGGTCATCCATAACAGTATAAAACTGCCGGATATACTGAAGAGTAAAATAATTGATTTTCGCCGATTCTCCATCTCTGGGTCCTTGTGATTCTCTCCATTGCTGTGGCCCCGGAATCCCCTGCGGACTTTACTGGCGAATAAAATACGTCTGACCGTCAGAACATTGAGCAGCAAAATCAGAAAGACCGGGACACAAGGGGTCAAAATGATATGGAACAATTCATATGCAACCCACGTGGGGGAGGTCAAAAAGCTCAGTTTATAGACACAACCCATGGGAACATTATCAATCATGGACCTTGATTTAAATGTAAAGTACCAGGGGACAGACACTAAACAGGCCAGCACACTCACTGTTCCTACAACCACAGCCGCCGTTTTCTCGGTGCAATATTTTGTTTTCAGATTCTCACAACAAATGGCCATAAATCGATCAACGGTGAAACTGACCGTGAGCCAGACAGAAACACCAATGGATGCAGAAATTAGAACAGCAATGAGACTACACATGGGAGTAATTCTCAGGATTGAATATGGGAAATAAATTGAAACAATCCAACTCAATATGGGATTAGTAATAACGACCAGGAGATCAGCCACTGCCATTCCCACCAGGTAGACACTGATACATTTGGAGAGACCGCAATTTCCTCGGGATAGGATCACAATTGCCACCAAGTTAACTGGAAGAGAGAGAAGAGAAGCAGAGAAATTATTGTACAGACTTGGAGACAAAGCAGCAGTTTGTCAGGATCTGGGCTGAAATTTCCAGCTCTGTTGCTGCATCAAACAGTGAAAACTGATTCATTGACCTGGGAAATATTTTGCCACAGTGAAACTTTTGAAACACAATTATTAATAATGAAAAGGAAAATTGATACAGAAAGTGAATAAAGTCAGCACCGGATCTACTAGAACTATTGAGTGAGGATGCAGTGGCAGTGGGAGAATGAGAAGGGGAATAACAGAGATGGAATCCAATAGGTTGAGTGTGAAACTGTCTCCAGACTGTTGGTCGGGAAGGTTTGTGGGCAGTGGGATGTACAGATGATTTGTTGCAGTGGGTTCAGAGAGTCGATAGGGTCTGTTACAAATTGGGAAAAGGCTGCAAAATGGAGTACTGAGTTTGAGGGTTGGGATTTATTTGGAGGTGGATCCAATAAATGAGATTGGGAGGGAGAGAAGGAAAATGACATGTTGGAGCTGGAGGAGAGACATGAGCAGATGGTTTGGGAAAGTGGATAAACTGAAGCAATGGATGAGGAGACAGAGGATTCAATACAGTGGGAGGAGTGGCTGAGATCCACAGGGAGAGACTGCAGCAGAGTGTTTGAGCAAACCTAATCGATAGATCACAATGAAACAACTCAATTAATACATTCTAACAGTAATACCTGTGGTCATTGGTCTTGGAGAACAATTCAATGGATAAACAATATAGGCGATACATTTAGTTTGTACAGGCAATTAAATCTAAATTTAAATATATTTCTGATGTCAGCCTCGATCTTTATTGAATTCAGCAGTCACAGAGATTTTAAAATGCAATATTGAAATAATGAATTTACATCAGTGAAGAGCTGATTCTATTACGTTTAGTCAGTCAGTAAGTAAGGTATAAGAACATTCTGCACAACAAAACGAGGACCTGACAGAAATAAACAAAGAGGGATCAAGTCCAACAGTCAAATTAACACAATCTGACAACAAACAACTTCAACTCACAGTTTCTCTCACTAATTGTTCTGGATATTTCAGCATTTTATGATCGTGAATTATTTACACCGCTGTTCCTTTGCATTTCTCTTTCCTTCTGCTTATCTCTTTCCCTCAGTTTCGTTCTCCCTGCTCATTTTCTCCTTCCTTCTCTCAGTCGCCCTCCATACCTCTCTGGAGGACTCACACCCTGCAAACTGTTACTGAATGCCGCTTTTCATGTACAATTTCGCCCCCCACCCCCAACACAACTTTCTCCGCCTGTGTTCTGTTTACCAGCCCCGTGTTCAATGATTCTATTTCCAGAGTCAGTTTGTTCAGTGGTGAAGCCTCTGTGAATAATTGAATGTGTCTACAGAACACCCAAGTCTCCACCTGTTCATCTACACTCTTCACTTCATCTACAATGCATTGAATAAACAGGATCGAAAGCTTCTTCACGACAAACCTCACAATCATTGAAATTCCTACTCCTTGATTTATAAAGTACACTATTAGAATGTGGGATTGCTTAATTCATAAAACATCAACATTCGCGATGCACCTGATAATCTGCAGATAAATGGAAAAACCATTGATTCCATCCCATAAATTCCAAACCAGTAAAACATCACATCAATACTTTCTAGTTTACAATGTAGTCCAGTGACAGTGAAGGCTCCACGGTGAAGCAGAGAAGGAGATATGAAAGATTCAGCAACAAGCTCAGTTCAGTAGCCAGACCTCTGAATCAGCGTCAGACACACACAGAATGAAATATAACAGTGATAACCAATAAATACATTGAACTGCCAGTTAAATTGAACAATGCTATTGGGGAGTGACGACATTGTGATGTCCCCTTGTAACACTGAGTCCTTGAGATGTCTCATTATCAATCAATGAACATACATTCATAAATATATTCCAGGACAGGTTGTTTCCATATCATGAAACTGTTAAAAGCTCCTGATGGTCTGATTCCTGATCATAACCGAGACATCTGATTCAAATACATTCAATACACAGAATAATCCAACAACAATTCCAGGGTTACTTAAACCAATACCATTAAAAACATAATGCAGCTCCTGCAATATTGAAAGAGTAGAAAATGACATATACAATGAGAAATAATACCGAGTACAGCAGCACAGTTAACACTGATTTACGCCATTATGAGCTGAGATTTTGGCTTACCAGGATCTCCAATTGCTGCAAGTACAGGATAATAAATGTTTACACTCTGATTCATTATTGGATTTCCCATTTCAGTGAGAAGCAGAGACTTCTGTTAACCTGTTGCCCACAGCTCCAGCAGACATTCTGAGCTGATCCATTTCGATGGGTCCCGATTTATAGAGGGGATAAGTCTCCACTGACACGGTCATATCCCTGTTCATTGCTATTAGTTACACTCACCTGAACAAATACATTATATTAGCAGTTGTAACCAGAGAATCTCCAGCAATGGCTTTTATTCGCACACCAGCACAATTATCTCTGGAGTCCCGCAACTTTCTATTACTTTTCCCTTATCTGCCTCATCTACAAACCGCCTGCTGGTGGCATCATCTACAGATATGGGGTTCACTTCCACATGTCAGCTGACAACTTCCAGCTCCAGTTCTCCATCAACTCTCTCGAACCTCCACTCCCTCTGTGTTATCAGACTCTAACAGTCTGTTTTCCCTGAGCTACAATGTACTCCAATTAAACATGGGCCAGAGCGAAGCCTCCCCATTTGGTTCCACCACAAACTCGGCAACCTTGTCATTGATTCCATCCCCATTCCCAGCTGCTGCATCAGGCTAAATATGATATTGTGTAAATTATGATCCCTATTCACCCCTGACCTGAGCTTCTGACCTGATGTTGGCTCCATCATAAATTACACTTCCTTCCACCTCCATAACATCTCCAGCCTCTGCTCCTGACTCATCCCATCAGGCACTGAAAACGCTTAATCATTCATCTGTGTAAGATTATTAGGTTACCAAAGGATACGAACCAGAATACTATTTTTAAAATCTCTCTATTATAAACAGACAATTGACTTATTAATATAAACTAAAATTTAGCTTTAGTAGTACCGTCCTTTGTAGTATGGTAAAGCGGGGAAACTTAGGAAATAGGGCACAGTATAGACATGATGTCAAGGTAGCGGGATAATGGAGATTATGCCAAGTTTTAAAATGTTTACTTACAGCAAAAGGGTGAGACTTTGAGAGCAGACAGTGGAAACAGCTTCTGTGCAGATTTGTTTCATAATGAGATAAAGAATCTCGAAATGTTAAAGCATTGAGATAAAGTAGTCAACACATAGGGATTCTAATTGCACAAATTCGAAAGGTTAACCATCACAAAATTATTCTTGTTTGGTTCAGAAAGGCATCCTTTCATACAAGACTAATCACTGATTGAGAGAGGGCAGGATGAACTGGAAAGTTGCCAGCATAAAATAAGTCCTGTCTTTTATACTGTATGGCAGAGAATTTTCGAACAACAATGGGATAAGAGAGGGAGACGATGAAAAACTTGAATAGCAAAGACTGAATGAGAAAGAGTTCTGTGCTCTGCTGCCCAGTCTCTAATATGGGTGCTAGAACTAGGGGTCACTGTTTAAACATAAGTTGAGGCCCGTTTAAGACAGAGATGAGGAGAATGTTTTCTTTCTCTCAGAGGGTTGTGAGTCTCTGGAATTCTCTTCCTCAAAAGGCGGTGGAAGCAGAGTCTTTGAATATTTTAAGGCAGAGGTAGATAGATTCTTGATAACCAAGGGGATGGTAGGTTATCAGTGGTAGGTAAAAATGTGGAGTAATCAGTTCAGCCATGACCTTATTGAATGGTGGAGTAAGCTCGAAGGGCCGAGTGGCCTTTTCTTGTTTCTAATTCGTATGTTTGTGTGTAGTATCTATGTTAGGCTGTTAATCACTGCCTGAGCTTGTCACTATGGTTTATTTGAAAACTGAACAAACTTGTCTTTACCTTTATCTCAATAAAGGCAATTCACAGAAAACTTTGTGATGTCAAGTATGTTCCTACCTCAGAAGGGGATATAAACACGCCTAGCTTATCGAATCTTATATTATGACACCCCAAATGGGACTTGGCACATTGTGAATGCTTTTGTAGATAAAAGAAGGATCTCAAGCTCGTGACACTGGGCAACACGCGTCTTGGGAGGGAAAAGCCTTTTGGCAAATGTGGAGAAATTAACGGACCCTTCAATGATCAAAGGCACTTATAGGAAATTATATAAAAATAACAAATGAATTATTGTTGTCTAAAGCTGTTAAACGAGTCTGCAAGGAGTGACACTGTAAGATCATAAAGTTCAGTCAAGCTAAGGTCCGCCAGAAGAAGTTTTTTCAATCAGCATTTTTTTCAAAGATGTTACGTAAAGTGACATATCTGAGAATGTTTGCTCTGCCCCGTTTGGAGACAGCAAATAAATTAACCCCGCTGCAGCTGTTTTATTCATTTAATTCACCATACAAGTTTTGCATTGCTGAGCGTAAAATTTATATATAGGACATTATTAGATTTTAAATTTCTAAATTGACAAAAAAGGACAAATTAACTCATTTGGCTTTGGGGCAGAGCCACAATGGATTGTTTGTGTTTTCTTTTTAAACAGGTGACAATCGCTTCCAGGGTCACATAAGAACTGATGACAAAGCAAGATTTCCAGCAGCTTTAGGAATTACAGAACTTATCTGCAGACATCAGATGTCACAGCACGGTCACAATTTGGTTCAAAGGCTTTGCCTTTTCAAAAGCTTTAGTTATTTGTTATCTTTGGAAACAAAGTGCTTCAGAAGGAGAGATCATTGCAAATATTTCAGCCTTCGATGTAAAACTCGGTGCCATACCACCAAGCCGGGGCAGAAGGAATAGGACTCCATTAGCAAAATTAAAATTATATGTGTACTTATTTCAAGAGCACATGGGAGAATATATTTGAAGTTCGAGGAGATCCACAAAAACCTGATGAATAAGCGAGAGACAGCGGGAGAGAAGCAGATTTAAATATCACAGAATTGTAGAATCACAGAATTGTTACAGTGCAGAAAGAGTCCATTCGCCCCATTGTGTCTGCACTGGCTCTCTGAAAGGGACATTCCCTCAGTCCCATTCCGCTGTCTTCTGCCCATAACACTGCACATTCTTCCTTTCACATAACTGCCTAATTCCCTTTTGAATGCTTCACTTGAACCTGCCTCCACCATGTTCTCAGGCAGCACATTTCAGATCTTAACCAGTCGCTGCGTGAAAAAGATTTCCCTCATGTCACTTTTGCTTCTCTTACCAAATAATTTAAATCTGAGCCCTCTCATTCTTGATTCTTTCATGAGTGGGGTCAGTTTCCCTCCATCTACTCTGTCCAGAACCCTCATTCTTTCGAAAACCTCTATCAAATCACCTCTTAGCCTTTATTCTATATTGTTTCTCCATGCTCTTCCTACCAAAATGAATCACCTTACATTTCTCTGCATTAAACCTCACCTGTGACCTGTATGCCTATTCCACCAAATTGTCTATGTCCTTTTGAAATTCTAAACGATCCTCCTCACAATTCACAATGCTTCCAAGTTGCATATCATCTGCAAACTTTGAAATTGTGCCCTATATGTCAAGGTCTAGGTCACTAGGAATGGGAGCAGATGGCCATGGATAGTGTTGAACAGCAAGGGAGCTTCCTACGGAGCTTACAGCCCAGGAGCCAACCACGAAGGGCCCCCCGGCCGCAACTTTAAAGCGTCCGTGGGAGATGGCTCAGAGACCATCTGCAGTGCACTGTTGGCAATGCTGTATGCCTTTATATAAACCACATCAAAAAACCCGGAGCGAATGTAATCACCTCTGTAAGTTTGCCAAAAGATGCTTCACCTCCCGAAGGACGTGGATGAGCTTTCCAGACGTCGATGGTGGGCACTGAGGAAATGGCTTATTACTTGCACCCGCTTTCCCCCCCTTTACCCCCTTCCCCTCCCCTTTCCCCCCTTTTCACCCCCCCTGGACCCCTTCCCTGCTCCACCCTCTCAGCTCACCCCCTCACAACCCCATCCCAGCCCCCCCGCACCAACTTCCCCCCGCACCCCCTTCCCCTGCACCCCCCCACCCACGTACAGCCCCCTTCCCAGCTACTTTTCGCACCCCCCCTCCCTCCACCCCTCCTCCTCTCATCACCTCCTCCAACCGGCATCATCCTACACCTGTGTAGGGGCCCTAACAACCCCACTGCCTTGTGGGCGCTTCGGGAGAGACTAAGGGAGTAAACCCTAACAGATAATCCAGAGCGGAATCGCGTAGGCGGTCATGTGTCACCTTTGGCATGTTTCCGGCAGTTCCTGCAGTCATACCGGTGCCAAACGTCGTGCTCTGCACTCCTTTGTACCCCACCAGAAAGGCCGAGAGGGGGATTTTGACGACTGGGCAACTCTCAACCTCCATAAATTCGCCCACGCGTGCGTCATGGAGAGATCACTCCATAGTTGCCTCACAGCGACTGAAACAACACGGAAGGCAGCAGATATGAGTTATAAGTCCAGATAAATTGGCGTAGAAACTGGGCGCCATGGGTTGCCTTTGTTGGTGGGAGAGGTCATTGCACCTCACTGGACAGCTACCGCCCGCCTCAAACCGGGCAGCCCCCAGTCAATAAGGTTCTGTCCCGCCACAGCCTACCTCTTCAATGGGTGCTTGGAGCTCACGGTCATTGCCCGAAAAGTGGACTGATACACCACACCAAACAACACGAAAAAAGGAAAGAAGGTACCAGCCCTTTGCTTTGCAAGCTGGAACGTCAGAACTATGTGTCCTGGCCTGTCGGAAGACCTTACACAAATCAACGATTCTTGGAAGACCGCCATTATTAACAACGAGCTCAGTAGACTCAATGTAGACATTGCAGCACTTCAGGAGACTCGCCTCCCCGCGAGTGGATCTCTAGCAGAGCAAGACAACACCTTCTTCTGGCAGGGCAGAGATCCTGAAGAACCAAGACAGCATGGAGTGGGCTTCGCCATCAGAAACTCCTTGCTCAGCATGACAGAGCCTCCCTCAAATGGCTCGGAATGCATACTGTCTATCCGACTGCTCAAAACCTCTGGTCCAGTACACCTACTCAGCATCTATGCTCCAACACTCTGCTCCCCACATGAAGCTAAAGACCAGTTCTACGATGAACTCCATAACATCATTAGCAGCATCCCCAACACCGAACACCTATTCCTGCTGGGGGACTTTAATGCCAGGATTGGGGCCCACCATGACTCAAGGCCCTCCTGCCTTGGGCGCTATGGCGTAGGAAAGATGAATGAGAACGGGCAGAGACTGCTTGAGCTGTGTACCTATCCTAACCTCTGCATCACCAACTCGTTCTTTCACACTAAACTCTGACAACAGGTTTCATGGAGGCACCAAAGATCGCGTCGTTGGCACCAGCTAGACCTCATTGTCACAAGGCGAGCCGCCTTAAGCTGTGTTCAAATCACACGCAGCATCCACACTGCAGACTGCGACACCGACCACTCCCTGGTGTGCAGCAAGGTTAGACTCAGACCAAAGAGGTTGCATCATTCCAAGCAGAAGGGCCACCCGCGCATCAACACGAGCAGATTTTCTCACCCACAGCTGTTACAAAAATGTCTAAATTCACTTGGAACAGCCCTTCAAAACACTCCCACAGGGGATGCTGAGACCAAATGGGCCCACATCAGAGACGCCATCTATGAGTCAGCTTTGACCACCTATGGCAAAAGTGCAAAGAGAAATGCAGACTGGTTTCAATCTCATAATGAAGAGTTGGAACCTGTCATAGCCGCTAAGCGCATTGCACTGTTGAACTACAAGAAAGCCCCCAGCGATTTAACATCCGCAGCACTTAAAGCATCCAGAATCACTGCACAATGAACAGCCAGGCGCTGCGCAAACAACTACTGGCAACACCTATGCAGTCATATTCAGCTGGCCTCAGACATCGGAAATATCAGTGGAATGTATGATGGCATTAAGAGAGCTCTTGGGCAAACCATCAAGAAGATCGCCCCCCTCAAATCCAAATCAGGGGAAACAATCACTGAGCAACGCAAACAAATGGACCGCTGGGTAAAGCACTACCTAGAACTGTACTCCAGGGAGAATGTTGTCACTGGGACTGCCCTCAGTGCAGCCCAGCCTCGACCAGTCATGGATGAGCTGGACATACAGCCAAACAAATCGGAACTCAGTGATGCCATTGATTCTCCAGCCAGCAGAAAAGCCCCTGGGAAGGACAGCATTACCCCTGAAATAATCAAGAGTGCCAAGCCTGCTTCCTGTCAGCACTGCATGAACTGCTATGCCTGTGCTGGGACGAGGGAGCAGTACCCCAGGACATGCGCGATGCCAATATCATCACCCTCTATAAAAACAGAGGTGACCGCGGTGACTGCAACAACTACCGTGGAATCTCCCTGCTCAGCATAGTGGGGAAAGTCTTTGCTCGAGTCGCTCTAAACAGCCTTCAGAAGCTGGCCTAGCGCGTCTACCCTGAGCCACAGTGTGGCTTTCGTGCAGAGAGATCGACCATTGACATGCTGTTCTCCCTTCATCAGATACAGGAGAAATGCCGTGAACAACAGATGCCCCTCTACATTGCTTTCATTGATCTCACCAAAGCCTTTGACCTCGTCAGCAGACGTGGTCTCTTCAGACTACTAGAAAAGATTGGATGCCCACCAAAGCTACTAAGTATCATCACCTCATTCCATGACAATATGAAAGGCACAATTCAACATGATGGCTCCTCATCAGTGCCCTTTCCTATCCTGAGTGGCGTGAAACAGGGCTGTGTTCTCGCACCCACACTTTTTGGGATGTTCCTCTCCCTGCTGCTTTCACATGCGTTCAACTCTTCAGAAGAAGGAAATTTCCTCCACACAAGATCAGGGGGCAGGTTGTTCAACCTTGCCCGGCTAAGAGCGAAGTCCAAAGTACGGAAAGTCCTCATCAGGGAACTCCTCTTTGCTGACGATGCTGCTTTAACATCTCACACTGAAGAGTGCCTGCAGAGTCTCATCGACAGGTTTGCGGCTGCCTGCAATGAATTTGGCCTAACCATCAGCCTCAAGAAAACGAACATCATGGGGCAGGACGTCAGACATGCTCCATCCATCAATATTGGTGACGACGCTCTGGAAGTGGTTCAAGAGTTCACCGACCGTGGCTCAACCATCACCAGTAACCTGTCTCTCGATGCAGAAATCAACAAGCGCATGGGAAAGGCTTCCACTGCCATGTCCAGACTGGCCAAGAGAGTGTGGGAAAATGGCGCACTGACACGGAACACAAAATTCCGAGTGTATCAGGCATGTGTCCTCAGTACCTTACTCTATGGCAGCGAGGCCTGGACAACGTATGTCAGCCAAGAGCGACGTCTCAATTCATTCCATCTTCGCTGCCTCCGGAGAATACTTGGCATCAGGTGGCAGGACAGTATCGCCAACACAGAAGTCCTCGAGGCGGCCAACATCCCCATATTGTACACACTACTGAGTCAGCGGCGCTTGAGATGGCTTGGCCATGTGAGCCGCATGGAAGATGGCAGGATCCCCAAAGACACATTGTACAGGGAGCTCGCCACTGGTATCAGACCCACCGGCCGTCCATGTCTCCGCTTTAAAGACGTCTGCAAACATGACATGAAATCCTGTGACATTGAGAGTCGTGAGAGTCAGTTGCCAGCGGTCGCCAGAGCTGGCGGGCAGCCATAAAGACGGGGCTAAAGTGTGGCGAGTCGAAGAGACTTAGTAGTTGGCAGGAAAAAAGACAGAGGCGCAAGGGGAGAGCCAACTGTGTAACAGCCCCGACAAACAAATTTCTCTGCAGCACCTGTGGAGGAGCCTGTCACTCTAGAATTGGCCTTTCTAGCCACTCCAGGCGCAGCTTCACAAGCAACTGACCACCTCCAGGCGCTTATCCATTGGCTCTCGAGATAAGGAGGCCAAAGAAGGAGGTCACTAATATATATCAGGAAAAACGAGGTTCCCATCATGGATTCCTGGGTAACTCCACTACAAACCTTCCACCAGCCCGAAAAACATCCATTGACCACTTCTCTTTGTTTCCTGTCAGTCAGCCAAGTTCGTATCCATGTTTCTACCGCCCTTTTATTCCATGAGCTGCAAGATTGCACACGAAGCTGTTGTGTGGCACAGTATCAAATGCTTTTTGAATGTCCATGTACACCACATCAACAGCATTGTCCTCATCAGCGCTCTCTGTTACCTCCTCAAAGAGCTCTAGCAAGTTGGTTAAACATGATTTTCCCTTAGGAAATCCATGCTGGCTTGCCTTAATTAACCGCATCTGACCATGTGATTATTGATTTTGTCCCGAATTATTTTTTCCAGGTGTTTTACCACCACTGAAGTTAAACTGACAGGCCTATAGTTGCTGGGCTTATCTTTGCACCCTCTTTTGATGCTAAGGCAAAATGAAAAATTAGGGCCAGTGTCTCTACGATTTCCAACCTCACATCCTTCAGTATCCTTGGATGCATCTCATCCGGATGTGATGATTTATCGACTTTAAGTACAGACAGCCTATCTAATACTTGCTCTTTATCAATTTTGAACCCCTCTAATGTCTGACTTACCTCATCTTTCAACTTTGCCTGGGTTACATCTTCTTCCTTGGTAAAGAAGCATGCCAAGTATTCATTTAATGCCTCAATTATGCCCACTGCTTCCATGTGTAAATTGCCTTTCTGCTCTCTAATCGGCCACACTCCTCCTTTTACCACCATTTTACTATTTATATGCCTTTAGAAAACTTTGGGACTTAACAGAATCATAGATTGTTTAAGGAACAAAAAGTGGCCACTTGGCCCATCGTGTCTGTGCCGCCTGAAAAACGATGCACCTATTATAATCCCACGTTCCAGCATTTGCTCCGTAGCCCTGTAGATTATGGCACTTGAGGTGGATATCCAGACTCCTTTTGAATGATTTGTGGATCTCTGCCTCAACTACCTTTTCAGGCAGTGAGTTCCAGATCACCATCACCTTCTGTGGAAAAATGTTCTTCCTCATCTCTCCTTTAATGCTTCTGTCAGTCACTTTAAATCTATGACCCTTCGTCACTAACGTCTGCTGAGGTGAATAAACCCTTCACCTCCACTAGGGGCGGCACAGTGGTGCAGTGGTTAGCATTGCAGCCTCGCAGCTCCAGGGACCCGGGTTCAATTCTGGGTATTGCCTGTGTGGAGTTTGCACGTTCCCTGTGTCTGCGTGGGTTTTCTCCGAGTGCTCTGGTTTTCTCCCACAAACCAAAAGACTTGCAGGTTGGTAGGTAAATTGGCCATTGTAAATTGCCCCTAGTATAGGTAGGTGGTAGGGAAACATAGGGCAGGTGGGGATGTGGTAGTAATATGGGATTAATGCAGGATTAGTATAAATGGGTGATTGATGGTAGGCACAGATTCGGTGAGCTGAAGGGCCTGTTTCAGTGCTGTATCTCTAAACAAAACTAAACTATCCAGGTCCCTCACAATTTTATACATTTCAATAGAATCTCCCCTCAGTCTTATCTGTTCCAAGGAGAAAAACCCAAGCCTACCCAATCTTTCCTCACAGCTGCATTTGTCCAGTCCTTGCAAAATCCTCGTAAATCTCCTCTGTACCCTCTCTCGTGCAATTACATCCATTCTGTAATGAGGTGACCCGAACTGCACACAGTACTCAAGGTGTGGCCTAACCAATGAGTTAAACAGATCTGCATAATCGCCCTGCTCGTGTATTCCATACCTCGGCTAGTAAAGGAAATTATTCCATATGCCTTCTTAACCACCTTATCGGCCTGTCCTGCTACGTTCAGTGAACATTCGCTCCAAGGTCCCTGACTTCCTCTATACTTCTCAGTATTTTCCCATTAATAGTATATTCCTTTTCTTGGTTGACATCCCTAAATGCATTACATCACACTTCCCCGCGAGGAATTCCGTTTGCCACTTTTCTGTCCATCTGACCAGACCATCAATATCTTCCTGCAGCCTACAGCTCTCCTGCTCACTGTCTACCATGCGGCCAATATTTTTGTCGTCTGTAAATGTCTTGATCATGCCCCCTACATTTCTGAACAATTCGTTAAAATATATCACAAAAAGTAGGGAACCCATTACTGAGTCCTGTAAAACATCAGCGGCAGCAACACTATAGTTGCTAAAACAGCCATCAACAATTACCATTTGTTTCCTGCCACTGAGCCAATTTGCTACATTTCCCTGGATCTCATGGGATTTTATTTTTACCAGTCTGCCATGTGGGACCTTGTCAAAAGCCTTGCTAAAATTCATGTAGACCACATCAACTGCACTACTCTCATCTGTCTTCCTTGTGAATTCTTCAAAGAATTCGATCGCGTTGGTAAAACAAGATCTTCCCTTAACAAATACTTGCCGACTATCCTTAATTAACCTGTGACTTTCTAAATGACAGTTTATTCTGTCTCTCAGAAGAGATTCCAATAATTTTCGCACCACTGAGGTTAGACTGACCGGCCTGCAATTATTCGACTTTGGTTCTTTGGATACCTGGAGAGGAGCAGCGGGAGAGGAGCGGATTTAACAAAAACACCAAATCCTGTTGATGATGCATGGAGCAGCCGGAGAGGAGCAGGATTTTCGGAGGAAAATGCCTTCGCAGATTTCTCAACCAAATGTAATTTGCAGATGACACAAAACTGGGTGGGAGGGTGAGTTGTGAGGAGGATGCAGAGAGGCTTCAGGGTTATTTGTACAAGTTGAATGAGTAGGCTAATGCATGGCAGATGCAGTATAATGTGGATAAATGCGAGGTTATCCACTTTGGTAGCAAAAACAGGAAGGCAGATTATTATCTGAATGGCTATAAACTGAGAGAGGGGAATATGCAGCGAGACCTGGGTGTTCTCGTATACCAGTCGCTGAAGGTAAGCATGGAGGTGCAACAGGCGGCAAAAAAGGCAAATGGCATGTTAGCCTTCGTAGCTAGAGGATTCGAGTACAGGAGCAGGGATGTCTTGTTGCAATTATAGAGGGCCTTGTTGAGGCCACACCTGGAATATTGTGCACAGTTTTGGTCTCCTTATCTGAGGAAGGATGTTCTTGCTGTAGAGGGAGTGCAGCGAAGGTTTACCAGACTGATTGCCGGGATGGTGGGACTAATGTATGAGGAGAGATTGAGTCGGTTAGGATTATATTTGCTGGAGTTCAGAAGAGTGAGGGGGGATCTCATAGAAACCTATAGAATTCTAACCGGACTTGACAGGGAAGATGCAGGAAGGATGTTCCCGATGGTGTGGGAGTCCAGAACCAGGGGGCATAGTCTAAGGATACGGGGTAAACCTTTCAGGACTAATATGAGGTGAAATTTCTTCACCCAGAGAGTGGCGAACCTGTGGAATTCGCTACCACAGAAAGCAGTTGAGGCCAAAGCATTGTATGTTTTCAATAAGGAGTTAGATATAGCTCTTGGGTCCAAAGGGATCAAAGGGTATGGGGGCAAGCGGGAACAGGTTACTGAGTTGGATGATCAGCCGTGATCAGAATGAATGGCTGAGCAGGGTCGAAGAGCCGAATGGCCTACTCCTGCTCCAATTTTCTACCTTTCCATGTTTCTAACTGGTCCTTCAAGGAAAGGGACCCATTTCAATGATTGCTCCATTTCAAGGTTGAATTTGAGTGCAGGATGGAGCACATTAAGCCGTGTAAGGAAGTCATTAGATGCAGCTATGGATTCAAATATAGCAAACGTTTACTCTCCATATCTACATAGGGTTTCTCTACGCATGTCTACCGTAAGCATACCTTCACTGGTCAATACACGCATTGCAAGTCTTAAAGTTCCACTCACTATACGTTTGGCCTAATCAGCAACCTTGTAAATAGTGTCCGAGCCATTTGCTCACCATGCAAGCATGATGCTGAAGTAGGGCGAATCAAAGACATCCTGTGTGACGCTGGCTACCCTGATCAGATCATTTCTCGCAGTATATAGCATAAACTTAGGAACAGGCCAAAGGCTGTAATCTTTGGCCCTGAAAGTGCCCAGTCTCCCTCAGAATACCCGGGAAGAGTAATGCATCCCAACAAATTGAGCAACAGGTGAAGCTGGCTGTTTCACACTGCTGCTGTGCAGCAGCAAGAAGTGTGGTGTGCTCCACCAGCAGGATGATTCCGTCAAGCCAAAAGGACGTTCTGCCAATCACACAAATGATTAATGTGATATATGGATTTCAATGGCAGTGTGCTCCTAGGTAAGTATGCCTTACATCCCAAAGACTGATGTTTCGTATCAAAGAACATGTCTCTTCCACTGTTCGCAATGGGCCAGGTACAGGCCATACACAACCCACCCATGCCTGCAAAACTCAAAGCACAGTTTCCAACGTTAGATGTGATTCTGTGATTGGACGACATTTGCTAAATAATCCTCAGTGCGCTAAGAATTATGCTGACAACCAAATTAAGATCGTCAGTATGATTCACCGTGTGTTGCATTTGTGTGTACTGTAAGCTACATCTATTAGTACGCAGGATCCTCTCCTTTTCAGACAGAGCTGACATGTGCACACATTACAACTGTTTGAGCTGAGCAAATAACTGACAGCCATTCGCTGTTTCGTTCCTCAGGGCAACGCCTTGACCAATCCGAGTCAACCTGCCTGGTGTAAATTTCAAACAAGCTTGGCTGTTAACTGTCAGTCACAACAAACTGGTGCATTCTCCATGGCAACGCCTCTACCAATCAGAGTGCACTTGCCAACTAATGAGCTCACTCTTTTCATATAGCATAAAGTAGTTGCTTTCCCTTGCATTGGTATTCTTGCGATCTGTCCAGATGAGTTCAAGATGAAAGGCTTCAACAAAATGCCACTTTTTCAGCAAAACTAAAATGACAGGATTAAGGAAAATCCCAAGGCTTTTTATACATATATAAAGAGCAAGAAGGAAACCAGGGAAAGGGTTGAACAATAAAGGACAGAGATGGGAATCTATGCGTGGAGCCAGAGGAAATGGGTGAGGTGCTAAATGAGTACTTTGCATCAGTATTCACCAAGGAGAAGGACTTGGTGGATGATGAGCCGAGGGAAGGGAGTGCACATAGTCTCAGTCATCTCATTATCAAAAAGGAGGAGGTGTTGGGTGTCTTGCAAAGCATTAAGGTAGATAAGTCCCCAGGGGCTGATGGGATCTACCTTAGAATACTGAGGGAGGCAAGGGAAGAAATTGGTGGGGCCTTGACAGAAATCTTTGCATCCTCATTGGCTACAGGTGAGGTCCCAGAGGGCTGGAGAATAGCCAATGTTGTTCCTTTGTTTAAGAAGGGTGGGAAGGATAATCCAGGAAATTATAGGCCGGTGAGCCTTACGTCAGTGGTAGGGAAACTATTAGAGAGGATTCTTCGGGACAGGACTTACTCCCATTTGGAAACAAACGAACTTATTAGCGAGAGACAGCGTGGGTTTGTGAAGGGGAGGTCGTGTCTTACTAATTTGATTGAGCTATTTGAGGAAGTGACGAAGATGATTGATGAGGGAAGGGTGGTGGATATTGTCTATCTGAACTTTAGTAAAGCCTTTGACCAGGTCCCGCATGGTAGACTGGTGCAAAAGGTGAAGTC
This sequence comes from Heterodontus francisci, assembly GCF_036365525.1. NCBI lineage: Eukaryota > Metazoa > Chordata > Chondrichthyes > Heterodontiformes > Heterodontidae > Heterodontus > Heterodontus francisci. The sequence continues at coordinate 40,170,855 of NC_090398.1, forward strand.
ACATGGGATCAGAGGTGAGCTGGCAAGATGGATACAGAACTGGCTCAGTCACAGAAGACAGAGGGTAATAGTGGATGGGTGTTTTTCTGAATGGAGGGATGTGACTAGTGGTGTTCCGCAGGGATCAGTGCTGGGACCTTTACTCTTTGTAGTATATATGAATGATTTGGAGGAAAATGTAGCTGGTCTGATTAGTAAGTTAGTGGACGGCACAAAGGTTGGCGGAGTTGCGGATAGTGATGAGGATTGTCAGAGGATACAGCAGGATATAGATCGGTTGGAGACTTGGGTGGAGAAATGGCAGATGGAGTTTAATCCGGACAAATGTGAGGTAATGCATTTTGGAAGGTCTAATGCAGGTGGTAGGTATACAGTAAATGGCAGAACCCTTAGGAGTATTGACAGGCAGAGAGATCTGGGTGTACAGGTTCATAGGTCACTGAAAGTGGCAACGCAGGTGGATAAGGTAGTCAAGAAGGCATACGGCATGCTTGCCTTCATCGGTCGGGGCATAGAATATAAAAATTGGCAAGTCATGTTGCCGCTGTACAGAACCTTAGTTAGGCTACACTTAGAATATTGCCTGCAATTCTGGTCGCCACCCATTCCAGAAGGACGTGGAGGCTTTGGAGGGGGTACAGAGGAGGTTTACCAAGATGTTGCCTGGTCTGGAGGGCATTAGCTATGAGGAGAGGTTGGAAAAGCTCGGATTGTTTTCACTGGAACGATGGAGGTGGAGGTGCGACTTGATAGAGGTTTACAAAGTTATGAGCGGCATGGACAGAGTGGATAGTCAGAAGCTTTTTTCATGGTGGAAGAGTCAGTTACTAGGGGACGTAGGTTTAAGGTGCGAGGGGCAAAGTTTAGAGGGGATGTGTGAGGCAAGTTTTTTACACAGAGGGTGGTGAGTGCCGGCAACCTGCTGCCAGGGGAGGTGGTGGAAGCAGATACGATAGCGACGTTTAAGAGACATCTTGACAAATATATGAATAGGATGGGAATAGCGGGATATGGTCCACGGAAGTGCAGAAGGTGTTAGCTTAGGCAGGCATCAAGATCGGCGCAGGCATGGAGGGCCGAATGGCCTGTTCCTGTGCTGTACTGTTCTTTGTTCTTTGATAGAGTAGTTTTAATGAGTATCTTTAATTATCTCAATATAGACTGGGATACTTGTAATGTAAAGGTTAGAGAGGGACTGTTCATGGAATGCGTTGAGGAAAAATTTCTACAGCAGTATGTTCCCAGTCCAAAGTGAAAGGAAGCTCTGTTGGACCTGGTTCTTGGGAATGCCGTGGCACAAGTTGATCAAGTGACAGTCGGAACATATTTAGTAGACTATGACTATAGTATCATAAGGTTTAAGTTGGCTATGGGAAACTACAAAGAGCAATCTAGAGTAAAAACAATTAAGTGCGGGAAAGCCAACTTTAATGAGGTAAGAATGGGTCTGGGTCGAATAAATTGGAATCAACGTTGGCAGGAAAAACAGTAGCTGAACAATGGGTTACTTTCGTATGAACAAGCGAACATACTAACATATGAATTAGGAGCAGGGGTAGACCACTCGGCCCTTCGAGCCTGTTCCAGCATTCAATAAGTTCATGACCGAACTGATTAATCAACATTTCCATCTACTCCCGATAACCTTCCATCCCCCTGGCTTATCAAGAATCTATCTAACTCTGGCTTAAAATATTCAAAGACTCTGCTCACCGCCTTTTAAAGAAGAGAATTCCAAATACTCACAACCCTCTGAGGGAAACAAAATCTCCTCATCTCCACCTTAAATGGGTGACCCCTTATTTTAAAACAATGACCCCTAGTTCTAGATCTCCCACAAGGGGAAACATCCTTTCCACATCCACCCCATCAAGACCCCTCAGGATCTTATACGTTTCAATCAGGTCGCCACTTACTCTTCTAACTTTCAGTGGGTACAAGCCGAGCCTGTCAAACCTTTCCTCATAAGACAGCCCGCCCATTCCAGGGAAACTTTCTCTGTACTCCCTCCAACGCATTTGCATCCTGTTTTAAATAGAACCAGTGCTGTACACAATACACCAGATGTGGTTTCACCAATGCCCCGTGTAGCTGACGCATAACCGCCCTACTTTTGTATTTTATTCAGCCTCGAAATAAATGATAACATTCTATTAGCTTTCCTAATTACATGCTGTAACTGCATACTAGCCTCTGTGATTCATGCACCAAGACACCCAGATCCTTCTGCATCTCAGAGCTCTGCAATCACTCATCATTTAGATAATATGCTTCTTTTTTATTCTTCCTGTCAAAGTGGACAATTTCACATTTTCCCACATTATACTCCATTTGCCAGGTCTTTGCCCACTCACTGAACCAATCTATATCCCTTTGTAGCCTCCTTATGTCCTCTTCACAAGTTACTTTCCTACCTATCTGTGTGCCATCAGAAAATTTAGCAACCATACCTTTGGTCCCATCAACTAAGTCATTTATATAAATTGTAAAAAGTTGAGGCCCCAGCACAGATCCCTGTGGCACACCACCCGTTAAATCTTGCCAACCAGAATATGACGCATTTTTGCCTACTCTCTGTTTCCTGTCAGCGAACCAATCTTCTATCCATGCCAATATGTTACCCCACTACACCATCAGCTTTTATTTTCTGCAATAGCCTTTGATGTTGCAAATTATCAAATGCCTTCTGAAAATCCAAGTTCAATATATCCACCAGTTCCCCTTTATCCATAGCTCATGTAACTCCGTCAAAGAACTCCATTAAATTGGTTAAAAATGATGTCCCTTACACAAAACCATGTTGATTTTGCCTGATTACCTGGATTTTTTTCTAAATGCCTTGCTTTTAATCCAATTCATCTGCTATCTCCTTATTATGCATTATTAATTCCCCAGACTCACCTTTTATAAAACCAACGCTTACTTTCTTCACTCTTTTTTTTAAATATCCATAGAGACTCTTACTATCTGTGTTTTTTTTACTTCTGGTAGTTTTCTCTCATGCTCTAATTTTGCCTTCCTTTTCAATCTTTTAGACATTCTTTGTGCTTATTATATTCTGGCCTATCTTCTGACCTACCTCCCATCGCAGTGCAATTATAGGATTTTTCGTTAAGTTTGATAGTGTCTTTAACTGTTTCAGTTAACCACGGGTGTTGGGCCCCAGCCTTGGAATGTTTCTTTCCCATTGAAATATATCTATTCAGTGTGTATTATGAAATAACCCCTTAAACGTCTGCCACTGCATCTCTATTGACCTATCCTTTAACCTGACCTGCCAGTTCACTTTAGCTAGATCTCTTTTCATGTCCTCATAATTGCCCTTAGTCAAGTTGTAAAATTCATCATATTATGATCGCTGCTACCCAGGGGCGCCTTAACTATGCGGTCATTAGCTCATCCTATCAAAGAACAAGAAAAAAGAACAGTACAGCACAGGAACAGGCCATTCGGCCCTCCAAGCCTGCGCCGATCTTGATGCCTGCCTAAACTAACACCTTCTGCACTTCCGGGGCCCATATCCCTCTATTCCTTTCCTATTCATATATTTGTCAAGATGTCTCTTAAACGTCGCTATCGTATCTGCTTCCACCACCTCCCCTGGCAGAAAGTTCCAGGCACTCACCACCCTCTGTGTAAAAAACTTGCCACACACATCCCCTCTAAACTTTGCCCCTCGCACCTTAAACCTACGTCCCCCAGTAACTGACTCTTCCACCCTGGGAAAAAGCTTCTGATCATCTACTCTGTTCATGCCGCTAATAACTTTGCCAACCTCTATCATGTCGCCCCTCCACCTCCGTCGTTCCAGTGTAAACAATCCGTGTTTTTCCAACCTCTCCTCATACCAAATGTCCTCCAGACCAGGCAACATCCTGGTAAACCTCCTCTGTACCCTCTCCAAAGCCTCCACGTCCTTCTGGTAGTGTGGCGACCAGAATTGCAGGCAATATTCTAAGTGTGGCCTAACTAAGGTTCTGTGCAGCGGCAACATGACTTGCCAATTTTTACATTCTATGCCCCGACCGATGAAGGCAAGCATGCCGTATGCCTTCTTGACAACCTTATCCACCTGCGTTGCCACTTTCAGTGACCTATGGACCTGTACACCCAGATCTCTCTGCCTGTCAATACTCCTAAGGGTTCTGCCATTTACTGTGTACCTCCCACCTGCATTAGACCTTCCAAAATGCATTGCCTCACATTTGTCCGGATTAAACTCCATCTGCCATTTCTCCGCCCAAGTCTCCAACCGATCTATATCCTGCTGTATCCTCTGACAATCCTCATCATTATCCGCAACTCCACAACTTTTGTGTCTTCCACAAACTTACTAATCGGACTAGCTACATTTTAATCCAAATCATTTATATATAGTACCAACAGCAAAAGTCCCAGCACTGATCCCTGCGGAACACCACTAGTCACATCCCTCCATTCAGAAAAACACCCATCCACTGTTACCCTCTGTCTTCTGTGACCTAGCCAGTTCTGTATCCATCTTGCCAGCTCACCTTTGATCTCGTGTGACTTCACCTTTTGCATCAGTCTGCCATGCGGGACCTTGTGAAAGGCTTTACTAATGTCCATATAGACAACATCCACCGCCCTTCCCTCTTCGTCACTTCCTCAAAACACTCAATCAAATTAGTAAGTCACGACCTCCCCTTCACAAAACCATGCTGTCTCTCGCTAATAAGTTCGTTTGTTTCCAAATGGGAGTAAATCCCGTCCCGAAGAATCCTCTCTAATAGTTTCCCTACCACTGACGTAAGGCTCACCCGTCTATAATTTCCTGGATTATTCTTCTCGCCCTTCTTAAACAAAGGAACAACATTGGCTATTCTCCAGCCCTCTGGGACCTCACCTGTAGCCAATGAGGATGCAAAGATTTCTGTCAAGGCCCCACCAATTTCTTCCCTTGCCTCCCTCAGTATTCTAGGGTAGATCCCATCAGCCCCTTGTGACTTATCTACCTTAATGCTTTGCAAGACACCCAACACCTCCTTCTTTTTGATAATGAGATGACTGAGGCTATGTGCACTCCCTTCCCTCGGCTCATTATCCACCAAGTCCTTCTCCTTGGTGAATACTGATGCAAAGTACTCATTTAGCACCTCACTCATTTCCTCTGGCTCCACGCATAGATTCCCATCTCTGTCCTTGAGTGGGCCAACCCTTTCCCTGGTTACCCTCTTGCTCTTTATATATGTATAAAAAGCCTTGGGATTTTCCTTAATCCTGTTTGCCAATGACGTTTCATGACCCCTTTTAGCCCTCCTAACTCCTTGCTTAAGTTCCTTCCTACTGTCTTTATATTCCTCAAGTGCTTCATCAGTTCCTAGCCTTCCAGCCCTTACAAATGCTTCCTTTTACTTTTAGACTAGGCTCACAATATCCCATGTTATCCAAGCTTCCCGAAACTTGCCAAACGTGTCTTTCTTCCTCACAGGAACATGCTGGTCCTGGATTCTAATCAGCTGACGTTTGAAAGACTCCCACATGTCAGATGTTGATTTATCCTCAAACAGCCGCCCCCAATCTAAATTCTTCAGTTGCTGCCTAATATTGTTATAATTAGCCTTCCTGCAATTTAGCACCTTCATCCGAGGACTACTTTTATCCATATCCACAAGTATCTTAAAACTTATGGAATTATGGTCACTGCTCCCGAAATGCTCCCCCACTGAAACTTCGACCACCTGGCCGGGCTTATTCCCCAATACCAGGTCTAGAATGGCCCCATCCCTAGAATGGACTATCTACATACTGTTTCAAGAAGTCCTCCTGGATGCTCCTCACAAATTTTGCCCCATCCAAGCCCCGAGCACTAAGTGAGTCCCAGTCAATATTGGGGATGTTAAAATAACCCACCACTACAAACCTGTTACCTTTACATCTTTCCGAAATCTGTCTACATATCTGCTCCTCTACTTCCCGCTGGCTGTTGGGAGGCCTGTAGTAAACCCCAAACATCGTGACTGCACCATTCCTATTCCTGAGCTCCACCCATATTGCCTCGCTGAGGCAAACTCACCTCTCTAAGGTGTCCTCCCACAGTACAGCTGTGATGTTCTCCTTAACCAGTAATGCAACTGCCCCACCCCTTTTACATCCCCCTCTATCCCGCCTGAAGCTTCTAAAGCCTGGAACATTTAGCTGCCTATCCTGCCCTTCCCTCAACCAAGTCTCTGTAATAGCAACAACATCATATTTCCAAGTACTAATCCAAGCTCTAAGTTCATCTGCCTTACCTCTTATACTTCTCGCATTGAAACAAATGCACTTCAGACCACCAGTCCCACTGTGCTCAGCAACATCTCCCTGCCTGCTCAGGGAGACAGTTCAGGCACAGTAAAGCTATGTTCCCTCGAAGGGGAAAGATCGAGCAAACAAATCCAGAGCTCTCTGGATAACAAAAGGGATATGAATGAAGAAGAAATAAGTCAGCTTTTGACAGACTTCACGTATATAGTACAATGGAGAACAAGGGTGAATTTATAAGGTGCAGCGGAGAAGTGAAAAAAACATTTAAGAAAAGCGAAGAGTGAGGATGAAAAGAGTCTGGCAGCTAACATAAAAGGGCATCACACTGCTTTCTATCGGTATATAACGAGTAAAATGGTGGTAAAAGGGTGGCAAAAGGTGAGTAAAGCTGATTAGGGACCAAAAGGGGATGCACACATGGTGGCAGGTGGTAAAAGCTGATGTATTAAATGAATACTTTTTACTGCCTTTTCCAAGGAAGAAAACGCTACCTAAACCACAGTGAGAGAGGAGGTAATTAATATAGTGTAATGATCTACAATCGATAAGGAAGAGGTATTAGACAGGTTGTCCATACTTGAAGTTGATAAAGCAGCAGGCTGGATGAGATGCATCCAAGGACACTGAAGGAAGTGAGAGTGAACATTGTGAAGGCACTGGTCATAATTTTGCAGTCTTCCCTACACTCAGGGATGGTATTAGGGGACTGGAGAATTGAAAATATTACACCCTTGTTCAGAAAAATATTTAAAGTTTTGCCCAGCAATTACAGGCCAGTCAGTTTAATTCGGGCGGTGGGGAAACTTCTTTCAAGAATGACTCCGGGTAAAATTAATAGTCACATGAACAAATGAAGGATAATCAAGGAAAGCCAACATATACATGCTTACCAAAACTCCTGATTAAATACGCTGCTGGAGTATTTTGAAGGGGTAACTGAAAGGGTTGATGAGGGCAATGCTGTTCATGTGGTGTACATGGACTTCCAAAAGGTATTTGATACAATGCCAAAAAACACACTTGTGAGCAAAGGTATAGCTCATGGAATAAAAAGGACAGTAGCAACATGGATACAAAATCAGCTGATTGACAGGAAACAGAATGTAGTGGTTACGGTTGTTCATCAGGTAGGAGGAAGTTTTGTAGTGGAGTTGCCCAAGGATCAGTTTTGGGACCGGTTGCTCTGCCTGATATATATTAATGATTTAGATCTTGGTGTATAGGGCACAATTTCACAGTTTGCGGATGATACAAAACTTGGAAGCATTGTGAATTTTGAGGTGGATCGTGCAGAATTTCAAAAAGTCATAGAGAAATCGGTGGAATTGGTGGGCAGGTGGCAGATGAAGTTCAATGTGGAGGAAGGTAAAGTGATTTATTTTGGTGGGAAGAACACGGAAAAACAGTACAATATAAAGGGTATAACTCTGAAGTGGGTGCAGGAGCAGAGGGACCTGGGGATATTCGTGCATAATCACTGAAGATGGTTGAACAGGTTCAGAGAGCAATCAATAACGCATACAGTATTCTTGGTTTGATAAATGGGGGCATGGAGTACAAAAACAAGGAGTTTATGTTGAAATAAAAACAGAAAGTGCTTGGAAAACTCAGCAGGTCTGGCAGCATCTGTGGAGAGAGGAACAGAGTTAAAGTTTCAGGTCTGTGACATTCCATTAGAACTGTCGAAAGATGGAAATATAGTAGTTATTGAACAAGTGAAAAAGGGGAAATGAAAAAAGAAGAAAAGAGAAACTATGTGACGGCAGGAGAGATTAAATGACAAAGATGGCATGGAACAAAGGTAAAGGGGGTGCTAATAGTTGTGTTACAATACAAAAGCATGAGCCCAGAAAGAATGCTAATGGTAGATTTATGAAAAGCTCTGACCAAAAGCAAAATGGTGAAAATACACTTTTAAAACAGCTGCACAGTTAAAAACAAAGTAAAATAAAATAAACATTTATGTTCTGAAATTGTTGAACTCAATGTTGAGTCCAGAATGCTGTACAGTGCCTAATCAGAGGATGAGGTGCTTGCCTTGAGGTTCACTGGAACACAGCAGCAGGCCCAGGATTGAAATGTTTGCCTGGGAGTAGCATGGTGAATTGCAATAGCAAGTAACCAGAAGTTCGGGGTCTTGCTTGCAGACTGAGTGGAGATATTCCACCAAATGATCACGCAATCTGCATTTTCTCTCCCCAGTGTAGAGGCAACTGCACTGCGAGCGGTGAATATAGTATACTAAATTGAAAGAAGTACAATTAAATCGTTGCTTCACCTGAAAGGAGTGTTGGAAGCCCAGGGTGGTGAGGAGACAGAATGTAAAAGTGCAGCTATTACACCTGCTGTGATTGCATGGGAAGGTGTCAGAGGAAGGGGATGAGTTCGTGGGGGTGATGGAGGAGAGGAGCTGGGTTTCCCAGAGGTAACCATCCTTTCGGAATTTTGATAGGGGAGGAGGTTGGAAGATGCGTTTGGCAGTGCCATCGAACTGGAGGTGGTGGAAATGGCAGAGAATGAGCCTTTAATGTCGAGGCTGGTAGGGTGGAAAATAAGGACAAGGGGAACCCTGTGCCTGTTCTGGAAGGCATGAGGTTAGAAGTGCGTGAAATGGGTCGGACACAGTCGTGTGCCCTATCAATGACAGCGGTGGTGAATCCTCGGTTGAGGATAATGGAAGACTTATCAGAAGCACTGTTATGGAAAGTTGCATCATCAAAACGGATGCATCGGAAATGACGAAACTGGGATAATGGAATGTAGTCCTTACAGGAAACAATGTGTGAAGAAGTGTAGTTGCGGTAGCTGTGGGAGCCGATGGGCTTATACTTAATATTAGTGGGCAAGCGATCACTGGAGAGAGAGATGTCGAGGAAGGGAAGGCATATGTCAGAGATAGACCATGTGAAGGGTAGAGGAAGGTGGAAATTGGAAGCAAAGTTAATGAAGTTTGAAGTTTTACAGTTCGGGACGGGATCAAGAAACATCACTGATACAGTCATCAATGTAAGATGGAAAAAGAGTTGGGGGTGGGGGCATGAGTAATAATGCGACAAGGAACTTTCGATATACACCACAAAAAGACCGTCGTAACAGGAACCCATTTACGTACCCATAGCAAAACCTTTTAGTTGGTTATGTTGAAATTGTATAAAACACTAGTTCGGCCTCAGTTGGAATATTGTGTCGAGTTCTGGGCACCACTTTTAAGGAAAGATGTCAAGGCATTGGAGAAACTACAGAGAGGATTGCCTAGAATGGTTCCAGGGATGAGGAAATTCAGTTCTGAAGATAGATTGGAGAAATGAGACTGTTTTCCTTGGAGAACAGAAGGCGGAGAGGTGTTCAGGATATAAGGATAGATGTATTTAAAATCATGAGGTGTCCAGACAGAGTAGATAAAGAGAAACTGTTCCCACTCGTGAAAGGATCGAGAACGAAAGGGCACAGATTTAAGCCAAAAGGAAAAGTACTTGTTAGAGTTGGAGGGGAGCCAGAGGCAGATGGTATGGCAAAGTGGAGAAACTGATGCACTGGATGAGGAGACAGAGGACTCAATAGAATGAGGGGAGATGCTGAGATTCACAGGGAGAGACTGCAGCAGAGTGTTCGAGGAAATTTAATCTATAGATCCCAGTAACACAACTCAATTTATACATTCAAACAATAATCTCTGTAGTCATTGATGATAGAGAACAGTTCATTAGTTATAAAATATGTTCAATACATTTACTTTATACGTTCAATTCAATTTAAATAGCAATGTATTCATAACTTCAGCCTCGGTCTGTATTGAATTTAACATTCACAGGGATTTTAAAGCACAGATTTAATTAACAAATCACCATCAGTGAATAACTGACTCGATTCTGTTTATTTATTTAGTCAGTAAGTAAAGAAAATGAACTTTCTCCAAAATGGAGTGAGGATCTGATAGGGATAAACACAGAGGCAGCGAGACCAACAAAACAACTCACCCAATCTGACAACATCCTAATAACAACTTCAACTCACAGTTTCTCTCACTAGCAAAACTGAGGTCAATGGGAATCAGGGGGAAACACCTCCGCTGGCTGGAGTCATACCTCGCACAAAGGAAGATGGTTGTGGTTGTTGGAGGTCAATCATCGAGCTCCAGGACATCACTGCAGGAGTTCCTCAGGGTAGTGTCCTCGGCCCAACCATTTTCAGCTGCTTCATCAATGACCTTCATTCAATCATAAGGTCAGAAGTGGGGATATTCGCTGATGATTGTACAATGCTCAGCGCCAATTGTGACTCCTCATATACTGAAGCAGTCCGTATAGAAATTCAGCAAGACCTGGACAATATCCAGGCTTGGGCTGATAAGTGGCAAGTGACATTCGCGCCACACAAGTGCTGAGCAATGACCATCTCCAACAAGAGAGAATCGAACCATCTCCGTTTGACATTCAACAGCATTACCATCGCTGAATCCCCCACTATCAACACCCTAGGGGCTACCATTGACCAGAAACGGAACTGGAGTAGCCATTTAAATACCGTGGCTACAAGAGCAGGTCAGAGGCTAGGAATCCTGAGGCGAGTAACTCACCTCCTGACTCCCTAAAGCCTGTCCAACATCTACAAGGCACAAGTCAGGAGAGTGATGGAATACTCTCCACTTGCCTGGATGGGTGCAGCTCCAACAACACTCAAGAAGCTCGACACCATCCAGGACAAAGCAGCCCGCTTGATTGGCACCCCATCTATAAACATTCACTCCCTCCACCACCGATGCACAGTGGCAGCAGTGTGTACCATCTACAAGATGCACTGCAGCAATGCACCAAGGCTCCTTAGACTGCACCTCCCAAACCCGCGACCTCTACCAACTTGAAGGACAAGGCAGCAAATACCTGGGAACACCACCACCTGCAAGTTCACCTCCAGGTCACACACCATCCTGACTTGGAACTATATCGGCGTTCCTTCATTGTCGCTGGGTCAAAATCCTGGAACTACCTTCCGAACAGCATTGTGGGTATACCTACTCCAAATGGACTGCAGTGGTTCAAGAAGGCAGCTCACCACCACCTTCTCAAGGGCAATTAGAGATGGGCAATAAATGCTGGCTTGGCCACTGACACCGACATCCCATGAATGAATTTTAAATAAACTAATTGTTCTGGACATTCCTGAAGTTTATCCTCGTGAATTATTCACACCACCTCTTCGCTCCCTCTCTCTCTCTTTCCTTCTGTTTATCTCTTTCTGTTTCATTCTCCCTTCTCCTTCTCTCCCTTCTTCTCTCTGTTGCCATCTCTATCCCTTTGGATCACACACGCCCTGCAAACTGTTTCTCAATGCTCCTTTCTCCCATCCTATTGAATCTTAGAATCACGCTCATGTATTCTCTTCACCAGCCCCATGTTCAATAGGATAAACAGTTTTTTGGTCTCTCAGGGAATCAAGGGATATGGTGAGAGGCGGGAAATTGGAATTGAATATGTTGATCAGCCATAGACGTTTCTGAATGGCGGATCTGCTCTTGTGTCCAATGATTCTATTTTCAGAATCAGTTTGTTCAATGATGAAGCCTCTGTGAATATTTTAACGTATTTACAGATTATTCAAGTCTCCACCTGCTCACCTACACTCCTCACTTCATCTACAATGCATGGAATAAACAGAATCGAAAGCTTCGTGCAGACAAACCTCACAATTATTGAAATTCCTTCTCCTAGAATTATAAAGTACAACGTTAGAATGTAGGATTGTTTATTAATAAAGCACCAACGTCAGCGCTGCAGCTGATAATCTACAGATAAATGAAAAGACTCTTGATTCCAACTGATAGAGTGTAAACCAATAAAACATCACATCAATACTTTCGAATCTACAATGCAATCTAGGGACAGTGCAGGCTCCACAGTGACGCAGAGAGGGACATGTGAAAGAGTTAGCAGCAAACTCAGTTCAGTAGCCAGACCTCTGAAGTAGCGTCATGCACACACAGACTGAAATGATATTTTATAACAGTGAGAACGAACAGATACATTGAACTCACAGCTAAATTGAACCATGTCATTGGGGAGAGAGGACCTTTCTCTGTCCCCTTGTAATACAGAGTCCATGAGCTGTCTCATTATCAGTCACTGAAAACATGAAAATATTGCAGGGAAGGTTAGATCCATAACATGAAACTGTTAAAAGCTGCTGATAGTTTGATTCCTGCTTTGAGCCGAGACATCTGTTTCGAGTACATTCATTGCACAGAATAATCCAGTAACAATACCGGATTTGGGTGAACAAAGGTCATGACAGAAATAATGTAGCTTCTACAAGACTGAAAGAGCTGTAAGGTGCCATCAATCGACTGCAAGAACAGGAAGCTGTGTATACCGCAAAGTGAGAAATAAGACCAAGTGCAGCAACACCGTTAACATCGATTTGTACCATTCACAACTGATATACAGGCTTACCAGGAACTCCAATTGCAGCTAGCACAGGATAATAAATGGATAGGATCTGACGTAATAATGGATATTCCATTTCTGAGAGAAGCAGAGACTTCTGTTTGCCTGGAACCCACAGCTCCAGCAGGCACTCTGAGCTGATCCATTCCAATGGGTGCTGATTTATAGAGGGAAAAAGTCTCCACTGACACGGTTATCCACCTGATCATTGCTATTAGTTACACTCACCTGAACAAACACATTACATCAGCAGCCTTCAATGCGTTGGAGACGGTTCAGAGGAGGTTTACTAAATTGATACCTGGAATGAGACGGTTGTCGTATGTGGAATGTTTGGACAGACTGGGCTTGTATTCATTGGAGTTTAGGAGAGTGAGGGGAGATTTGATTGAAGTATATAAGATCCTGAACGGTCTTGACGAGATGGATGTGGAAAGGATGTCTCCACTTGTGGGAAAGTCCAGAATTAAGGGGCACTGTTTTAAAATTTGAGTTTCGCCCATTTAGAACCGAGCTGAGGAGATTTTTTTTTCTCTCAAATGTTTGTGTGACGTTGGAATTCTTTGCTTTAGAAGGTGGTGGAGGCGGGGTTATTGAATAATTTTACGGTGGAGGGAGATAGATTCTTGGTAGGCAAAGGACTCAAAGGTTATCGCGGGTAGATGGGAGTGTGGAATTCGAGACAATAGCAGATTAGCCATGATCTTATTGAATGGCTGAGGAGACTCGATGGGCCCAATGGCCTACTTATGCTCCTAATTCGCATGTCCACATGTTCGTATATTTACCTATTTCTTCTACAGTTGGTAATGTCTCCAGTAAAATTAAAACTGTGCCACCTACTGCTGCCATCTCTACAGCTCAACTCTGACTGGCCACACGTCAAGGTCAACCGGTCCAAAACTCTGCAGCTGAGGTCCAGTCCTAACCAAGTCCCACTCACCCATCATCCTCACCTTCACACCCGCATTAGCTCTTATTTCTCTAATACCTTATAGTTAAAGTTCCTATTATTGAGTTAAAATCCCTCCGTGTCATCATGCCTCCCCATCTCTCGCCTCTCCACCAAACCTGCAGCAAACGTATCCATGATCTCTTCATACTTCTGAAATTGACCTCTTTCAATGTGACTGACATCGCATAGTTCCATTAGAACCATGGAACCAGAGAACAATTACGGCACAGAATGAGGCCATTCAGCCCGTCGTGTCTGTGCTGGCTGAAAAAGAAACTAGCCTGCCCAATCTAATCCCACTTTCCAGCACCTGGTCCATATCCATGCTGGTTACAACACTTCAGGTGCGTGTCTAGGTACGTTTTTTAAAGGAATCGAGGGTTTCTGCCTCCACCACTGTCCCTGGCAGTGAATTACAGACACCCACAACCCTCTGGGTGAAAAAGGTTTTCTTCATGTCCCCTGTAATCATTCTACAAATCACCTTAAATCTGTGTCCCCTGGTAATTGACCTCTGCCCTAGGGGAAACAGAACCTGCCTGTCTACTCTATCTGGGCCACTCATAATTTTGTACATATCTATTAAATCACCCCTCAGCCTACTCTGTTCTAAAGAAAACAACCTGAGCCTATCCAATCTTTCCTTATAGCTGCAACTTGCAACGCCTGGCAACATTCTTGTAAATCTCCTGTGTACTCTCTCTGGATCAATTATGTTCTTCTTCTAATGTGGTGACCAAAATTGTACGCAGTACTCCAATTGTGGCCTAACTGGCGTTGTATAGTTTTGGAACCAACTCGCCACATTCCCCGGAGTCCCATGATCTTTAACCTTTTGACCTTGTTGGACCTTGTCAAGTACGTTACAAAATCCATGTAGACAGCTTCTACTGACCTACCCTCATCAATCCTCCCTATTACTTACTCAAAAAGCTCAATTAAGTTAGTACGACACGACCTTCCATTAGCAAATCCACGCTCACTATCCCTGAGTAATCCGTGCCTTTCAAAGCAACAGTTAATCTTTCTCTCATAATTGTCTCTAATTATTTGCCCACCATTGAGTCTGACTGACAGGCCTGTAATTATCTGGGCTATACCTCGCACCTTTTTTAAACAATGGTACAACCTTTAAAGACCTTCAATCCTCTGTTACGTCACCTGTGAAGATGATCCTCAGAACATTCGTTATTTTCTTCCTGACCTCCGCTAACAGCCTGGTATACATTCCATGCGGCCCTGGTGATATATCACTTTTTAGGGATTTCAGACCCTCTTCTACTTCCTCTCTCATTAAACTTATGGTAACTTCAACAATCTAACTTCATAACTGAAGTTCCTCATCCCTGAAGCCATTCTCGTCAACCTTTTCTGTAACCTCGCCAATGCCCTCACATGTTTCCTGCAATGCCAACAATCTTCAGACTCGTCTTTGAAGAAGAGCGTTCTTTCTAACGCCTTCCTCTCTAATTCAGCCCTGGTGAACATCCAGGCCTGATGCCTAATTCCCCACAACCGTGAACACCACACTGCTGTTGAATTCCCCAAAGAACACCACAGCCTCCTGTATAATTTCCCACGCTGTTCAACGCCCCCTCCTGTCTAATTTTCCCTCTGAACACCCCCTCCTGTATAATTCAGACTTGGCACACACCCCTCCTGTATAGGTCCCCACTGTGAAAACTACCCTCCTGTATAATTTCCCACTGTGAACGACCCCTCCTGTCTAATTGCCGCTGTGAACACCCCATCCTGACAATTCGCCACTGTGAACACTAGCTCCTGTCTAATTCCCCGCTCTGAGCCCACCTCCTCCTATCTAAGTCTCCATGTGAACACCGCCTGCTGTCTAGTGTAATGAGATTGGAAAGCACTCGAAATACTCAGCAGGTCTGGCAGCATCTGCAGAGAGTGAAACTGAGTTAACGTTTCAGGTTTGCAATCCTACATCAGAACTGAAAAAAAAAAGAAATGTAACAGTCTTTGAACAAGTGAAGGGGGAAGTAGAATATGAAGAAAGGGCTTTGATAGGAGGAAGGGGAGAGAGGCTAGCTGACAGAACTAATGGAACATGCCTCACAGGTCAAGCCTCACTGGTCATGCCTCACAGGTCATGCCTCAAAGGTCATGCCTCACAAGCCTTATTGAATTCTTTGAAGGTGTGACAAAACACATTGATGAAGGAAGAGCAGTGTATGTGGTGTATATGGATTTTAGCAAGGCGTTTGATAAGGTTCCCCATGGTAGGCTCATTCAGAAAGTGAGGAGGCATGGGAGACAGGGAAAGTTGGCTGTCTGGATACAAAATTGGCTGGCCCATAGAAGTCAGAGGGTGGTAGTACATGGAATTCAGCATGGAGCTCGGTGACCAGTGGTGTTCCACAAGGAGCTGTTCTGGGACCTCTGCTCTTTGTGATTTTTATAAATGACTTGGATGAGTAAGTGGAAGACTGGGTTAGCAAGTTTGCCGATGACACGAAGGTTGCTGGAGTTGTGGATAGTGTGGAAGGCTGTTGTAGGTTGCAACGGGACATTGACAGGATGCAGAGCTGGGCTGAGAAGTGGCAGATGGGGTTCAACCCGGAAAAGTGTGAAGTGATTCATTTTGGAAGGTCGAATTTGAATGTGGAATACAGGCTTAAAGACAGGATTCTTGGTAGTGTGGAGGAACAGAGGGATCTTGGGGTCCATGTCCATAGATCGCTCAAAGTTGCCACTCAAGTTGCTAGTGTTGTTAAGAAGGCATATGGTGTGTTGGCTTTCATTAACAGGGGGATGAGTTTAAGAGCCGCGAGGTTATGCTGCAGCTCTATAAGGCCCTGGTTCGACCACACGTGGAATATTGTGTTCAGTTCTGGTCGCCTCATTATAGGAAGGATGTGGAAGCTTTAGAGAGGGTGCAGAGGAGATATACCAGGATGCTGCCTGGACTGGAGGGCATGTCCTACGAAGAAAGATTGAGGGAGCGAGGGCTTTTCTCATTGGAGCGAAGAAGGATGAGATGTGACTTGATAGAGGGGTACAAGATTATGAGAGGCATAGATAGAGTGGATAGTCAGAGACTTTTCCCAGGGTGGAAAGGGCTATCACCAGGGGGCATAATTTTAAGGTGATTGGAGGAAGGTTTTGGAGAGATGTCAGAGGTAGGTTCTTTAAACAGAGAGTGGTGGGTGCGTGGAATGCGCTGCCAGCGGTGGTAGTAGAAGCAGATACATTAGGGACATTTAAGCGACTCTTGGATAGGTACATGGATGATAGTAGAATGAAGGGTAGGTAGTTACTTTGATCTGAGAGTAGGTTAAAGTTTCGGCACAACATCGTGGGCTGAAGGGCCTGTACTGTGCTGTACTGTTCTATGTTCTATGTTCTATGAACAGAATGCAACTTGAGAGCTAAATCATTGTAGCAAAAGACAAAGCATGAGTCCAGTTAGAGTGTTAATGGCTGAAAAATGAACAGTTCTGCACGAAAGCAAGAACATGAAAAATAATTTTGAGACGAGAGCATGTTTAAAATAAGTAAATGCATAAATACAATTTAAAAAGTAAATAAACAATAAATATTGAGGCTCATTGTCTGGAATTATTGAACTCCATATTGAGTGCAGAAGGATGAAGAGTGCCTAATCGGGAAAGGGGGTACTGTTTCTCGAGCTTGCGTTGATATTCACTGTAACACTGCAGCAGCCCGAGGACAGACATGTGGGCATGAGAAAAAGGTGGAAATTAAAGTGACAAGCAACCGGAAGTTCGGGATCATGCTTGCAGACTGAGTGGAGTGCTCTGCAAAGCTTCGTTTAATCTCCCCCATGTAGAGGAAACCGCACTGTGAGCAGTGAATACAATATACTAAATTGGAAAATGTACAAGTAAATCGCTGCTTCACCTGGAAGGAGTGTTTGGGTCCTTCGATGGTGAGGAGGGAGGTCGTAAAAGGGCAGTTATTACACCTTCTGTGATTGCATGGGAAGGAGTTGGGGAAGGGGACAAGGTATCGGGGTAATGGAAGCGTGGACCAGGATGTTGCGGAGGGAACGATCCATTCAAAATGCTTACAGGGGACAAGAGGGGAAGATGTGTTTGGTGGTGGCATCACGATGGAGGTGGCATAAATGGCGGAGGATGATCCTTCGGATGTGGAGGCTGGTGGGGTGAATAGTGGGGACAAGGGGAAGCCTATCACGGTCCTGGGAGGGAGGGGAAGGGTTGTAGGCACCCCTTACCGTGCATTCAAAATACCCTAAGATATTCCGCTCTCTGACCTCCTGTCTAATTCCCACTGTGAACCCTTCTTGTGTCGAATTCCCCCTCTGAACACACCATCCTGTCTAATTGCCCCTGTGAATACACCCGTTCAGTCTAATTCACATTGTGAGCCGCCCTTTTGTCCAATTACCCCTGTGAATACACCCTCCTGTCTAAATCTCCCACTGAAAACACTTACCTTCAGTTTAATTTCCCCCTGTGAACACAGCCTCCTGACTAATTTCCCCTGTGAATACACCCCTCCGGTCTAATTCACAGTGTGAGCCCCCCTTTTGACTAATTACCCCTGTGAACACACCCTCCTGTCTAATTCTCCCTCTGAACACCTACCTCCCGTCTAATTCCCCCCTGTGAACACCCTCCTGCTGTCTATTTCCCCCTGTGAATACAGCCTCCTGACTAATTTCCCCTGTGAATACACCCCTCCAGTGTAATTCACACTGTGATACACCCTTTTGTCTAATTCCCCCTGTGAACACCCTCCTTCTGTCTAACTCTCCTTGTGAACACACCCTCCTGTCGAATTCAGTGCAGTTACTGCCCCTCTCACCATCACCATCTGCTGGTTGCCCTGTCTTACTGCAGTTACTGCCCCCTCTCACCATCTTCATTTGCTGGTGTCTCTGTCTCACTGCAGTTAATGCTCCCCTCTCACCATCGCCATCTGCTGGTGTCTCTGTCTCACTGCAGCTACTGTCCCCTCTCGCCATCACCATCTGCTGGTTTCCCTGTCTTACTGCAGTTAATGCCCGCTCTCAACATCTTCATCAGCTGGTGTCTCCATCTCACTGCAGTTTTTCTTTCTCTCCCAGGACTGCCTGGGCACCTATCACCTTCACACTCGTCGTCCTTTTCAGATTTTTGTGGGTGACTGGGAAAGGCTCTCGACTGGGCAACCGACTTATAAATTAAAGCAAACTCATTTGCTAAAACGGCCGCTTAACGGGCTCTGTGAACCTGCTGTTCCTCCACATGCATATTTATTGAGAGTGAGAGAGAGTTTTTAAATTCCTCTATCAGAATAAATTCTCTTCGAGTCTCACAGCTGAGCTGTACTTTAACAGCCCTCAGCCACTGCTTGTTTCTTTCAAACTCCAGAAAAGTTTGATTAGCTTGCTTCTTGAGGGTTCTAAACTTTTGGCGATAGGTTTTGGATACTAAAAAAAACTCAGGTAATCGGGAATGTACAGGCAGAAAAGGATTGTGAGGGTGAGGCAGTAGTAGGCCTAGGAAATTCTCACATTGAACCTCCAACTATCCCATTAGCGAATGCAGACAGTCTATTAAGCAATAGGCTTTTACAGTTCGAGGTAAAACAGTGTGAAGTCCTAACTAGGGTTTTCACAACGTTTCAAAAAGTTTGTAGGGATAATCCAGGATGTACAACCTTAGCCACACATGATGTGGGTATAGGGGGAGCCATTCCTTTGAAGCAACATCCTTGCAGCTTAGGTCCAGACAGACAGGTCCACGAGGAAGCAAAGGTGCAATGCATGCTGAAGGGCAGCTTAGATGAACCTAGACAGGGCAGCAGGAATTCGCAGATGGTCTTGATGAATAATCCTGGTGCCGGCTCAAATATGCATAGATTGTAGAAAGGTCACTGTGGTGATGAAGGAAGACTCCTATCCAAATTATCATTTAACGGACTGTAGGGACAGAGTGGGCAACACAATGTGTCTTAAAGAGACAGATGTGTTGGAAGGATACTGTCAAATTCGTTTGACACACCAGGTTAAGAAAAAAACAACTTCTGTTACACCGTATAGGGTTTTCCAGTGTCAAGTGATGCCACATAGGTTAAGGGGTTCTCGAGAAACTACTCAGAGAATAGCAAACCCAGGAGTGATCAGTGCTCCTAGCTGTGCAGCTCGACTGGCTGAGGTGATGGTCAATAGGGACACTTGGAATGGAAACACGAAACAATTGGAAGACGATGCTTGTAAATTAGGAATGGGTTAATTGGAACAAACTTTTGAAAATTTAAAGGTGAAATATTCTGGTGGAACTTGTTGCTGTAGTGTATTTTTTTTTAGAAATGAGCATATCTGTAAATCCGTGGGGAAAAAAATGTTAGCATTTTTTTCAATACTTTAGCCATTGTAATGAAACGCATTTCGGTAATGGTGTTTCATTCCGCTAGGGGCGGAGGCGTCATGTTCCTGTAGTTTTTTTTTCAGAGTATGGGGTTTGCCTTCATGGCTTGCAAGTGATCCGTATTGCTTTAAGAGCCTGCAAGCCTTAGGAGTTACAGGAAGGTGCATCTTCGTTAATTTAGGAACAGCCATTTGGAGACTGCGATTAAAGGGTGCATTCTCGTTACCATAGATAGAGACACTGGCCGTGAACCTGATGCGATACATTTGTTACAATTCAGTTTCGAACTGGCTTATGAGTTGAAGATAGTCTATTCTAACAGACAGACTGACATAAGACACAGCTGTGGTGTCAGCACTTGGAAAAAGAGCTCTCAACCATTTCAACTGAAGGAATAGGTGTTTAGTCTGTTGAATTATTATCTTTCAAAATTCTAAAAAGTCAAGCCAAGACAGAGACTCTGCTAATTTAAACTGAAAGAAGGGAAGTTGGACTGTGACAATCTTTTATCCCTCAAAAACTCTAAAGTCAGCTTGATTCCATTGAAAGTGTTTGCAAGACGTTAATTATTGAAATTCGCTGGAGAAGGAAAGCAACATTCCGTGAAGACATCAAGCAACAAACATCCTGTGAGGACTTCGAGCAACATCCTGTGAGAACTTCGAGCAACATCTTGTGAGGCCTTCAAGTAACTTTGGACTGAAAATATGCAAGGACTCAATTTTGTTCTATTTTAAACGTTGCTTTTATCTTCATAATGTTTCGTTCTTCTAATGAAGGTGCTAATTTATTGCTTTAAATGCACCTGTTTTGGTTAGCCTCATCCAGGGGTTAATAGTTGGTGCAATTTGGTTGGGTCTTTCTTTAACATGGAAAGCTTTAAATGATATGTTAGCCAATCTGTGCAGCGCCAGGATTGAATTAACAGTGCATTGGTCCCACCACAATCAGAATCGTATATTTTGATTGGGGTCTTTGACAGGAGCGTTTGGTCGTAACAATAGGAAGCAAGAGGTAGAAACTGATCCAGATAGAATCATAGAATGATTACAGCACAGGAGGAGGCCATTCTGCTCGTTGTGTCTGTGCCAGCTCTCTTCAAGAGCAACTCACCTAGTCCCAGACCCCTACTTTTAAACTGACACTGCATTCAGAAAAATATGAAATTTCCTCTTGAAAGTCATGATTGGATCTGTTTCCACCACATTCTCAGGCATTGCATTCCAGATCCTAACCACTGACTGCAGAAAAACATTTTCCCCATGTGACCATTGATTTTTTGCCAATCACTTTAAATTTGTGTCCTTTTGTTCTCAGCCCTTCTGGAACAGTTCCTCCAATACTCCAGTTGAGGTTGAAGCAGTGTTCTATAAAGCGTCATCATAACTTCCTTGCTTTTGTACTCTATGGCGCTTCTATTTTATAAAACCCAGGATCTCACAAGCCTTATTAAGCACTTTCTGAACCTGACCTGCCTGCTTCCTTCAACAATTTGTGCGTAGAAACCCCAATGTCCCTCTGCTCCTGCATCCCCTTTAGAATTGTGTCCTTTATTTTATATTGTCTCTCCTCGTTCTTCCTACAAAAATGTATCACTTCACACTTCCCTGCATTACATTTCATCTGCCTTCGTGGTTGCTGATTCCTCCAGCCTATCTATATTCTCTTGAGGTTTATCACTATCCTCACAGTCCGCAATGCTTCTAAATTTTGTGTCAGCTGCAAACTTTGAAGTTGTGCCCTGTACATCCAAGTGTAGGTCAATAATACAGATTGAGGAATGCACTGCTCCGAATATCCAGAAAAAGTTTGGGCACTCTTCTTGTAAATCAGGGATGGTGAGTTAAAATTTCCCCCGATCTGACTGAATTTTTGATTCTGTTTCTAAATTCAGTCTGTTTGAAACACGGTTATACCATCAACAAGAACCATTGAGTCTGCACTTTACAGACTTCATCTCCAGTCTGTATCCTACCGTTTACATATTGAATCTCAGCCCCACCAGTATATCCAGAGATTGAAAATGTCCTACATTCACTGTTTTCATTGCTAAAATATGACCAGGGATGTTGAATGAAATGTCTCGTTTTTAACCAATAATTCAACCTGTGCACATATGCTTTAGTCCTGGTGCCAGTTTGTAAATTATACAATCGTCACTTTGGGGAATTCCAACTCACAATCTGTGGAATTCAAAAGCAGGACATTAATCTTTCAGCCATAGCCCCCACATATGCTTTTAAATTGAGGAGCAAACAGTCTGTCTCCCATTTTGACCTTTAAAAACACGTGACAACTAGAGAGAGAGAGAAAGATGGTTGCTGTGAGATAGATAAATTGAGAGAGGGAGACAGAAAGAGAGACAGAGTAAGAGAGAATTTGAGAGTGGCAGAAGGAGAGAGAAAGGGAGACAGCAGGGAGAGACAGAGAGAAAGAATTTGAGAGGGGCAGGGAGAGAGGGAATGTGAGAAGGCAGGGAGAAACAGAGACAGAAAAGTCTGGAGGAGTAGGAAGAGAGAGAAAGTGAAATGGCAGGGAGAGCCATAGAGATGGACAAAGTGAAGTTGAGTGGGGCAGGGAAAGAGAGAATGTGAGCGGGTAGGGAGAGTCAGAGAGATAGACAGAGAGAATTTGAGAGGGGCAGGGAGATAGGGAATTTGAGAGGGCATGGGGAGGCAGAGAGAGAATTTGAGAGGGTCAGGAAGTGAGAGAATGTGAGAGGGCAGGGAGAGAGAAACAGTGAGAGAGCATGGAGAGCGACAATCTGAGAGGGCTGGGAGAGACAGAGAGATAGACAGTAATAATTTGAGAGGGACAGGGAGACAGAGACTATGAGAGGGCATGAGGAGGCAGAGAGAGATAATTTGAGAGGGGCAAGAAAAGAGAGAAAGTGAGAGGGCACGGAGAGCAAGAATTTGAGAGGGCAGGGAGAGACAGAGAGACAGACAGAGAATGTGAGAGGGACCAGGAGAGAAAGAATGTCAGTGGGCAGGAAGAGACAGAGAGAATGTCAGAGGGGTATGGAGAGAGAGAATGTGAGAGGGGCACGTAGAGAGAGAAAGTGAAAGCTCGCTGCCCCACTATCTCTCGCTGCCCCACTATCTCTCTCTGCCCCACTATCTCTCGCTGCCCCACTATCTCTCTCTGCCCCACTATCTCTCCCTCTCCCTATCTCTCCCTCCCCCATCTCTCGCTGCCCCACTTTCTCTCACTGCCCCACTATCTCTCTCTGCCCCACTATCTCTCTCTCCCTCCCTCAGACTATCTCTCTCTCTCTCTCTCTCACCCTGTCTCTCTATTTCATTCTCCATCTCTCCCCCTCACTCTGTCTCTCGTCCTCACCCGTCACTCTCTCTCTCCCTCCCTCATCCTGTCTCTCTCTCTGCCCATGACTGTTTCTGTCCCTCTCACACCATTTTGCCCTTTCTCTCTCTCTCTCTGCCTCTCTCTCTCTCTGCCTCTCTGTCTGTCTGTCTGTCTCTCTCTCTCTCTGCCTCTCTCTGTCTGTCTCTTTCTGTCACTGCCTCTCCCACTATCACTCTGTCTCTCCCTCGCTCTCTATCTCTCCCTATCTCATTCTCTCCATCTCTCTCTCCCCCTCTCTCCCTCCCTATCACTCTTTCTCTCCCTCTGTCTCTGACTCTGTTTGTCTCTCTCTCACACCTTCTCTGCCTCTCCCTGTTTCGCTCTCCCACTCTCTCTCTCCCTCCCTCCATCTCTCATTCTCCCTCAATCTCTGTCTCTCCCTCTGTCTCCCTTTGTCGGTCTCTGTCCCTATCCATCTCTCTCTGTCTCTGTCCATCTCCCTTTGTAGTCTATTTGTGTCCTCCTCAAAGTTTACTGTCTCATCTAAACCTTGCATCTCTCTCTCTCTCTCTCTCCCTCACAACAATGCATTAGTTAAGACTGTATTTGACCATGCCTCTGTTTATATGATACTCGGCCCTGTTACATGGTATAAAAATGTTTAAAAAGTGTTTTGAAATGGGTGAAGTGTCTGTGGGATCCCCTCCATTTTATATGTACAGGTGGAACACCTTCTATTTTATACGGAGAGAGGGAGCTCCCTCCATTTTATATGTACAGGTGGAACACCCTCTATTTTATACGTAGAGATGGAGCTCCCTCCATTTTATATGTACAGGTGGAACACCCTCTATTTTATACGTAGAGCGGGAGCTCCCTCCATTTTATATGTACAGGTGGAACACCCTCCATTTTATACGTAGTTAGGGAGCTCCCTCCATTGTATATGTACAGGTGGAACACCCTCTATTTTATACGTAGAGAGGGAGCCCCCTCCGTTTTATATGTACAGGTGGAACACCCTCTATTTTATACGTAGAGAGGGAGATCCCTCCATTTTATATGTACAGGTGGATCACCCTCTATTTTATACGTGGAGAGGGAGATCCCTCCATTTTATATGTACAGGTGGAACACCCTCTATTTTATACGTAGAGAGGGAACTCCCACCATTTTATATTGAGAGAGGGAGTGCCCTTCATTTTATACATAGAAGGGTATCTCCCTTCACTTTATATGTAGAGGGGGAGCTCCCTGAATTTTATACATTGAAGGGTATCTCCCTTCACTTTATTTGTAAATGGTGAGCTCCCTCCATTTGTTCTATAGACACGGATCCCCCTCTACGCAATACATAGAAGTCTCTCTCTCTCTCTCTCTCTCTCTCTCTCAGCCTGTCTGTCTGTCTGTCTGTCTCTCTCTCTCTCTCAGCCTGTCTGTCTGTGTGTGTGTGTGACTCTCTCTCTCAGCCTGTCTGTGTGTCTCTCTCTCTCTCACCCTGTCTGTCTCCCTCTCTCTCTCTCATCCTGTCTGTGTGTGTGTCTCTCTCTCTCAGCCTGTCTGTGTCGCTCTCTCTCTCGCGTCTCAGCCTGTCTGTGTGTGTGTGTCTCTCTCTCCGCCTGTCTGTCTGTCTGTCTGTCTCTCTCCTTCTATCTCTGCGTCTCTCTCTCTATCCATCAATCTGTATTTCCCTCCCTGTCGCTCCCTCTACTTCCATCTCTGCCTCTCTCTCTCTGTCTCTTCATCTGTCTTCCCCACCCCCTGACACTCCCTCTCTCTCCTTCTACCTCTGTCTCTGCCTCTCTCTCTGTCTCTCTCTCTGTCCCTCCATCTGTCTTTCCCTGTCTGTCACTCCCACTCAATCCTTCTTTCCCTGTCTCTCTCTCTCTATCCATCCATCTGTCCTTCCCTCCCTGTCACTCCCTCTCTCTCTGACTCTATCTCAGTCCCTCCAAATGTCTTTCTCTCCATGACACTCCCTCACTCTCCTTCTATCTCTGTCTTTCTCTCTGTCTCTCCATCTTTCTTTCCCTCCCTGTCACTCCCTCTCTCCTTAATCTCTGCCTCTCTCTCTCTCTGCCTCTCCATCTGTCTTTCCCTCTCTGTCTCTCCCACTCTCTCCTTCTATCTCTGTCTCTGCCTCTCTCTCTGTCTCTCTCTCTGTCCCTCCATCTGTCTTTCCCTCTCAGTCACTCCGTCTCTCTCCTTCCATCTCTGTCTCTCTCACTAGCCCTCCATCTGTCTTTCCCTCCCTGTCACTCCCTCTCTCTCTGTCTCTCTCTCAGTCCCTCCAACTGTCTTTCTCTCCATGACACTCCCTCACTCTCCTTCTATCTCTGTCTTTCTCTCTGTCTCTCCATCTGTCTTTCCCTCTCAGTCACTCCCTCTCTCTCCTTCCATCTCTGTCTCTCTCTCACTATCCCTCCAACTATCCTTCCCTCTCTGTCTCTCCTTCCATCTCCTTCTATCTCTGTCTCTCTCTCTCTGTCTCTCCATCTGTCTTTCCCTCCCTCTCTCTCCCTCTCTCTCCTTCTCTCTCCTTCTCCCTCTGTCTCTACCTCTCCTCTGTCTCTCACTCTCTGTCCCTCTATCTGTCTTTCCCTCTCTGTCTCTCCCTCTCTCTCCTATCTCTGTCTCTCTCTCTCTGTCTCTCCATCTGTCCTTCCATCTCTATCTCTCCCTCTCTCTCCTTCTCTCTGTGTCTCTACCTCTCTCTCTGTCCTTCTCTCTGACCCTCCATCTGTCAAAGAACAAAGAACAGTAGAGCACAGGAACAGTCCATTCGGCCCTCCAAGTCTGCGCCGATCTTGATGCCTGCCTAAACTAAAACCTTCTGCACTTCCGGGGTCCATATCCCTCTATTCCCATCCTATTCATGTATTTGTCAAGATGCCACTTAAACGTCTATATGGTACCTGCTTCCACCACCTCCCCTGGCAACACGTTCCAGGCACTCACCACACTCTGTGTAAAGAACTTGCCTCGCACATCCCCTCTAAACTTTGCCCCTCTCACCTTAACCTCTGTCTCCTAGTAACTGACTCTTCCACCCTGGGAACAAGCTTCTGACTATCCACTCTGTCCATGCCACTTATAACTTTGTAAACCTCTATCATGTTGCCCCTCCACCTCTGTCGTTCCAGTGAAAACAATCCAAGTTTATCCAACCTCTCCTCATAGCTAATGCCCTCCAGACCAGGCAACATCCTGGTAAACCTTTTCTGTACCCTCTCCAAAGCCTCCACGTCCTTCTGGTAGTGTGGCGACCAGAATTGCACGCAATATTCTAAGTGTGGCCTAACTAAAGTTCTGTACAGCTGCAACATGACTTGCCTATTTTTATACGTGATGCCCCGACCGATGAAGGCAAGCATGCTGTATGCCTTCTTGACTACCTTATCCACCTGCGTTGCTACTTTCAGTGACCTGTGGACCTGTACGCCCAGATCTCTCTGCCTGTCAATACTCCTAAGGGTTCTGCCATTTACTGTATACTTCCCACCTGCATCAGACCTTCCAAAATGCATTACCTCACATTAGTCCGAATTAAACTACATCTGCCATTTCTGCCCAAGGCTCACACCGATCTATATACTGCTGTATCCTCTGACAATCCACATCATTATCCGCAACTCCACAAAGCTCTGTGTCGTCCGCAAACTTACTAATCAGACCAGCTACATTTTCCTCCAAATCATTAATATATACTACAAACAGAAAAGGTCCCAACACTGATCCCTGCGGAACACGACTAGTCACATCCCTCCATTCAGAAAAACGCCCTTCCACTGCTACCCTCTGTCTTCTATGACTGAGCCAGTTCTGTATCCATCTTTCAGCCAGTTCTGTATCCATCCTACCTTTCCCTCTGTGTCACTCCGTCTCTCTCCTTCTATCTCTGTCTCTCTCTCTGTACCTCCATTTGTCGATCGCTCTGTGTCACTCCATCTCTCCTTCTCGCTGTCTCTCCCTCTCTCTCCTTCTCTCTCTCTCGGTCCCTCCATCTGTCATTCCCCCGTCACTCCATCTCTCACCGTCTCTCTCTGTCTCTGCCTCTCTTTCTGTCTCTCCATCTGTCCCTCCATCTGTCATTCCCTCTCTGTCACTCCCTCTCTCTCCTTCTACCTCTGTCTCTCCCCATCTGTCCCTCCATCTGTCCTTCCCTCCCTGTCACTCCATCTCTCTCCTTCTCTCTCTGTCTCTCACTTTGAATCTTCATCTGTCTTTCCCTCCCTGACACTCCCTCTCTCTCCTTCCATCTCTGTCTTTCACACTCTCTCCATCTGTCTTTCCCTCCCTATCACTCCCTCTCTCTCCTTCCATTTCTGCCTCTATCTCTGTCCCTCCATCTGATTTTCCCTCTCTGTCTCTCCATCTCTCTACTTCTCTCACTCTCTGTCCCTCCATCTGTCTTTCCCTCTCTGTCTCTCCCACTATCTCCTTCTATCTCTGTTTCTCTCTCTCTATCCCTCCATCTGTCCTTCCCTCCCTGTCACTCCCACTCTCTCCTTCTATCTCTGTCTCTCTCTCTGTCCCTCCATATGTCTTTCCTCTCTGTCTCTCCCTCCCTCTCCTTCCATCTCGGTCACTCTCTCTCTACCCCTCAATCTATCCTTCCCTCCCTGTCACTTCATTTCTCTCCTTCTATCTCTGTCTCTCTCTGTGTCCCCCCATCTATATTTTCCCTCCCTTTCTCTCCCTCTCTCTCCTTTTCTCTCTGGTTCTCTCTCTCTGCCACTTCATCTGTCTTCCCCACTCCCTGTCACTCCATCTCTCTCCTTCCAACTCTGCCTCTCTCTCTCTATCTCAACATCTGTCTTTCCATCCCTGTCCCTCTATATCTCTTTTTCTTTCTCTGTCTCTCATTCTGACCCTCCATCAGTTTTTCCCTTCCTGACACTCCCTCTCTCTACTTCTTTCTCTGTCTCTGCTCTCTCTCTGTCTCTCTCTGTCCCTCCATCTGTCTTTCCCTCTCTGTCACTCCCTCTCTCCTTCTCTCCGTCTCTCCCTCTCTCTACTTCTCTCTCTCTATCCCTCCATCTGTCCTTCCCTCCCTGTCACCCCCTCTCTCTCCTTCTATCTCTTTCCATCTCTCTGTCTCTCCATCTGTCTTCCCACCCCCCCGCCATCACTCCATCTCTCTCCTTCTATCTCTGTGTCTCTCTCTCTATCCCACCATCTGTCCTTCCCTCCCTATCACTCCATCTCTCTCCCTGTCTCCCTCTCTGTCCCTCCATCTGTCTTTCCCTCCCTGACACCCCCTCTCTCTCCTTCTCTCTCTGTCTCTCTCTGTCCCTCCACCTGTCTTTCCCTCCCTGTCGCTCTCTCTCTCTCCTTCCATCTCTGCCTCTCTCTCTCTCTGTCTCTCCATCTGTATTACCCTCTCTGTCTCTCCCAATCTCTCTTCCATCTCTGCCTCTCTCTCTGTCTCTCCATCTGTCTTTCACTCTCTGTCTCTCCCTCTCTCTCCTTCTATCTCTGTCTTTCACTCTGTCTCTCCATCTGTCTTCCCACACCCCCCTTCACTCCATCTCTCTCCTTCTATCCCTGTCTCTCTCTCTCTATCCCTCCATCTGCCCTTCCCTCCCTGTCACTCCATCTCTCTCCCTTTCTCTCTCTCTCTCTCCCTCCATCTGTCTTTCCCTCCCTGACACTCCCTCTCTCTCCTTCTCTCTCTGTCTCTCTCTCTGTCCCTCCATCTGTCTTTCCCTCTCTGTCTCTCCCTCTCTCTCCTTCTATCTCTGTCTTTCCATCTGTCTTTCCATCTGTCACTCCCTCTCTCTCCTTCCATCTCTGCCTCTCTCTCTCTCCAATTGCCATTCCCTCTCCGTCTCGCCAAATCTCTCCTTCTCTCTCTGTCTCTGCCTCTCTCTCTGTCCCTCCATCTGTCTTTCCCTCTCTCTCCTTCTATCTCTGTTTCTCTCTCTCTATCCCTCCATCTGTCCTTCCCTCCCTGTCACTCCCACTCTCTCCTTATTTCTCTGTCTCTCTCTCTGTCCCTCCATATGTCTTTCCCTCTCTGTCTCTCCCTCCCTCTCCTTCCATCTCGGTCTCTCTCTCTACCCCTCAATCTATCCTTCCCTCCCTGTCACTCCATTTCTCTCCTTCTATCTCTGTCTCTCTCTGTGTCCCCCCATCTGTCTTTCCCTCTCTGTCTCTCCCTCTCTCTCCTTCCATCTGTGGCTCTCTCTCTCTGCCTCTTCATCTGTCTTCCCCACTCCCTGTCTCTACCTCTCTCTCCTTCTATCTCTGTCTCTGCCTCTCTCTCTCTGTTGCTCTCTCTGTCCCTCCATCTGTCTTTCCCTCTCTGTCACTCCCACTCTATCCTTCTATCTCTGTCTCTCTCTCTCTATCCCTCCATCTGGCCTTCCCTCCTTGTCACTGATCTCGCTCCTTCTCTCTTTGTCTCTCTCTCTGTCCCTCCATCTGTCTTTCCCCCACTCTCACTCCCTCTCTCTCCTTCTATCTCTGTCTCTCAGTCTCTATCCCTCCATCTGGCCTTTCCTCCCTGTCTCTCCATCTCTCTCCTTCTCTCTCTGTCTCTCGCTCTGTCCCTCCATCTGTCTTTCTCTCCCTGTCACTGCCTCTCTCTCCTTCCAACTCTGCCTCTCTCTCTCATTCTCAACATCTGTCTTTCCCTCTCTGGCTCTCCATCTCTCTCTTTCTTTCTCTGTCTCTCATTCTGTCCCTCCATCTGTCTTTCTCTTCCTGACACTTCCTCGCTCTACTTCTTTCTCTGTCTCTGCCTCTCTCTCTGTCTCTCTCTGTCCCTCCATCTGTCTTTCCCTCTCTGTCACTCTCTCTCTGTAACTATCTCTGTCTCTCTCTCTGTTCCTCCATTTCTCTTTCCCTCTCTGTCACTCCCTCTCTCCTTCTCTCCGTGTCTCCCTCTCTCTAGTTCTCTCTCTCTATCCCTCCATCTGTCCTTCCCTCCCTGTCACTCCCTCTCTCTCCTTCTATCTCTTTCTTTCTCTCTGTCTCTCCATCTGTCTTCCCACCCCCCTCCCCATCACTCCATCTCTCTCCTTCTATCTCTGTCTCTCTCACTCTATCCCTCCATCTGTCCTTCCCTCCCTATCACTCCATCTCTCTCCCTGTCTCTCTCTCTGTCCCTCCATCTGTCTTTTCCTCCCTGACACTCCCTCTCTCTCCTTCTATCTCTGTCTCTGCCTCTCTCTCTGTCTCTCTCTCTGTTCCTCCATTTCTCTTTCCCTCTCTGTCACTCCCTCTCTCCTTCTCTCCGTGTCTCCCTCTCTCTAGTTCTCTCTCTCTATCCCTCCATCTGTCCTTCCATCCCTGTCACTCCCTCTCTCTCCTTCTATCTCTTTCTTTCTCTCTGTCTCTCCATCTGTCTTCCCACCCCCCTCTCCATCACTCCATCTCTCTCCTTCTATCTCTGTCTCTCTCACTCTATCCCTCCATCTGTCCTTCCCTCCCTATCACTCCATCTCTCTCCCTGTCTCTCTCTCTGTCCCTCCATCTGTCTTTCCCTCCCTGACACTCCCTCTCTCTCCTTCTCTCTCTGTCTCTCTCTGTCCCTCCATCTATCTTTCCCTCTCTGTCTCTCCCTCTCTCTCCTTCTATCTCTGTCTCTCTCTCTCTGTCTTTCCACCTGTCTTTCCCTCCCTGTCGCTCTCTCTCTCTCTCCTTCCATCTCTGCCTCTCTCTCTCTCTGTGTCTCCATCTGTATTACCCTCTCTGTCTCTCCCAATGTCTCCTTCCATCTCTGCCTCTCTCTCTGTCTCTCCATCTGTCTTTCCCTCTCTGTCTCTCCCTCTCTCTCCTTCTATCTCTGTCTTTCTCTCTGTCTCTCCATCTGTCTTCCCACAACCCCTTCACTCCATCTCTCTCCTTCTATCCCTGTCTCTCTCTCTCTATCCCTCCATCTGCCCTTCTCCCCCTGTCACTCCATCTCTCTCCCTTTCTCTCTCTCTCTCTGTCCCTCCATATGTATTACCCTCTCTGTCTCTCCCAATGTCTCCTTCTCTCTCTGTCTCTCTCTCTGTCCCTCCATCTGTCTTTCCCTCTCTGTCTCTCCCTCTCTCTCCTTCTATCTCTGTCTTTCCATCTGTCTTTCCATCTGTCACTCCCTCTCTCTCCTTCCATCTCTGCCTCTCTCTCTCTCCAATTGCCATTCCCTCTCGGTCTCGCCCAATCTCTCCTTCTCTCTCTGTCTCTGCCTCTCTCTCTGTCTCTCTCTCTGTCCCTCCATCTGTCTTTCCCTCTCTCTCCTTCTATCTCTGTATCTCTCTCTCTATCCCTCCATCTGTCCTTCCCTCCCTGTCACTCCCACTCTCTCCTTCTATCTCTGTCTCTCTCTCTGTCCCTCCATATGTCTTTCCC
The DNA here is from genome assembly GCF_036365525.1 of Heterodontus francisci. Taxonomy (NCBI): domain Eukaryota; kingdom Metazoa; phylum Chordata; class Chondrichthyes; order Heterodontiformes; family Heterodontidae; genus Heterodontus; species Heterodontus francisci. The sequence goes on from NC_090398.1 coordinate 40,202,528, forward strand.
TCTCTGTCTCTCCCTCCCTCTCCTTCCAGCTCGGTCTCTCTCTCTACCCCTCAATCTATCCTTCCCTCCCTGTCACTCCATTTCTCTCCTTCTATCTCTGTCTCTCTCTGTGTCCCCCCATCTGTCTTTTCCTCTCTGTCTCTCCCTCTGTCTCCTTCCATCTCTGGCTCTCTCTCTCTGCCTCTTCATCTGTCTTCCCCACTCCCTGCCTCGACCTCTCTCTCCTTCTATCTCTGTCTCTGCCTCTCTCTCTCTGTTGCTCTCTCTGTCCCTCCATTGTCTTTCCCTCTCTGTCACTCCCACTCTGTCCTTCTATCTCTGTCTCTGTCTCTCTCTGTCCCTCCATCTGGCCTTCCCTCCTTGTCACTGTATCTCGCTCCTTCCCTCTTTGTCTCTCTCTCTGTCCCTCCATCTGTCTTTCCCCCACTCTCACTCCCTCTCTCTCCTTCTCTCTCTGTCTCTCGCTCTGTCCCTCCATCTGTCTTTCTCTCCCTGTCACTGCCTCTCTCTCCTTCCAACTCTGCCTCTCTCTCTCATTCTCAACATCTGTCTTTCCCTCTCTGGCTCTCCATCTCTCTCTTTCTTTCTCTGTCTCTCATTCTGTCCCTCCATCTGTCTTTCTCTTCCTGACACTCCCTCGCTCTACTTCTTTCTCTGTCTCTGCCTCTCTCTCTGTCTCTCTCTGTCCCTCCATCTGTCTTTCCCTCTCTGTCACTCTCTCTCTGTAACTATCTCTGTCTCTCTCTCTGTTCCTCCATTTCTCTTTCCCTCTCTGTCACTCCCTCTCTCCTTCTCTCCGTGTCTCCCTCTCTCTAGTTCTCTCTCTCTATCCCTCCATCTGTCCTTCCCTCCCTGTCACTCCCTCTCTCTCCTTCTATCTCTTTCTTTCTCTCTGTCTCTCCATCTGTCTTCCCACCCCCCTCTCCATCACTCCATCTCTCTCCTTCTATCTCTGTCTCTCTCACTCTATCCCTCCATCTGTCCTTCCCTCCCTATCACTCCATCTCTCTCCCTGTCTCTCTCACTGTCCCTCCATCTGTCTTTCCCTCCCTGACACTCCCTCTCTCTCCTTCTCTCTCTGTCTCTCTCTGTCCCTCCATCTGTCTTTCCCTCTCTGTCTCTCCCTCTCTCTCCTTCTATCTCTGTCTCTCTCTCTCTGTCTTTCCACCTGTCTTTCCCTCCCTGTCGCTCTCTCTCTCTCTCCTTCCATCTCTGCCTCTCTCTCTCTCTGTGTCTCCATCTGTATTACCCTCTCTGTCTCTCCCAATGTCTCCTTCCTTCTCTGCCTCTCTCTCTGTCTCTCCATCTGTCTTTCCCTCTCTGTCACTCTCTCTCTGTAACTATCTCTGTCTCTCTCTCTGTTCCTCCATTTCTCTTTCCCTCTCTGTCACTCCCTCTCTCCTTCTCTCCGTGTCTCCCTCTCTCTAGTTCTCTCTCTCTATCCCTCTATCTGTTCTTCCGTCCCTGTCACTCCCTCTCTCTCCTTCTATCTCTTTCTTTCTCTCTGTCTCTCCATCTGTCTTCCCACCCCCCTACCCATCACTCCATCTCTCTCCTTCTATCTCTGTCTCTGCCTCTCTCTCTCTGTTGCTCTCTCTGTCCCTCCATCTGTCTTTCCCTCTCTGTCACTCCCACTCTGTCCTTCTATCTCTGTCTCTCTCTCTCTGTCCCTCCATCTGGCCTTCCCTCCTTGTCACTGTATCTCGCTCCTTCTCTCTTTGTCTCTCGCTCTGTCCCTCCATCTGTCTTTCTCTCCCTGTCACTGCCTCTCTCTCCTTCCAACTCTGCCTCTCTCTCTCATTCTCAACATCTGTCTTTCACTCTCTGGCTCTCCATCTCTCTCTTTCTTTCTCTGTCTCTCATTCTGTCCCTCCATCTGTCTTTCTCTTCCTGACACTCCCTCGCTCTACTTCTTTCTCTGTCTCTGCCTCTCTCTCTGTCTCTCTCTGTCCCTCCATCTGTCTTTCCCTCTCTGTCACTCTCTCTCTGTAACTATCTCTGTCTCTCTCTCTGTTCCTCCATTTCTCTTTCCCTCTCTGTCACTCCCTCTCTCCTTCTCTCCGTGTCTCCCTCTCTCTAGTTCTCTCTCTCTATCCCTCCATCTGTCCTTCCCTCCCTGTCACCCCCTCTCTCTCCTTCTATCTCTTTCTTTCTCTCTGTCTCTCCATCTGTCTTCCCACCCCCCTCTCCATCACTCCATCTCTCTCCTTCTATCTCTGTCTCTCTCACTCTATCCCTCCATCTGTCCTTCCCTCCCTATCACTCCATCTCTCTCCCTGTCTCTCTCTCTGTCCCTCCATCTGTCTTTCCCTCCCTGACACTCCCTCTCTCTCCTTCTCTCTCTGTCTCTCTCTGTCCCTCCATCTGTCTTTCCCTCTCTGTCTCTCCCTCTCTCTCCTTCTATCTCTGTCTCTCTCTCTCTGTCTTTCCACCTGTCTTTCCCTCCCTGTCGCTCTCTCTCTCTCTCCTTCCATCTCTGCCTCTCTCTCTGTCTGTGTCTCCATCTGTATTACCCTCTCTGTCTCTCCCAATGTCTCCTTCCATCTCTACCTCTCTCTCTGTCTCTCCATCTGTCTTCCCACAACCCCTTCACTCCATCTCTCTCCTTCTATCCCTGTCTCTCTCTCTCTATCCCTCCATCTGTCCTTCCCTCCCTGTCACTCCATCTCTCTCCCTTTCTCTCTCTCTCTGTCCTTCCATCTGTCTTTCCCTCCCTGGCACTCCCTCTCTTTCCTTCTCTCTCTATCTCTCTCTCTGTCCCTCCAACTGTCTTTCCCTCTCTGTCTCTCCCTCTCTCTCCTTCTATCTCTGTCTTTCCATCTGTCTTTCCATCTGTCACTCCCTCTCTCTCCTTCCATCTCTGCCTCTCTCTCTCCAACTGCCATTCCCTCTCGGTCTCGCCCAATCTCTCCTTCTCTCTCTGTCTCTGCCTCTCTCTCTGTCTCTCTCTCTCTTTCCCTCAATCTGTCATTCCCTCCCTGTCTCTCCCTCTCTCTCCTTCGATCTCTGTCTCTCTCTCTCTAACCCTCCATCTGTCCTTTCCTCCCTGTCACTCCATCTCTCTCCTTCTCTCTCTGTCTCTCACTTTGTCCCTCCATCAGTATTTTCCTCCCTGTTACTCCCTCTCTCTCCTTCTATCTGTGTCTTTCTCTCTGTCTCTCCATCTGTCTTCCCACCCGCCCACCCCATCACTCCGTCTCTCTCCTACATCTGTCTCTCTCTCTCTGTCCCTCCATCTGTCCTTCCCTCCCTGTCACTCCATCTCTCTCCCTGTCTCTCTCTCTCTCTCTGTCCCTCCATCTGTCTTTCCCACTCTGTCTCTCCCTCTCTCTCCTTCTATCTCTGCCTCTCTCTCTCTCTGTCTCTCCATCTGTCTTTCCCTCTCTGTCTATCCTTCTTTCTCCTTCTATCTCTGTCTCTCTCTCTCTGTCTTTCCATCTGTCTTCCATCTGAAAGAGTGGCCACTTTGACTTCATCCCATCGTGTCATATGTACATTCTCACATATCGCAGGTATGGCAGCACATATATAACAGAATAGCAGGTATAACTGTAGTCATAGTATTCAGCTGAAAATTGATCAGTTACATTGTTATTTCAGTCCATATTTACAGTACACACGGTACCTTACTGTTGTAATATTGTCATATAGTATCTATTCATCCCAAAGGGGCAAAATTTCACTGGCTCAACATTCTCACCAAATACTAAAGCATTCCACAATGCCAGACTCTCAAATTCAACACAAGTTTACTTTTCTGAGTCTCGCTGGTCTGTTCTGATTCTTTGAGGGATTACTGATGCTTATCCTCCACATTAGCATTCGTCCTAATCCCATATGCCTGCCCTGCTCCCAAACCCGGCATCCGCTTACATTTAGGCAAGTGATACAGGAGTTTCTCAGTGACTGAGGCAGTTGAGTCTTGAGGCTGAGCCGGGCACAGTGAGTGACCGGGTTAATCCGACACTCCAGGAAATGTTGAAACTGAACTGTACCCTGTATCTAACCCGTGCTGTACCTTCTCTGAGATTGTTCAATGAAGTACAGACAAGGAGACTCTGATAAGGTGGACAGAGAATGACTATTCCCACTGGCTGCGGAGTCAGGAACTTGTGGGCATAGTCTAAAAATCTAACCTTAGTCTCAAAACCTTTCAGGAGTGAAATGAAGAAACACTTCAAGACACCAGGTGTGGTATCAGTTTGGAACTCTCTTCCACAAACAGCAATTGATGCTGAGACACTTGTACATTTTTAAATCTGAGAATGATAGATTTTTTTAACCTGAGGTATTAAGAGATAAAGGGCAAAGGTGGGATATATGATGTTAGTTAGATCACAGTTCATCCCTGATCTCATTGAATGCTGGAACAGGGCCGAGGGGTTAAATTGCCTCCTCATCTTCCTATGTCTGATGTTAAATATCCTTCTTTCACTCTCAGTCACCCTGTCTGTCTGTGCCTCTCTCTATTTCTCTCATTCTCTCTCTCTCTCTGTCTGTTTCGGACAGTGTAGAGTGAGATTCACTCTGTATCCACCCCATGATGTTCCTGTCCTGGGAGTGTTGGATGGGACAGTGTAGAAGGAGCAGTACTCTGTATCTAATCCATGCTGTACCTGTCTGGGGAATGTTGATGAGAGAGTGCAAACAGAGAGGTCTGGGACCAGTGTCCTCATGGGGAAGACTTAATGGTGCCTCCTAATTGACCAGTTTGCAATATTGGTGCTCCATGGATGAAAGGGGCTGTGGCTGAGTGGATACGACATTGGCTGAGAGAGTGGACAATAGTTGTTCCAGACTGGAGGGAGGTATACAGTGGAGGTTTATATTAGGACCACTGCTCTTTTTGATATATAATGACTTGGACTTGTGTTTACAGGGCATAACTTCAATGTTTGCCAATGTTTGTGACATCTGCAATGTAATAAACAGGGAAGGGACTAGTAGCAGACTTCAGGAGGAGAGAGGCAGTCTGATGAAATGGAACACACAAGAACAAATGAATTCGGAGCAGGAGTAGGCCATTCGGCCCCTCGAGCGTGCTCTGCCATTCAATGGCTGATCTGATTGTGAACTCAACTCCACTTTCCTGTCTGCGTCCCATAACCCTTGACTCCCTAACTGATAAAAATTCTATCGAACTCAGCCTTGAATATATTCAATGATCCAGCCTCCACTGGTCTCTGGGGAAGAGAATTCCACAGACTGAACTCCCTCTGAGAGAAAAACATTTTTCCTCATCTCAGTTTTAAATGGGAATTTTTAAGCTGTGTCCCCCAGTTCTAGTCTCCCCAACAAGGGGAAACATCCTCTCAGCATCCGCCCTATCCAGTCCTCTCGGGACCTGAGATGTTTCACTCAGATCACCTCTCATTCTTCTAAACTCCAGTGGGTATAGACTCAACCTGTTCAACCTTTGCTCATAAGATAACCCCTTCATCCCAGGAATCAGCCCAGTGAACCTTCTCTGAACTACTTCGAATGCAATTATATAATTTCTTCAGTAAGGAGACCAAAAGTGTCCACAATCTTGCAGACATCATCTAACTTATGCCCTGTACAGCTGTAGCAACACTTCCCTACTTTGATATTCTATTCACCTTGCAATAAACAACAACATTCCATTTGCCTTCCTCATCACTCGCTGTAGCTGCACGGTAACATTTTGTGATTCATGTACCAGGACACCCAGATCCCTCTGTACTGTACAGTTCTGCAGTCTCTCTCCATTTCAATAATATAATGATTTTTATTCTTCCTGCTAAAGTGGACAAGCTCACATTTTCCCACATTGTACTCCATCTGCCAATTTTTTGCTCACTCACTTAACCTATGGAAATCTCTTTGTATACACTTTATGGCCCCTTGACAGCTTACTATCCTACCTATCATTGGACAGACACAGGGCAGGTTAACTTCAATGCTGAGAAATGTGAAGTGATGCATTTTGGAAGGAAGACTGAGTGATATAAACTAAATGGTACAATGTTAGAATGGGTGACAGGACAGAGAGATCTGGGATTTCATCTCTGTTACCTGTTCGACCGAAAAGCTGAATTTGGGGCTTGGAATCTGAGAGTTGAATTGAGCTTCATCCTGAAAAGTGTCAGCAAACGTGTTGGGAAAAGTGTCAAAAGCTTTTTCCATTCAGACATTCCTGCATAGTGGAAGTGTGAGCTATCTTTGCAGAGACAGGAAATAGGGGTGCTTGAATGGACCTGCAGGTTTTGGTTGATGCAATAAGGTGAGAATTTGAATTGTGTCCCTTCCAGATACACAGAATTGAAGGTATTTACAGAATACCACATGAAGTAGTTTACCAATGTCTGACAAACTTCAAAGACTTCAAACACATGGAAGAAGAAGAGAAGGGAACAATATGCAAAACCTGAGACAGTCAGAAAACAGCAGTAGGAAAATGAATCTCTTTTTATGGGTTTTAATTTGATGTCCTGAGCCGATGATTGAAAAAGCAGGAGTTCAAATCCCACACTGGGCTGTTGTGAATTTGAATTTTGTTTTTTCTAAAAGTAAACATAAATCTGAATTAAAACACCTCTAGTTGGAATGATTCACTCCTGTCTACTAGTGCAAAGCCCGTGTGTGTCTCAGTTTTGCTGTATTTATTAACGATTTAAGATGGTGGGGTTGAATGCCACATACCCAAGTTTACCAATGACACAAAAATAGGCATCATTATAAGCAGTGTAGCGGGAAGCATAACATTACAAAGAGATATCTGAAGTGAATGGGCAAAACTGTGGTAGATAGATTTCAATGTCACCAAATGAAGACCAGAACAGAGTACTGTATAAATGGTGAAAAACGAGAAAAACTGGAGGTCCAAAGAGTCTTGGGGGGTCCGTGTCCATTTGAGTGCAGTGTAGATTTACCAGAATGATAAGTGGACTCCAAGGGCTAAATTATGAGGTGATATTACACAAACTAGGGATTTATTCCCTGGAATTTAGGAAGATCAGGTTGATTTGATAAAAGTTGTTGAGATGTTAAGGGGAATTGATGTGCTACTTTGAGAGAAACTATTTCGGCAGCTTTGTAACATAGGAAGAGAAGTAGGCCATTCAGCCCATCGAGACTGCTCTGCCATTCAATACTATCATGGCTGATCATCCACTTCAATGTCTTTTTCCCAGACTATCCTCATATCCCTTTATGTCATTGGTATTTGGAAATCTGTCAATCTCTGCTTTAAACATATTCAATGACTGAGCTTCCACAGCCCTCTGGGGTAGAGAATTCCAAAGATTCACAACCCTCTGAGTAATGAAATTTCTCCTCAGCTCTGTCCGAAGTGGCTTCCCCCTTATTTTGAAATTGTGTCCCCTGGTTCCAGACTCCCCAACCAGGAGCAACATCTTACCTGCATCTACCCTGTCTTTCTATAACGTTACCCCAGGGTCTCCACACAGCCTGTCTCCCTGTCCCCCTGCTTCTAAAGTGTCTCAGGGTCTCCTGGCACTTTCTGTCTCTCTGCTTCTGTCTCTATCCCTCACTATCTCTCTGTTCTCTCTCCATTTCTATCTCTCCCTATCTCTCTGTTACTCTACCTCTGTTCCTCTCTATCTGTCTATCACTCTCTCCCACCATGTTGGTTATCATTAGGGGTCGAGTTAAATCACAGACAAAATAAACACGTCACCTGTCTGTCCCGAAATAAAAAGCACAATTTGTGGCTATTTTATGTCTGTATTCAGACAATATAGACAGGAGTGTATATTATATGCTGGGATGCTGCAAATCTATTTACACTCGTACTGTCGGAAAAACAACTTAAAAAGAATTATTCACAAGTCTAGTCCAACTTAACGACAGATTTGACCCGATAAGGTAATAAATGCCAAAAGTCTAGAGTTTTTTGGAAGATGTTAAGCTTTACTCTATCTGGCTTTCCGAAATTAAACATTACACATGCACTGCAAGATTAAAGATTATACATAGAAGGTTAGGTTACATAGAATTTTGAAATGACTAACAAGGCTAGGGAATATCCAATGAATGATAGGACCATAGGAAGTACAGAGTGTCAGAGGGATCTTGGTGTTCTTGTCCATAGATCACTGAAGGCTGCAGAGCAGTTAGATAAGGTGATTAGGAAGGTATATAAGATACTTGCCTTTATTAGTTGAGGCATAGAATATAAGAGCAGGGAGGTTATGATGGATCTATATAAAACACTGGTTAGGCCACAGCTGGAGTACTGTGTACAGTTCTGGGCACCACACTATAGGAAGGATGTGATTGCACTGGAGAGGATGCAGAGGAGATTTACCAGGATGTTGCCTGGGCTGGAGCATTTCAGCTATGAAGAGCGACTGAAAAGGCTGGAGTTGTTTTCCTTAGAGCAGAGAAGGCTGAGGGGGGACCTGACTGAGGTATGCAAAATTATGAGGGGCATTGATAGGTTAGATAGGAAGAAAACGTTTCCGTTAGCAGAGGGGTCAATAACCAGTGGGCATAGATTGAAGGTAAGGGGCAGGAGGTTTTGAGGGGATTTGAGGAAAAGATTTTTCACCCAGAAGGTGGTTGGAATCTGGAATGCTCTGCCTGAAGGGGTGGTAGAGGCAGGAACTCTCACAACATTTAAGAAGTATTTAGATGAGCACTTGAAACGCCATAGCATGCAAGGCTACGGGTCACGTGCTGTAAAATGGGACTGGAATAGGTAGGTGCTTGCTGGTGGACACAGACACGATGGGCCGAAGGGCCTGTTTCTGTGCTGTATAACTCTATGACTATAACTGTCGTCATAGTATTCAGCTGAAAATTGATCAGTTACATTGTTATTTCAGTCCATATTTACAGTACACACGGTACCTTACGGTTGTAATAAAGTCATATAGTACCTATTCATCCCACTGGGGCAAAATTTCACTGGCTGAACATTCTCACCAAATACTAAAGCATTCCACAATGCAAGACTCACAAATTCATCGCAAGTTTACTTTTCTGAGTCTCGCTAGTCTGTTCTGATTCTCTGAGGGATTACTGATGCTTCTCCTGCACATGAGCAATCGTCCTAATCCCGTGTGCCTGTCCTGCTCCCAAACCTGGCATCCCCTTCCATTAAGGCAAGTGATACAGGAGCTTCTCAGTGACTGAGGCAGGTGAGTCTTGAGGCTGAACCTGGAACAGTGAGTGACCCGGGTTAATCCGACACTCCAGGGACAGTTTAAACGGAGCTTTGCTCTGTATCTAACCCGTGCTGTACCTTCTGAGAGTGTTTGATGGGGCAGTGCAGACGAGGAGAGTTATTCCTTACCCATTTTAAATATGGAGAAGTGAATATCCAAGAGATTGTTTTGAATGTGATGAGGGTTGCTGCCTCTACCATCCTTCTGAGTCATCGAGAGAAACAGCACTTATACAGGCCCTTCGGCCCGCCCAGTCTGTGCCGGCCATCCACCACCCATTTTGTACTAATCCTTTCAGGCAGTGAGTTCCAGACACCCACCAGCCACTGGGTGAAGAAACTAGTGATGTGTTTAGTTCAGTTAAGTTTGATGTCAATGTTTCCCCAGGATGTTGATGCTGGGGGATTCAGCGATGGGATAATGCTTTGAATGCCAAGGGGAGGTGGTTGGATTCTCTCTTGTCGCAGATGGTCATTGCCTGGCACTTGTGTAACATGAATGTTACTTGTCAGTGATCGGCCCAAACCTGAATGTCGTCTGGGTCTCAGTGCATGTGGCTCTGGATTGCTTCATTATCTGAGGCAAAATACTGTGGATGCAGGAAATCTGGAAAGCATCGAGCTGAATCACTAACTCTGTTTTTCTCTCCGCACATGCTGCTTGACCTGCTCAGTATTTCCATTATTTTCTCCTGGGATCTCAGCTGAAAATGGTTGAGCCTCGGACACTACCCTGAGGAACTCCTGCAGTGATGTCCTGCGACTGAGATGTTTGACCTCCAACAACCACAACCATCTTCCTTTGTGCTCGGTATGACTCCAACCAGCGGATTCCCACTGACTTCAGTTCTACTCTGGCTCCTCGATGTCATACTCAGTCAAACGCTGTCTTGATGTAAAGGTCAGTCTCTCTTCCCAGTAGCAGACAGGAGTGAATTGTTCCCTTTGACCGTTGTACATTGAACAAGCTGTGCTTCTTCACAGCCTGATACAGGACTGGACACGGCCGATTAATGTAGCCCATCAAACACTCCCATAGCAGGTTCAGCAGAGCTTAGGAATAGAGTATAGTTCCTTCAACATTCTCTCTCTGTATTCCTCTCTCTGTCTCTCCCTCCTTCTATCTTTGACACGAGGAGAGAGACAGAGGGAGAAAGGGTTAGATATGCAGACAGAGAGAGTGCTGTGGAGAGGGACAATGTTGGAGAGAGAGAGATTGCGGGGTCGATTGAAAGGGAGAATGTAAGAGAAATTAATTTTATGTAATCCTTCACTGCTGTGTGCACAAACATTTAAGAGATAGATATGGAGACAGAAACATCGGGAGACATCACTGTCTCTCTCTCTGTCTCTCTGTCCCTCCATCTGTCTTTCCCTCTCTGTCTCTCCCACTCTCTACTTCTCTCTCTGTCTCTGTCTCTCTTTCTGTCCCTCCATCTGACTTTCCCTTCCTGACACTCCCTCTCTCTGCTGCTAACTCTGTCTCCCTCTCTATCCCTCCATCTATCTTTCACTCTCTGTCTCTCCCTCTCTCTCTTTCTATCTCTGCCTCTCTCTCTGTCCCTCCATCTGTCTTTGCCTCCCTGAAACTCCCTCTCTCTCCTTCCAGCTCTGCCGCTCTCTCTCTGTCCCTCCATCTGTCTTTCTCTCCCTGTCATTCCCTCTCTCTCCTTCCAAATCTGCCTCTCTCACTCTCCATCTGTCTGTCCCCCAGCTCTCTCTCTCTGTCTCTCCCTCTGTCTCTTTCTCAACCTCTGTCCATGTCACAATTTGTGCCTCCCTCACACCATCGCTCCTTCTCTCTCTGTCTCTCTCAATCTCTCGCTCTGCCTCTCTCTCGCTCTGCCTCTCTCTCTCTCTCTCTCTCTCTGTCTGTCTCTCTCTCTCTGTCTCTCTCTCTCTTGCTGCCTCTGTCCACATCTCAGTTTGTGTCTCCCCCACATCATCTCTCCATCCCTCTCTCCCTCCCTCTCTCCCTCCCTCTATCCCTCAGAGTTACAGCTCAGATGATTAACCTCTTTATTCATGTGTTATGAACACGGGACTTTGTCTCTCTCCCGTTTTCTAGGATGTTGCCAGGACTGGAGAATTGTAGCTATGAGGATAGGCAAGGGTTGTTGTCCTTGGAATAGAGAAGGCTGAGGGGAGATCTGATTGAAATGTGCAATATTTTGAGGGTCCTGGATGGAGTGTAGGTGAAGGGCAGAGAACCATAGCAGAAAGGTCAGTGATGAGGGGGCATAGATTTAAAGTGATTGGGAGAAAACTTAGAGGGGAGAAGAGGAAAATCTTTTTCACCCAGAGGGTCGTGATGGTCTGGAACTCACTGCCTGAAAGGGTAGTTGAGGCAGAGACCCTCAACTCATTCAAAAGGAGTCTGGATAGGCACCTCAAGTGTCGGAAGCTGCAGTGCTTGGACCAAATGCTGGAAGGTGGGATTAGAATAGGTTGATCGTTTTTCGGCTGGCACAGAGAGGATGGGCCAAATGGCCGCTTTCTGTGCCTTAAAATTTCTATGATGCCCTCTCCAACTCTATTTTTGCTTCTGTTACCCTCTGAATCCCAGTCTCTCCCTCTCTGTTACCCTCTGAATCCCAGTCACTCCCTCTCTGTTACCCTCTGAAACCCAGTCTCTCCCCCTCTGATACCCTCTGAATCCCAGTCTCTCCCTCTCTGTTACCCTCTGAATCCCAGTCACTCCCTGTCTGTTACCCTCTGAAACCCAGTCTCTCCCCCTCTGATACCCTCTGAATCCCAGTCTCTCCCTCTCTGTTACTCTCTGAATCCCAGTCTCTCCCTCTCTGTTAACGTCTGAATCCCAGTCTCTCCCTCTCTTTTACTCTCTGAATCCCAGTCTCTCCCTCTCTGTTACTCCCTGAATCCCAGTCTTTCACAATCTGTTACCCTCTGAATCCCAGTCTCCCCCCCCCCCCACCCCACCCTCTGTTAACCTCTCAATACTCGTCCCTCCCTCTCTGTTAACATCTGAATCCCAGTCTCTCCCTCTCTGTTACCCTCTGAATCCCAGACTCTCCCTCTCTGTTACCCTCTGAATCTCAGTCTCTCTCCCTCTGTTACTCTCTGAATCCCAGTCTCTCCCTCTCTGTTAACGTCTGAATCCCAGTCTCTCCCTCTATTTTACCCTCTGAATCGCAGTCTTTCACAATCTGTTACCCTCTGAATCCCTGTCTCCCCACCGTCCCCCCCCCCCACCCTCTGTTACCCTCTCAATACTAGTGTCTCCCTCTCTGTTAACATCTGAATCCCAGTCACTCCCTCTCTGTCACCCTCTGAAACCCAGTCTCTCCCCCTCTGATACCCTCTGAATCCCAGTCTCTCCCTCTCTGTTACTCTCTGAATCCCAGTCTCTCCCTCTCTCTTAACGTCAGAATCCCAGTCTCCCCTCTCCTTTACCCTCTGAATCGCAGTCTTTCACAATCTGTTACCCTCTGAATCCCAGTCTCCCCACCAACCCCACCCCCAACCCTCTGTTACCCTCTCAATACTGGTGTCTCCCTCTCTGTTAACATCTGAATCCCAGTCTCTTTCTCTCTGTTTCCCATCTGAATCCCAGTCTCTCCCTCTCTGTTACCTGACCAGAGCTTTATAAATGTTCAGCACACCCTCATCTGCTTTTGTACTCACTGTACACAGTGGAAATTGTGGTATTCCCCAAGGGTTTTGATTAGGACCACTGATCTTTTTGATATATGAATGACTTAGACTTGGGTATACAGGGCATAACGTCAACATTGTGCCATTTGCAATGTAATAAACAGGGAAGGGAATAGTAGTAGACTTCAGGAGGATAGAGGCAGTCTGGTGAAATGGTCAGACACATAGCAGGTTAACGTCGATGCTGAGAAATGTAAAATTATGCATTTTGGAAGGAAGGCTTAGGCGAAGCGATAGGGACGAAATGGTACAATGATAAAATGGGTGCAGGGACAGAGATCTTGGATTTCCTTTGTGTCACTTTTTACATCTAACAGATTCAATTTGGGGCTTGCAATCTCGAAGTTGAATTTAGCTTCATCCTGAAAAGTTTTCCAAACATGTTGGGAAATGTGTCAAAAGCTTTTTCCATTCAGACATTCCTGCATTGTGGAAGAATGAGCTACCTTTGCAGAGACAGGAAATAGTGGTGATTGAATGGACCTGCAGATTTTTTGTTGATGCAATAAGGTGAGAATTTGAAGTGTGTCCCTTGCAGATACACAGAATTGAAGGTATTTACAGACACCACATGAAGTAGTTTACCAATGTCTGACAAACGTCAAAGACTTCAGACACATGGGAGAAGAGGCGAAGGGAACAATATCCAAAACCTGAGACAGTCAGACAACAGCAGTAGGAAAATGAATCTCTTTTTATGGGTTTTAATTTGAAGGCCTGATCTGATGATTGAAAAAGCAGAAGTTCAAATCCCACACTGGGCTGTTGTGAATTTGAACTCTGTTTTTTCTTAAAAATATAAATCTGAATTTAAAAACCTTTCGGATGGAATGATTCACTCCTGTCTACGAGTGCAAAGCCTGTGTGTGTCTCAGTTTTGCTGTATTTATTAACGATTTAAGATGATGGGGTAGAATGCAACATACCCAAGTTGCCAATGACACAAAAATAGGCAGCATTGTAAGCAGTGTAGCTGGAAGCAAAACTGTGGTAGATAGATTTCAATGTCACCAAAAGAAAACCAGAACAGAGTACTGTATAAATGGTGCAAAATGAGAAACGATGGAGGTCCAAAGAGTCTTTGAGGGGGGGTGGGGAGTTGTCTGTGTCCATTTGAGTGCAGTGTAGATTTACCAGAATGATAACTGGACTACAAGGGTTAAATTCCGAGGTGATATTACACAAACTAGGGATTTATTGCCTGGAATTTAGGAAGATCAAGGTGATTTGTTCAAAGGTGTTGAGATATTTAGGGGAACTGATGGCGTAGTTTGGGAGAAACTATTTCGGCAGCTTGGGAACATCGGAACAGGAATAGGGCATTCCGCCCATCGAGCCTGCTCCGCCATTCAATACAATCATGGCTGATCATCGACTTCAATGCCTTTTTCCCAGATTGTCTGTCTGTCTGTGTCTGTCTGTCTGTCTGTGTTTGTATGCCTGTCTGTGTGTGTCTGTCTGTCTGTTGTGTCTGTGCCTGTTTCTCTCTCCTCTCTCAGAATCTCAGTAAAACTCCACATACATCAATTTGCCATTTTAAGTTGGCTGGTTTGGTGATACCACAACTGCAGAGGGTACACTGCCTTATGCAGGCTGGTGAGAAACCCGTATCCCGCTATTTAATGGCATATTCTGTATGCTTTGTATACTGTAATTGATTAATCCCTAATAATTGATCAAATCTGACATTGATTACTGTTTGAAAGTCTGAAGGTTTACTTTACTTTCCTCCCAGGGCTGATTAAAAGTTCGAGTTTCCCTCAGTATTTTGGCAAGATCGAACCCTAATCCCACACCAATCCAAGTATTTTTTTGATGGGACACTGCAAATGTTGTTATACTCAGTACGCACGGTACCTTCATCTGTAATAAGATGTTATAATGTCTATTCAAATAACTCTCATCCCACTGGGGCAAAATTTCACTGGGTGAACATTCTGACCAAATACTAAAACATTACAGAAAGCGAGGCTGACAAATTCAACACAAGTTTTTCTTTTCTGAGTCTCAATGGTCTGCTCTGATTTTCTGCTGGGTGACATCCGCCTAAATTTTGTGTTCAGAATTGAACCCACAAATGTATAACTCAGAGGCAAGATTATGACCCACTGAGTAACAGCTGGCTCCAATGTTCCCAGAAAATGTAGTTGTTGTGCACAGTCAATTCTTTTGTCCGTGCGCATCCCTTTACATTTTTGAAGAATCTTTGAAGACGTGTGTAATTTATCACAGAACAGGACCTGCGTGGTACCTTCCAGGCTGCTGCACACAGCTTTGCAGGAACACTGACCGACACTCTCCATCCCAATCTCTTCCTCTTTCTCTCTGGCATCCCCAATTTGAATCGTTCCACTATTGGTGGCCGTGTCTTCAAGCTGCCAAGGCCCTAACTCTGGAATTCCTTTCCTAAAGCTCTCCGTCTTATGAACTCTCTTTCCTATTTGAAGACGCTCCCTCAAACCAACCTC
This sequence comes from Heterodontus francisci, assembly GCF_036365525.1. Classification (NCBI taxonomy): domain Eukaryota; kingdom Metazoa; phylum Chordata; class Chondrichthyes; order Heterodontiformes; family Heterodontidae; genus Heterodontus; species Heterodontus francisci. The sequence goes on from NC_090398.1 coordinate 40,217,822, forward strand.
TGACCATGTTTTTGGTTGTCTAGTCTTAATAGCTCCGGAAGTGAAACGGTGTCACATTTTAATTTTCTTTATTCATTTGTTGGATGTGTGCGTTACTGGCCAGCCAGCACTTGTTGTCCATTCCTAACTGCCCTTGAGAAGGTGGTGTTGAGCCTCCTTCTTGAACCGCTGCAGTCCATGTGGGGTAGGTACACCCACAGTGCTGTTAGGAAGCGAGTTCCAGGATTTTGACCCAGTCTCAGTGAAGGAACAGCGATATATTTCAAAGTCAGGATGGTATGTGACTTGAAGGGAAACTTGCAGGTGGTGGTGTTCCCATATGTCTTTCCTGTTTGTTTGCTCTCGCCCCACCTCCTTCTTTCTAGACCTCCCCGTCCTCCTGTCACGAGAAGCTAAGAACAGAAGAAAGTGGGTGCAGGAACAGAGAGACCTGGGGATATCTGTGCACAAATTGAAGGCGGCAGGGCTGTTTGAGAAAGTGCTTAAAAAGCATATGGGATCCAGGCTTTGTAAATAGGGGCTCAGAGTATAAAAGCAAGGAGGTTATGTTGAAGCTTGATAAAACACTACTTCATCCTCAACTAGTATTGTGTCCAATTGTGGACACTGTACTTTAGTAAGGATGTGGGGGCACTAGAGAGGGTGCAGAAAAGATACACGAGCAAGGTTCCAGGGTTAAGGGACTTCAGTTACGTGTATAGATTGGAGAAGCTGTGGTTGTTGTTCACCATAGAGAAGAGAAACTTGAGATTAGTTTTGTTAGAGGTGTTCAAAATCATGAGGGGTCCGGACAGAGTAGATGTATGAGTAGGAATGCAGCACATTGGACATTCCAGATCCATTTCTGTTGAGTATTTACTTAAACAAGTCAATTGACCATTTAATATTTTTAACTTACTTAACCCTTGTGTTCCCACAAAGATCAAGCTAGCAAATTCAACAGCGTCCACTTTGACTTCATCCCATCATGTCTTATGTACATTCTCACAGGATAGCAGGTATAACTGTAGTCATAGAGCTCACCTAAAAATTGATCAGTTACATTGTGATTTCAGTCCATATTTACAGTACACACGGGACCTTACTGTTGTAATAAAGTCATATAGTATTTATTCATCCCACTGGGGCAAAATTGCACTGGCTCAACATTCTCACCAAACACTAAAACGTTCCACAATACAAGGCTCACAAATTCAACACAAGTTTCCTTTTCTGAGTCTCACTGGTCTGTTCTGATTCTCTGAGGGATTACTGATGCTTATCCTCCACATGAGCAGTCGTCCTAATCCCATGTGCCTGTCCTGCTCCCAAACCCGGCATCCGCTTACATTAAGGCAAGTGATACAGGAGCGTCTCAGTGACTGAGGCAGGTAAGTCTCGAGCTTGAGCTAGGCACAGTGATTGACCCGGGTTAATCCGACACTCCAGGGACAGATGAAACGGAGCTTTACTCTGTATCGAACCCGTGATAGATCTTCTCTGAGAGTTTTCATTGTAAGCAGTGGAGCTGGAAGCATCAAATTGCAAAGAGATACTAATATCTTAAATAAATGGGCAAAACTGTGGTCGATAGATTTCAATGTCAGCAAAAGATGACCAGAACAGAGTACTGTATATATGGTGAAAAGCTAGAAACACTGGAGGTCCAAAGAGACTTGAGGTGTCTGTATCCATTTGAGTGCAGTGTAGATTTACCATAATGATAACTGAACTCCAAGGGTTATATTACGAGGTGATATTACACAAACTAGGGAGGCATTCCCTGGAATTTAGGAGGATAAAGGTGATTTGTTCAAAGCTGTTGAGATATTAAGGGGAACTGATGGCGTAGTCTGGGAGAAACTATTTCGGCAGCTTGGGAACATAGGAGCAGGAGGAGGCCATTCAGCCCATCGAGCCTGCTCCACCATTCAATACGATCATGGCTGATCACCCACTTCAATGTCTTTTTCCCAGACTGAGCTTCCACAGCCCACTGGGGGAGAGAATTCCAAAGATTCACAATCCTCTGAGCAAAGAAATTTCTCCTCATCTCTGTCCTAAGTGACTTCCCCCTTATTTTGAAATTGTGTCCCCTGGTTCTAGACTCCCGAAACAAAGGAGACATCTTACCTGCATCTAACCTGTCTATCCCTTTAAGTATTTAGTATGTATCAATGAGATCACCTCTCATTCTTCTAAACTCCAATGAGTATCGGCCCAACCTGTTCAACCATTCCTCATAAGACAACCCCTTCATCCCAGGAATCAGCCGAGTGAACCTTCTCTGAACTGGTTCCAATGCATCCAGACCTGACCATTTATCCACTTTCAAAGATGCCAAACACCTTAATATTTCCCTCTCACTCTGTTTATCCCATCCAATATTTCACACTCCTGCTCTTTAACTACACTGTCTGCATCGTTTCCCATCTTTTATAAAGACGGACACAGAGAATTCATTAAGAACCATGCCCACATCTCCCATCTCCACACACACATTCCCTTTTTGGTCCCTAATACTCTATCCTTAGTTATCCTCTTTCTCTTCATGTATTTATAAAATATCTTTGTGATTTCTTTGCTTTTACTTGATAATATTATTTTCTGGCCATTTCTTTGCTCTACTAATTTGCTTTTAAATTTCACCCCTGAACTTTCTACACTCCTCTCGGCTTTCTGTGGTATTGAGCACTCGGTATCTGACATAAGCTTCCCTCTTGTGCCTTATCGTACCCGGTTTGATCATTGACATCCAAGGGGCTCTTGATTTGGGAGTCCCACTCTGTTTGTCTTTGGGTGAACATATTTGTTCTCAACACTCAGTAACTCTCAATGGTCTGACACTGATTGACCTTCAAGTAGCTGTTTCCAGTCCACTTAGCTAAAATCCCCCATCTCTGGAACCACTATACCCTCTGCTCCCTCCAATGGACTCTCACATCCTTCCAAAAGTGTGGTCACCAGAATTGGATGCAGTATTCTGGTCGTGGCCTAACCAGAGGCTTATAAAAATTCGGCATAACCTTCATGCTGTTGTACTGAAAACCTCTATTCATGAAGCTGAAGATCCCATATGCTTTGCTGACTACTTTCTCAATATGTCCTGCCACCTTCAAAGATGTATGCACATGTATCTCCAGGTCCCTCTGTCCCTGCACACTCCCGAGAACTGGGCCATTAAGTCTATAGTGCCTCTCCCTATCCCTTCCGCCAAAATACATCACCTCACATTTCCCTGTATTAAAATCCTTCTGCCATTTGTCTGCCCATTCCACTCACCTATCTATGTCCTATTGTCGTCGATTGGTGTCATCCTCACTGTTTGCAACTCCTCCAAGTTTGGGATCATGGGAAAATATTGAAATTTGACAAAAAGCACTGACTCTTGGGGAACACTGCTGTCTACCATGTTCCAGTCTGCAAAACAACCATTTACCACAACTCGCTGTTTTCTGTCCTTTCACAAATTTTTGATCCAAGCTGACACAGGCCCTTCTATCCCATGAGCCTCAGTTTTGTTAACCAGATTTTTATGTGCTACTTTGTCAAATGCTTTCTTAAAATCCATGTAAAATCCATCGCAATCCCTTCATCAACCTTCTCTGTTACTTCATCAAATCCATTCTGGCTTTCCCTAATTAACTCAAACCTCTCCAAGTGCCTGTTGATTTTTTTCTTTCAATGAATTCTCCAATTGTCCTTTTGGAAGCTACTATTGAATCTGTCTCCACCACTATCAGACATTGCATTTCAAATCTGAAACACTTGTGTAAAAAAAAAACATTTTCCCCATGTCGCCAATGTTTGTTTTTGCCGATCACCTTCAATCTGTGCTCTCTGGTTATCAATCCTTCAGCCTTTGGAAACACTTTCTCTTTGTTTCCTCGATCTAAAGCTTTCATGATTTTAAACACCTCGATCAAATCTCCTTTTAAGCTTCTCTGCTCTGAGGAGAACAACCCCAGTTTCTCCAGTCTATCAGTGTAACTGTAATAATCTCATGCAGGAACCGTTCTAGTAAATCTCTTCTGTACATTCACCAAAGCCGCCATGTCCTTCCTAAAGTGTGGTCCCAGAATTGGACACAATACTGCAGCTGAGGACAAACTATTATTTTATAAAGGTTTAGCATCACATCCTGACTCTTACACTGTAGACCTGTTTATAAAGCTCAGGATCCCATCGGCTTTATTAACCCATCAGCAAAGGGGGAAATTCTACCAGAACAATTGACCAGTTCCCTTAGACATGAATCCTTGAGTCGTTCCAAGGCTGGCGGGAGGGTTTAGAGAGAACCCCAACCTGGTCATTTTCTTCAAACAGAAAACCATCAATGCATTGGCAGGGATATTAATAAAGCCCTTCGGAATACAAGAGGAGGCCTTTCGTCCCCTCGAGACTGTCCTGCCCATTCACTCAGGCCATGGCTGAATTGCTCCTTATCCACATCGAGCTGTCTCAGCTTCGTAAACATTAATACCCTTTCCTAACAAATCTCTACCGACGATCAGGAATTAATGTCACTGCCAGTTAACACTGGGGAATTACTTCCCTAAACCTCTCCGTCTCTCTATCTCTCATTCCTGTTGAAAGACGTTTCTTAAAACTAACCTCTTTGAACAAGTTTTGGTCATCAGCCTTAATCTCAACGTCGGTGGGTTTGTTGTCAGATTTTGTTTTATAATGCAGCCTGCGTAGCGCCTTTGGGACTTTTTATTCCTCACCTTCTCCTTCACTCCGTCACTCTCTCTCTCTCTTTCTCTTTCTCCCCTACCCTCCATCTCCCTCTCTCGCTCTTTCTCCCCCCACCACCCCCCGTCTCTCTCTCTATCTCTTGCTCCCCCTCAACCCCCTGTCTCTGTCTCTCGCTCTCTCTTTCTCCCCCTCGTCCCCATCCCTCTCTCTCTCTCCTCCTCACCTCTAAGACAAGTATATCCTTCCTTCAGTACTGAGACCAGGACTGTACACAGTACTCCAGGTGTGGGCTCACCAAACCCTGTACCATTGCAGCAAGACTTCCTCACTCTTGTACTCTAACCCCTTTGCAATAAAGGCCAACACTCCATTTGCTGTACCTGCATGTTAACTTTCTGTAATTTGTGTACAAGGACACCCAAATCCCTCTGAACGCTAACATTTAATAGTTTCTCACCATTTGAAAAATGTTCTGTGTTTCTATTCTTCCTGCCAAAGTGAAGAACCTCACATCTCTCCACATGATATATTAGCTGCCACTTCCCTGTGAACTCACTTAACCTGTCCATCTCCCTTTGCAGTCTCTTTGTGCCCTCCTCACAGCTTACTGTCCTACCTAACTTTGCATCATCAGCCCATATAAACCTAACATAGGCCGTGTTTGAAAGAGGCACTTTTGTCCTGACAAGTATTAAGATACAACTTCTTGATATTTTGTGAGGATATTTTGTCAATCTGATTTCGCAGAGTCCAGGAGAATTTTTGCTTTCCTTTTCTTGTCTTTGGGGTCAGGGGGTCATGGGTCAATCCCAGTCTCCGTGACCCCTGACCCAGCACTGTGACCCCGAGGGGGGTGGGGGAACAGGGAGAGGGTCAGTCCCAACCTCTTAAAGGGACACCGCACCGTCAGAACTGCTGTTTAGGTTTAAACTTTCGAGTGAGTCAGTAGGAGTTTGAACCAGGATGGGAACAAAGTCACATTGAATCTTCCAATATTTATTTATTCAGTGATGTTAATAAACAGCAAATTATCTGTCAAGGCCAAATTCACACAAGTAATATTGTGAATTCGGATTAATAATTTTAAAGGAGAACCTGTTGTTAATTAATTCCATTTCATTTGTCACAAATATCATCAGGACCTTGTTTAGTTCAGGATGTAATATTAACAAATCCCTTAGGAAGACAGGAGGTGGCCGTTCGGCCTCTCGAGCCTGTCCTACCTCTTTGAGACTTTTTCTTCCTCACCCTCTCCCTTCCTGTATCTCTCTCTCTCTCTGTCTCTCTAAGTCCCTCAGCCAGACTCTCTCTCTCTCCTCCTTACCCGTCACTCTCCCTCCCTCACTCAGTCTTTATCCATCTCTCTCTCACCCCATCTCACTCTCTCTTTCTCTCAGAAGAGGACCATAGAATCATCTGATGCTATAACACAGGAGGAGGTGATAGGATCAGTAACCTTAAAGGAGAAACTATTGTAAATTAATTCCATTTTAGTTGACAAAGATATCATCACGACCCTGTTTATTTCAGCATGTAATACTAATAAAGCACTAAGGAAGACAGGAGGAGGCCGTTCGGCCCCTTGAGCCTGTTCCATCCCTTTGGGATGTTTTATTCCGCTCCTTCTCCCTGTGTGAATCTCTCTCTCCGTCCCTCGCCCTGTCTCTCTCTCCCTCAGCCCATCTCTTTCTCACTTTCCCTCACACCATCTCTCTCTCTCCCTCACCCGATCTCTGTATCTCTCTCTCTGTTTCTCTGTACCTCATTCCATCTCTTCTCTTTCTCTCTCTCTATCTCCCCCTCAACCCATCTCTCTCTCTCTCTCTCTCTCCGAAGATGACCATAGAATCATAGTGTACTATAACCCAGTAGGAGGCGATACGACCCACAGTGAGTGACCCAGGTTAATCCGACACTCCAGGTAAAAGGTGGTTGTAGTTTGGAACGTGTCTTCTGCACACGCAGATTGATGCAAAATCAATTGTCGTTTTTAAATCGAAGATTGATCTCACCAAATGCCTTTTGAAAATTGAAATATTCTTCTTTCGCTCTCTGTCCCTGAGTCACTCTGTTTCTCTGTTAGTGTGTATTTCTCTGTGTGTGTCTCTATCCCTGTTTCTCTCTCCTCCCTCAGACACTTGGTAAAACTCCACATACATCAGTTTGCCATTTTAAGCGGCTTTTGGTTTCACTGCATCAGCAGAGGTTGCACTTCTTTATGCAGGGTGGTAAGAAACCTGTATTCCGCTGATGGCTCCAATGTTCCCGTGAAAATTTAGATGTTGTGCGTGTCCAGTTTTTTTTTTTTATCCCGTTTGCTGTCCCTTGAAATTTTTGAAGAATCTTCGAAGATATGTGCTATTTATTGTGGAACAGGATCTGTATGGGACCTTTCAGGCTGCTACACGCAGCTTTCAGGAACACTGATCGACACTCTCCATCCCAATCTCTTCCGCTTTCTCTCTGTTACTCTCTCTCCCCATTGCTATCCTTCCCACTCTCTGTTACTCTCCATATCTATCCCTGTCTTTCTCACTGTTACTCTCTCCATCTGGATGGAGGAGGAGAAAGAGAGGCCTATATAGAGGCAGATTTATTCTGTATCTAACCCCACACTGTACCTGCCCCCTAGTTCCAGACTCCCCCACAAGGGGAACATCCTGCCAGCATCCGCCCTGTAAAGTCCCCTCAGAATCTTGTATGTTTCAATAAGATCACCTCTTATTCTTCTAAACTCCAATGTGTATAGCCTAACCTGTTCCACCATTCCTCAAAGATAACTCCTTTATACGATCATAAGATCATAAGATCATAAGAAGTAGGAGCAGGAGTAGGCCGTCCGGCCCCTCGAGCCGGCTCCGCCATTCAATAAGATCATGGCTGATCTTTTCGTGGACTCAGATCCACTTACCCGCGTTCTCACCGTATCCCTTAATTCCTTTATTATTCAAAGATATCTACCTTAGCTTTAAAAACGTTTATTGAAGAAGCGTCAACTACTTCACTGGGCAAGGAATTCCATAGATTAACAACCCTCTGGGTGAAGAAGTTCCTTCTTAATTCAGTCCTAAATCTGCTCCCTCTAATCTTGAGTCTATGCCCTCTTGTCCTAGCTTCACCTGCCAGTGGAAACATCCTCTCCACTTGCACCTTTTCTATTCCCTTCATGATTTTATATGTTTCAATAAGATCCCTCCTCATTCTTCTGAACTCCAATGAATATAATCCCAATCTACTCAGTCTCTCCTCATAAGCCAACCCTCTTAACTCCGGAATCAACCTAGTGAACCTCCTCTGCACCCTCTCCAGTGCCAGTACATCCTTTCTCAAGTAAGGAGACCAAAACTGCACACAGTACTCCAGGTGCGGCCTCACCAGTACCTTATACAGCTGCAACATAACGGCTCTGCTTTTAAACTCAATCCCTTTAGCAATGAAGGACAAAATTCCATTTGCCTTCCGAATTACTTGCTGTACTGCAGACCAACCTTCTGCGATTCATGCACAAGGACACCCAGGTCCCTCTGCATAGCAGCATGCTGCAAACTTTTACCATTCAGGTAATGATCCTTTTTACTGTTACTCCTACCGAAATGAATGACTTCACACTTATCAACATTGTATTCCATCTGCCAGACCTTTTCCCACTCACTCAATGTATCTGTGTTCCTCTGCAAGGTTTCACAGTCATCTGCACACTTTGCTCTGCCACTCATCTTAGTGTCATCTGCAAACTTTGACCCCCTACACGTGGTCCCCAACTCCAAATCATCTATATAAATTGTAAATAATTGCGGTCCCAACACCGACCCCTGAGGCACTCCACTAGTGACTGATTGCCAAACAGAATAGCACTCATTTATCCCCACTCCCTGCTTCCTATTAGTCAACCAATCCTCTATCCACGCTAATACTTTACCCCTAACGCCATGCATTCTTATCTTATGCAGCAGCCTCTTGTGCGGCACCTTGTCGAAGGCTTTTTGGAAATCTAGGTACACCACATCCACTGGGTCCCCATTGTCCACCTTGCCCGTAATGTCATCGTAGAATTCCAAAAGATTTGTCAAGCATGACTTGCCCTTCATGAAGCCATGAAGGGGTCTGCCCAACGGGACAATTTCTATCGAGATGCCCTGCTATTTCTTCCTTGATAATAGACTCAAGCATCTTCCCCACTACAGAGGTTAAGCTAACCGGTCTATAATTCCCTATAATACTGCCTTTTGTCAGTAGAAGTGTTTCCTAATGCCACTCCTAAAAGGTATGCCTCTAATTTCGTCCTCTAATCTCGTCCCAGACTCCCCAAGCTGCAGAAATAGTTTCTTCCAAACTAACCCATCAGTTCCAATTAACATCTTAGCATCTCCCCAGTTTGTGTAATATTGACTCGTAATTTTCCCCTTGGAGTCCCGTTATCATTCTGGTAAATCTATGCTGCACTCAACTGGACATGGACCTCCTCTCTGCCCCACCTCCCAGGACTGTTGGCCCCTCCAGTGTTCCTAGTTTTTTCACCATTTATAAAGGACTCTGTTCCATTCTTTTTTGCTGACATTGAAATCCAGCGACCACAGTTTTGCCCATTCACTTAAGATAGTAATATCTCTTTGCAATTTTATGCTTCCAGTTACATTGCTTACAATGCTGCCTATTTTTGTGTCATTGGAAAACTTGGGTATGTGGCATTCTACCCCATCATCTTAACTCGTTAATAAATACAGAAAAACTGATACAAACGTGGGCTTTGCACTAGCAGAGGCGAGTGAAACATTCTGTCCTGGAGGGTTTTTAAAAAAATTCCAAATGTATGTTTTTTTTTAGAAACAACAGAATTCAAATTCACAACAGCTCACTTTTGGATTTGAACTCCTGCTTCTTCAATTATCAGCTCAGGCCTTCAAATGAAAACCCATAAAAAGAGATTCACTTTCCTACTGCTATTGTCTGACTATCTCAGGTTTTGTATATTGTTCCTTCATGTGATGTTCTGTAAATACCTTCGAATCTGTGTATTTGCAAGGGACACAAATCAAATTCTCACCTTTTCCCATCAACCAAAATCTGAAAGTGCATTTAAACACCACCATTTCCACAATGCAGGAAGTCTGAATGGTAAAAGCTTTTGACGCATTTCCCCACAAGTGTGATAACAGTCGGTTCAACTGACAGATTCCGAGCCCCAAATTGAATCTTTACGACAGAGAAAGTAACACAGAAATAAAATCCCATGTCTCTCTATCCCTGCACCCATTTTAACATTATACCATTTAGGTTATATCACTTCTCCTCAGCCTTCCTTCAAAAATGCATCATTTCACATTTATCAGCATTGAAGTTAACCTGCCACGTGTTTGTTCATTACACCAGACTGCCTCTATCCTCCTGAAATCTGCTACTATTCCATATCCTGTTTATTACTTTGCAGATGGCACAATGTTGAAGTTGTTCCCCGCAAATCCAAGTTCAAGTCATTAATATATAACAAAAAGATCAGTGGTCCTAATGCAAAGCCCTGGGGAATACCACTGTACCACAAGGTACACTGTATGCAGTGAGTACAAAAGCAGAGAGGTTATGCTGAACCTTTATAAAGCTCTTGTTAGGCCACAACTGGAGTATTGTGTCCAGTTCTGGTCACCACACTTTAGGAAGGGGTTGAGGGTCCTTGAAAGGGTGCAGAGGAGATTTACCGGGCCACAAATGTATTGTAAATAAAATGTGGCTATATCACTGACCTCACTTGTTCTGTAAATACCAATATTCCAAACATGATATCTCACTGATCGTATGCTTACTGTAAATACCCATCCAGATATATCACCAATCTCACTTTTAATGTACATATACATCCAGCTATATCACCGATCTCACTTTTAATGTACATATACATCCAAATATATCACCAACCTCATTTCTATTGCAAACTCATCCTGATATATGTCGCACCTCACTTTTACTATAAATACCCAGCCATATATAGCATGGACCTCAGTTTTATTGTAAGTACACATCCATTTGAGTCACTAGCCATATTTGTATTGTTACTGCACATCCAGAGATATCACTGTCCTCACTTCAACTGTAAATACCCATCAGACTGACCTCACTTGTACTGTAACTATACATCCAGGTATTCATTTTTTTTACTGTAAATACCTGCTGGATACATTATTGAACACACTTTTCTAGTAAATACCCATTGAACATGAACTTTAGCAAGGTCCCGCATGGTAGGCTGGTCCAGAAGATTTGAACACATGGGATCCAGGGTGAGCTAGCAAATCGGATACAAAATTGGCTTGGTGATAGGAGGCAGAGGGTGGTAGTGGAGGATTGTTTTTCAGATTGGAGGTGGGTGACCAGTGGTGTGCAGCAGGGATCAGTGCTGGGCCCTCTTTTGTTTGTCGTCTATATTAATGACTTGGATGTGAATGTAAGGGGCATGATTAGTAAGTTTGCAGATGACACCAAAATTGGTGGTATAGTGGACAGTGAAGAAGGTTGTTTAAGGTTACAACAGGATATAGATCAACTGGGAAAGTGGACAAGGGTTTGGCAAATGAAATTTAATGCAGACAAGTGTGAAGTGATGCATTTTGGGAAGTTAAACCAGGGCAGGACATATAGAGTGAATGGCACGGCCCTGGGGCATGTTGTTGAGCAGAGAGACCTTGGCGTGCAAGTACATAGTTCCCTGAAAGTAGCAACACAGGGAGACAGGGTGGTGAAGAAGGCATATGGCATGCTTACCTTCATCGGCCGAGGCATTGAGCACAAGAGTTAGGACGTCATGTTACAATTGTACATGACGTTGGTAAGGCCGCATTTGGAGTACTGTGTGCAGTTCTGGTCACTGCACTGCAGGAAATAAATGATTAAGCTAGAGAGGGTGCAGAAAAGATTCACAGTATGTTCCTGGTTTGGAGGGCTTGAGTTATAAAGAGAGATTGGATAGGCTGGGTCTGTTTTCCCCAGAGCAAAGGAGGCTGAAAGGGGAATGATAGAGGTATATAAAATGATGAGAGGCATAGATAGGGTAGATAGCCAGAGTCTGTTTCCCATGGTCGGGGTGACTAAAACTAGAGGGTATAGATTCAAGGTGAGAGGAAGGAGGTTAAAGGGGACAAAGGGGGAAATTTTTGACACTAAGAATAGTGGGAATCTGGAATGAGCTGACTGAGGAGGTGGTGGAGGCAGGAACAGTAGCGACATTTAAGAGGCATCTGGACAGGTACTTGAATGAGCAGGGCATAGAGGGATATTGAATTAATGCAGGCAGGTAGGATTAGTAAAGATCAGCATTATTGTCAGAATGGACGCGGTGGGCCGAAGGGTGTGTATCTATGCTGTACGACTCTACGACTCTATGACTATATAACTTTATCGCTGACCTCACGTACACTGTAACTGTGCATCCGGATGTAACAGTGACCTCACCTTTACTGTAAATACCCATCCAGATATATCTCTGATTTCACATTCACAGTAACTATCGATCCAAATGTTTCACTGAACTCACTTTTATTGTTATTATCCATCCAATATATGATTGGCCCCTATTAGACTGCTATTACTTGTACAGAAACAACACCAATCTCACTTTTTCTGTTATTAGTCTGCCAGATACATGATGGATCCCTATTATACTATGATTCATCATCCAGATGCAGCACAGGCGTAAAACGTATTGCCACTGCTCTCCCAGTTATATCACTGACTTAACTTTACAGTCGCTGTCCATCCATGTCTATCCCTGCCCTCACTTCTATTTTCACTAGCCATCCTGGTGCAACACTGGTGTAGTGTTGCATGACGTCGCTGTCTCAGATAAAAGATTCTCTTTCAGTGTATCTTAATTATTTTGTTTCTTTCGCCGGATGTGAGAGCCACTGGCTAGGCCTGCAATTATTACCCATATCTACTTTCCCTTGAGAAGGTGATGGTGAGAACTGCAGTCCCTGAGGGCTAGGTGCACTCACAGTGCTGTTAGGAAGGGAGTTCCAGGACGTTGACCCAGCGACAGGGAAGGAACGGCGATATAGTTCCAAGTCAGGATTGTGGGTGGTTGGAGGTGTTGATGTTCCCACCACTATAAGCTCGCTGATCAGAGGCAGTGTTGTACAATAAAGTGAGAGTTAACATGTACAGTAAATTTATCTGCGCTGACCATTACTTTAATTAAATACTGAGCATAGAACATGTTTTAGAATATTTCAAATGTCCTGGGAAGGAACCATGATGTCACAGCAAAAATAATGAATGATTTCCCCATGTCAAATACCTATTCGGATCTGACCTGCTAATTTGATCAGTGTCCTTGTGTGAGTCATGAGCTTAATCCTGAGAAGTGGATTTAGAATCTATCGACCAGAATGAAAAGATTACATCAGATCATGGAAATAATGTGAAATCTGTAAACAAATCAGTTCCCACTTCACATTACTCTTGTCAGATTGAAAGATTGGTTCCAGCTGTTATTTCCAATGGTCATTCAAATGATCATATTCAACTGTTTGTGTGGATTTTATTTTACACCTGTCCAATACGTGGTTTAAAATATATAGTCGTTTGAAAAAATACCGAGATTGTAAAGGGTTAATGCTGCTGCTCAGAGACTCGAATTACTATTACTCATTTGGAAAAGAGATCTCAGCCTTTTCTTGTGTACAGTAAGTTAAGGACAACAATTTTACACACTTCCAGATGAACATATCTCAGGTCACAGAATATAATTAAATATATTCCCCAAACTAACACTTAGCTCAATTAAACATATTCAATCCCAATCACTTGTCACATTATATTCACCGATTGATAAAAGTTACAGGCATCGCAGTGCAAGAAAATTGAAAAACAAATATGCTGCCCCAAAACACTCCGAGGGCAGCCCTGGAAATGCTGGACAGATAGTGTGCAGACAGTCTGTAACTGCAATGGCAATGTTTAATGAAGCATTGTGAATTGGTAGTTTGATCTGAGGCTACTCTGTTAAGCACATGCCACCCTCGCCTTTTTGGGACAGTGTCGAGGATGCTTTATGCTGTATCTAATCTGATAGACATACAAAACAAAATTCAAACTGAAGTAAGATGGAAGGCCTCAAGTGAACAGGTGTGCACCGCATGTTCTGCCTTCAGGGACACATGGTTGCAAACATAACCACCGAAGAGGACAGGCAATCAGGGCAGAGAAAATCACCCGCACCCCCTCTGCCCATAATCCGCTGCCAGAACCTATGAATTGTTACCTTGGCCAACCAGGAGCAGGGGGACGGGCCGATCTTCCTCCTGCACCTAACCCCCTGAGCGTCTGGTCCCCAAGGGTGAAGAGTAACGGGCTGAAGTATGTGGACAGGCCAACCAGGGGCGATGCCACATTGGATTTGGCACTGGGTAATGAACCCGGCCAGGTGTTAGATTTAGAAGTTGGTGAGCACTTTGGTGATAGTGATCACAATTCGGTTAGGTTTACCTTAGCGATGGGCAGGGACAGGCATATATAGCAGGGCAAGAATTAGAGCTGGGGGAAAGGAAATTATGATGCGATTAGGCAAGATTTAGGATGCGTAGGATGGGGAAGGAAACTGCAGGGGATGGGCACAATCGAAATGTGGAGCTTATTCAAGGAGCAGCTACTGCGTGTCCTTGATAAGTATGTACCTGTCAGGCAGGGAGGAAGTTGTCGAGCGAGGGAGCCGTGGTTTACTAAAGAAGTTGAAGAGCTTGTCAAGAGCAAGAAGAAGGCTTATGTTAGGATGAGACCTGAAGGCTCAGTTAGGGCGCTTGAGAGTTACAAGCTAGCCAGGAAGGATCTAAAGGATCTAAAGATAAGAAGAGCAAGGAGAGGACACGAGAAGTCATTGGCGGATAGGATCAAAGAAAACCCTAAGGCTTTCTATAGGTATATCAGGAATAAATGAATGACTAGAGATAGGTTAGGGCCAATCAAGGATAGTAGTGGGAAGTTGTGTGTGGAATCGGAGGAGATAGGGGAAGTGTTAAATGAATATTTTTCGTCAGTATTTACAGTGGAGAAAGAAAATGTTGTCGAGGAGAATACTGAGATACAGACTACTAGGCTAGATGGGATTGAGATTCACAAGGAGGAGGTGTTAGCAATTTTGGAAAGTGTAAAAATAGATAGGTCCCCTGGGCCAGATGGGATTTACCCTAGGATTCTCGGGGAAGCTAGGGAGGAGATTGCAGAGACTTTGTCCTTGATTTTTATGTCGTCATTGTCGACAGGAATAGTGCCGGAAGACTGGAGGATAGAAAATGTTGTCCCCTTGTTCAAGAAGGGGAGTAGAGACAGCCCTGGTAATTATAGACCTGTGAGCCTTACTTCGGTTGTGGGTAAAATGTTGGAAAAGGTTATAAGAGAAAGGATTTATAATCATCTTGAAAAGAATAAGTTCATTAGAGATAGTCAGCACGGTTTTGTGAAGGGTAGGTCGTGCCTCACAAACCTGATTGAGTTTTTTGACAAGGTGACCAAACAGGTGGATGAGGGTAAAGCCGTGGATGTGGTCTATATGGATTTCAGTAAGGCGTTTGATAAAGTTCCCCACGGTAGGCTATTGCAGAAAATACAGAAGTATGGGATTGAAGGTGAATTAGTGTTTTGGATCAGAAATTGGTTAGCTGAAAGAAGACAGAGGGTGCTGGTTGATGGTAAATGTTCATCCTGGAGTATAGTTTCTAGTGGTGTACCGCAAGGATCTGTTTTGGGGCCACTGCTGTTTGTCATTTTTATAAATTACCTGGATGAGGGTGTAGAAGGGTGGGTTAGTAAATTTGCGGATGACACGAAGGTCGGTGGAGTTGTGGATGGTGCCGAAGGATGTTGTAGGTTACAGAGGGACATAGATAGGCTGCAGAGCTGGGCTGAGAGATGGCAAATGGAGTTTAATGCGGAAAAGTGTGAGGTGATTCACTTTGGAAGGAGTAACAGGATTGCAGAATACTGGGCTAATGGGAAGATTCTTGGTAGTGTAGATGAGCAGAGAGATCTTGGTGTCCAGGTACATAAATCCCTGAAAGTTGCCACCCAGGTTAATAGAGCTGTTAAGAAGGCATATGGTGTGTTAGCTTTTATTAGTAGGGGGATCGAGTTTAGGAGCCACGAGGTCATGCTGCAGCTGTACAGAACTCTGGTGCAGCCGCACCTGGAGTATTGCGTGCAGTTCTGGTCACCGCATTATCGGAAGGATGTGGAAGCTTTGGAAAAGGTGCAGAGGAGATTTACTAGGATGTTGCCTGGTATGGAGGGAAGGTCTTACGAGGAAAGGCTGAGGGACTTGAGGTTGTTTTCGTTAGAGAGAAGGAGGAGAAGAGGTGACTTAATAGAGACATTTAAGATAATCAGAGGGCTGGACAGGGTGGATAGTGAGAGCCTTTTTCCTCGGATGGTGATGGAAAACACGAGGGGACATAGCTTTAAGTTGAGGGATGATAGATATAGGACAGATGTCAGAGGTAGTTTCTTTACTCAGAGAGTAGTAGGGGCGTGGAATGCCCTGCCTGCAACAGTAGTAGACTCGCCAAATTTAAGGGCATTTAAGTGTTCATTGGATAGACATATGGCTGAAAATGGAATAGTGTAGGTCAGATGGTTTCACAGGTCGGCGCAACATCGAGGGCTGAAGGGCCTGTACTGTGCTGTAATGTTCTATGTTCTAAGTGCAGCAACAAGTTGAGGAACAGCCCCATTCATATGTAAAATGGGGCCGCAACTTCGTACACTCCAGACAAACATGACACGTGGACTTCTCCAGGCTGCTAAAATTATAGGCGGCCTGGGAGCCCATGAACCTATTGAAAAGAGTATTGCATGGGACTTCCCTGTGCAACAATCTCCATCCCATGTCCCTGATGTAAAGTGGGAGGACGTCTGCACAGAGACATATCCACTGGGGATTCCCCTCTCTGGCAGATGGCAACACAGACTGCCATGGCGGGTCCGGGCGCAGATGAGGGCGAGGAAGTTGAGAGTAGGCAGCAACAGCCCGTGCAGGAATGGCACAGAGGGAATTTTCAAGAGGCAGTTCAAGCTGTACAGGACCAGCTCCCGATGAGAGTTTTTGTGCCTGTGTTCAAAGAGCAGATCCAGTTGAGCTGTGGTCAATTCAGCCAGGCGGTCGCCACAACTTCCAGCCTATTCGACACACTCAATGAGAGGCGCCCCAGAGGCTTCGGCTGCTCCTCCACCTGTCAGTACATCACAGAGGCTGCTCCGCGGACCCTGTCTCACTGCAGTTACTGCACACCTCTCACCATCTCCATCTGCTGGTGACCCTGTCTCACTGCAGTTACTGCACCACTCTCACCATCTCCATCTGCTTGTGACCCTGTCTCAGTGCTGTTACTGGCCTCCTCTCACCAACTCCATTTGCTCCTGTCCCTGTCTCGATGAAGTTACTCAACCTCTCATCATATCCATCTGCTCGGGGCCCTGTCTCGCTGCTGTTACTGACCCCACTCACCGTCTCCATTTGCTGGTGCCCCTGTCTCACTGCATTAACTGGTCTCCTTTCGCCATCTCCATCTGCTGGTGTCCCTGTCTCACCGCCGTTACAGTCCCCTCTCACCAACTCCATCTGCTGGTGCCCATGTCTTACCGCAGCTACTAACACCACCTCACCATACACCCCTCTCCCCTTCCTCATCTGCTGGTGCCCCTGTATCACTGCAGGCACTGCACCCTCCTCACCCTCTTCATCTGCTGGTGTCCCTGTCATACTGCAGTTACTGCCACCCCACTCACCATCTCCGTCTGCTGTTGTCCCTGTCACACTGCAGGTACTGCACACTCTCAACATCTCCTTCTGCTGGTATCTCTATCTCACTGCAGTTACTACCCCCCACGCACCATCTCCATCTGTTGGTGTCCCTGTCTCAAAGCAGACACTGTCCCCCTCTCACCATCTGCATCTGCTGGTGTCTTCATCACAATACAATTACGGTCGCCCGCTCACCACCTCAATATGATGATGCACCCATCTCAATTTAGTTACTGCCCCGTCTCACATTGGCCATCTCCATTTGCTCCTGTCCCTGTCTCGATGAAGTTACTCAACCTCTCATCATATCCATCTGCTCGGGGCCCTGTCTCGCTGCTGTTACTGACCCCACTCACCGTCTCCATTTGCTGGTGCCCCTGGTGACCCTGTCTCAGTGCTGTTACTGGCCTCCTCTCACCAGCTCCACCAGCTCCTGTCCCTGTCTCACTGAGGTTACTCAACTTCCCACCATCTCCATCTGCTTGGGTCCCGGTCTCACTGTAATTACAGTCCACCACTCATCTTCTCCATCTTCTGGTGTCCCTGTTTCACTGCAGCTATGACCCCCTCTCAACATCTTCCGTGTACTGCCTGTGTGGAGTTTGCAAGTTCTCCCTGTGTCTGCGTGGGTTTTCTCCGGGTGCTCCGGTTTCCTCCCACAAGCCAAAAGACTTGCAGGTTGGTAGGTAAATTGGCCATTATAAATTGTCACTAGTATAGGTAGGTGGTAGGGAAATATAGGAACAGGTGGGGATGTTTGGTAGGAATATGGGATTAGTGTAGGATTAGTATAAATGGGTGGTTGATGTTCGGCACAGACTCGGTGGGCCGAAGGGCCTGTTTCAGTGCTGTATCTCTAATCTAATCTAATCTAATCTAATATCCATCTGCTGGTCTCCCTGCTTTACTGCAGTTACTGCCCCACACTCACCTTCTTCTGCTGCTGCTGTCTCTGTCTCACTGCATTTACTGCCCCCCTATCAACATCTCCATCTGATGGTGTCGCTGCTTCACTGTATTTACTGAACCAATCTAATGACCTCCATCTGTTGATCACCCTGTCTCAGTGCAGTTACTGTCCAAACTCACCATCTCCATCTGCTGGTGTCCCAGCATCACTGCAGTTACTGCACATTCTCACCACCTCTATCTGCTGGTGCCCGTGTCTCACCACGATTACAGCCCTCTCTCAAAATCTCCATCTGCTGGTGTCCCTGTCTCACTGCAGTTGCTCGCCTCCTTTCACCATTTCAATGTACTGGTGTCCCTGTCTCACTGAAGCCACTCACCCTCTCACCATCTCCATCTGCTGTGGTCCCTGCTTCACTGCAGTTATGGAACTCCTTTCACCATCTCCATCTGCTGGTGTCCCTGTCTCACTGCAGGCCTTGCCCCCTCCTCACCATCTCCATCAGCTTGTGTCCCGACCTCGCAGCAGTACTGCACCCTCTCACCATCGCCATCTGCTGTTGCAGCTGTATCAATGCAATATAAACTGGGACACGTCTCTGGTCTGCTCTCAGTTATTTTGTTTATTCATTAATTGAATAATTGATGTAGCCAGATATTTCACCGCACTCCTGACCTGCTCTCTGAACTTGGACTGAGTAACTCCGTAAATAAATGTGTTTGTGCAGCAACTTAAATTCATCAGCATATATCCGACTTGCAGAAAGATATATGAAGAATAATTGTCATTGGGATTTATTCCTGTAATGTTATAATAGAAGAAACATATGACAGTTGTCAACCACAGAAGTATGAAGTTGGCGGATATGCTGAAGAGTAAAATCACAGACTTCCTTCTGCTCTCCATCTCTGGGTCACGGTGATCCTCTCCCTTGATCTGACCCCTCAGTCCCTTACGGGCTCGACTGGCCAATAAAATGTATCTGACTGTCAGAGTGTTGAGCAACAGAATTAAAACAAATGGCAGCAATGGGGTTGAAACCATATCAAACCAGTCATATCCCACCCATCCGGGCTCAGTGTAATAGCTTGACTTGCAATTACAGCCCCATGGTACATTGTCAATTATCTGTACAGCTTCAAACACAAAGTAGTAGGGGATGCTTTTTAAACAGAGCAGAATATTTGTTGTTGCGAGAACCACAGCTGCAGTTTTCCCGGTGCAATATTTAGTTTTCAGTTTCTGGCAACAGATGGCCACAAATCGATCAAAGGAGAAAGTGACAGTGAACCAGACAGAACAGTCCCCGGCTGTGTGACTCAGGGTCACCATAGCACTGCAGACAGGAGTGATGTTCAGGAAAGATCCTGGGAAATAATACACATTGATCCGATATAGTATGAAATTAGTAATAACGACCAGTAGATCCGCTGCTGTCATGGCCACCAGGTAACGAGTGGTGCAGGTGGAGAGTCCGCACTTTCCCCGGGACAGGATCACAATCGCCAGTAAATTAACTGTAAGAGAGAGAAGGGAAAAGAGACTGGAAATTACTGATCAAACATCAGCGTATCAGACACCCTCATAAAAATAAGCACAGGACCTCGGATCAGACCCTCACTCAGGGTCGGAACAACCCAACCTGGGATCAGATAGTTCCCTCTTCCCCATCTGGATTGGACTAACTCGTCAGTATTGGAACACACCCACTCCGGGAATGCACATCACCGCCCCCGAAGCGGATCAGACCATCTCCTGGGAATTCGACCAGCCGCATCCCGAGATCAGACAATACCCGACTCCCCAACCCTGATCAGACACTCTTGCAGGCTCGGACATCACACTCACCATCTCCCCGCCGCGCCCAGGTCATTGATCCTCCACGCGATTGGAAGACACCATACTGGGATCTGACACGACTCCCCCCTCGCCCACACGGGTCAGAGACTCTGCCCGGAATTGTGACCCGGCCCTGCCCTGGATCAGACTTCCCCAGGGTCGGGAATAAGACCCACCTTCGCTTGGAATCGGCCCTTGGAATCCTCTCTGTCTGACTGGAAGCCAAGCCTGTCAAACAGGCTGACTTCAGCTGAGGGAACCTGTCAAGGTTTAAAAGCACAATCTGTGGAGTTCAAATGTTACAACATGTTGGAAGAAACCTGGAGTTATAGAGAGGTTCAGCACTGGAACAGGCCCTTTGGCCTGCCGAGTCTGTGCTGATCAACAACCACCCATTTATACTAATTCTACACTAATCACATGTTCCCTACCACATCCCCACCAGTCTCCTACCACCTACCTACACTAGGAGCAATGTACAATGGCCATTTTGCTTATCAACCTGCAAGTCTTTGGCTGTGGGAAGGAACTGGAGCATCTGGTCACAGGGAGAACTTGCAAGCTCTGCACAGCAGTACCCAGAACTGAACCTGGGTCGCTGGAGCTGTGAGGCTGTGTTGCTGACCACTGCGCCACTGTGCCGCCCCCCCCCATCCCCCCTTTCTATGTATTCCCCACACCCACTACAAATATGCAGGCCAAAGGATTGGCGCAATAACAAGATATTGAAACTGCTGTAAATCTGATAAAATAGGAGAAAATTGAAAACACACAGGAGATCAGGCAGCGTCTGTGGAGGGATAAAGACAGTAAACGTTTCAGCCTGACAGCCTTACATTGAAACTGGAAGATTAACCGTTTTCAAAGCAACGATGGAGCCAATGAAAACCACGTTATCGGGGAGAAAAGATCGGGTGGATGGCAGGAGTGATTGAATGAAATAAGGGATGATGGTGCAATTAGAATGGGGCAATTAAAGAAACAGAAAATGGGTCAAGCAGAGGTACAAATGGTGACAGCAGAATAAAAGAGGAAGACGGGAGCGTGGGCAATATGACAAAGAGGAGAAGACTCTAATGGTTTGGAAAAGTGTATTGATGGTGGTTGGAGCCCAGGGGAGTGGACCAGCCTGCCAGCTGTTTCCCAATAGGGGATTCCACCCCAAGCACCAGTTTACACCCCCTCCACTAAATAACTCTGGTGCAGTTATCCTTCATTACCAGCACAGGCCTTCTGAGAAAACGCTATCAATCCCAATAATCTGAAGTAGTTAATTCAAATGCTGAATCCGACAGGCAAAAAATGCCTTATGGAAAAATCCGGTGATCTACCTCACTGAGATACAGGGGCACAGATTAGAGAGTTCAGATGGGGAGAGGCAAGGAGAATAAAAGAGGCAAGTGACCAGAAGCTCAGGGTCACGCTTGCAGACTGAATGGAGCAGTTCACAGAGAAATCACCCAATCTGTGTTCACTCAGTACAATTCTACAGTGACAGATACTCCCAGTAATACATGGTCACTGGGATACGGTGTTCCATTCCAGTTAGTGACCAAACTCAGTTTAATTCTACAGTGACTGATACTCCCAGTAATACATGTCACTGGGATACGGTGTTCCATTCTAGTTAGTGACCAAACTCAGTTCAATTCTACAGTGACTGATACTCGCAGTAATACATGGTCACTGGGATACGGTGTTCCATTCCACTTAGTGACCAAACTCAGTTTAATTCTACAGTGACTGATACTCCCAGTGATACATGGTCACTGGGATATGGTGTTCCATTCCAGTTAGTGACTAAACTCAGTTCAATTCTACAGTGACTGATACTCGCAGTAATACATGGTCACTGGGATTCGCTGTTCCATTCCAGTTAGTGACTAAACTCAGTTCAATTCTACAGTGACTGATACACCCAGTAATACATGGTCACTGGGATCCGGTGTTCCACTCCGATTAGTGACCCATATTCAGTACAACATACTCAGCACAATTCCACAGTGACAGATAATCCCAGTAATACATGGTCACTGGGATCAGGTGTTCCACTCCGAATAATGACCCTCACTTAGTACAGTTCGACAGTGACAGATACTCCCAGTAATACATGGTCACTGGGATCAGGTGTTCCACTCCGAATAGTGACCCTCACTTAGTACAGTTCAACAGTGACAGATAATCCCAGTAATACATGGTCACTGGGATCAGGTGTTCCACTCCGAATAGTGACCCTCACTTAGTACAGTTCTACAGTGATAGATAATCCCAGTAATACATGGTCACTGGGATCAGGTGTTCCACTCCGAATAGTGACCCTCACTTAGTACAGTTCTACCATGACAGATAATCCCAGTAATACATGGTCACTGGGATCAGGTGTTCCACTCCGAATAGTGACCCTCACTTAGTACAGTTCTACAGTGACAGATACTCCCAGTAATACATGGTCACTGGGATCAGGTGTTCCACTCCGAATAGTGACCCTCACTTAGTACATTTCTACAGTGACAGATACTCCCAGTAATACATGGTCACTGTGATCAGGTGTTCCACTCCGAATAGTGACCCTCACTTAGTACAGTTCTACAGTGACAGATACTCCCAGTAATACATGGTCACTGGGATCAGGTGTTCCACTCCGAATAGTGACCCTCACTTAGTACAGTTCTACAGTGACAGATAATTCCAAGAATACATGGTCACTGGGATCAGGTGTTCCACTCCGAATAGTGACCCTCACTTAGTACAGTTCGACAGTGACAGATACTCCCAGTAATACATGGTCACTGGGATCAGGTGTTCCACTCCGAATAGTGACCCTCACTTAGTACAGTTCTACAGTGATAGATAATCCCAGTAATACATGGTCACTGGGATCAGGTGTTCCACTCCGAATAGTGACCCTCACTTAGTACAGTTCTACAGTGACAGATACTCCCAGTAATACATGGTCACTGGGATCAGGTGTTCCACTCCGAATAGGGACCCTCACTTAGTACAGTTCTACAGTGACAGATAATCCCAGAATACATGGTCACTGGGATCAGGTGCTCCACTCCGAATAGTGACCCTCACTTAGTACAGTTCTACAGTGACAGATACTCCCAGTAATACATGGTCACTGGGATCAGGTGCTCCACTCCGAATAGTGACCCTCACTTAGTACAGTTCTACCGTGACAGATAATCCCAGTAATACATGGTCACTGGGATCAGGTGTTCCACTCCGAATAGTGACCCTCACTTAGTACAGTTCTACAGTGACAGATACTCCCGGTAATACATGCCCAAGTGAGACAGAACTGTAAGACCATGTGGGGACTAGAAAGTCACGATCAAACAGTAAATGCTGAACGGTGTCCACATTGGCCTCTCAAAATTTGTCCACAGAGTTCGCTGGATCCAAGGTATTCAAGAAGTTGAATTTGTCCCATGCTTTGAACAGCCCATTGTAGATCGAGAGTGTCAACAGTATCACACTATAAACACAGGCATGGGTTTATTCTCTTATACCAAACTGCACTCTGGTGTGTTTTATTTTCCATAAAAGTCGTCCAAGTGACCATGGATAAGATTTTTTTAAAGGCGTGCCACATTGCTTGTGTAATCAGGACGATTATTCGAGCAGAACCAGAACAGAGGAACGTAAGCGACGAGTGCTGGATGAAGTGATAATAAGAGCCAATGATCGCAATGTGAGGTTACAAAAAAGAGCATGTCTGCTTTTGTGCAATTTCAGTTAGTGTATCCTAGCTTGAACATCAAGGAGAAGGAGTACCTGCAGGGATTAAAAGCTCGAGGCTATAGACATTGCCCCAAATACAAAAGATGTGCCTGGCTCGAGATCTTTTCCAGCTATTGTCCAATACTACTCGTGATTTATGTTAGCTGCACTCCATGAGGTATGCAATTCAATATTTGAAAGCACAACCATATGCTTATGAAGCATGTACCGTAAACTTAACTCATTCATTTGGAGACAAATCGTGACCTGAAACTAGCATGTAACACTTCAAACTATGGAGCAAAAGCAGTGATCAGTCGTGTCATAGATGATGGTCAAGAGAAGCCCATAGCATTGACGTTAGGTATGGCAAACAAGAGACAACATAACTATTTGCAGATATAAAACAAAGCAGTTGAAGGCACAGCCATTAATGGTAGTTTGAAGTCGTGATGCTCAGAATTAGAGGAACCCGGAGATCTTGGATGATGTAGAGACAGGAGGAGGTCTACCGATTTTGCAAGGAATGCAGGGATTGGAGGAAGTTACAGAGATAAGGAGAGTTATAGAGTTGGTTAGATTACAGAGATAGGAGCAAGACCATGGCAGGATTTGCAAAGAAGGAGAAAACAAATCAAATCGAAGTGTTGCTTGCCTGGGAGCCAATTTAGGAAGCGAGCAGAAGGAGTGATGGGTGAACGTCATTATGTGCGTGTTCAGACACAGGCATCAGGCTTTTGATTGACCTCAAATTTACAGGGGCTAGAATGTAGGAGGCTGTCCAGGGATTTATTGAAAAAGTCAAGTCAAGAAGAAATAATGACATGTATGATGGTTTCAGAACTGCATGAGCTGCGTCAGTGGTGAAGTAGTACAATGTTAGAGAGGTGGAAATATGTGGTCTTAGCGGTGGTTTGGATATGTTGTCAGACATTCAACTTCGGGCCAAATATGGGACCACATTTTGAACAGTCTGGGTCAGCCAAAATGGTGCTAGGGATAGATGCTTAAGGGAAAGCAGAGATACTGGTGCAGAAGCGGGAGGAAATCCAATTTTAAGTGACAACCTTGGCTGCGATGAGATCGATAAAAAATGGAATCAGTCGAGTGCAGTCCCACCCAGATGGACAGCATTGAACTGTCTTTGGAGAAGGGTGTTGTGATCAACTTTGCCAAAGGCCACAGTGAGGTTGGGAAGGGCGAGGTGGAATGGTTTAAATTTGTCACCGTGACATAGGATGTCATTTGTTATTTTCAAAAGATCTGTATTAGTATTTTGGTAATGACGGAAACCAATCTGTAGGGATTCCAACATTGCGTTCGGGGAAAGATAAAGACGGGTTTGGGAGGTAACAACACGTCCAGGGAGTTTGGACGAGATAGAGATGAAGATAGGAAAAATAATTTGCAATGATGGAGGGACCAAGTGTTTTTTTATTGAGAAAGGAGTGATGAAGGCATAGTTCAAGGAGAGATGAACAGGACCTGAGGAATGATAACTCTTAACAATATCAGCTAACGGGGGAACCAGGAAGGGACATGGCACCATTCATCTAAGCAAAGACCAAGCTGCAGGGACTGGGGTTTTGGCTTCTATGCCGAGCCTGGCCACACGGGCTTGCCCCGGGTCAGTTCTCCCAGTGCGAGCCCCTTTACTGGGCTTGTGCAGGTGCAAACCCTCCACCCACCACAACAACACAATTTGACAAGAGGGCAGAGAGAGAGGGGGACACAGTGAGTGTGTGTGTGTGTGTTAGAGAGAGAGAGAGCAGTGACTGGTCGGCGGCAATGGATTAGAAATGGACTCAATAAAGTGTCAGCAGAAATAAAGCAACGAATAATATTCAAGTGCCTCGAAATTTGTGCTTTTGTAACAACAAGGTTGTTTTTTTCCGGGCTGATGTGAGGAGCTGAGAATCGAACCAATGGAGGTGCAGGAGAAACTATGGTAGGTGTTGCCCTCCCGTCCTGCTTGGGGCGATAACCCTCTTCCTGTTAGCACTCCTCCATTACCACGTCCCATTCCCACGGCACCTTCCTCTGCAATCGCAGGAGGTGTCATACCTGCCCATTTACCTCCTCTCTCCTCATTATCCCAGGCCCCAAACACTCCTTTCAGGTGTTGCAGCGATTTACTTGTACTTCTTTCAATGTAGTATACCGTATTTGCTGCTCACAATGTGGTCTCCTCTACATTGGGGACTCCAAATGCAGAGTGGGTGACCAATTTGTGGAATGCCTCCATTCAGTGCGAAATCATGGCCCCAAGCTTCCGGTTGCTTGCCATTTCAACACTCCCCCCTGCACTCATGCTCACATCTCTGTCCTAGGAATGCTGCAGTATTAACGTGAACATCAACGCAAGCTCGAGAAACAGCATCTCATTTATCGATTTGGCACATTACAGCCTGCCGGACTGAACATTGAGTTCAATATTTTCAGAGCATGATGGGGACCCCATTTTACTTTTATTTTTAGTTATTTTTAATTTCTTTAATATTTTTCTTGTTAAATATATATTTTCTGTGTTAATTTTATTTGATCTCAGTTTGTTCAATTTACCTGCCCACTTTTATTTTCATGTTTGTACTTGTGGCTGTTCAGTTTTCAGTCCGTTAACACCTTATCTGCACAAATACTTTGTCTTTCAACACACTATTAATATATTGTTTGACTTTGCTCCATGACCATCTGGTCGATTGTTCTCTCAGACCTTGTACTATCTACACCTTCTCCTTTGCTGTCTCTTGCCCCGTCCCCGCTTTACTTGCTTAAAACCTTTCACATTTCTAATATCTGCTAGTTCTGAAGAAGGGTCACTGACCTGAAACGTTAACTCTGCTTCTCTCTCCACAGATCCGACCAAACCTGCTGAGTATTTCCAGCATTTCAAGTTTTTATTTAACGTTATCAGCTAACATGGGTTTCAGAAAGGGACTTAGACCCTATCACCAAGCATTTGCCAGGCTGAAGCACTTTAGATGTCAGGTCCTGTGCTGAGCCTGTCCCTGATTCCTTATGCATGGTCCTATCTCCCTTGCCAGCCCTTGAGCTGGGCTCATCCAGAAGGGAATTCTGTCTACATTCCTCACACTCTGACTTGGGGGCACGACATAAGGAAAGCAACAACTGGATTTTTAGTAGGGGTGGATGCAGGCAAGGGTATATTGAATGAGGCAGACACAATATTTTTTCCCTGAAAATAGAACAGATAATCAATGCACTCAAAATGATTTCCAACATCTGCATCGTTTTGCATTTCATTAAAAAATACATGCTTTTTTTGTAACAGTTGTGAAGTGATGAGAATCGAACCAGTAAAGATGGAAATGATACTGCGGCTTTTGTGTCCCTTCCTGCCATTCAGGGGTTGCTCTGAATCTCATCCTTACCCCTTTCCAATTCGTCTTAGAAATACCACCTCTTGCACTTTTCCATCTGCTCTTGGCTTGTGTGACAAATTGTGCCATTGCAGAACAGGTCATTCCGCTGTCTGGTACCTCCTGCCCATCGTGCAAAGCGCTTTTGCGCCTTTTCAGCTCACCAGGGTCGTTTCCTCTTTTCCTCGGAAGGTCATGTCATGTCGAATTCTTGTTGTTATTTTTTTTATAAACAATCTATACCTCCAAGGTCTGGACTGCTCTTTCTCCTTTCGCACTAGATGTTTGTCATGTATTTTCCATCGGTTAATCAAAGGTAGTGCCATATCCCAAAAACAGTATCTGCCCCACCCTTCTGCACACCTGCTGCAACAAGTCACAGCACCCTGCTCCCCAGTCCCCCGCCCTTGGGAACATGTTTAGATCTCCAGCGATTCCTGTTGCAATTCAGTTGACTGAAGTCTGGAGCTAAATACTATATTCATGGACTGGAAATACTGGAACTCGCCTCTGGCCTGCTCTCAGTTGTTCTGTTTATTAATTAACTGGATAATTGAAGTGACTGGATATTTCACTGCACACTTGAGCTGCTCTCTGAACTTGGACTGAGTCGCCCCATAAAAGAATGTGTTTGTGCAGCAACTTAAGTTCATCAGCATATATCCAGATTGTTTGAAGATAATTAAAGAATCATTGTAATTAGGATTTTTTCCTGCAACAACATAATGAAAGAAATCTATGACAGTTAGCAACCACAGTGTTCTGAAGCTGCCAGATATAGTGAAGAGTAAAAGCACTGACTTCCTTCTGCTCTCCATTTCTGGGTCACTGCGACTCTTCCCATTGCTCTGACCACTGAGTCCCTTACGGCCACGACTAGCCACCAAAATGTGTCTGACTGTCAGCGCATTAAGCAAGAGAATTAAAGCGAATGGGAGCAATGGAGTTACAACCTTATCTAACCAGTCAAATACCATCCATCCCGGCTCATAATCATAGCTCGCCTTGGTAGGACAGATGAATGGTACATTGTCGATTATCTCTTCAGGTTCAAGTTTAAAGTAATAGGGGACGTTTTTTTAATCAAATCAGAATGGATGTTATTGCCAGAACCACAGCAGCAGTTTTCTTGGTGCAATATTTTGTTTTTATCTTCTGGCGACAAATGGCTACATATCGATCAGTGGTGAACGTGACCGTGAACCAGACAGAACAGTCTGCGGCTGTGTTACATAGTGCAAGGAGAACACTGCACAAAGGGATGATCGTCAGAAAGTAATAAAGATTGATCCGGTACAGTATGACATTAGTGATTATGACCAGCAGATCTGCCACTGCCATGGCCACCAGGTAGAGAGTGGTGTAGGTGGAGAGGCCGCACTTTCCCCGGGATAGGCTCCGGACGTTTCCCATTCATCAGCATAAAAGAGATAATCATGCAAAAGAACACAGGGCTCTGGGTCTGACAGTCACCGGGATCAGACCACTCTAACCGGAATTATACATCTCCAGTTTTCGATTAGATTAGAGATACAGCACTGAAACAGGCCCTTCGGCCCACCGAGTCTGTGCCGAACATCAACCACCCATTTATACTAATCCTACACTAATCCCATATTCCTACCAAACATCCCCACCTGTTCCTATATTTCCCTACCACCTACCTATACTAGTGACAATTTATAATGGCCAATTTACCTATCAACCTGCAAGTCTTTTGGCTTGTGGGAGGAAACCGGAGCACCCGGAGAAAAGCCACGCAGACACAGGGAGAACTTGCAAACTCCACACTGGCAGTACCAGGAATCGAACCCGGGTCCCTGGAGCTGTGAGGCTGCGGTGCTAACCACTGCGCCACTGTGCCACCCATATTAATCAGAAAATCACCACGGTCTCAGAAAACCCGATCCAGATTAAACATCGCTTTTTTCCACCACCATCCCTTCCCCAATACAAACAAGGATCAGACGATTTCCCGGGATCAGACCACCCGCATTCCGGAATTGGCATCACCACTCTGCAACTTAGATTAGACAGTCTCCCCGGTATCGGATGGCCCACAACTCCAGATAGGACACACAATTTCCCCACCCAGATTTTACACTCTCCTCGGGTTTCGACCACCAAAAAAAGAAACAAACAACACCTGGTTCCTCCACTCTGATAGTACACCCTCGCCATTATGGACCAACCCCACCCATGGATCTCGCCCTCCCCCACACAACCATACCCGGATCGTACACAATTTCCAGGAATGGCAACCTGATCCCAGGATCAGTAACCACTCCCTCCCATATATCTGCGGCTCACCCCAGAGCTGGGACTCGATCCCATCCAGGATCCGGCTCCCATTATTTCTGGAATAAGGCTTACATACTCCACCAACCTGCTATGGAATCCTGCTCCGCCTAACTGGAAGACAAATCAGTAAGTCAGTCTCAATTCAGTCTGGGGAATGTGTCAAGGGCCAAAGATGCAGGCTGTGGACTTCAAACCTTCGAGCTTGCCAAGGAGAAACCAGCACTTCGGCACCCTCCCGACTTACAACCCCTGCCCCCTGTCAGTATTAATGCATAAGGACTGTATCAATAGTAAAATAATGAAACTGCTAAAAATCCACATTCAATACACTTCCACAAAGACGTCTACTCCCTGTAATACATGATCACATGGATCATGCGTTACATTCCGGTTAGCAATCCACAATCAGTTTAATTCTATAGTGACGAGTACTCCAGTAATATAGGGTCACGTGGGTCAGGTGTTCCACTCCAGTTAGCGACCGACAATTCAACAGTATCACACTTACGAGAAGTGTATCAATGAAAATACAGAAACAAACTAAGACGTTCTAAAGCTTACAGAAATTTTAAAGGAGTGTGACATTGGTCATCAAAAGAATGGAGGACAAATCCTGACTCATACCACCTCCTGTCTCCTCCACACTCATTGTTTACTAAGACTGACAACCATTAACAATACCATACACCTAGAAATAGGATTGTTAAACACAGAAGAACGCGAACAGCACTCAAACGAACTACGACAATGTTCATTCGCTCGGATTTCCGCTTCCAACTAGTATTCATTACAATGGAGTGTGAGCAACCTTTATATCCCATAAATGGGGCCATCAAAAGGCCATTGTGCAGCCCAACTTGAATTGTCAGATAAAGTCAAATGGTGCAACAGAGACTTGTAAGATTCACCTAAAAATGTCAGCACCTTGAGGAACAGACGAAGGGCGGCAGCAGGGGTTGGGGAGAGGGGGGTTGGTGGCGGAGGGGGGTGTTGGTGGTGCAGCTGTCTATCGAGTACAACATATAGGCACCGGCTGTGGTCAGTTGGGAGATAAACGGAGCAAAATCAGTTATGCCATCAATCACCATTCCATAAACAGACTGACAGATTATCTTCATAATAGGATAAGGTGCTCTTGTTCAGTTAGTGACCTAGACTCAGTAAAATTCCGTAGTGGTACGAATGACATCCGTCAGAGAGTTTTTTTTTTGCAGCGATTTGATTCAACAGTGCAAAATATTAAACTAAGGCAATGCGTTCACAATTCAAGGGACTGTGAATTTCAAAATGAGGATTGCTCCACAATACTAAAATTGTACCCTACACATGTTGGAAATCTGAAACAGAAAAATATGGAAATACTCAGCAGGTCAGGCATCATCTATGAAGAGAAAGAAAAACAGTAAACTTTTCAGACTGAAATCCTTTTATCAGTTCTGCCTGTTCTGCTGAGGATTATTTACAATTGAGTCACCAGAATAAATCTGCAGAGGTAATTCAGAATATTTGACTTAATGATATCCCTGATCAGGTGTCTGTGTAATGGTGACAACTGGATCAGAATTTAACATTACCAGTCACAGAGCAAAACCACCGAACGAATTATAAGAGTCTTACACATCCTCAATGTCTATAGTCACTTACTCAGAACACCAATGATGGCAAGAATTGGGTAATATATTCCGTAGAAACTTAAATACGATTCAATCATTTTCTCTGTGAAGCGATCTATCCAGTTGTGCTCCAGGCAATCTGTTTGAATTAAACTCTGAGGCGATACATTCACAGAGCTTTTAATTTATACCTTGCTGGACCTCCATGGGGACCATGAGGTCATAAAATTGTTCATACCGTCATTACAAAAATGGAGAAAACAGATTACGACAGTCGAATTAATTCCCTGTTATGATTAAATATATTTCCTGTTGATATTGAATGCTAAAATCTGCAATACCAAGACAATTATTATCATATTACATAGCAAAAAATAAGACGCGTTAGCATGGAAAAAATTGTGATTACCTTCAAGCACAAGTAGGCTCATCGGTAGATCTCGAAGTTTCAGTGATGTCCTTCACTCTGCAATGGTCATTCAGCAAATATTTTTCGAATATTGATGTGCCATTTAAGGGATGATCTACTGTACACTCGTGTGTGGATGTTACCTGTGGCAATCCAACAAACAATGTTAAATTTCAGAGTGGAACTTATGCCTATTGTTTTCAATATTAAAGTTATACACCACTTCTTTCTATTAAATTCCATCAAAGTCATACAGCATCTCAAACGAATAGATTCATTCAAAACAACTGAGAATCTCCAACTGATTTCCTGACATCAGCAGTGAGGATAATGCTACAATCTATTGTAAAAGATGCGATCACTGAACACTAAGAAGATAATCATCGGATAGGTAGAGTTAACATGGATATATGAAAGAGAAATCAAGTTTCACAAACATTTTTTAAGGAATAACTAACAGAATAGATAAAGGAGCACTCGTGGATGTGGTGTATTTGGATTTTCTGAAGATTTCAATAAGGTCCCACACAGGAATTTAGTAAGAAAAATTAGAGCACATGGTTTTGGGGGCAGTATACTGGCATGGATTGTGAATTGTCAGAAGGTCATAACACAGAGGGTAGGAAAAAAGGGTCATTCTCAGTTTGGCAGGCAATAACAGGTACAGGAAGGATCAGGGCGTGGCCCCCAGCTATCCACAGGAATCATTTGGATGTAGGGTTCAGATGAAATATTTCCAAGTTTGCTGATGATGTTATAACCGAGGCGGAAGCAATGCACTGTCAATTCAGTCGCATCACTCCACAGGTCGCAGCATTTTACTAAAGTGTCCCCACCCAACTGGAAAGCAACCAAATTCTAGTAACTCCCAGAATAAAACAGAGCAAACCAGGTATATTTGGACAGCAACAAATTAACCATTTATTAAAAATAAATCTTAAACACTATTACGATATACCTATGTCTAAAGACTTTATGACTTCTTACTTTAACCTAACTCCCACATTCACCCGCATACACTCAAAAACCAACGGTCAAACTTTCTTTAAAAAAATGCTTTTGAAAATTAGCTGTTTCTTAAGAACAAATAAAAAATTGCATTATAAGTCTTTGTGGGCTAAGTTCCTGATGGGTGAGGCATACTAGTGAAACAATAATCAGATTCCACTCAAAGTCTCCACGCGGATTTGATGGAACAGTCGTTTCCTGATAGAGATTTAAAATAATTCGGCTGCTGTAAGCATCAAACAAAGCTATCAACACATAGTATAAGGGCAGATCTATATTTGGAATTGAAAATTGGGAGATCTCAGTTGAACCTTTAATATGATTTCCAGAAATCACAATTAGTCAAGTGAGATTCAATCTTGAGGCAAAGACTCCTTTGAAAAGAAGTGTCAAAAAACGAATTTTGCTATATCCAACAATATGAATGTTATGTTGAAAAGGGATTTTATTCCCTCCTTCGGCAAGTAACACATCTTGTGGCACATTGTTGAATTTCTGCAAAGCAATTTCTCTTTTTACAAGACAAGCACGCTTTGCTGGTGACTCACAAAAACTGGCTTTAGCTTTTTTTCAATGCACAGTCCAATTGAACCCTCATACCATGCGACCTCCTCACTCTCCTGCTGTTGCCTCAGTAACAGGTGCAGCTCTGGCACACTGTGCCTCTTAGCTTTTAAAGACACTCTGTATTTAAACAGTGTCTTAAAGGCATATTGTTTTAACCAGAGAGGCAAATAAATAGTTCCGTGACACCTCCACCCTTGACGGAATGAAAGACCATTGTTAAAATGCGTTTCATTACAATGTAAAATAAACAAAGAGTAAGTGGGAAAACAAGGAACTCTAACATTCTTTTCATGTTCATGCCCCCATTCATGCTACTGATAATTTACAGAATTTTCTGTGTACCATCACCATCCATACAACATAACATGGTTAAATTCGTGTCTAGTCGCCAGCGATAGCATTGCTTTACACCGAAATATGTGTCATTTTCAAACAATAAGGCTGTAAAACAAATTCCATCTAAATATTTTGACATTATTTAGTTTGTTTAAAGGTTGTCACATTCAGGACAACGCAAATTTCCAAAAATAATTTCTCACTTGTTTAATGTTTTCCTTCAAAGCATCCCTATAATCCATTACCTCATCCAGCTAGGAACACTGGCCACGACTGGGTTCACTATTCTCTGGGAAGTCTCTCGAGTACCCATTAACATGTGTGATATCACTTGATACCGAAAACCCCGTCCAGGGTAACAAAAATGGACATTCGCTTATCTTTGGTGTCAAAGGAGTTTGCCAGTTTACCTTCAACACAGTTGTCTCTGTAAGGCACATGGTGTTGCCGACTTCGTTAAATACAGTCCTGTAAATACGAATTTGAGTAGGAGCCTGCCTTCGTTACTGCATTGACTTTTCTTTAATCTCTACAAAGTTGTGGCAACGCACCATGTTTAGGCATCAAGACAAGTGGCGAATTCTGGCTGCTCTGACTAGGCTCAACTAAGCTGCCCGCCAGCATGCATTGGATATCTGCTTTTACATTGGCCTGTCTGTCTGGACTTAAGTGGAAAATATAAGGTTTTAAAGGAACGGTTCCCCCCATCCCCACATCATGTGTGGTTAATGGTGTACATCCTGGCTTCTCCCGACAGATTCGTTTAAATGTTGTGCAATGTCCTGTTATGTCTTCACGTTGTTTTGCCTCTAAGTGCAACAGCATGTGGTCCAATTTTCATTATTTGCAAATCTCATAGTTGGGAGGTTCATTCTGATAGATGTCTAGGCCTCCTTTTGCTTCATCCTCACTATCCTTTTTTCCTTCTCAACAGTCCCGATTACCTGATATACCTATATTGGCTCCACCTGCCTGGATGAGTGCAACACGTACAACACTCCAGAAGCTCGACACCATCCAGGACAAAGCAGCCCACTTGATTGGCACCCCATCCACCACTTTAAACTTTGATCAGATCACCCCTTAAACTCCTAAATTCCAGGGATACAGAGTAAAGCTCATTGATGCTCACTGATTCCTGAGGCTGACAGGACAGGTGGATAAGCTGGTTAGGAAGGGGTAAGGGAGACTTTTATTTCCCGACCAGCGGAAATAATCTCTCAGTGTCGACCCTATCCAGTCCCTTTAGAATCTGATATGTTTCAATGAGATTACATCTCATTCTCCTAAACTCCAGAGAATATCGGCCCAATTTACTCAGCCTCTCGTCATAGGACAATGGCAGAGAAACTAAACAAATACTTTGTGTCTGTCTTCACAGGGGAAAATATTAAAAACCTCCCAGAAATAATGGAGAATCAAGGAACTGGTGTAAATGAGGAACTGCAAGTTATAAATATTAGTAAAAAAAAAGTACTAGACTAATGAATGGGTCTTAAAGTAAATGAATCCCCTGGACCTGATGCTCTACATCCCAGAGTGTTGAAAGAGGAGGCTGCAGAGATAGTTGATACATTGGTGGTCATCTTTCAAAATTCAATAGACTCTGGAATGGTTCCTGCAGATTGGAAGGTAGCAAATTTAACCCCACTATTTACAAAAGGAGGGAGAGAGAAAACGGGGAACTACGGACCTGTTAGTCTAACATCAGTCATAGGGAAAATGCTCGAATCTATAATAAAGGATGTGATTGCCGGACACTTGGAAAACAATGGTAGGATTGGTCAGAGTAAACATGGATTTATGAAAGGGAAATCATCTTTAACAAACCTGTTGGGAGTTTTTTGAGGATGAAACAAGTGGAATAGATAAGGGGCAACCGGTGGATGTGGTAGATTTAGATTTTCAGAAAACCTTTGAGAAGGTCCCACACAAGAGGTTAGTAATCAAAATTAGAGCACATGGGATTGGGGAGAATATATTGGCATGGATTGTGAACTGGTTAATGGACAGGAAACAGAGGGTAGGAATAAATGGGTCATTGTCAGTTTGGCAGGATGTGACTAGTGGGGTACTGCAGAGAGAGAGATAGAGAGAGGGGAGAGAGACAGAGAGGAGAGACAGAGACAGAGAGAGCAACAGAGGGAGAGAGAAAGACAAAGAGATAGGGAGACAGAGGGCGAGACAAAGACAGAGACACAGAGACAAATGGATAGGGACAGACAGAGACACAGGGAGACAGAGAGGGGTGAGAGAGATATAGAGGGAGAGAGAGAGAGTGAGAGAGAAAGAGAGAGAGGCAGAGATTGTGTTAGAGAGAGACAAACTGAGTCATGGACAGAGGGAGAGAAAGAGAGATCGGAAGAAACAGAGTAAAAGAAAGAGAGAGAGACAGAGAGACAGAGAGGGATGGAGAGACAGAGAGAAAGGGAGAGATGGTGTGAGAGAGACACAGAGTCATGGGCAGAGGCAAAGAAAGAGAGAGGCAAAGAATCTCACTGAATCTCTCTCTCTCTCTGACTGAATCTCTCTCTCTCTCACTCACTGAATCTCTCTCCCTCACTGTGTTTCTCTCTGTTTTTCTCCCTCTCTGTGTTCCTCCATCTCTCTCTCCCTCACTTTGTGTTTCTCTTTCTTTCTGAGTGATTGAGCGTCTTTCTGTCTCAGTGGCTTTCTCTGTGCTCTCTCTGATTCTCTGTGCCTTTCTCACTCGCTTTCTGTCTGTCCCTTTGGTGCCTGCAATTTCTTTGTGTCTCTGTTCTTTCCCTCCACTTTTTTCCCCTCATATTTTTCTCTCTCTTTCTGTCCGTATTCTATTTCTGACTTTCTGTCTTTTCTCTATTTCTAACTTTGTCTTTTCTCTCTTTCTCTGTCTTTCTTTTTTCTCTCTTTTGCTCTCTCTTTGTCTCCTTTTCTCTCTCTTTCTTGCCTCTTGCTATCTTTCCTCCTCTCTTAATCACCCCCACAATTTATATCCCCCCCGCAAAATATTCCACCGCACCCCCCCACAATTTATATCCCCCCCGCAAAATATTCCACCGCACCCCCCCGCAATATATCCCTCCCGCAATATACCCCCCCGCAATATATCCCCCTCCCCGCAATATATCCCCCCTTCAATATATCCTCGCCCCCGCAATATATCAGCCCCGCAATACATCCCCCCCGCAATTTATTCCACCTCCAATATTTCCCCCTTATAATACCACCCCCCCCCCCACAGCGGGGACAGGCCCACGTCTAAAAACCCCCCTGGTGACAAACTCCCATCTAGGTACCCCCCTCGGGACCAGACGCCCATCTAAATACCCCCCGGGATCAGACTCCCATCTAAATATCCCCCGGGTACTGACCCCGATCTAAATACCCACCCGGGGACAGACCCCCATCTAAATACCCCCATCAGAACAGACTCCCATCTAAATAACCCCAGGAAAAGACCCCCCATCCAAATAACGCCCCCCCCGTTAACTGATCCCAATCTAATTCTCCCCCCTGGCCCCACTGTAAACTCTCCCCCCTTTCTAAATACCCTCCCTGTCCTATAAAAGCCCCCCATACTAATTCCCACCCTGTATCATTTCCGCCGTGAACATCCGCCCCCGCACGCCCCCCTGTGTAACATCCGTCTCAGTCACCAGCCCCCTCTCCCCCTCCCCTGTGTAACGTCCGTCTCAGTCACCAGCCCCCTCTCCCCCTCCCCTGTGTAACATCCGTCTCAGTCACCAGCCCCCTCTCCCCCTCCCCTGTGTAACGTCCATCTCAGTCACCAGCCCCCTCTCCCCCTTCCCTGTGTAACGTCCGTCTCAGTCACCAGCCCCCTCTCCCCTTCCCCTGTGTAACGTCCGTCTCAGTCACCAGCCCCCTCTCCTCCTCCCCTGTGTAACGTCCGTCTCAGTCACCAGCCCCCTCTCTCCCTCCCCTGTGTAACGTCCGTCTCAGTCACCAGCCCCCTCTCCCCCTCCCCGTGTAACGTCCGTCTCAGTCACCAGCCCCCTCTCCCCTCCCCTGTGTAACGTCCGTCTCAGTCACCAGCCCCCTCTCCCCCTCCCCTGTGTAACGTCCATTTCAGTCACTAGCCCCCTCTCTTTTCCACCCCCCGCCTCCCTGTGTAATTCCCACCTCCATCACTTTCCTGGGTTTGGCTCCGTCACCTGACAGTCTTTAATTCACTTCAATTCCTGGTCTGGATAAGCCTCTGGCATTCCATCAACCGGCTGCCTGATCCCCGGCACCATTAACTCATATCCGGCCAGACACAGGGCCGGGTGTTGAGCAAGGACCCCCCAGAGGCTAACTGGCATTCTGAGCTTTTAACGCACAGGAAGATCCCAGGCCCAGACTCGTCCCTCTCTGCAGAGGGAGACACACACAAACACACACACACTGACTGGCACAGGGACGGGAGGAGGCCATTCAGCCCTTAGATCCTGTCCCACCCCATGTTAGATCATGGCTGATCTGTCCCTCCCCCCATCGGGCCACACGGAGAGAGACAGAGAGAGTCAGGGAGCAGATACACAGAGAGGCAAAGAAACACTGGGCTGGACTCGGACTTGGTGCCAATGGTGCAAACCAGGATGGAGGGTGGTTGTCAATCGGCTGTCCGTTCAGCATCTCTCCCCCATTTTTACCTCAATGGGAGCAAAACTGGACAGGGATGGAAAGCAGGATCCCGTTTCACAATCACCCTGTACATCACCAAGGCGGCGAGTTCAAATCCACCCCCAGATAGAGGGGAGACACAGAAATCAGATCCCGGGATTAGGACAGAACAGAGAGAGAGAGAAATGGAAAGGGAGATGGAGAATGAGATGCAGGGAGTCCGAAACCAGTGAGACAAACTGAGAACAGAGGTTCAGAAATACCGAGAAGGACAGAGAGAGGAATGGAGACATAGACAGAGAGAGAGAGAGAGAGCTGGAGGTGTAGCGAGAGAATGCAGCCACGATGTGGATATTGAGAAAGATCCCAGACAAAGAGAGAGATGCCGAGACAGAAAGATGTGCAGGGGCAGAGATACAAAGTAAGATGTGTTTATAGAATAGAGAGGGGTGTCCTGGGACAGGGGGGAGGGAAATGCAGAGATAATCTTGCAGGAAAGGAGGAGCAGAGATGGAAAGATTCAGGGATTTGGAAGTGAGTGAGAAGAAATGGACTGAGAGAGAGACAGATAAAGATGCAGAGAGTTGCAGAAAGAGAGTGACAATGGAAACTTGTGTGACTCTGGAGAGGGGCAGAGATAGGGATTTAAAGATGTGAAAAAACAGAGCTAGGAACGAGGAGGAAGGTGCAGGGAACAAGTTGCAGCAAGAGTTGGAGAGAGGGAATTCTATGGGATTACATTGGCTGTTCTGGAGCAGCGATTCCCAAACTATTTCCTTCGGGAGTGCCCACCAGCACCCCCCCCCTTGTGGTTAAAAAAAAATCCACAGACCCCCGAAAACACAAAATCAAAATACTGCAGATGCTGGAAATCTGAAATAAAAGCTGTGTTGGAAATACTGAGCATTTCCAGCACTTTGTTTTCCTATCACCCCGAAATCACAGTCTTTTCTGTATCTAGAAATGAATTCTACAATGACACATATCTATTTATTATTATTTTCCCTCTCTGGTTAAAGCTCCTGTCTGAGAATTCCACGTGGCCAAAAGTTTATCCCTCTGCATCATCACAGCTGCTGCTTCCGAAAAGGTTCTCCTTGGGAATAAGAGAAATAAAATTGATTCATAACAAAGCAAAGCATTTTTGAACAGAATTAAAACACAGCAACAGCCCAGGGCTCTTTCTCAAACTCAGTGACATAAAACAATCTCTCAGTGACTCCCCATCTTACAAATACACATTCCGTGACACAGAGCCAGAGACTGGGAAGTATGGATGTGTTTACCCTGTCCTTTCCTGCTGTCTCTCTCTTTCTCTCTTTCTGTGTGTGTCTCTCTCCCTCTCTCTCTCTCTCTCTCTTTCTCTGTCTCTCTACATCTGTTTCTGCCTCATTGTAAAAACACACAAAAACTGGAGACCCCCATCCCCTCTCCCGTAGAAGGATAGAGAGAGAAATCTACATTCCCATCCCTGAAAATCTGAATTCAAATGGTCCTCAGGTGTTTCATTTCACTGTCAAATACAGCCCACAGCCTAAAACACCAGCATTATTCGGGAATGCGAACAATTGTCCTCATCCCATGTGCCTGTCCTGCTCCCAAACGTGACATTCCCTTTCATTAAGGCAAGTGATACAGGAGTGTCTCAGTGACTGAGGCAGGGGAGTCTTGAGCCTGAGCCTGGCACAGTGAGTGACCGGTTAATCCGACACTCCAGGGAGAGTTTAAACGGAATAAAATTGAACAGAAATAAAACGGAGCTTTCCTCTGTATCT
Source organism: Heterodontus francisci (assembly GCF_036365525.1). NCBI lineage: Eukaryota > Metazoa > Chordata > Chondrichthyes > Heterodontiformes > Heterodontidae > Heterodontus > Heterodontus francisci. The sequence continues at coordinate 40,257,749 of NC_090398.1, forward strand.
AACCCGTGATGTACCTTCTCTGAGAGTGTTCATTGGGGCAGTGCAGATGAGGAGAGTTATTCCTCACCCATTTTAAATATGGAGGAGTTATTCGCTTAAGTACATATCCAGGAAATTGTTTTAAATGTGATCATGGTTTCTGCCTCTACCATCTTTTCAGGCAGTGAGTTCCAGACACCAATCAGCCACTGGGTGAAGAAACTAATGATGTGTTTCGTTCACTTAAGTTTGATGACATTGTTTCCCCAGGATGTTGATGTTGGGGAATCAGCAATGGGATAATGCTTTGAATGCCTTAGCAAGGCGGTTGGATTCTCTCTTGTTGCAGACATGTCACTTGTGTGACATGAATGTTACTTGCCACTGGTCGGCCCAAGCCTGAATGTTGTCCGGGTCTTGGTGCATGTGGCTCTGGATTGCTTTGTTATCTGAGACAAAATACTGCGGATGCAGGAAATCTGGAAACCATCGAGCTGAATCACTACCTCAGTTTCTCTCTCCACAGATGCTGCCTCACCTGCTCAGTATTTCCAGCATTTTCTGCTGGGATTTCACCATCTGAGGAGTTGCTAATGGAACTGAACACTGCGCAATCATCAGTGAACATCCCCACTTCTGACCTTATGGTGGAGGGCAGGTCATTGAGGAAGCAGCTGAAGATGGTTGGGCCTAGGACGCTACCCTGAGGAACTCCTGCATTGATGAGCTGGGACTGAGATGATTTACCTCCAACAACCACAACCATCTTCCTTTGTCCTCGGTTTGACTCTAACCAGCGGATTCCCACTGACTTCAGTTTTACTCGGGCTCCTCGATGCCACACTCATCAAACGCTGCCTTGATGTTAAGGTCAGTCTCTCTTCCCTGTAGCAGACAGGAGTGAATCATTTCCATGGACCCGTTGTGTACTGAACATGCTCTGCTTCTTCACAGCCTGATACAGGACTGCACGCGGCCGATTAATGTAGCCTATCAAACACTCCCAGAGCAGGTTCAGCAAAGCTTAGGAACAGAGTACAGTTCCTTCAATATTCTCTCTCTGTCTCTCCCTCCTGCTATCTCTGACACTAGGAGAGAGACAGTGGGAGAGAGGGTTAGATATGCAGGCAAGGAGAGTGCTGCAGTGAGGGACAAGGTTGTAGAGAGAGTGATTGATGGGGTGGATTGAAAGGGAGAATGTAAGATGTATTGATTTGATATGAGCCTTCACTGCTGTGTGCACAAACATTTAAGAGATAGGTATGGAGAGAGATACATCGAGTGAGAAGCAGAGGGAATATCCTCCATTTTAAACATCCAGAAAGCTATTCCACTGTGGGAGGCATCACACTATCATGATATTGGTTGTGGACATTTTGAAATCTATGCCCCCGCTTATGGACCTCTGTGCTAAGGGAAATATGTCCTTCCTATCCACTCCACCGAGGCCCCTCATAATTTTATATACTTCTACTCAATCTCCCTTCACCCTCCTCTTTTCGAAGGAACACAACCCCAGCCTGTCCAATCATTTCTTTGGATTTCTTTGAAATTTTGGAACTCTCTTCTGCAAACAGGAATTCATGTTGTCGTAATTGTTCATTTTAAAATCGGGGATTGATAGATTCTTGTTAACCAAAGGTATTAAGAGATAAGGGGCCAAGGTGGTATAAAAGATGTTAGTTAGAACACAGATCAGCCCTGATCTCATGGAATGCTGGAACAGGGTTGAGGGGTTAAATTGCCTCCTCCTCTTCCTATGTCCTATGTTCAATATACTTCTTTCACTTTCAGTCACCCTATCTATCTGTCTCTATTTCTCTCTCCCTCTCTCTCTCTCTCTCTCTCTGTCTGTTTCGGACAGTGCAGAGCAAGATTCACTCTGTATCCACCCCATGATGTTCCTGCCCTGGGAGTCGTCTCTGCTTATGTTGCATTTCACCCGGTCTCAGTTTGTACTGCACAAGACCATTTCTCTGTTTAGAGTATAGTAGGCCCTGTATTTACTCTGTATCTCAACCCATGCTGCCCCTGTCCTGGGAGTGTGTGATAGGACAGTGCAGAGGCAAACTTACTCTGTGTCTAATCCAACACTGTACTTGGTTTGGGAGTGTTTAATGGGACAGTGTAGATGGAGCTTTACTCTGCATCCCTGGAATTTAGAAGGTTAAGGGGTAATTAGATCAAAGTTTTCAGAATAATATGGGAAACTGATAGACAGCGAAAAACTATTCCCACTGGCTGCAGAGTCTATAACTTGTGGGCATAGTCTAAACATCTAAACATACTCTAAAGACATTCAGGAGTGAAAAGAAGAAACACTTCAACACACCAGGTGTGGTATCGGTTTGGAACACTCTTCCACAAACGGCAATTGATGCTGAGACACTTGTTAATTTTTAAATCTGCGATTGATAGATTTTTGTTGTTAAAGCTATGAAGAGATCTGGGGCCAAGACGGGTATATGGAGTTAGATCACAGAGCAGCCATGATCTTTTTGAATGATAGAACAGGGTTGAGCGGCCAAATGGCCTCCTCCTCTTCCAATATCCTCTGACAAATATCCTGCTTTCACTCACTGTTTCTGGGTCACCCTCTCGGTCTGTGTCTCCCTCTTTGTCTCTCTTTCCATCTGTCTGTCTCTCTCCCTCTTCTCTCAGAACATCTGTTGATATCCACAAACATCAGTCAGCCATTTTAGGTTTGTTCACGGTGGACATTTCATGTTACCACAACACTGGGACATTTATTACAGAGACTGACTCCTCACTAATGTACTGTTAGTGCTTTAAACGTGACAGAGACACAGACATGGAGACACTGAGACACACAGTACCAGACAACAGTGAATCATTCCCTTGTCCCCATTGTATTGTCTGTGTACAAGCGCTGATACTGTATTAAATTCTTTGCCGGGATCTGGCATCACTGACATGACCAGCATTTATTGTCTAATTTCCCTGAAGTTGGTGATGAGCTGATCCCCTCATTGAACCTCCTAGTTACCCCCACAAAAAATACAGTCAAGCTAGTCTGACACGATCTTCACTTAACAAATCCATGCTGACTGTGCTTGATTAATCTGCACCTTTCTAAATGACCATAACTACTGTTTATCAGAAGTTATACCAGACATTTGGCCTCCACTGAGGTTAGGCTGAGTGGCCTGTAATTACTCAGTCTATCTCGTTCTCCCTTTTTAATCAATGGTACAAGGTTAGCAGTCCTCCAGTCCTTTCCTTCTTTAATTCTCCCTGGTCTCTCCATCTCTCTCACACTCCCTTCTTTGTCTCTCTCTCCTTCCCTCTCTTGGTGTTCTCTCTCCCTCCCTCTCTGTCTCTCTCTCTCTCTCTCTCTCTCTCCCTCACTATGTTTCTTAGTCCCTGCCTCCCTCTCTGTCTCTCTCTCTCTCTGTCTCTCCCTCTTTCGCTGTCTCTCCGTCTCTCTATCTTTGCCTCTGTCCATGACTCTGTCTCTCTCACACCATCTCTCCCTCTCTCTCTGTCTCTCCATCTCTCTGTGCCTCTCCCTCTCTCTCTCTTTTGCTCCCTCTCTCTATCTCTTTCTCTCCTTCTTTTACTCTGTTTTTCCCGATCTCTCTTTCTCTCCCTCTGTCCATGACTCAATGTGTGTCTCTCTAACACAATATCTGTCTCTCTCTCTATTTGTCTCTCTCTTTCTGTCTCTCTCTCTCCCTCTCTGTCTGTCTGTCTCCCTCTATATCTCTCTCTCTCCCCACTCTCCGTCTCCCTGTGTCGCTGTCTGTCCCTATCCATCTGTCTTTGTCTCTCCTCTCTGTGTCTCCTCCCTATCTCTATCTCTCTCTCTCTCTCTCTGCAGTACCCCACTAGTCACAGACTGCCAACCTGACAATGACCCATTTATTCCTACCGTCTGTTTCCTGTCCATTAACCAGTTCTGAATTCATGCCAATATATTCCCCACAATCCCATGTGCTCTAATTTTGATTACTAACCTCTTGTGTGGGACCTTATCAAAAGCTTTCTGAAAATCTAAATCTACCACATCCGCCGGTTCCCCCTTAGTTATTCAGCTAGTTTCATCCTCAAAAAAACTCCCAGCAGGTTTGTTAAAGATGATTTCCCTTTCATAAATCCATGTTTACGCTGACCAATTCTACCATTGTTTTCCAAGTGTCCAGTAATCACATCCTTTATTATAGATTCGAGCATTTTCCCTAAGCCTAATGTTAGACTAACAGGTCCATAGTTCCCCATTTTCTGTCTCCCTCCTTTTGTAAATAGTGGGGTAACATTTGCTACCTTCCAATCTGCAGGAACCATTCCAGACTCTATTGAATTTTGAAAGATAACCACCAATGCATCAATTATCTCCACAGCCACCTCTTTCAACACTCTGGGAGGCAGATCATCAGGTCCAGGGGTATTATTTACTTTAAGACCCATTCATTAGTCTAGTACTTTTTTTTACGAATACTTATAGAACATAGAACATAGAACATTGCAGCGCAGTACAGGCCCATCTTGCAGTATCATATTTACACCAGTTCCTTGATTCTCCATTATTTCTGGGAGGTTTTTAATATTTTCCTCTGTGAAGACAGGCACGAAGTATTTGTTTAGTTTCTCTGCCATTGTCCTATGATCTCAGGCTGAGTAAATTGGACCTGTATTCTCTGGAGTTTAGAAGAATGAGAGGTGATCTCATTGAAACATATCAGATTCTAAAGGGACTGGATAGGGTCGACACTGAGAGATTATTTCCACTGGTCGGAAATGAAATTCTCCCTTATCCCTTCCTAACCAGCTTATCCACCTGTCCTGTCAGCCTCAGGAATCAGTGAACATCAGTGAGTTTTACTCTGTATCCCTGGAATTTAGAAGTTTAAGGGATAATTTGATCAAAGTTTAAAGTGGTGAGTGGGTTGCCAATCAAGTGGGCTGCTTTGTCCTGGATGGAGTCGAGCTTCTGGAGTGTTGTATGTGTTGCACTCATCCAGGCCAGTGGAGAGATACCATCACACAGCTGACTTGTGTCTTGTAGGTGGTGGAAATGCTTTGGGGAGTCAGGGGGTGAGCCACTGGTAGCCACAGTATTGATGTGGTTTCTTCAGTTCAGTTCCTGGTTAATTTCTCCCCAGGATGTTGATGCTGGGGGATTCAGCGATGGGATAATGATTTGAATGCCATGGGGAGGTGGTTGGATTCTCGCTCGTTGCAGATGCTCATTGCCTGTCTGTGTTTTGTTTTCTGTGTTTGTGTTTTTCTGTGCTCTGGGACAAATTTCCTCATGGGGACGTCATAACGGTGCCTCATAATTCACCAGTTAGCAAAATGAATGCTCATGGAATGAACGGGAGAGGGACAGAGTGGATATGACATTGGCTAAGGGACAGAACACAGAGAGTAGTGGTGAATGGTTGGTTCAGACTGGAGGACGGTATCTATGCCTGACATAATCTTATACACTTCTCTTCAATCTCCGCTCAATCTCCTTTGTTCGAAGGAGACCAAACCCAGATTTTCTATCCTGACTTTGTAGCTAAAATCCCCCATCCCTGAAACCATTCCGGTAAATCTCTGCACCCTCTCAAGGAAACTCACCTCCTATAAGTGTGGTGACCAGAACTGACACAGTTCTCCAGTTGGGGCCTAACTAGAGCTTTATAAATGTTCAGCATAACCTCCATGCTTTTGTACTCACTGTATGCAGTGTACATTGTGGGACAGGGGTATTCCCCAGGGCTTTGTATTAGAACTCCTGATCTTTTTAATATATATATGAATGACTTGGACTTGGGTTTACAGGGCATAACTTCAACATTGTGCCATCTGCAATGTAATAAACAGGGAAGGGAATAGTCGTCGCCTTCAGGAGGATAGAAGCAGTCTGTTGAAATGGTCAGATATATGGCAGGTTAACGTCAATGCTGAAAAATGTAACATGTTGCATTTTGGAAGGAAGGCTGAGGAGAAGCGATTTAAACTAAATGGTACAATGTTAAAATGTGTGCAGGGACAGAGACATTTGGGATTTCGTTTGTGTCACTTTTTACATCTAAAAGATTCAATTTGGGGCTTGCAATCTGTAAATTGAATTTGGCTTCATCCTGAAAAGGGTTAGCAAACGTGTTGGAAAATATGTCAAAAGCTGTTTCCAGTCAGACATTTCTGCATTGTGGAAGTGTAAGCTACCTTTGCAGGGACAGGAAATAGGGCTGTTTGAAATGACCTGCAGGTTTTGGTTGATGCAATAAGGTGAGAATTTGAATTGTGTCCCTTTCAGACACACAGAATTGAAGGTATTTACAGAATACCACATGAAGTAGTTTACCAATGTCTGACAAACTTCAAAGACTTCAGACACATGGAAAGAAGAGGAGAAGGGAACAATATACAAACCCTGAGACAGTCAGACAACAGCAGTGGGAAAGCAAATCTCTTTTTATGTGCTTTGATTTGAAGGCCTGAACTGATGATTGAAAAAGCAGGACTTCAAATCCCATACAGGGCTGTTGTGAATTTGAATTTTGTTTTTTCTTAAAAAAACATAAATCTGAATTAAAAAACCTCTACGATGGAATGATTCACTCCTGTCTACTGGTGCAAAGCCGGTGCATATCTCAGTTTCGCTGTATTTATTAACGATTTAAGATGATGGGGTAGAATGCAACATCCCCTCGTTACCAATGACACAAAAATAGGCAGCATTGTAAGCAGTGTAGCTGGAAGTATCAAACTGCAAAGAGATATTAATATCTTAAATAAATGAGCAAAACTGTGGTGGATAGATTTCAATGTTAGCAAAAGAAGACCAGAACAGAGTGCTGTATAAATGGTGAGAAACGAGAAACACTGGAGGTCCAATGAGTCTTGGGGGCGTCTCTATCCATTTGTGTGCAGTGTAGATTTACCAGAATGATAAGTCGGTGAGGTAGCGGAGGTCCTAAATGAATACTTTGCTTCAGTATTCACTAGTGAGAGGGACCTGGTCGTTTTTGAGGACAGCGTGGAACAGGCTGATATGCTCGAACAGGTTGAGGTTAAGAGGGAGGATGTGCTGGAAATTTTGAATGATATGAGGACAGATAAGTCCCCGACGCCAGACGGGATATACCCAAGGATATTACGGGAAGCGAGGGAAGAGATTGCTGCACCTTTGGCGATGATCTTTGCGTCTTCACTGTCCACTGGAGTAGTACCGGATGATTGGAGGGTGGCAAATGTTGTTCCCTTGTTCAAGAAAGGGAATAGGGATAACCCTGGGAATTATAGATCAGTCAGTTTTACGTTGGTAGTGGGCAAAGTATTGGAGAGGATTCTGAGAGACAGGATTTATGATTATTTGGAAAAGCATGGTTTGATTAGAGACAGTCAGCATGGCTTTGTAAGGGGCAGGTCATGCCTCACAAGCCTTATTGAATTCTTTGAAGATGTGACAAAACACATTGATGAAGGAAGAGCAGTGGATGTGGTATATGTGGATGTTAGCAAGGCGTTTGATAAGGTTCCCCACGGTAGGCTCATTCAGAAAGTAAGGAGGCATGGGATTCAGGGAAATTTGGCTCTCTGGATGCAAAATTGGCTGGCCCATAGAAGACAGAGGGTGGTAGTAGATGGAAAGTATTCAGCATGGAGCTCGGTGACCAGTGGTGTTCCTCAAGGATCTGTTCTGGGACCTCTGCTCTTTGTGATTTTTATAAATGACTTGGATGAGTAAGTGGAAGACTGGGTTAGCAAGTTTGCTGATGACACGAAGGTTGCTGGAGTTGTGGATAGTGTGGAAGGCTGTTGTAGGTTGCAACGGGACATTGACAGGATGCAGAGCTAGGCTGAGAAGTGGTAGATGGAGTTCAACCTGGAAAAGTGTGAATTGATTCATTTTGGAAGTTCGAATTTGAATGCGGAATACAGGCTTAAAGATAGGATTCTTGGTAGTGTGGAGGAACAGAGGGATCTTGGGGTCCATGTCCATTGATCGCTCAATGTTGCCACCCAAGTTGATAGGGTTGTTAAGAATCTTATGGTTTGTTGGCTTTCTATAACAGGGGGATTGTGTTTAAGAGCCGCGAGGTTATGCTGCAGCTCTATAAGGCCCTGGTTCGACCACACTTGGAATATTATGTTCAGTTCTGGACACCTCATTATAGGAAGGATGTGGAAGCTTTAGAGAGGGTGCAGAGGAGATTTACCAGGATGCTGCCTGGACTGGAGGGCATGTCCTACGAAGAAAGTTTGATGGAGCGAGGGCTTTTCTCTTTGGAGCGAAGAAGGATGAGAGGTGACTTGATAGAGGGGTACACAATGATGAGAGGCATAGATAGAGTGGATAACCAAAGACTTTTTCCCAGGGTGGAAAAGGCTATCACCAGGGGGCATAATTTTAAGGTGATTGGAGGAAGGTTTCAGGGAGATGTCAGAGGTAGTTTCTTTACACAGAGAGTGGTGGGTGCGTGGAATGCGCTGCCAGCGGTGGTAGTAGAAGCAGATACATTAGGGGCATTTAAGCGACTGTTGGATAGGGACATGGATAATAGTAGAATGAAGGGTAGGTATTTAGTTTGATCTTAGAGTAGGTTAAAGGTTCGGCACAACATCGTGGGCCGAAGGGCCTGTACTGTGCTGTACTGTTCTATGTTCTATGTTCTATAACTGGACTCCAAGGGTTATATTGCGAGGTGATATTACACAAACTAGGGATGCATTCCCTGGAACTTAGGAGGATCAATGTGATTTGTTCAAAGGTGTTGAGATATTAAGGGGAACTGATGGCGTAGTTTGGGAGAAACTATTTTGGCAACTTGGGAACATAGGAACAGGAGTAGGACATTCAGCCCATCGAACCTTATCTGCTGTTCAATACTATCATGGCTGATCATCCACTTCAATGCCTTTTTTCCCAGACTGAGCCTCCACAACCCACTGGGGGAGAGAACTCGAAACATTCACAACACTCAAGCAAATAAATTTCTGCTCATCTCTGTCCTAAGTGGCTCCCACTTATTTTGAAATTGAGTCCACTGGTTCTAGACTCCCGAACCAAAGGCGACATGCATCTAACCTGTCTATTCCTTCAAGTATTTTGTATGTTTCTATAAAATCACCTCTCATTCTTCTAAACTGCAATGAGCATTAGCCCAAACTGTTCACACATTCCTCATGAGACAACCCCTTCGTCCCAGGAATCAGCCGAGTGAACCTTCGCTGAACTGGTTCCAATGCATCCAGGCCTGACCATTTATTCACTTTCAAAGATGCCAAACACCTTAATATTTCCCCTCACTCTGTTTATCCCATCCAATATTTCACACTCCTGCTCTTCAACTACAATGTCTGTATCGTTCCCCTCTTTTATAAAGACGGTCACAAAGAATTCATGAAGAACCATGCCCACATCTCCCACCACCACACACACATTCCCTTTTTGGTCCCTAATACTCTATCCTTAGTTATCCAATTGCTCTTCATGTATTTATAAAACATCTTTGTGATTTCTTTGCTTTTACTTTGTAATATTATTTTCAGGCCATTTCTTTGCTCTCCTGTTTTGCTTTTTAATTTCACCCCTGAACTTTCTACACTCCTGTCGGCTTTCTGTGGTATTGAGCTCTCGGTATCTGACATAGCTTCCCCCTTGTGCCTTATCAGCCCCGGTTTGATACTTGGCATCCAAGGGGCTCTAGATTTGGCAGTTTCACCCTTTTTCTCTTTGTGTGAACATATTTGATGCCAACCCTTAGTAACTCTCACTGCTCTGACACTGATTGACCTTCAAGTAGCAGTTTGCGAAAATACCCCATCTCTGGAACCACCATCCCCTCTGCTCCCTCCCTCAAGTGTGGTCACCAGAATTGGATGCAGTATTCTGGTCGTGATCTAACCAGAGGCTTGTAAACATTCGGCATAACCTTCACGCTTTTGTACTGAAAACCTCTATTTATGAAGCCCAAGATCCTATATGCTTTGCTGACTACTTTCTCAATATGTCCTGCTACCTTCAAAGATGTATGCACATGTATCTCCAGGTCCCTCAGTCCCTGAACACTCCCTGGAACTGGGCCATTAAGTCTATATTGCCTCTCCCTAGCCCTTCTGCATCAAAAAAGTCACCTCACAGTTCCCTGTATTAAATTCCTTCCGCCACTTGTCTGCCCATTCTGCTCACCTATCTATGTCCTGTTGTAGTCGATTGGTGTCATCCTCACTGCATCTCCTCCAAGTTTGGGTTCATGGGAAAATATTGACATCTGACAAAAAGCACTGACTCTTGGGGAACACTGCTTTCTACCATCTTCCAATCTGAAAACGAACCATTTACCACAACATGGCACAGTGGTGCAGTGGTTTGCACTGCAGCCTCACAGCTCCAGCGACCCGAGTTCAAGACTGGGGACTGCCTGTGTGGAGTTTGAAAGTTCTCCTTGTGTCTGCGTGAGTTTTCTCCGGATGCTCCGGTTTCCTCTCACAAGCCAAGAAAAGATTTGCAGGTTGATAGGTGAATTGGACATTATAAATTGCCCCAAGTATAGGTAGGTGGTAGGGAAATTTAGGGACAGGTGGGGATGTGGTCGGTATATGGGATTAGTGTAGGATTAGTATAAATGGGTGGTTGATGGTCGGCACAGACTCGGTGGGCCGAACGGCCTCTTTCAGTGCTGTATCTCTAAACTAAACTCGCTGTTTTCTGTCCTTTCACCAATTTTTGATCCAAGCTGACACAGGCCCTCCTATTCCATGAGCCTCAGTTGTGTTAACCACATTTTTATGTACTTTATCTGCTTTGTCAAAAGCTTTCTTAAAATCACTATAAAATCCATTGTATTCCCTTCATCAACCTTCTCTGTTACTTCATCAAATGGATTTCCCTAATTAACTCAAACCTCTCCAAGTGCCTGTTGATTTTTTTCTCTTTCAATGAGTTCTCCAATTGTCCTTTTGAAAGCGACTATTGAATTTGTCTGCACCACTATCAGACATTGCATTTCAAAGCTGAAGCATTATGTGAAGAAAAAAAACATTTCCTCATGTCGCCAATGTTTGTTTTAGCCGATCACCTTCAATCTGTGCTCTCTGGTTATTAGTCCTTCAGACATTTGAAACCGTTTCTCTTTATTTACTCGATCTAAAGCTTTCATGATTTTAAACACCTCGATCAAATCTCCTTTTCAGCTTTTCTCTCCAAGGAGAACAAGCCCAGTTTCTCCAGTCTATCAGTGTAACTGTAATAATCACATCCAGGAACCGTTCTAGTAAATCGCCTCTTTACATTCAACAAAGTCCCTATGTCCTTCCTAAAGTGTGGTCCCAGAATTGGACACAATACTGCAGCTGAGGACAAACTATTATTTTATAAAGGTTTAGCATCACATCCTGACTTTTACACTCTGGACCTGTTTATAAAGCTCAGGATCCCATCTGCTTTATCAACCCATCAGCAAAGGGGGAAATTCTGCCACAACAATTGACCAGTTCCCTTAGACATGAATCCGTGAGTCATTCCAAGGCTGGCGGGAAGGTTTAGAGAGAACCCCAACCTGGTCATTTTCTTCAAACAAAAAGCCATCAATGCATTGCCAGGGATATTAATAAAGCCCTTCATAAGACAGGAGGAGGCCATTCGGCCCCTCGAGCCTGTCCTGCCCATTCACTCAGGTTGCTGATTTGCTCCTTATCCACATCGAGCTGTCTCAGCTCCGTAAACATTCATACCCTTTCCTAACAAATCTACTGACAATCAGGAATTAATGTCACTGCTTGTTAACACTGGGGAATTCCGTCCCTAAACCTCTCCATCTCCCTTTCTCTCATTCCTTCTTCAAGACGTTCCTTTCAACTAACCTCTTTGACCAAGCTCTTGGTCATCAGCCTTAATCTCAACTTCTGTGGGTTTGGTGACAGATATTGTTTTATAATGCACCTGTGTAGTGCCTTTGGAATTCTTATTCCTCACCTTCTCCTTCACTCCATCTCTCTCTCTTTCTCCCCCTCAACAATCCCCTCTCCCTCTCGCTCTCTCCTTCTCCCCCTCAACCCCCATCTCTCTCTCTCTCCTCCTCGCCCCAAAGGCAAGTATATCCTTCCTTCAGTACTGAGACCAGGACTGTACACAGCACTCCAGGTGTGGGCTCACCAAAACCTGGACCATGACAGCAAGACTTCCTCACTCTTGTACTCTTTGCAATAAAGACCAACACTCCATTTGCTGCACCTGCATGTTAACTTTCTGTGATGTGCGTACAAGGACACCCAAATCCCTCTGAATACTAACATTTAATATTTTCTCACCATTTGAATAATGTTCCATGTTTCTATTCTTCCTGCCAAAGTGAAGAACCTCACATCTCTCCACATGATATTCCAGCTGCCACTTTCCTGCCCACTCACTTAACCTGTCAATCTCCCTTTCCAGACTCTTTGTGCCCTCCTCACAGCTTACTGTCCAACCTAACTTTGTATCATCAGCCCATATAAACCTAAAATAGGCCGTGTTTCAGAGAGGCACTTTTGTCCTGACAAGTATTAAGATGCAACTTCTTGATATTTTGTGAGGATATTTTGTCAACCTGATTTTACAGGGACCAGGAGAAATTCTGCTTTCCTTTCCTTGTCTTTGGTGTCAGGGGGTCATGGGTCAATCCCAGTATCTGTGACCCCTGACTCAGCGCTGAGACCCCGAGGGGGTTTGGGGGGAGCAGTGAGACGGTCAATCCCAAACACTTAATGGGACCCCGCATCGTCAGGAATGCTCCTTCAGATTAAACCTTCGAGTGAGTCAGTAGGAGTTTGAACAAGGAAGGGAACAAAATATTTCTGAATCTTCCATTATTTATTTATTCAGTGATGTCAATAAACAGCACATTATCTGTCAAGCCCAAATTCACACAAGTAATATTGTGAATTCGGATTAAAAATTTTAAAGGAGAACCTGTTGTTAATTAATTCCATTTCATTAGTCAAAAATATCATCAGGACTTTGTTCAGTTTGGAATGTAATATTAATAAATCCCTTAGGAAGACAGGAGGAGGCCGTTCGGCCTCTCGAGCCTGTCCTACCTCTTTGAGACATTTTCCTCCTCACCCTTACTGTATCTCTCTCCCTCTTTCTGTCCCTCAGCCAGACTCCCTCTGTCTCCTGCTTACCCGTCACTCTTCCTCCCTCACTCTGTCTTTATCCATCTCTCTCTCACCCCGTCTCTGTATCTTTCTTTCTCTCTCTCTCCTTCTCCCCATCTGCAGAGGTTGCGCTTCCATGTGCAGGCTGGTAAGAAACCTGTATTCCGCAGTTGGCTCCAATGTTCCCATGAAAATTTAGATGTTGTGCGTGTGCAGTTTTATTTCGTGAGCTGTCCCTTGAAATTTTGAAGAATCTTTGAGGACGTGTGCTATTTATTGTGGAACGGGATCTTTGGGGGACCTTTGAGGCTGCTGCATGAAGATTTGCAGGAACACGAACCGACACTCTCCCTCCCAATCTCTTTTTCTTTCTCTCTGATACTCTCTCTCCCCATTGCTATCCTTCCCTCTCTCTGTTACTCTCCATATCTATCCCTGTCTTTCTCACTGTTACTCTCTCCATCTGGATGGAGGAGGAGAAAGAAAGGCCCACATAGAGGCAGATTGATGTTAAATCAATTGTTCATTTTAAAATCTAAGATTGACCTTCTCGAATGGCTTTTGAAATTGAAATATTCTTCTGACACTCTCTGTCCCTTGGGCACTCTGCGTGTGTGCGTCTGTCCGTGTGTGTGTCTGTCTGTCTGTCTGTTGTGTCTGTGCCTGTTTCGCTCTCCTCTCTCAGAATCTCAGTAAAACTCCACTTACATCAATTTGCCATTTTATGTTGGCTGGTTTGGTGATACCACAACTGCAGAGGGTACACTTCCTTATGCAGGCTGGTGAGAAACTCGTATCCCGCTATTTAATGGCATATTCTGTATGCTTTGTACACTGTAATTGATTAATCCCTAATAATTGATCAATCTGACATTGATTACTGTTTGAAAGTCTCAAGGTTTACTTTCCTCCCAGGGGTGATTAAAAGTTCGAGTTTCCCTCAGTGTTTTGGAAATATCGAACCCTGATCCCACACCCAGCAAAGTGTTTTATATGATGGGATGCTGCAAATGTTGTTATACTCAGTATGCACGGAACTTTCATGTTGTAATAAAATGTTATAATCTCTATTCAGATAACTCTCATCCCACAGGGGCAAAATTTCACTGGATCAACATTCTGACCAAACACTAAAACATTACAGAAAGCGAGGCTCACAAATTCAACACAAGTTTCCTTTTCTGAGTCTCACTGGTCTGTTCTGATTTTCTGTTAGGTAGCATCAGCCTAGATTTTGTGTTCAGACCTGAACCCACAAAGGTATAACTCAGAGGCAAGATTATTACCCACTGAGCTACAGCTGGCTCCAATGTTCCCAGAAAATTTAGTTGTTGTGCACAGCAAATTTCTTTGTCCCGTGCGCAGTCCCTTTAATTTTTTGAAGAATCTTTGAAGACGTGTGTAATTTATCACAGAACAGGACCTGCGTGGTACCTTCCAGGCTGCTGCACACAGCTTTGCAGGAACACTGACCGGCACTCTCCATCCCAATCTCTTTCTCTTTCTCTCTGGCATCCCCAATTTGAATCGTTCCACTATTGGTGACCGTGTCTTCAAGCTGCCAAGGCCCTAACTCTGGAATTCCTTTCCTAAACCTCTCCGTCTTACGAACTCTCTTTCCTATTTGAAGACGCACCCTCAAACCTCTGACCAAGTTTTTGGTCGTTGAGTCTAATATCTCCTGAAGTGAAACGGTGTCACATTTTAATTTTCTTTATTCATTTGTTGGATGTGTGCGTCACTGGCCAGGCCAGCATTTATTGCCCATTCCTAATTTCCCTTGAGAAGCTGGTGTTGAGCCTCCTTCTTGAACCACTGCAGTCCATATGAGGTAGGTTCAACACCCTCTCCCCCTCTATCTCTCTGTCCCCTCTATCTCTCTCTCCCCCTCTATCTCTCTCCCCTCTATCTCTCTCTCTCCATCTATCTCTCTCTCTGTCCCCCACTCTCTCTGCCCCTCTATCTCTCTCTACCACTCTATCTCCGACTCCACCCTCTATCTCTCTCTGCCCCGATCTCTCTCTGCCCCTCTATCTCCCTTTCCCCTCTATCTCCCTCTCCCCCTCTATCTCCCTCTCCCCCTCTATCTCCCTCTCCCCTTTATATCTCTCTCCCCCTCTTTCTCTCTCTCCCCCTCTATATCTCTCTCTCTCACCCTCTATCTCTCTCTGTCCCCTCTATCTCTCTATCTCCCCCTCTACCTCCCTCTCCCCCTCCATCTCCCTCTCCCCCTCCATCTCCCTCTCCCCCTCTGTCTCCCTCTCCCCCTCTGTCTCCCTCTCCCCTCTATCTCACTCTCCTCCTCTATCTCACTCTCCCCCTTTGTATCTCTCTCCCCCTCTTTCTCCCTCTCCCCCTCTATCTCCCTCTCCCCCTCTATCTCACTCTCAGGGGAGAGAGAGATAGAGGGGGAGTGAGAGATAGATGTGTAGAGAGAGTGGTGTGAGAAGGTGACAGCAGAGAGAGCAAGAGGAGATGGGGAGAAAGTGCAAGGAGGGAGCATGTGAGCTGTGTGAGAGCGAGGAGAGAGAGAAAGTTGTGGAGAGAGAGTGAGCAGGCAAGAGAGAAAGCAGGGCACAAGGAAGAGAGAGAGAGAGCAGGTGAGAAGGAGCGGGAGAGAGACAGCGAGGGAGAGAAAGAGTGGGGAGAGAGTGTGGAGAGTGAAGGAGAGAAGGCAGAGAGAGTGAGAGCAGGGAGAGAGGGGAGGAGAGAGAGCGGGGAAGAGAGAGAGCGAAGGAGATAGAGCAGGGGAGGAGAAAATGCAAGTAACTGAGTTTGGGAGAGAGCAGGGGAGAGAGTGCAGGAAGAGAGAATGGGGAGAGACAGAGCAGGGGAGAGAAAGTGGGCGGAGAGAGAGCATGGGAGGGAGAGAGCAGGCAGAGAGCGAGGGCAAGGAGAGGGAACGGAGTGGCATAGACTAGGAGAACGGAATGTGGGAGACAGATTGATGGAAAGAGAGAGCATGTGAGAAACAGAATGGGCAGGAGAGAGAGAGCTAGGAGAGAAAGTGAAGGAGAGGGGTTGTAAAGAATGAGCAGGGGAAAGAGAGAGGGAGAGCAGGGCACAGAGAGAGCTAGGAAAGAATGAATGGGGGTGGGATCGGGCAGAGAGAGCTGGGAGAGAGTGAGCAGGGGAGGGAGAGTGGGGAGAGAGAGAGTGTGGATGGAGAGAAAGCACAGGAGAGAGAGAGGGGAAGGAGAGAGTTTGAGGGAGAGAGCTAGGTAGAGAGTGCAGGGCAGAGAGAGACAGGAGGGGCAAATGAGATTGGTGGGACAGAGAGCCAAAAAGAGAGGTAGAGAAAGTGTGAAGAGAGAGAGCGAGGGGAAGGAGAGAGTGGGGAAGGGGAAAAAGCAGGTCAGAGAGTAATCGGGGAGTGAGAGTGGCTCAGGGAAAGTGGGCGGAGAGAGAGGAGGATGGAGAGAGCAGGAGAGCAGGGAGCGTGAGCATAGAGAGAAAGATAGCGAGGGAGAGAGAGTTGCATGAGGGAGAGGTGGAAGTGGGAGTTCAGGAGAGAGAGGAGGAGAGATAGAGAGTGGGGGACAGAGAGAGCAGGGGAGAGAGATGAGAAAATAGAAAGACAGGTGCTAGCAGGGTAAGAGAGAGCAGGGGAGGGAGTGAGCAGAAAGGAGGGAGAGAGTGGTAGAGAGCAGGGGCCAGCGTGGGGAAAGAGAGTGAAGGAAGTGAGAGTGGGGCGAGTGGGTGAGGGAGAGCTGTGAGAAAGAGAAGAGGGAAAGACAACAGTGGAGGGAGGGCAGGGAGAGGGAGAGAGAGTAGGAGAGAGTGCGCCAGTAGAGAGAGAGAGAATGGACAGGAGTGCGGGGAGGGAGAGAGATGGAGCAGGGAGAGACAGCCATAGGGAGAAGGTGGGGGAGAGACACAGAAAGAGAGAGAGAGAATGGACAGAGAGAGAGGGAGAGAGAGAGAGAGCGCGTACAAATAGAGAGTTGGAATGAGAGAAATAAGGAATGGGCAGGAGTGAGAGCATGGGAAGAGAAAGAGGGAGGAGAGATGGGGAAAAAAGAGAGTGGGTGTGTGAGAGTGGAGGGAGAAAGAGCATGGGCAGAGAGAATGGGCAGAAGAGAGAGACAGCAGAGTGAGGGAGAGGTGAAGAGAGAAATAGAATGGGCAGCAGAGAGTACGGGATGAGAGAGGGGGAGAGAGAGAATGGACAGAGAGCAGGCAGAGAGAGAGTGGGGTGGGAGAGAGCAGGGGGAGAGAGAACACGGGAGAGAGAAAGAGTGCGGAGACAGAGATAGGGAGCGAGAGAGTGAGAGAAGGAAAGAGAGAGAGAGCAGAGCAGTGGGAGAGAGCGAGAGCATGAGAGAGAGAGCACGGGAAGACAGCAAGGGAATGGGGCAGATGGAGAGCAGTGGAGAGAGTTAGTGGGGAAGAGAGAGTAGGGAAGACTTAAAACAAGGGCGACAGATAATCCATGGTGAGTGCGCGAGTGTCGGAGATAGAGAGTAGGGGAAGCGAGAATGTGGGGGAAAGAAAGCAATGGAGGGGGATAGAGAGACAAAAAAAGAGCATGGGCAGACAGAGGGTGGGGAGAGGGGACAGAGAGACAGAGTGAAAGAAGGGAGTGCAGGGGGCAGAGAGTGGGGTAGAGAGAGAGAATGAGCAATAGAGAGTGAGCAGGGAGAGAGGGGGAAGACAAAGCAGTGGAGAAAGAGAGAATGGATGAGGGAGAGCAGGGAGAGAGATGTGGAAGGGGAAGGAAAGAGTGGTGTAGAGTGAAAGAGCAGGAGGGAGCAGTGGGACAGAGAGAGTGAGGAAGAGAGAGGGAAGAGTGAGGGAAAGAGAAAGAGTGGGGGTGAGAGTGAGCAGGGAGCATGGGCGTGCGGGAGAGGGAGCAAGGAGAGAGAGAGCGGCGAGAGAAAGAGAGAGAGAGAGAGAGTGGGGGAGAGAGAACAAGGAAGATAGCAAGGAGTGAGACAAAGAGTAGACAGAGAGACAGCTTTGACCGAGAGTGGGGAGAGAGAGTGGGAGAGAGAGCTGGAAGGGGGAGAGAGAGAGAGTGTGGGAGTGAGGGAATAAGGGAGAGAGTGAGGGAGAGACAGCAGGAGGAGCGAGGTAGAGTAGGAAGACAGTGCAAAGGATACAACAGGGAGAGAGAGGGTGTGGGAATATTTTAGAGCGGTGGAAAGAGAGAGGGAGAGAGCTGTGAGAATGGAGGAGAGAGCAGGGAGTGCGCAGGGAAGAGAGATTAATAGAGAGAGTGGAAAAGAGTGAGAGCAGAAGAGAGAGCGGGGGAGAAGAGCATGGGGAGAGAGAGTGGAGGAGAGAAAGCAGGAGAGCAGGGAGAGAGGAAGAGGGGGTGAGAGTGAGAATGAGTAGGTGGAAATAGAGAGTGGTGGAGGAAGAGAGTGAGAAAGGCAGCAAAGGAGGATAGACAGAGAAAGAGAGAGCATGGAGAGAGCGAACAGAGGGGCATAGAGTGAGAGAAGGGAGTGCAGGAGACAGACAGTGGGAGAGACACAGAGCCATGAGAGACAGAATCGGTAGGAGAGAGAGAAAGGGGAGAGGGGGCAGAGGAGACAGAGAGTGGGGGACAGAGAGAGCATGGAGAGAGAGTGGTGGGACAGAGCGAGGGGGAGGGAGAGTGGAGTCGACAGGGCAGAAAAGAGAGAGATGAAGGGGAGAGAGAGCAGGGAGACAGAAGGAGGGAGAGCAGGGTGAGAGCGGGGGAGACAGATAGAATTGGGGGAGAGTGGGGAGAGAAAGAGGTTGGGGACAGAGAGAGCAGTTAGAGAGAGCACGGGGAGAGAGAGGTTGGGGAGAGGGTAGGGGAGAGAACAGGGAGAGAGAGGGGGGAGAGAGAGATTGGAGGAGAGAAAGGGCCAGAGGGCGGGGAGAGGGAGAGCAGGGATGAGAGTGTGATGGCAAAAGAGAGTGGGGGGACAATAGGGGAGTTAATGGGGTGAGAGGGAACAGGGAGAAAGAGGGCAGAGGAGATAGCATGAAAAATAGTCAGCCGAGAGAAAGAGAGAGGAGGCGAGAGAGATCCAAGTACAGGGGGAGAGTTAGTGGGGATAGAAAGCGGGGTGACATCGTGCAGGGGGCGAGTTAGAAGGAGAGGGGTCAGAGAGTGAGTAGGAGAGAGAGGGGATATAACGAGCAGGGAAAGAGAGAGAGAGAGAGCAAGAAGTGAGTGCAGGGGAGAGGGAGAGTGGTGAGAGAGAGCCTGGAGGGAGAGAATGGGGGAGATAGAGAGGGGAGAGAGAGTGGAGCAAGAGAGAGCAGGGAGAGAGAGCAGGTGAGAGGTAGAACAGGAGTGAGAGAGAGTGGGGAGAGAGAGCGGGGTGGTTAGGGGAGGGGGGCGTTGGAGAGAGAGAGTTAGAGAATGGGCAGAAGAGAGAGACCAGTGAACGACAGAGACGGAACAGAGAGATAGAGCCATGGGGGAAAGAGAGAGAAGGTGGAGGAGAGAGAATGGCCAGAAGTGAGCACAGGGCAGAGAGAGAATGGAGGAGCGAACGAGTGGGAGAGACAGAGAATGGGAACAGGAAAGCAGCAGAAAGAGCAGGGGAGAGTGAGTGCAGAGGAGAGAGAGGAAGCAGAGACACGAGTGCAGGTAGAGCAAGGGGAGATAGGGGAGAAAGTGCATGCAAGGGAACGAGTAAGCTGCGTGAGAGCACGGAGAGAGAAAGTTGTGGGGAGAGAGAGAGAGAGAGAGAGAGAGCAGGCAAGAAGGGGCGGGGAGACATACAGTGGCTGAGAGAGAGAGTGGTGAGAGAGAGTGGAGAGAGAGGGAGAGAAGGCAGGGAACGTGAGAG
Organism: Heterodontus francisci; assembly: GCF_036365525.1. Taxonomy (NCBI): domain Eukaryota; kingdom Metazoa; phylum Chordata; class Chondrichthyes; order Heterodontiformes; family Heterodontidae; genus Heterodontus; species Heterodontus francisci. Next base: position 40,277,599 of record NC_090398.1, read on the forward strand.
CCAGGAGAGATGGGGGGGGGGGGGTTGGGAGGGAGAGCAGGGAAGATAGCGATAGAGAGGGAGCGAAGGAGATAGAGCTGGGGAAGAGAAAATGCAAAGAACCGAGAGAGCAGGGGAGAGAGCACGGGGAGAGAGAATGGGTGAGAGACAGAGCAGGGGAGAGAGTGCGGGGTGAGAGAGAGCATTGCAGAGAGAGGGAACAGAGTGACATAGGGTAAGAGAATGGAACAAAGAACAAAGAGCAATACAGAGCAGGAACAGGCCATTCGGCCCTCCAAGCCTGCGCCAATCTTGATGCCTGCCTAAACTAAAACCTTCTGCACTTCCGGGGACTGTATCCCTCTATTCCCATCCTAGTCATGTATTTGTCAAGATGCCTCTTAAACGTCGCTGTCGTACCTGCTTCCATCACCTCCCCCAGCAGCAAGTTCCAGGCACTCACCACCCTCTGTGTAAAAAACTTGCCTCGCACATCCCCTCTAAACTTTGCCCCTCTCACCTTAAACCTATGTCCCCTAGTAATTGACTCTTCCACCCTGGGGAAAAGCTTCTGACTATCCACTCTGACCATGCCGCTCATAACTTTGCAAACCTCTATCAAGTCGCCCCTCCAACTCCGTCGTTCCAGTGAAAACAATCCGAGTTTATCCAACCTCTCCTCATAGCTGATACCCTCCAGACCAGGCAACATCCTGGTAAACCTCTCCAAAGCCTCCACGTCCTTCTGGTAGTGTGGCGACCAGAATTGTCCGTAATATTCTAAGTGTAGTCTAACTAATGTTCTGTAGAGCTGCAGCATGATTTGCCAATTTTTATACTCTATCCCCGAAAGATGAAGGCAAGCATTCTTGACTACTTATCCACCTGCGTTGCCACTTTCAGTGACCTGTGGACCTGTACGTCCAGATCTCTCTGCCTGTCAATACTCCAAGGGTTCTGCCATTTACTGTATACGTCCCACCTGCATTAGACCTTCCAAAATGCATTACTTCACATTTGTCCGGATTAAACTCCCTCTGCCATTTCTCCAACCGATCTATATCCTGTTGTATCCTCTGACAATCCTCATCACTATCCACAACTCCAAGACACTTTGTGTCTTCCGCAAACTTACTAATCAGACCAGCTACATTTTCCTCCAAATCATTTATATATATACTACAAACAGCAAAGGTCCCAGCACTAATCCCTGCGGAACATCCCTCCATTCAGAAAAGCACCCTTCCACTGCTGCCCTCTGTCTTCTATGACTGCGCCAGTTCTGTATCCATCTTGCCAGCTCACCTCTGATCCTGTGTGACTTCACCTTTTGTACCAGTCTGCCATGAGGGACCTTGTCAAAGGCTTTACTAAAGTCTATATAAACAACATCCACTGCCCTTCCTTCATCAATCATCTTCGTCACTTCCTCAAAAAACTCAATCAAGTTCGTGAGACACGACCTCCCCTTCAAAAAACCATGCTGCCTCTCGCTAATATGTTCGTTTGTTTCCAAATTGGAGTAAATCCTGTCCCGAAGAATCCTCTCTAATAATTTCCCTACCACTGACGTAAGGCACACCGGCCTATAATTTCTTGGATTATCCATGCTACCCTTCTTAAACAAAGGAACAACATTGGCTATTCTCCAGTCCTCTGGGACATCACCTGAAGCCAATGAGTATGCAAAGAATTCTGTCAAGTCCCAAGCAATTTCTTCCCTTGCCTCCCCCAGTATTCTGGGTAGATCCCATCAGGCCCTTGGGACTTATCTACCTTAATGCTTTACAAGACATCCAACACCTCCTCCTTTTTGATAATGAGATGACTGAGACTATCTGCACTCCCTTCCCATGGCTCATCATCCACCAAGTCCTTCTCTTTGGTGAATACTGATGCAAAGTACTAATTTAGTACCTCGCCCATTTCCTCTGGCTCCACACATCGATTCCCTTCTCTGTCCTTGAGAGGGCCAGCCCTTTCCCTAGTTACCCTCTTGCTCTTTATATGCCTATAAAAAGCCTTGGGATTTTCCTTAATCCTGTTTGCCAATGACTTTTCATGGCCCCTTTTAGCCCTCCTGACTCCTTGCTTAACTTCCTTCCTACTGTCTTTATATTACTCAAGGCATACGTCTGTTCCTAGCCTTCCAGCCCTTACGATTGCTTCCTTTTTCTTTTTGACTAGGCTCACAATATCCCTTGTATTCCAAGGTTCCCGAAACTTGCCAAACTTATCCTTCTTTCTCACAGGAACATGCCGGTCCTGGATTCTAATCAACTGACGTTTGAAAGACTCCCACATGTCAGATGCTGATTTACCCTCAAACAGCCGCCCCCAATCTAAATTCTTCAGTTCCTGCCTAATATTGTTATAATTAGCCTTCCCCCAATTTAGCACCTTCACCTGAGGACTACTCTTATCCTCATCCACAAGTACCTTAAAACTTATGGAATTATGGTCACTGTTCTCGAAATGCTCCCCTGCTGAAACTTCCACCACCTGACCGGGCTCATTCCCCAATACCAGGTCCATCCCTAGTTGGACTATCAGCATATTTTTTCAAGAAGCCATCCTGGATGCTCCTTGCAAATTCTGTCCCATCCAAGCCCCAAGCACTAAGTCAGTCCCAGTCAATATCGGGGAAGTTAAAATCACCCACCACTACAACCCTGTTACCTTTACATCTTTCCAAAATCTGTCTAAATATCTGCTCCACTACCTCCCACTGGCTGTTGGGAGGCCTGCAGAAAACCTCCAACATCGTGACTGCACCTCGAGAGAGCGAGGAGAGAAATTGAAGGAGAGGGGGTTGGAAAGAGTGAGCAGGTGAAAGAGAGAGAGAGAGAGCAGGGCACAGAAAGAGCTGGGAGAGAGTGAGCAGGAGAGGGAGAGAGGAGAGAGTGAGTGTGGAAAGAGAGAGTGGGGATGGAGAGAGCCGGGTAGAGAGAGAAGGGGAGAGAGAGACAGCAGGGGTTTGAGAGAGTTTTGGGACAGAGAGCGAGAGAGAGAGAAGGGTAGAGAGAGTGTGGAGAGAGCGAGGGGAAGGAGACCGTGGGGTAAGGGAGAGAGCGGGTCAGAGAATGATCGGGGAGAGAGAGAGAGTGGCAGAGGGAAAGTGGGCAGAGAGAGAGAAGGACAGAGAGAGCAGGAGCGCGGGGAGGGAGAGCACAGAGAGAGAGAGATGGCAGGGGCGAGAGAGTGGGGTGAGGGAGAGTGGGGAGAGTGAGGGCAGGAGAGAGAGGAGTAGAGATAGAGAATGGGGGACAGAGAGAGCAAGGGAGCGAGGTAGATGAGGAAATAGAAAGAGGGGGAGAGTGGGGCAAGAGTGAGCAGAGGGGAGAGAGCAAGTGGGAGAGAGCTGGGAAGAGAGAGATCGGGAATGGGCAGGAGTGTGAGCATGGGAAGAGAAAGAGGGGGAGAGAGAAAGAGAGAATGCAGAGAGGGAAAGTAAGAGGGAGTGGGGAAGGAGAGAGTAGGGCAGGAAATGGAGGGAGAGAGACCTGGCAGAAAGAGAACAGAGGGACAGAGATCGGAAGAGGGAGCGGGTTGAGAGGGAGAGAATGGGCAGGAGAGAAAGATTAGGGAGAGACACTGTGGGGAGACAGGGAGAGTAGGGGAAAAGGGTGGGAGAGAGAGCATGGAGAGGGAGCGAGAGAGGAGGGGGAGCGGGGAAGAGAGAGCAATTGAGGAGAGAACGCAAAGAGACCTCGAGACATTGTGAGAAGGGACAGAGAATCGGGGAGAGAGACTGCTGGTGGAGAGTGAGAGATTGGGCAGGAGAGCGAGCGGTGAGAGAGAGTGGGAGAGGGAGAGAGGGATCAAGGAGATAGAGTGCAGTAGAGAAGAAAGAATTGGCAGGAGAGAGAAAGCGAGGGAGAGAGGGGGTAGACAGAAAGCATGTTCAGGAGATAGAAGAAGGAGAGAAAGAGTGGGAAGAAAGAATGGAGGGAGAGAGAGAATGTAGTAAGACAGAATGGTGGACAAATAGAAAGAGTGGGCGAGGGAGAGATTAGGCAGAGAGAGAGATTAGGGGAGAGTGAGCAGGGAGCAGAGAGTGGTGGAAGAAAGAGAGCAGGGGAGTGATCGAGTGGGGAGGGAGGATGCAGGGGATAGAGACAGCTGGGGGCAGAGACAGGGCACGAGAAAGAGTAAGGGGAGAACAGAGGCTTGAGAGAGCAGGGTTGAAAGGAATGAGGGAGAGAGAGAGAGTGTGCAGAGAGAGCAGGATGAGGGAGAAAGCGGAGAGAGAGAAAACAGGGGAGATAAAGCAGGGAGAGAGGAAGAGGGGAGAGAGGGAGCGGTGCAAGAGAGCAGGGGAGAGTGAGAGGGGAGAAAGAGAAAGTGAGCGGGAGAGAGCCTCGAATGTGAACAGGGGAGAGACAGTGGAGAGGCAGAGATAGAGAGAAGTGAGCACTTGGGACAGTGAGTGGGGGAGAGAGCATGAATGGGGGCGAGAGAGAATGGACAGGAGAGTGAGAGCGGGGCAGGAGAGAGGAGGAAAGAGAGCAAGGCGAGAGAGTTGAAATAGAAAAGGAGAGTGCGGGAGCAGGGGAGAGGGAGCATGGGGTGAGAGTGGGTGCGTGAGAGAGAAGGGTTGAGCGGGAGCAGGGGAGAGAGGGAGCGGGGAGAAAGAGAGCTGAGAGATAGTGCGGGTGTGTTAGAGAGTGGGGAGATTGTGTGGGCAGGAGAGCATTGGGAGTGAGAGAACAGGATAGGGTGGGGGAGTGAGGAAGCAGGGGTGAGAGAGAGGGGGTGAGACAGAGCGGGGAGAGAGAGCAAGGAGAGCGAGACAGAGAGTGAGCACAAGAAAAGAGAGAAAGAAAGTGGGAGACAGTCAGTGGGAAGCCAGATCAGGGAGGGAGAGAAAGTGGGGGACAGATAGAGATAGCGGGCAGAGAGAGAGAGAATGGGCAGGACAGAGACAACAAGTAGACAGAGCTGGCTAGAGAGCATGGGGAGAACGTGGAGGGCATAAATTGAGAGAAGAGAGCACTGGGGTCAGTGATTGAGGGAGAGAAAAAGAGAAACGGCAGGAGAGAAATAGCGGGAAGAGAAAGAGGAGGAAAGAGAATGGGGAGAGAGAGTGATGAGGTGGGTGAGAGTTGTCGCAGAGCAGAGGAAGAATGGGGAGAGAGAGCGCGCAGGGGAGAGATGCGAGCAGGGAGCGAGTGGTGACATGAGAGAGAAGAGGGATGAGAGAGAGCAGGGAAGAGGGAAAGCAGAAGAGAGACAGATCTGGTGAGAGAGAGAGCAGGGAGAAACAGAGCAGGGAGGGAGAGCATGAGGAGGAGGGCAAAGTGGAGAGAGCAGGGTAAGCGTGGAGGAGGGAGAGAGAGACTGGAAAGAGAGAGAGAATGCAGGCAGGAACAGAGAGTGCACAGGGCAAACAGAGAGTGAGAATGCGATGGAGAGAGAAAGGGGGAGAGAGAGAGAGAGAGAGAGAGAGAGCACTGGTTACAGAGAGAAAGCAAGGAGGAGGAGAGCACGCAGGGTGGTGAGAGCCATAGCAGGGAGAGAGAGGAATTGGGAAGGGAGAGAGCGTGCAGGGGAGTGTGAGATAGCAGGAGAAAGGGAACGGGGAGAGAGCACGCGTGAGCAAGAGACAGCAGGGAGATACAGAATAGTGGGAAAGAGAGCAGAGCAGGGAGAGGGAGAAAGAGAGAGAGCAAGGAGAGGGGAGCAGGGGAGATAGTGGCGGGGGATAGAGAGACAGGAGAGAAAACACATTTAGGGAAAGGGAGAGTGGGTGGAGAGAGCAGAGGAGAGAGAGCAAGGAGCGAAAGCAGGGAGAGAGACAGCAGGGGAGAAGGGGTGGATGGCAAGAGAGAGTGGAAAGTGAGAGTAGGTGAGGGAGCGGGGTGCAAGGGAACAGGGCAAGAGAGGGCGGAGGAGAGAGCAGAGAAAGAGAGTGAGCTGATTGTGAGCGAGGGAGAGAAAGAGCGGGGTGGAGAGCGTAGGTAAAGAGAGTGCAGTAGGAGAGAGAGAGGGCAGGGAGAGAGCGGGACAGAAAAGGGAGAGTGAGAGGGGAACACTCAAACTCAGCCCTGCAGTTTTCATCCTTTTCCCATTTGATAACAACCACTGTCGGTTCTCGGAACCCAGAGCAAAAAACCAGCTGCACATCCCACTCTCCCCATCCCTTCCCAACCAACAGTCTGGAGACAAATTCCCATTTAACTCATTGGATTCCATCTCTGTAAATCCCCTTCTCATTTCTCCCTCAGGTACTGCATCCTCACTCAGTACTTCCTGTCGATCAGGTGCTGACTTTACTCACTTTCTGTATCAATTTCCCAATTCATTATTAATAACTGTGTTTCAAACATTTCACAGTGACAAAGCACTGCCCAGGACAATGAAACAGTCTTCACTGTTCGTTGCAGCAACAAAGCTGGAAATTTCAGCCCAGATCTTGTCAAACTGTTGCTTTGTCTCCAGGTCTGATCAGTAATTTCTCTGCTTCCTTTTCTCTCTCTTCCAGTTAACTTGGTGGCGATTGTGATCCTGTCCCGAGGAATGTGCGGTCTCTCCAAATGTATCATTGTCTACTGGTGGGAATGGCAGTGTCTGATCTCCTGGTTGTTGTCTCTGGTCCCATACTGAACTGGATTGTTGCAATTTATTTCCCAGATTCATTCATGCACATTACTCCTATGTGTTCTCTCACTCACGTTCTGATTTCTGCAGCCACTGTAGTATCTGTCTGGCTCACAGTCACTTTCACCTTTGATCGATTTGTGGCCATTTGTTGTGAGAAGCTGAAAACAAAATATTGCAGCGAGAAAAAGTCGGCTGTGATTGTAGGAACAGTGAGTGTGCTGGGTTGTTTACAGTCTCTCCCCTGGTACTTTACACTGGAACAACATTATATTATTGATAATGTTCCCATGGGTTGTAGGAACAGTGAATGTACTGGGCTGTTGAAGACTCTCCCCTGGTACTTTACACTGGAACAACATTATATTATTGATAATGTTCCCATGGGTTGTTGGAACAGTGAGTGTACTGGGCTGTTTAGAGTCTCTCCTCTGGTACTTTACACTGGAACAATATTATATTATTGATAATGTTCCCATGGGTTGTAGGAACAATGAGTGTACTGGGCTGTTTATTGTCACTCCCCTGGTACTTTACACTGGAACAATATTATATTATTGATAATGTTCCCATCGGTTGTATACATAAACTGAGTTTCTATACTTCCCCCACATGGGAGGCAATAAAATTGTTTGTGTATATATTAACCCCTTGTGTCCTGTTCTTTCTGATGTTTCTGCTCAACGTTCTGACGTTGGGGTGATGGGGTGCCTATCAACGTTCTGATGATGGGGTGCCTATCAAGTGGGCTGCTTTGTCCTGGATGGTGTCGACATTCTGGAGTCTTGTACATATTGCACTCATCCAGGCAGGTGGAGAGATACCATCACACACCTGACTTGTGTCTTGTAGGTGGTGGAAATGCTGTGGGGAGTCAGGGGGTGAGTCACTTGTAGCCACAGTATTGATGTGATTTCTTCAGTTCAGTTCCTGGTCAATGTCTCCCCAGGATGTTGATGCTGGGGGATTCAGCAATGGGATAATGCTTTGAAGACCATGGGGAGGTGGTTGGATTCTCTTCTGTTGCAGATGCTCATTGCCTGTCTGTGTGTTTTTTTTCTGTGTTTGTGTTTTTCTGTGCTCTGGGACAAATTTCCTCATCGGGACGTCATAATGGTGCCTCATAATTGGCCAGTTAGCAAAATGAATGCTAATGGATTGAACGGGACAGGGACAGAGTGGATATGACATTGGCTAAGGGACAGAACACAGAGTAGTGGTGAATGGTTGGTTCAGACTGGAGGACGGTATCTATGCCTGACATAATCTTATACACTTCTATTCAATCTCCCCTCAATCTCCTTTGTTCGAAGGAGACCAAACCCAGCTTTTCCAACCTAACCTTGTAGCTAAAATCCCCCATCCCTGAAACCATTCTGGTAAATGTCTGCACCCTCTCAAGAACCCTCACCTCCTTCCTAAAGTGTGGTGACCAGAACTGGACACAATTCTCCAGTTGGGGCCTAACTAGAGCTTTATAAATGTTCAGCATAACCTCCCTGCTTTTGTACTCCCTGTATACAGTGTACATTGTGGTATAGGGGTATTCCCCAGGGCTTTGGATTAGGACCACTGATCTTTTTGATATATATGAATGACTTGGACTTGGGTTTACAGGGCATAACTTCAACATTGTGCCATCTGCAATGTAATAAACAGGGAAGGGAATAGTCGTCGCCTTCAGGAGGATAGAAGCAGTCTGTTGAAATGGTCAGATATATGGCAGGTTAACGTCAATGCTGAAAAATGTAACATGTTGCATTTTGGAAGGAAGGCTGAGGAGAAGCGATTTAAACTAAATGGTACAATGTTAAAATGTGTGCAGGGACAGAGACATTTGGGATTTCGTTTGTGTCACTTTTTACATCTAAAAGATTCAATTTGGGGCTTGCAATCTGTAAATTGAATTTGGCTTCATCCTGAAAAGGGTTAGCAAACGTGTTGGAAAATATGTCAAAAGCTGTTTCCAGTCAGACATTTCTGCATTGTGGAAGTGTAAGCTACCTTTGCAGGGACAGGAAATAGGGCTGTTTGAAATGACCTGCAGGTTTTGGTTGATGCAATAAGGTGAGAATTTGAATTGTGTCCCTTTCAGACACACAGAATTGAAGGTATTTACAGAATACCACATGAAGTAGTTTACCAATGTCTGACAAACTTCAAAGACTTCAGACACATGGAAAGAAGAGGAGAAGGGAACAATATACAAACCCTGAGACAGTCAGACAACAGCAGTGGGAAAGCAAATCTCTTTTTATGTGCTTTGATTTGAAGGCCTGAACTGATGATTGAAAAAGCAGGACTTCAAATCCCATACAGGGCTGTTGTGAATTTGAATTTTGTTTTTTCTTAAAAAAACATAAATCTGAATTAAAAAACCTCTACGATGGAATGATTCACTCCTGTCTACTGGTGCAAAGCCGGTGCGTATCTCAGTTTCGCTGTATTTATTAACGATTTAAGATGATGGGGTAGAATGCAACATCCCCTCGTTACCAATGACACAAAAATAGGCAGCATTGTAAGCAGTGTAGCTGGAAGTATCAAACTGCAAAGAGATATTAATATCTTAAATAAATGAGCAAAACTGTGGTGGATAGATTTCAATGTTAGCAAAAGAAGACCAGAACAGAGTGCTGTATAAATGGTGAGAAACGAGAAACACTGGAGGTCCAATGAGTCTTGGGGGCGTCTCTATCCATTTGTGTGCAGTGTAGATTTACCAGAATGATAAGTCGGTGAGGTAGCGGAGGTCCTAAATGAATACTTTGCTTCAGTATTCACTAGTGAGAGGGACCTGGTCGTTTTTGAGGACAGCGTGGAACAGGCTGATATGCTCGAACAGGTTGAGGTTAAGAGGGAGGATGTGCTGGAAATTTTGAATGATATGAGGACAGATAAGTCCCCGACGCCAGACGGGATATACCCAAGGATATTACGGGAAGCGAGGGAAGAGATTGCTGCACCTTTGGCGATGATCTTTGCGTCTTCACTGTCCACTGGAGTAGTACCGGATGATTGGAGGGTGGCAAATGTTGTTCCCTTGTTCAAGAAAGGGAATAGGGATAACCCTGGGAATTATAGATCAGTCAGTTTTACGTTGGTAGTGGGCAAAGTATTGGAGAGGATTCTGAGAGACAGGATTTATGATTATTTGGAAAAGCATGGTTTGATTAGAGACAGTCAGCATGGCTTTGTAAGGGGCAGGTCATGCCTCACAAGCCTTATTGAATTCTTTGAAGATGTGACAAAACACATTGATGAAGGAAGAGCAGTGGATGTGGTATATGTGGATGTTAGCAAGGCGTTTGATAAGGTTCCCCACGGTAGGCTCATTCAGAAAGTAAGGAGGCATGGGATTCAGGGAAATTTGGCTCTCTGGATACAAAGTTGGCTGGCCCATAGAAGACAGAGGGTGGTAGTAGATGGAAAGTATTCAGCATGGAGCTCGGTGACCAGTGGTGTTCCTCAAGGATCTGTTCTGGGACCTCTGCTCTTTGTGATTTTTATAAATGACTTGGATGAGTAAGTGGAAGACTGGGTTAGCAAGTTTGCTGATGACACGAAGGTTGCTGGAGTTGTGGATAGTGTGGAAGGCTGTTGTAGGTTGCAACGGGACATTGACAGGATGCAGAGCTAGGCTGAGAAGTGGTAGATGGAGTTCAACCTGGAAAAGTGTGAATTGATTCATTTTGGAAGTTCGAATTTGAATGCGGAATACTGGCTTAAAGACAGGATTCTTGGTAGTGTGGAGGAACAGAGGGATCTTGGGGTCCATGTCCATTGATCGCTCAATGTTGCCACCCAAGTTGATAGGGTTGTTAAGAAGGCTTATGGTTTGTTGGCTTTCTATAACAGGGGGATTGAGTTTAAGAGCCGCGAGGTTATGCTGCAGCTCTATAAGGCCCTGGTTCGACCACACTTGGAATATTATGTTCAGTTCTGGTCACCTCATTATAGGAAGGATGTGGAAGCTTTAGAGAGGGTGCAGAGGAGATTTACCAGGATGCTGCCTGGACTGGAGGGCATGTCCTACGAAGAAAGTTTGATGGAGCTAGGGCTTTTCTCTTTGGAGCGAAGAAGGATGAGAGGTGACTTGATAGAGGGGTACACAATGATGAGAGGCATAGATAGAGTGGATAACCAAAGACTTTTTCCCAGGGTGGAAAGGGCTATCGCCAGGGGGCATAATTTTATGGTGATTGGAGGAAGGTTTCAGGGAGATGTCAGAGGTAGTTTCTTTACACAGAGAGTGGTGGGTGCGTGGAATGCGCTGCCAGCGGTGGTAGTAGAAGCAGATACATTAGGGGCATTTAAGCGACTGTTGGATAGGGACATGGATAATAGTAGAATGAAGGGTAGGTATTTAGTTTGATCTTAGAGTAGGTTAAAGGTTCGGCACAACATCGTGGGCCGAAGGGCCTGTACTGTGCTGTACTGTTCTATGTTCTATGTTCTATAACTGGACTCCAAGGGTTATATTGCGAGGTGATATTACACAAACTAGGGATGCATTCCCTGGAACTTAGGAGGATCAAGGTGATTTGTTCAAAGGTGTTGAGATATTAAGGGGAACTGATGGCGTAGTTTGGGAGAAACTATTTTGGCAACTTGGGAACATAGGAACAGGAGTAGGACATTCAGCCCATCGAACCTTATCTGCTGTTCAATACTATCATGGCTGATCATCCACTTCAATGCCTTTTTTCCCAGACTGAGCCTCCACAACCCACTGGGGGAGAGAACTCCAAACATTCACAACACTCAAGCAAATAAATTTCTGCTCATCTCTGTCCTAAGTGGCTCCCACTTATTTTGAAATTGAGTCCACTGGTTCTAGACTCCCGAACCAAAGGCGACATGCATCTAACCTGTCTATTCCTTCAAGTATTTTGTATGTTTCTATAAAATCACCTCTCATTCTTCTAAACTGCAATGAGCATTAGCCCAAACTGTTCACACATTCCTCATGAGACAACCCCTTCGTCCCAGGAATCAGCCGAGTGAACCTTCGCTGAACTGGTTCCAATGCATCCAGGCCTGACCATTTATTCACTTTCAAAGATGCCAAACACCTTAATATTTCCCCTCACTCTGTTTATCCCATCCAATATTTCACACTCCTGCTCTTCAACTACAATGTCTGTATCGTTCCCCTCTTTTATAAAGACGGTCACAAAGAATTCATGAAGAACCATGCCCACATCTCCCACCCCCACACACACATTCCCTTTTTGGTCCCTAATACTCTATCCTTAGTTATCCAATTGCTCTTCATGTATTTATAAAACATCTTTGTGATTTCTTTGCTTTTACTTTGTAATATTATTTTCAGGCCATTTCTTTGCTCTCCTGTTTTGCTTTTTAATTTCACCCCTGAACTTTCTACACTCCTGTCGGCTTTCTGTGGTATTGAGCTCTCCGTATCTGACATAGCTTCCCTCTTGTGCCTTATCGGCCCCGGTTTGATACTTGGCATCCAAGGGGCTCTAGATTTGGCAGTTTCACCCTTTTTCTCTTTGTGTGAACATATTTGATGCCAACCCTTAGTAACTCTCACTGCTCTGACACTGATTGACCTTCAAGTAGCAGTTTGCGAAAATACCCCATCTCTGGAACCACCATCCCCTCTGCTCCCTCCCTCAAGTGTGGTCACCAGAATTGGATGCAGTATTCTGGTCGTGATCTAACCAGAGGCTTGTAAACATTCGGCATAACCTTCACGCTTTTGTACTGAAAACCTCTATTTATGAAGCCCAAGATCCTATATGCTTTGCTGACTACTTTCTCAATATGTCCTGCTACCTTCAAAGATGTATGCACATGTATCTCCAGGTCCCTCAGTCCCTGAACACTCCCTGGAACTGGGCCATTAAGTCTATATTGCCTCTCCCTAGCCCTTCTGCATCAAAAAAGTCACCTCACAGTTCCCTGTATTAAATTCCTTCCGCCACTTGTCTGCCCATTCTGCTCACCTATCTATGTCCTGTTGTAGTCGATTGGTGTCATCCTCACTGCATCTCCTCCAAGTTTGGGTTCATGGGAAAATATTGACATCTGACAAAAAGCACTGACTCTTGGGGAACACTGCTTTCTACCATCTTCCAATCTGAAAACGAACCATTTACCACAACATGGCACAGTGGTGCAGTGGTTTACACTGCAGCCTCACAGCTCCAGCGACCCGAGTTCAAGACTGGGGACTGCCTGTGTGGAGTTTGAAAGTTCTCCTTGTGTCTGCGTGAGTTTTCTCCGGATGCTCCGGTTTCCTCTCACAAGCCAAGAAAAGATTTGCAGGTTGGTAGGTGAATTGGACATTATAAATTGCCCCAAGTATAGGTAGGTGGTCGGGAAATTTAGGGACAGGTGGGGATGTGGTAGGTATATGGGATTAGTGTAGGATTAGTATAAATGGGTGGTTGATGGTCGGCACAGACTCGGTGGGCCGAACGGCCTCTTTCAGTGCTGTATCTCTAAACTAAACTCGCTGTTTTCTGTCCTTTCACCAATTTTTGATCCAAGCTGACACAGGCCCTCCTATTCCATGAGCCTCAGTTGTGTTAACCAAATTTTTATGTACTTTATGTGCTTTGTCAAATGCTTTCTTAAAATCACTATAAAATCCATTGTATTCCCTTCATCAACCTTCTCTGTTACTTCATCAAATGGATTTCCCTAATTAACTCAAACCTCGCCAAGTGCCTGTTGATTTTTTTCTCTTTCAATGAGTTCTCCAATTGTCCTTTTGAAAGCGACTATTGAATTTGTCTGCACCACTATCAGACATTGCATTTCAAATCTGAAGCATTATGTGAAGAAAAAAACATTTCCTCATGTCGCCAATGTTTGTTTTAGCCGATCACCTTCAATCTGTGCTCTCTGGTTATTAGTCCTTCAGACATTTGAAACCGTTTCTCTTTATTTACTCGATCTAAAGCTTTCATGATTTTAAACACCTCGATCAAATCTCCTTTTCAGCTTTTCTCTCCAAGGAGAACAAGCCCAGTTTCTCCAGTCTATCAGTGTAACTGTAATAATCACATCCAGGAACCGTTCTAGTAAATCGCCTCTATACATTCAACAAAGTCCCTATGTCCTTCCTAAAGTGTGGTCCCAGAATTGGACACAATACTGCAGCTGAGGACAAACTATTATTTTATAAAGGTTTAGCATCACATCCTGACTTTTACACTCTGGACCTGTTTATAAAGTTCAGGATCCCATCTGCTTTATCAACCCATCAGCAAAGGGGGAAATTCTGCCACAACAATTGACCAGTTCCCTTAGACATGAATCCTTGAGTCATTCCAAGGCTGGCGGGAAGGTTTAGAGAGAACCCCAACCTGGTCATTTTCTTCAAACAAAAAGCCATCAATGCATTGCCAGGGATATTAATAAAGCCCTTCATAAGACAGGAGGAGGCCATTCGGCCCCTCGAGCCTGTCCTGCCCATTCACTCAGGTTGCTGATTTGCTCCTTATCCACATCGAGCTGTCTCAGCTCCGTAAACATTCATACCCTTTCCTAACAAATCTACTGACAATCAGGAATTAATGTCACTGCTTGTTAACACTGGGGAATTCCGTCCCTAAACCTCTCCATCTCCCTTTCTCTCATTCCTTCTTCAAGACGTTCCTTTCAACTAACCTCTTTGACCAAGCTCTTGGTCATCAGCCTTAATCTCAACTTCTGTGGGTTTGGTGACAGATATTGTTTTATAATGCACCTGTGTAGTGCCTTTGGAATTCTTATTCCTCACCTTCTCCTTCACTCCATCTCTCTCTCTTTCTCCCCCTCAACAATCCCCTCTCCCTCTCGCTCTCTCCTTCTCCCCCTCAACCCCCATCTCTCTCTCTCTCCTCCTCGCCCCAAAGGCAAGTATATCCTTCCTTCAGTACTGAGACCAGGACTGTACACAGCACTCCAGGTGTGGGCTCACCAAAACCTGGACCATGACAGCAAGACTTCCTCACTCTTGTACTCTTTGCAATAAAGACCAACACTCCATTTGCTGCACCTGCATGTTAACTTTCTGTGATGTGCGTACAAGGACACCCAAATCCCTCTGAATACTAACATTTAATATTTTCTCACCATTTGAATAATGTTCCATGTTTCTATTCTTCCTGCCAAAGTGAAGAACCTCACATCTCTCCACATGATATTCCAGCTGCCACTTTCCTGCCCACTCACTTAACCTGTCAATCTCCCTTTCCAGACTCTTTGTGCCCTCCTCACAGCTTACTGTCCCACCGAACTTTGTATCATCAGCCCATATAAACCTAAAATAGGCCGTGTTTCAGAGAGGCACTTTTGTCCTGACAAGTATTAAGATGCAACTTCTTGATATTTTGTGAGGATATTTTGTCAACCTGATTTTACAGGGACCAGGAGAAATTCTGCTTTCCTTTCCTTGTCTTTGGGGTCAGGGGGTCATGGGTCAATCCCAGTATCTGTGACCCCTGACTCAGCGCTGAGACCCCGAGGGGGTTTGGGGGGAGCAGTGAGACGGTCAATCCCAAACACTTAATGGGACCCCGCATCGTCAGGAATGCTCCTTCAGATTAAACCTTCGAGTGAGTCAGTAGGAGTTTGAACAAGGAAGGGAACAAAATATTTCTGAATCTTCCATTATTTATTTATTCAGTGATGTCAATAAACAGCACATTATCTGTCAAGCCCAAATTCACACAAGTAATATTGTGAATTCGGATTAAAAATTTTAAAGGAGAACCTGTTGTTAATTAATTCCATTTCATTTGTCAAAAATATCATCAGGACTTTGTTTAGTTTGGAATGTAATATTAATAAATCCCTTAGGAAGACAGGAGGAGGCCGTTCGGCCTCTCGAGCCTGTCCTACCTCTTTGAGACATTTTCCTCCTCACCCTTACTGTATCTCTCTCCCTCTTTCTGTCCCTCAGCCAGACTCCCTCTCTCTCCTGCTTACCCGTCACTCTTCCTCCCTCACTCTGTCTTTATCCATCTCTCTCTCACCCCGTCTCTGTATCTTTCTTTCTCTCTCTCTCCTTCACCCCATCTGCAGAGGTTGCGCTTCCTTGTGCAGGCTGGTAAGAAACCTGTATTCCGCAGTTGGCTCCAATGTTCCCATGAAAATTTAGATGTTGTGCGTGTGCAGTTTTATTTCGTGAGCTGTCCCTTGAAATTTTGAAGAATCTTTGAGGACGTGTGCTATTTATTGTGGAACAGGATCTTTGGGGGACCTTTGAGGCTGCTGCATGCAGATTTGCAGGAACACGAACCGACACTCTCCCTCCCAATCTCTTCCTCTTTCTCTCTGATACTCTCTCTCCCCATTGCTATCCTTCCCTCTCTCTGTTACTCTCCATATCTATCCCTGTCTTTCTCACTGTTACTCTCTCCATCTGGATGGAGGAGGAGAAAGAAAGGCCCACATAGAGGCAGATTGATGTTAAATCAATTGTTCATTTTAAAATCTAAGATTGACCTTCTCGAATGGCTTTTGAAATTGAAATATTCTTCTGACACTCTCTGTCCCTTGGGCACTCTGCGTGTGTGCGTCTGTCCGTGTGTGTGTCTGTCTGTCTGTCTGTTGTGTCTGTGCCTGTTTCGCTCTCCTCTCTCAGAATCTCAGTAAAACTCCACTTACATCAATTTGCCATTTTATGTTGGCTGGTTTGGTGATACCACAACTGCAGAGGGTACACTTCCTTATGCAGGCTGGTGAGAAACTCGTATCCCGCTATTTAATGGCATATTCTGTATGCTTTGTACACTGTAATTGATTAATCCCTAATAATTGATCAATCTGACATTGATTACTGTTTGAAAGTCTCAAGGTTTACTTTCCTCCCAGGGGTGATTAAAAGTTCGAGTTTCCCTCAGTGTTTTGGAAATATCGAACCCTGATCCCACACCCAGCAAAGTGTTTTATATGATGGGATGCTGCAAATGTTGTTATACTCAGTATGCACGGAACTTTCATGTTGTAATAAAATGTTATAATCTCTATTCAGATAACTCTCATCCCACAGGGGCAAAATTTCACTGGATCAACATTCTGACCAAACACTAAAACATTACAGAAAGCGAGGCTCACAAATTCAACACAAGTTTCCTTTTCTGAGTCTCACTGGTCTGTTCTGATTTTCTGTTAGGTAGCATCAGCCTAGATTTTGCGTTCAGACCTGAACCCACAAAGGTATAACTCAGAGGCAAGATTATTACCCACTGAGCTACAGCTGGCTCCAATGTTCCCAGAAAATTTAGTTGTTGTGCACAGCAAATATTTTTGTCCCGTGCGCAGTCCCTTTAATTTTTTGAAGAATCTTTGAAGACGTGTGTAATTTATCACAGAACAGGACCTGCGTGGTACCTTCCAGGCTGCTGCACACAGCTTTGCAGGAACACTGACCGGCACTCTCCATCCCAATCTCTTTCTCTTTCTCTCTGGCATCCCCAATTTGAATCGTTCCACTATTGGTGACCGTGTCTTCAAGCTGCCAAGGCCCTAACTCTGGAATTCCTTTCCTAAACATCTCCGTCTTACGAACTCTCTTTCCTAATTGAAGACGCACCCTCAAACCTCTGACCAAGTTTTTGGTCGTTGAGTCTAATATCTCCTGAAGTGAAACGGTGTCACATTTTAATTTTCTTTATTCATTTGTTGGATGTGTGCGTCACTGGCCAGGCCAGCATTTATTGCCCATTCCTAATTTCCCTTGAGAAGCTGGTGTTGAGCCTCCTTCTTGAACCACTGCAGTCCATATGAGGTAGGTTCAACACCCTCTCCCCCTCTATCTCTCTGTCCCCTCTATCTCTCTCTCCCCCTCTATCTCTCTCCCCTCTATCTCTCTCTCTCCATCTATCTCTCTCTCTGTCCCCCACTCTCTCTGCCCCTCTATCTCTCTTTACCACTCTATCTCCGACTCCACCCTCTATCTCTCTCTGCCCCTATCTCTCTCTGCCCCTCTATCTCCCTTTCCCCTCTATCTCCCTCTCTATCTCCCTCTCCCCCTCTATCTCCCTCTCCTCTTTATATCTCTCTCCCCCTCTTTCTCTCTCTCCCCCTCTATCTCTCTCTCTCACCCTCTATCTCTCTCTGTCCCCTCTATCTCTCTATCTCCCCCTTTACCTCCCTCTCCCCCTCCATCTCCCTCTCCCCCTCCATCTCCCTCTCCCCCTCTGTCTCCCTCTCCCCCTCTGTCTCCCTCTCCCCTCTATCTCACTCTCCTCCTCTATCTCACTCTCCCCCTTTGTATCTCTCTCCCCCTCTTTCTCCCTCTCCCCCTCTATCTCCCTCTCCCCCTCTATCTCACTCTCAGGGGAGAGAGAGATAGAGGGGGAGTGAGAGATAGATGTGTAGAGAGAGTGGTGTGAGAAGGTGAGAGCAGGGAGAGCAAGAGGAGATGGGGAGAAAGTGCAAGGAGGGAGCATGTGAGCTGTGTGAGAGCGAGGAGAGAGAGAAAGTTGTGGAGAGAGAGTGAGCAGGCAAGAGAGAAAGCAGGGCACAAGGAAGAGAGAGAGAGAGAGCAGGTGAGAAGGAGCGGGAGAGAGACAGCGAGGGAGAGAAAGAGTGGGGAGAGAGTGTGGAGAGTGAAGGAGAGAAGGCAGAGAGAGTGAGAGCAGGGAGAGAGGGGAGGAGAGAGAGCGGGGAAGAGAGAGAGCGAAGGAGATAGAGCAGGGGAGGAGAAAATGCAAGTAACAGAGTTTGAGAGAGAGCAGGGGAGAGAGTGCAGGAAGAGAGAATGGGGAGAGACAGAGCAGGGGAGAGAAAGTGGGCGGAGAGAGAGCATGGGAGGGAGAGAGCAGGCAGAGAGCGAGGGCAAGGAGAGGGAACGGAGTGGCATAGACTAGGAGAACGGAATGTGGGAGACAGAGTGATGGAAAGAGAGAGCATGTGAGAAACAGAATGGGCAGGAGAGAGAGAGCCAGGAGAGAAAGTGAAGGAGAGGGGTTGTAAAGAATGAGCAGGGGAAAGAGAGAGGGAGAGCAGGGCACAGAGAGAGCTAGGAAAGAATGAATGGGGGTGGGATCGGGCAGAGAGAGCTGGGAGAGAGTGAGCAGGGGAGGGAGAGTGGGGAGAGAGAGAGTGTGGATGGAGAGAAAGCACAGGAGAGAGAGAGGGGAAGGAGAGAGTTTGAGGGAGAGAGCTAGGTAGAGAGTGCAGGGCAGAGAGAGACAGGAGGGGCAAAAGAGATTGGTGGGACAGAGAGCCAAAAAGAGAGGTAGAGAAAGTGTGAAGAGAGTGAGCGAGGGGAAGGAGAGAGTGGGGAGGGGAAAAAGCAGGTCAGAGAGTAATCGGGGAGTGAGAGTGGCTCAGGGAAAGTGGGCGGAGAGAGAGGAGGATGGAGAGAGCAGGAGAGCAGGGAGCGTGAGCATAGAGAGAAAGATAGCGAGGGAGAGAGAGTTGCATGAGGGAGAGGTGGAAGTGGGAGGGCAGGAGAGAGAGGCGGAGAGATAGAGAGTGGGGGACAGAGAGAGCAGGGGAGAGAGATGAGAAAATAGAAAGACAGGTGCTAGCAGGGTAAGAGAGAGCAGGGGAGGGAGTGAGCAGAAAGGAGGGAGAGAGTGGTAGAGAGCAGGGGCCAGCGTGGGGAAAGAGAGTGAAGGAAGTGAGAGTGGGGCGAGTGGGTGAGGGAGAGCTGTGAGAAAGAGAAGAGGGAAAGACAACAGTGGAGGGAGGGCAGGGAGAGGGAGAGAGAGTAGGAGAGAGTGCGCCAGCAGAGAGAGAGAGAATCGGCAGGAGTGCGGGGAGGGAGAGAGATGGAGCAGGGAGAGACAGCCATAGGGAGAAGGTGGGGGAGAGACACAGAAAGAGAGAGAGAGAATGGACAGAGAGAGAGGGAGAGAGAGAGAGAGCGCGTACAAATAGAGAGTTGGAATGAGAGAAATAAGGAATGGGCAGGAGTGAGAGCATGGGAAGAGAAAGAGGGAGGAGAGATGGGGAAAAAAGAGAGTGGGTGTGTGAGAGTGGAGGGAGAAAGAGCATGGGCAGAGAGAATGGGCAGAAGAGAGAGACAGCAGAGTGAGGGAGAGGTGAAGAGAGAAATAGAATGGGCAGCAGAGAGTACGGGATGAGAGAGGGGGAGAGAGAGAATGGACAGAGAGCAGGCAGAGAGAGAGTGGGGTGGGAGAGAGCAGGGGGAGAGAGAACACGGGAGAGAGAAAGAGTGCGGAGACAGAGATAGGGAGCGAGAGAGTGAGAGAAGGAAAGAGAGAGAGAGCAGAGCAGTGGGAGAGAGCGAGAGCATGAGAGAGAGAGCACGGGAAGACAGCAAGGGAATGGGGCAGATGGAGAGCAGTGGAGAGAGTTAGTGGGGAAGAGAGAGTAGGGAAGACTTAAAACAAGGGCGACAGATAATCCATGGTGAGTGCGCGAGTGTCGGAGATAGAGAGTAGGGGAAGCGAGAATGTGGGGGAAAGAAAGCAATGGAGGGGGATAGAGAGACAAAAAAAGAGCATGGGCAGACAGAGGGTGGGGAGAGGGGACAGAGAGACAGAGTGAAAGAAGGGAGTGCAGGGGGCAGAGAGTGGGGTAGAGAGAGAGAATGAGCAATAGAGAGTGAGCAGGGAGAGAGGGGGAAGACAAAGCAGTGGAGAAAGAGAGAATGGATGAGGGAGAGCAGGGAGAGAGATGTGGAAGGGGAAGGAAAGAGTGGTGTAGAGTGAAAGAGCAGGAGGGAGCAGTGGGACAGAGAGAGTGAGGAAGAGAGAGGGAAGAGTGAGGGAAAGAGAAAGAGTGGGGGTGAGAGTGAGCAGGGAGCATGGGCGTGCGGGAGAGGGAGCAAGGAGATAGAGAGCGGCGAGAGAAAGAGAGAGAGAGAGAGAGTGGGGGAGAGAGAACAAGGAAGATAGCAAGGAGTGAGACAAAGAGTAGACAGAGAGACAGCTTTGACCGAGAGTGGGGAGAGAGAGTGGGAGAGAGAGTTGGAAGGGAGAGAGAGAGAGAGTGTGGGAGTGAGGGAATAAGGGAGAGAGTGAGGGAGAGACAGCAGGAGGAGCAAGGTAGAGTAGGAAGACAGTGCAAAGGATACAACAGGGAGAGAGAGGGTGTGGGAATATTTTAGAGCGGTGGAAAGAGAGAGGGAGAGAGCTGTGAGAATGGAGGAGAGAGCAGGGAGTGCGCAGGGAAGAGAGATTAATAGAGAGAGTGGAAAAGAGTGAGAGCAGAAGAGAGAGCGGGGGAGAAGAGCATGGGGAGAGAGAGTGGAGGAGAGAAAGCAGGAGAGCAGGGAGAGAGGAAGAGGGGGTGAGAGTGAGAATGAGTAGGTGGAAATAGAGAGTGGTGGAGGAAGAGAGTGAGAAAGGCAGCAAAGGAGGATAGACAGAGAAAGAGAGAGCATGGAGAGAGCGAACAGAGGGGCATAGAGTGAGAGAAGGGAGTGCAGGAGACAGACAGTGGGAGAGACACAGAGCCATGAGAGACAGAATCGGTAGGAGAGAGAGAAAGGGGAGAGGGGGCAGAGGAGACAGAGAGTGGGGGACAGAGCGAGGGGGAGGGAGAGTGGACTCGACAGGGCAGAAAAGAGAGAGATGGAGGGGAGAGAGAGCAGGGAGACAGAAGGAGGGAGAGCAGGGTGAGAGCGGGGGAGACAGATAGAATTGGGGGAGAGTGGGGAGAGAAAGAGGTTGGGGACAGAGAGAGCAGTTAGAGAGAGCACGGGGAGAGAGAGGTTGGGGAGAGGGTAGGGGAGAGAACAGGGAGAGAGAGGGGGTAGAGAGAGATTGGAGGAGAAAAAGGGCCAGAGGGCGGGGAGAGGGAGAGCAGGGATGAGAGTGTGATGGCAAAAGAGAGTGGGGGGACAATAGGGGAGTTAATGGGGTGAGAGGGAACAGGGAGAAAGAGGGCAGAGGAGATAGCATGAAAAATAGTCAGCCGAGAGAAAGAGAGAGGAGGCGAGAGAGATCCAAGTACAGGGGGAGAGTTAGTGGGGATAGAAAGCGGGGTGACATCGTGCAGGGGGCGAGTTAGAAGGAGAGGGGTTAGAAAGAGAGTGAGTAGGAGAGAGAGGGGATATAACGAGCAGGGAAAGAGAGAGAGAGAGAGCAAGAAGTGAGTGCAGGGGAGAGGGAGAGTGGTGAGAGAGAGCCTGGAGGGAGAGAATGGGGGAGATAGAGAGGGGAGAGAGAGTGGAGCAAGAGAGAGCAGGGAGAGAGAGCAGGTGAGAGGTAGAACAGGAGTGAGAGAGAGTGGGGAGAGAGAGCGGGGTGGTTAGGGGAGGGGGGCGTTGGGGAGAGAGAGAGAGAGAGAGAATGGGCAGAAGAGAGAGACCAGTGAACGACAGAGACGGAACAGAGAGATAGAGCCATGGGGGAAAGAGAGAGAAGGTGGAGGAGAGAGAATGGCCAGAAGTGAGCACAGGGCAGAGAGAGAATGGAGGAGCGAACGAGTGGGAGAGACAGAGAATGGGAACAGGAAAGCAGCAGAAAGAGCAGGGGAGAGTGAGTGCAGAGGAGAGAGAGGAAGCAGAGACACGAGTGCAGGTAGAGCAAGGGGAGATAGGGGAGAAAGTGCATGCAAGGGAACGAGTAAGCTGCGTGAGAGCACGGAGAGAGAAAGTTGTGGGGAGAGAGAGAGAGAGAGAGAGAGAGAGCAGGCAAGAAGGGGCGGGGAGACATACAGTGGCTGAGAGAGAGAGTGGTGAGAGAGAGTGGAGAGAGAGGGAGAGAAGGCAGGGAACGTGAGAGCCAGGAGAGATGGGGGGGGGGGGGGTTGGGAGGGAGAGCAGGGAAGATAGCGATAGAGAGGGAGCGAAGGAGATAGAGCTGGGGAAGAGAAAATGCAAAGAACCGAGAGAGCAGGGGAGAGAGCACGGGGAGAGAGAATGGGTGAGAGACAGAGCAGGGGAGAGAGTGCGGGGTGAGAGAGAGCATTGCAGAGAGAGGGAACAGAGTGACATAGGGTAAGAGAATGGAACAAAGAACAAAGAGCAATACAGAGCAGGAACAGGCCATTCGGCCCTCCAAGCCTGCGCCAATCTTGATGCCTGCCTAAACTAAAACCTTCTGCATTTCCGGGGACTGTATCCCTCTATTCCCATCCTAGTCATGTATTTGTCAAGATGCCTCTTAAACGTCGCTGTCGTACCTGCTTCCATCACCTCCCCCAGCAGCAAGTTCCAGGCACTCACCACCCTCTGTGTAAAAAACTTGCCTCGCACATCCCCTCTAAACTTTGCCCCTCTCACCTTAATCCTATGTCCCCTAGTAATTGACTCTTCCACCCTGGGGAAAAGCTTCTGACTATCCACTCTGTCCATGCCGCTCATAACTTTGCAAACCTCTATCAAGTCGCCCTTCCAACTCCGTCGTTCCAGTGAAAACAATCCGAGTTTATCCAACTTCTCCTCATAGCTGATACCCTCCAGACCAGGCAACATCCTGGTAAACCTCTCCAAAGCCTCCACGTCCTTCTGGTAGTGTGGCGACCAGAATTGTCCGTAATATTCTAAGTGTAGTCTAACTAATGTTCTGTAGAGCTGCAGCATGATTTGCCAATTTTTATACTCTATCCCCGAAAGATGAAGGCAAGCATTCTTGACTACTTATCCACCTGCGTTGCCACTTTCAGTGACCTGTGGACCTGTACGTCCAGATCTCTCTGCCTGTCAATACTCCAAGGGTTCTGCCATTTACTGTATACGTCCCACCTGCATTAGACCTTCCAAAATGCATTACTTCACATTTGTCCGGATTAAACTCCCTCTGCCATTTCTCCAACCGATCTATATCCTGTTGTATCCTCTGACAATCCTCATCACTATCCACAACTCCAAGACACTTTGTGTCTTCCGCAAACTTACTAATCAGACCAGCTACATTTTCCTCCAAATCATTTATATATATACTACAAACAGCAAAGGTCCCAGCACTAATCCCTGCGGAACATCCCTCCATTCAGAAAAGCACCCTTCCACTGCTGCCCTCTGTCTTCTATGACTGCGCCAGTTCTGTATCCATCTTGCCAGCTCACCTCTGATCCTGTGTGACTTCACCTTTTGTACCAGTCTGCCATGAGGGACCTTGTCAAAGGCTTTACTAAAGTCTATATAAACAACATCCACTGCCCTTCCTTCATCAATCATCTTCGTCACTTCCTCAAAAAACTCAATCAAGTTCGTGAGACACGACCTCCCCTTCAAAAAACCATGCTGCCTCTCGCTAATATGTTCGTTTGTTTCCAAATTGGAGTAAATCCTGTCCCGAAGAATCCTCTCTAATAATTTCCCTACCACTGACGTAAGGCACACCGGCCTATAATTTCTTGGATTATCCATGCTACCCTTCTTAAACAAAGGAACAACATTGGCTATTCTCCAGTCCTCTGGGACATCACCTGAAGCCAATGAGTATGCAAAGAATTCTGTCAAGTCCCAAGCAATTTCTTCCCTTGCCTCCCCCAGTATTCTGGGTAGATCCCATCAGGCCCTTGGGACTTATCTACCTTAATGCTTTACAAGACATCCAACACCTCCTCCTTTTTGATAATGAGATGACTGAGACTATCTGCACTCCCTTCCCATGGCTCATCATCCACCAAGTCCTTCTCTTTGGTGAATACTGATGCAAAGTACTAATTTAGTACCTCGCCCATTTCCTCTGGCTCCACACATCGATTCCCTTCTCTGTCCTTGAGAGGGCCAGCCCTTTCCCTAGTTACCCTCTTGCTCTTTATATGCCTATAAAAAGCCTTGGGATTTTCCTTAATCCTGTTTGCCAATGACTTTTCATGGCCCCTTTTAGCCCTCCTGACTCCTTGCTTAACTTCCTTCCTACTGTCTTTATATTACTCAAGGCATACGTCTGTTCCTAGCCTTCCAGCCCTTACGATTGCTTCCTTTTTCTTTTTGACTAGGCTCACAATATCCCTTGTATTCCAAGGTTCCCGAAACTTGCCAAACTTATCCTTCTTTCTCACAGGAACATGCCGGTCCTGGATTCTAATCAACTGACGTTTGAAAGACTCCCACATGTCAGATGCTGATTTACCCTCAAACAGCCGCCCCCAATCTAAATTCTTCAGTTCCTGCCTAATATTGTTATAATTAGCCTTCCCCCAATTTAGCACCTTCACCCGAGGACTACTCTTATCCTCATCCACAAGTACCTTAAAACTTATGGAATTATGGTCACTGTTCTCGAAATGCTCCCCTGCTGAAACTTCCACCACCTGACCGGGCTCATTCCCCAATACCAGGTCCATCCCTAGTTGGACTATCAGCATATTTTTTCAAGAAGCCATCCTGGATGCTCCTTGCAAATTCTGTCCCATCCAAGCCCCTAGCACTAAGTCAGTCCCAGTCAATATCGGGGAAGTTAAAATCACCCACCACTACAACCCTGTTACCTTTACATCTTTCCAAAATCTGTCTAAATATCTGCTCCACTACCTCCCACTGGCTGTTGGGAGGCCTGCAGAAAACCTCCAACATCGTGACTGCACCTCGAGAGAGCGAGGAGAGAAATTGAAGGAGAGGGGGTTGGAAAGAGTGAGCAGGTGAAAGAGAGAGAGAGAGAGCAGGGCACAGAAAGAGCTGGGAGAGAGTGAGCAGGAGAGGGAGAGAGGAGAGAGTGAGTGTGGAAGGAGAGAGTGGGGATGGAGAGAGCCGGGTAGAGAGAGAAGGGGAGAGAGAGACAGCAGGGGTTTGAGAGTGTGTTGGGACAGAGAGCGAGAGAGAGAGAAGGGTAGAGAGAGTGTGGAGAGAGCGAGGGGAAGGAGACCGTGGGGTAAGGGAGAGAGCGGGTCAGAGAATGATCGGGGAGAGAGAGAGAGTGGCAGAGGGAAAGTGGGCAGAGAGAGAGAAGGACAGAGAGAGCAGGAGAGCGGGGAGGGAGAGCACAGAGAGAGAGAGATGGCAGGGGCGAGAGAGTGGGGTGAGGGAGAGTGGGGAGAGTGAGGGCAGGAGAGAGAGGAGTAGAGACAGAGAATGGGGGACAGAGAGAGCAAGGGAGCGAGGTAGATGAGGAAATAGAAAGAGGGGGAGAGTGGGGCAAGAGTGAGCAGAGGGGAGAGAGCAAGTGGGAGAGAGCTGGGAAGAGAGAGATCGGGAATGGGCAGGAGTGTGAGCATGGGAAGAGAAAGAGGGGGAGAGAGAAAGAGAGAATGCAGAGAGGGAAAGTAAGAGGGAGTGGGGAAGGAGAGAGTAGGGCAGGAAATGGAGGGAGAGAGACCTGGCAGAAAGAGAACAGAGGGACAGAGATCGGAAGAGGGAGCGGGTTGAGAGGGAGAGAATGGGCAGGAGAGAAAGATTAGGGAGAGACACTGTGGGGAGACAGGGAGAGTAGGGGAAAAGGGTGGGAGAGAGAGCATGGAGAGGGAGCGAGAGAGGAGGGGAGCGGGGAAGAGAGAGCAATTGAGGAGAGAACGCAAAGAGACCTCGAGACATTGTGAGGAGGGACAGAGAATCGGGGAGAGAGACTGCTGGTGGAGAGTGAGAGATTGGGCAGGAGAGCGAGCGGTGAGAGAGAGTGGGAGAGGGAGAGAGGGATCAAGGAGATAGAGTGCAGTAGAGAAGAAAGAATTGGCAGGAGAGAGAAAGCGAGGGAGAGAGGGGGTAGACAGAAAGCATGTTCAAGAGATAGAAGAAGGAGAGAAAGAGTGGGAAGAAAGAATGGAGGGAGAGAGAGAATGTAGTAAGACAGAATGGTGGACAAATAGAAAGAGTGGGCGAGGGAGAGATTAGGCAGAGAGAGAGATTAGGGGAGAGTGAGCAGGGAGCAGAGAGTGGTGGAAGAAAGAGAGCAGGGGAGTGATCGAGTGGGGAGGGAGGATGCAGGGGATAGAGACAGCTGGGGGCAGAGACAGGGCACGAGAAAGAGTAAGGGGAGAACAGAGGCTTGAGAGAGCAGGGTTGAAAGGAATGAGGGAGAGAGAGAGAGTGTGCAGAGAGAGCAGGATGAGGGAGAAAGCGGAGAGAGAGAAAACAGGGGAGATAAAGCAGGGAGAGAGGAAGAGGGGAGAGAGGGAGCGGTGCAAGAGAGCAGGGGAGAGTGAGAGGGGAGAAAGAGAAAGCGAGCGGGAGAGAGCCTCGAATGTGAACAGGGGAGAGACAGTGGAGAGGCAGAGATAGAGAGAAGTGAGCACTTGGGACAGTGAGTGGGGGAGAGAGCATGAATGGGGGCGAGAGAGAATGGACAGGAGAGTGAGAGCGGGGCAGGAGAGAGGAGGAAAGAGAGCAAGGCGAGAGAGTTGAAATAGAAAAGGAGAGTGCGGGAGCAGGGGAGAGGGAGCATGGGGTGAGAGTGGGTGCGTGAGAGAGAAGGGTTGAGCGGGAGCAGGGGAGAGAGGGAGCGGGGAGAAAGAGAGCTGAGAGATAGTGCGGGTGTGTTAGAGAGTGGGGAGATTGTGTGGGCAGGAGAGCATTGGGAGTGAGAGAACAGGATAGGGTGGGGGAGTGAGGAAGCAGGGGTGAGAGAGAGGGGGTGAGACAGAGCGGGGAGAGAGAGCAAGGAGAGCGAGACAGAGAGTGAGCACAAGAAAAGAGAGAAAGAAAGTGGGAGACAGTCAGTGGGAAGCCAGATCAGGGAGGGAGAGAAAGTTGGGGACAGATAGAGATAGCGGGCAGAGAGAGAGAGAATGGACAGGACAGAGACAACAAGTAGACAGAGCTGGCTAGAGAGCATGGGGAGAACGTGGAGGGCATAAATGGAGAGAAGAGAGCACTGGGGTCAGTGATTGAGGGAGAGAAAAAGAGAAACGACAGGAGAGAAATAGCGGGAAGAGAAAGAGGAGGAAAGAGAATGGGGAGAGAGAGTGATGAGGTGGGTGAGAGTTGTCGCAGAGCAGAGGAAGAATGGGGAGAGAGAGCGCGCAGGGGAGAGATGGGAGCAGGGAGCGAGTGGTGACATGAGAGAGAAGAGGGATGAGAGAGAGCAGGGAAGAGGGAAAGCAGAAGAGAGACAGATCTGGTGAGAGAGAGAGCAGGGAGAAACAGAGCAGGGAGGGAGAGCATGAGGAGGAGGGCAAAGTGGAGAGAGCAGGGTAAGAGTGGAGGAGGGAGAGAGAGACTGGAAAGAGAGAGAGAATGCAGGCAGGAACAGAGAGTGCACAGGGCAAACAGAGAGTGAGAATGCGATGGAGAGAGAAAGGGGGGGAGAGAGAGAGAGAGAGAGAGAGAGAGCACTGGTTACAGACAGAAAGCAAGGAGGAGGAGAGCACGCAGGGTGGTGAGAGCCATAGCAGGGAGAGAGAGGAATTGGGAAGGGAGAGAGCGTGCAGGGGAGTGTGAGATAGCAGGAGAAAGGGAACGGGGAGAGAGCACGCGTGAGCAAGAGACAGCAGGGAGATACAGAATAGTGGGAAAGAGAGCAGAGCAGGGAGAGGGAGAAAGAGAGAGAGCAAGGAGAGGGGAGCAGGGGAGATAGTGGCGGGGGATAGAGAGACAGGAGAGAAAACACATTTAGGGAAAGGGAGAGTGGGTGGAGAGAGCAGAGGAGAGAGAGCAAGGAGCGAAAGCAGGGAGAGAGACAGCAGGGGAGAAGGAGTGGATGGCAAGAGAGAGTGGAAAGTGAGAGTAGGTGAGGGAGCGGGGTGCAAGGGAACAGGGCAAGAGAGGGCGGAGGAGAGAGCAGAGAAAGAGAGTGAGCTGATTGTGAGCGAGGGAGAGAAAGAGCGGGGTGGAGAGCGTAGGTAAAGAGAGTGCAGTAGGAGAGAGAGAGGGCAGGGAGAGAGCGGGACAGAAAAGGGAGAGTGAGAGGGGAACACTCAAACTCAGCCCTGCAGTTTTCATCCTTTTCCCATTTGATAACAACCACTGTCGGTTCTCGGAACCCAGAGCAAAAAACCAGCTGCACATCCCACTCTCCCCATCCCTTCCCAACCAACAGTCTGGAGACAAATTCCCATTTAACTCATTGGATTCCATCTCTGTAAATCCCCTTCTCATTTCTCCCTCAGGTACTGCATCCTCACTCAGTACTTCCTGTCGATCAGGTGCTGACTTTACTCACTTTCTGTATCAATTTCCCAATTCATTATTAATAACTGTGTTTCAAACATTTCACAGTGACAAAGCACTGCCCAGGACAATGAAACAGTCTTCACTGTTCGATGCAGCAACAAAGCTGGAAATTTCAGCCCAGATCTTGTCAAACTGTTGCTTTGTCTCCAGGTCTGATCAGTAATTTCTTTGCTTCCTTTTCTCTCTCTTCCAGTTAACTTGGTGGCGATTGTGATCCTGTCCCGAGGAAAGTGCGGTCTCTCCAAATGTATCATTGTCTACCTGGTGGGAATGGCAGTGTCTGATCTCCTGGTTGTTATCTCTGGTCCCATACTGAACTGGATTGTTGCAATTTATTTCCCAGATTCATTCATGCACATTACTCCTATGTGTTCTCTCATTCACGTTCTGATTTCTGCAGCCACTGTAGTATCTGTCTGGCTCACAGTCACTTTCACCTTTGATCGATTTGTGGCCATTTGTTGTGAGAAGCTGAAAACAAAATATTGCAGCGAGAAAAAGTCGGCTGTGATTGTAGGAACAGTGAGTGTGCTGGGTTGTTTACAGTCTCTCCCCTGGTACTTTACACTGGAACAACATTATATTATTGATAATGTTCCCATGGGTTGTAGGAACAGTGAATGTACTGGACTGTTGAAGACTCTCCCCTGGTACTTTACACTGGAACAACATTATATTATTGATAATGTTCCCATGGGTTGTAGGAACAATGAGTGTACTGGGCTGTTTATAGTCATTCCCCTGGTACTTTACACTGGAACAATATTATATTATTGATAATGTTCCCATGGGTTGTTGGAACAGTGAGTGTACTGGGCTGTTTAGAGTCTCTCCTCTAGTACTTTACACTGGAACAATATTATATTATTGATAATGTTCCCATGGGTTGTAGGAACAATGAGTGTACTGGGCTGTTTATTGTCACTCCCCTGGTACTTTACACTGGAACAATATTATATTATTGATAATGTTCCCATCGGTTGTATACATAAACTGAGTTTCTATACTTCCCCCACATGGGAGGCAATTGAATTGTTTGTGTATATATTAACCCCTTGTGTCCTGTTCTTTCTGATGTTTCTGCTCAACGTTCTGACGGTCAGACGTATTCTATTCCACAGTAAAGTCCGCAGGGAATTCCGGCGCCACAGAAATGGAGAGAATCACAAAGACCCAGGGATGGAGAATTGCAGAAAATCAATTATTTAACTCTTCAGTACAACCGGCCGTTTTCTTACTGCTGTGGTTGACACAGCTTGTGAATTACAGATATTGAATATGATTCCTCTTACACTGACCCTCACTTCATCGCAGTAAAAAACGTCAAAGTTCATGCACCAGCACGTGTATTTACACTGTGACCCAGACTAAGTTCAGACAGGAGCTGAAGAAGGCGGTGAAATACCCTCTCAATCTCATTGTTAAATTAATACAATTATAGAAAGAGCTGAAGGGTTTCAAACACTGGAATTAAATCCCATTTCATTTTCCATTCCCTCCACGCCCCAAAGCGCAGAAGGTGCATTTATATCCATTACACTGAGCACTGAAATGATTGTAAATCTAATTCTGAGATTATATTGCATTGATAATCAGACCTATTGACGCGGGACTTGCCATGCAGAAGATTTAGGAATTGTTCCTGCAAAATGCGTCTCAGAAAATCTCAGGTGGGTTCAACTAAACACATCCTGGACCCACAGCAAAATCGACAAAACTGCAAATCACAGTGATTGTGAGATGGCGAGAGGGACCAGAAACGGCAGTGAGACAGGGACACCAGCAGATGGAGAAGGTGAGAGGGGGCAGTAACTGCAGTGAGACAGGGACACCAGCAGATGGAGAAGGTGAGAGGGGGCAGTAACTGCAGTGAGACAGGGACCCCAGCAGATGGAGATGGTGAGAGAGGGCAGTAACTCCGGCAGAAAGGGTCACCAGCAGATGGAGTAGGTGAGAGGGGGCAGTAATCGCAGTGAGAAAGGGCCATCAGCAGATGGAGATGGCGAGAGGGGGCAGTAACTACAGTGAGACAGGGACACCAGCAGATGGAGATGGCGAGAGGGGGCAGAAACTGCAGTGAGACGGGGACAGCAGCAGATGGAGATGGTGAGAGTTGGCAGTAACTCCGGGAGAAAGGGACACCAGCAGATAGAGATGGTGAGAGGGGGACCGTAACTGCAGTGAGACAGGGGCACCAGCAGATGGCGATGGAGAGAGGGGGCAGTAACTGCAGTGAGACAGGGACACCAGCAGATGGAGATGGTGAGAGGGGGCAGCAACTGCAGTGAGACAGGGACAACAGCAGATGGAGATGCTCAGATGGGGCAGAAACTACAGTGAGACAGGGACACAAGCAGATGGAGATGGTGAGAGGGGGCAGTGACAACAATGAGACAGGGACACCAGCAGATGGAGCTGGTGAAAGGGTGCAGTAACTACAGTGAGACAGGGACACCAGCAGATGGAGATGGTGAGAGGGGGACAGTAACTACAGTGACACAGGGACACCGGTAGATCGAGATGGTGAGAGGGGGCAGTAACTGCAGTGAGAAAGGGACACCAGAAGACGGAGATGGTGAGAGGGGACAATAGCTGCAGTGAGACAGGGACACCAGCAGACGGATATGGTGAGAGGGTGCAGTACCTGCAGTGAGACAGGGACACCAGCAGATGGAGATGGTGAGAGAGAGCAGTAACTGCAGTGAGACAGGGACACCAGCAGATGGAAAAGGGGAGATGGGGACACTAACTGCACTGAGACAGGGACACCAGAAGATGGAGATGGTGAAATGGGGCAATTACTGCAGTGAGACAGGGACACCAGCAGATGGAGATGGTGAGAGGGGGCAGTACCTGCAGTGAGACAGGGACAGCAGCAGATGGAGATGGTGAGAGGGAGCAGTAACTGCAGTGAGACAGGGACACCAGTAGATGGAAAAGGGGAGATGGGGACACTAACTGCACTGAGAGAGGGACACCAGCAGATGGAGATGGTGAAAGGGTGCAGTAACTACAGTGAGACAGGGACAATAGCAGATGGAGATGGTGAGAGGGGGACAGTAACTACAGTGAGAAAGGGAAACCAGAAGACGGAGATGGTGAGAGGGGACAGTAGCTGCAGTGAGACAGGGACACCAGCAGATGGTGATGGTGAGAGGGAGCAGTAACTGCAGTGAGACAGGGACACCAGTAGATGGAAAAGGGGAGATGGGGACTCTAACTGCACTGAGAGAGGGACACCAGCAGATGGAGATGGTGAAAGGGTGCAGTAACTGCAGTGAGACAGGGACAACAGCAGATGGAGATGGTGAGAGGGGGCAGTAACTGCAGTGAGAAAGGGACACCAGAAGACGGAGATGGTGAGAGGGGACAGTAGCTGCAGTGAGACAGGGACATCAGCAGACGGATATGGTGAGGGGGGGCAGTACCTGCAGTGAGACAGGGACACCAGCAGATTGAAACGGGGAGATGGGGACACTAACTGCACTGAGACAGGTACACCAGAAGATGGAGATGGTGAAATGGGGCTATTACTGCATTGAGACAGGGACACCAGCAGATGGAGATGGTGAGAGGGGGCAGTAATTGCAGTGAGACAGGGACACCAGCAGATGGAGATGGTGAGAGGAGGACAGTTACTGCACTGAGAGTGGGACTCCAGCAGATTGCGATGGTGAGAGGGGGACCGTTACTGCAGTGAGACAGGGACACCAGCAGATGGAGATGGAGAGAGGGGGACCGTAACTGCAGTGTGACAGGGACACCAGCAGATGGAGATGGTGAAACGGGGCAATTACTGCAGTGAGACAGGGACACCGGCAGATGGAGATTGTGAGAGGGGGCAGTAACTGCAGTGAGACAGGGACACCAGTTGATGGAAAAGGGGAGATGGGGACACTAACTGCACTGAGAGAGGGACACCAGTAGATGGAGATGGTGAAAGGGTGCAGTAACTGCAGTGAGAAAGGGTCACCAGAAGACGGAGATGGCGAGAGAGGACAGTAGCTGCAGTGAGACAGGGACACCAGCAGATGGAGATGGTGAGAGGGAGCAGGAACTGCAGTGAGGCAGGGACACTAGTAGATGGAAAAGGGGAGATGGGGACACTAACTGCACTGAGAGAGGGACACCAGCAGATGGAGATAGTGAAAGGGTGCAGTAACAACAGTGAGACAGGGACAATAGCAGATGGAGATGGTCAGAGGGGGCAGTTACTGCAGTGAGAAAGGGACACCAGAAGACGGAGATGGTGAGATGGGACAGTAGCTGCAGTGAGACAGGGACACCAGCAGACTGATATGGTGAGGGGGAGCAGCACCTGCAGTGAGACAGGAACACCAGCAGATGGAAAAGGGGAGATGGGGACACTAACTGCACTGAGACAGGGACAACAGAAGATGGAGATGGTGAAATGGGGCAATTACTGCAGTGAGACAGGGACACCAGCAGATGGAGATGGTGAGAGGGGATAGTAACTGCAGTGAGACAGGGACACCAGCAGATGGAGATGGTGAGAGGTGGACAGTTACTGCACAGAGAGAGGGATACCAGCAGATGGCGATGGTGAGTGGGGGACCGTAACTGCAGTGAGACAGGGACACCAGCAGATGGAGATGGAGAGAGGGGGACCGTAACTGCAGTGTGACAGGGACACCAGCAGATGGAGATGGTGAGAGGGGGCAGTAACTGCAGTGAGAAAGGTCCCAGCAGATGGAGATGGTGAGAGGGGGACCGTAACTGCAGTGAGCCAGGGACACCAGCAGATGGAGATGGTGAGAGGGGGTCAGTAACTGCTGTGAGACAGGGACAGCAGCAGATGGGGATGGTGAGAGTGGGCAGTAACTGCAGTGAGACAGCGACACCAGCAGATGGAGATGTGGCTGCATTGAGATTGGGACACCAGCAGCTTGAGTTGGTGAGAGGGGGCAGTGACTGCAGTGAGACAGGGACACCAGCAGATGGAGATGCTGAGAGGGAGCAGTAATTGCAGTGAGACAGGGACACCAGCAGATGGAGATGCTGAGAGGGGGCAGCAACTGCAGTGAGACAGGGACACCAGCAGATGGAGATGGTGAGAGGGGACAGTAACTGCAGTGAGACAGGGACACCAGCAAATGGAGATGGTTTGAGTGAGACAGTAACTGCAATGAGACAGGGACACCAGCAGATGGCGATGGTGAGTGGGGGACCGTAACTGCAGTGAGACAGGGACACCAGCAGATGGAGATGGAGAGAGGGGGACCGTAACTGCAGTGTGACAGGGACACCAGCAGATGGAGATGGTGAGAGGGGGCAGTAACTGCAGTGAGAAAGGTCCCAGCAGATGGAGATGGTGAGAGGGGGACCGTAACTGCAGTGAGACAGGGACACCAGCAGATGGAGATGGTGAGAGGGGGTCAGTAACTGCTGTGAGACAGGGACAGCAGCAGATGGGGATGGTGATAGGGGACAGTAGCTGCAGTGAGACAGGGACACCAGCAGACGAATATGGTGAGCGGGGGCAGTACCTGCAGTGAGACAGGTACACCAGCAGATGGAAAAGGGGAGATGGGGACACTAACTGCACTGAGAGAGGGACACCAGCAGATGGAGATGGTGAAAGGGTGCAGTAACTACAGTGAGAAAGGGACACCAGAAGACGGAGATGGTGAGAGGGGACAGTAGCTGCAGTGAGACAGGGACACCAGAAGATGGAGATGGTGAGAGGGGGCAGTAACTCCAGCAGAAAGGGTCACCAGCAGATGGAGTAGGTGAGAGGGGGCAGTAACTTCAGTGAGAAATGGCCATCAGCAGATGGAGATGGCGAGAGGGGGCAGTAACTGCAGTGAGACAGGGACACCAGCAGATGGAGATGGCGAGATGGGGCAGAAACTGCAGTGAGACGGGGACAGCAGCAGATGGAGATGGTGAGAGTTGGCAGTAACTCCGGGAGAAAGGGACACCAGCAGATGGAGATGGTGAGAGGGGGACCGTAACTGCAGTGAGACAGGGGCACCAGCAGATGGCGATGGAGAGAGGGGGCAGTAACTGCAGTGAGACAGGGACACCAGCAGATGGAGATGGTGAGAGGGGGACAGAAACTACAGTGAGACAGAGACACCAGCAGATGGTGATGGTGAGAGGGGGCAGCAACTGCAGTGAGACAGGGACAACAGCAGATGGAGATGCTCAGATGGGGCAGAAACTACAGTGAGAAAGGGACACAAGCAGATGGAGATGGTGAGAAGCGGCAGTGACAACAATGAGACAGGGACACCAGCAGATGGAGCTGGTGAAAGGGTGCAGTAACTACAGTGAGACAGGGACACCAGTAGATGGAGATGGTGAGAGGGGGACAGTAACTACAGTGACACAGGGACACCAGCAGATCGAGATGGTGAGAGGGGGCAGTAACTGCAGTGAGAAAGGGACACCAGAAGACGGAGATGGTGAGAGGGGACAATAGCTGCAGTGTGACAGGGACAACAGCAGATGGAGATGCTCAGATGGGGCAGAAACTACAGTGAGAAAGGGACACAAGCAGATGGAGATGGTGAGAAGGGGCAGTGACAACAATGAGACAGGGACACCAGCAGATGGAGCTGGTGAAAGGGTGCAGTAACTACAGTGAGACAGGGACACCAGAAGATGGAGATGGTGAGAGGGGGACAGTAACTACAGTGACACAGGGACACCAGCAGATCGAGATGGTGAGAGGGGGCAGTAACTGCAGTGAGAAAGGGACACCAGAAGACGGAGATGGTGAGAGGGGACAATAGCTGCAGTGTGACAGGGACACCAGCAAACGGATATGGTGAGAGGGTGCAGTATCTGCAGTGAGACAGGGACACCAGCAGATGGAGATGGTGAGAGGGAGCAGTAACTGCAGTGAGACAGGGACACCAGCAGATGGAAAAGGGGAGATGGGGACACTAACTTCACTGAGACAGGGACACCAGAAGATGGAGATGGTGAAATGGGGCAATTACTGCAGTGAGACAGGGACACCAGCAGATGGAGATGGTGAGAGGGGGCAGTACCTGCAGTGAGACAGGGACAGCAGCAGATGGAGATTGTGAGAGGGAGCAGTAACTGCAGTGAGACAGGGACACCAGTAGATGGAAAATGGGAGATGGGGACACTAACTGCACTGAGAGAGGGACACCAGCAGATGGAGATGGTGAAAGGGTGCAGTAACTACAGTGAGACAGGGACAATAGCAGATGGAGATGGTGAGAGGGGGACAGTAACTACAGTGAGAAAGGGACACCAGAAGACGGAGATGGTGAGAGGGGACAGTAGCTGCAGTGAGACAGGGACACCAGAAGATGGAGATGGTGAGAGGGGGAAGTACCTGCAGTGAGTAAAGGAAAACCAGCAGATGGAGATGGTGAGAGGGAGCAGTAACTGCAGTGAGACAGGGACACCAGTAGATGGAAAAGGGGAGATGGGGACACTAACTGCACTGAGAGAGGGACACCAGCAGATGGAGATGGTGAAAGGGTGCAGTAACTGCAGTGAGACAGGGACAACAGCAGATGGAGATGGTGAGAGGGGGCAGTAACTGCAGTGAGAAAGGGACACCAGAAGACGGAGATGGTGAGAGGGGACAGTAGCTGCAGTGAGACAGGGACACCAGCAGATGGAGATGGTGAGGGGGGCAGAACCTGCAGTGAGACAGGGACACCAGCAGATGGAAAAGGGGAGATGGGGACACTAACTGCACTGAGACAGGGACACCAGAAGATGGAGATGGTGAAATGGGGCTATTACTGCATTGAGACAGGGACACCAGCAGATGGAGATGGTGAAATGGGGCAGTAACTGCAGTGAGACTGGGACACCAGCAGATGGAGATGGCGAGAGGTGCACAGTTACTGCACTGTGATGGGACACCAGCAGATTGCGATGGTGAGAGGGGACCGTTACTGCAGTGAGACAGGGACACCAGCAGATGGAGATGGAGAGAGGGGGACCGTAACTGCAGTGTGACAGGGACACCAGCAGATGGAGATGGTGAAAGGGTGCAGTAACTACAGTGAGACAGGAACAATAGCAGATGGAGATGGTGAGAGGGGGACAGTAACTACAATGAGAAAGGGGCACCAGAAGACGGAGATGGTGAGAGGGGACAGTAGCTACAGTGAGACAGAGACACCAGCAGATGGAGATGGTGAGAGGGAGCAGTAACTGCAGTGAGACAGGGACACCAGTAGATGGAAAAGGGGAGATGGGGACACTAACTGCACTGAGAGAGCGACACCAGCAGATGGAGATGGTGAAAGGGTGCAGTAACTGCAGTGAGACAGGGACAACAGCAGATGGAGATGGTGAGAGGGGGCAGTAACTGCAGTGAGAAAGGGACACCAGAAGACGGAGATGGTGATAGGGGACAGTAGCTGCAGTGAGACAGGGACACCAGCAGATGGAGTTGGTGAGGGGGCAGAACCTGCAGTGAGACAGGGACATCAGCAGATGGAAAAGGGGAGATGGGGACTCTAACTGCACTGAGACAGGGACACCAGAAGATGGAGATGGTGAAATGGGGCTATTACTGCATTGAGACAGGGACACCAGCAGATGGAGATGGTGAGAGGGGGCAGTAACTGAAGTGAGACTGGGACACCAGCAGATGGAGATGGTGAGAGGTGCACAGTTACTGCACCGAGAGTGGGACACCAGCATATTGCGATGGTGAGAGGGGAACGTTACTGCAGTGAGACAGGGACACCAGCAGATGGAGATGGAGAGAGGGGGGCCGTAACTGCAGTGTGACAGGGACACCAGCAGATGGAGATGGTGAAAGGGTGCAGTAACTACAGTGAGACAGGAACAATAGCAGATGGAGATGGTGAGAGGGGGACAGTAACTACAATGAGAAAGGGACACCAGAAGACGGAGATGGTGAGAGGGGACAGTAGCTACAGTGAGACAGAGAGACCAGCAGATGGAGATGGTGAGAGGGAGCAGTAACTGCAGTGAGACAGGGACACCAGTAGATGGAAAAAGGGAGATGGGGTCACTAACTGCACTGAGAGAGGGACACCAGCAGATGGAGATGGTGAAAGGGAGCAGTAACTGCAGTGAGACAGGGACAATAGCAGATGGAGATGGTGAGAGGGGCCAGTAACTGCAGTGAGAAAGGGACACCAGAGGACGGAGATGGTGATAGGTGACAGTAGCTGCAGTGAGTCAGGGACACCAGCAGACGAATATGGTGAGGGGGGGCAGTACCTGCAGTGAGACAGGTACACCAGCAGATGGAAAAGGGGAGATGGGGACACTAACGGCACTGAGACAGGGACACCAGAAGATGGAGATGGTGAAATGGGGCAATTACTGCAGTGAGACAGGGACACCAGCAGATGGAGATGGTGAGAGGTGGCAGAAACTGCAGTGAGACAGGGACACCAGCAGATGGAGAAGGTGAGAGCGGGCAGTAACTGCAGTGAGACAGGGACCCCAGCAGATGGAGATGGTGAGAGGGGGCAGTAACTCCGGCAGAAAGGGTCAACAGCAGATGGAGTAGGTGAGAGGGGGCAGTAACTGCAGTGAGAAAGGGCCATCAGCAGATGGAGATGGCGAGAGGGGGCAGTACCTGCAGTGAGACAGGGACACCAGCAGATGGAGATGGCGAGATGGGGCAGAAACTGCAGTGAGACGGGGACAGCAGCAGATGGAGATGGTGAGTGTTGGCAGTAACTCCGGGAGAAGGGGACACCAGCAGATGGAGATGGTGAGAGGGGGACCGTAACTGCAGTGAGACACCAGCAGATGGAGATGGTGAGAGGGGGACAGAAACTGCAGTGAGACAGATACACCAGCAGATGGAGATGGTGAGAGGGGGCAGCAACTGCAGTGAGACAGGGACAACAGCAGATGGAGATGCTCAGATGGGGCAGAAACTACAGTGAGAAAGGGACACAAGCAGATGGAGATTGTGAGAAGGGGCAGTGACAACAATGAGACAGGGACACCAGCAGATGGAGCTGGTGAAAGGGTGCAGTAACTACAGTGAGACAGGGACACCAGCAGATGGAGATGGTGAGAGGGGGACAGTAACTACAGTGACACAGGGACACCAGCAGATCGAGATGGTGAGAGGGGGCAGTAACTGCAGTGAGAAAGGGACACCAGAAGACGGAGATGGTGAGAGGGGACAATAGCTGCAGTGTGACAGGGACACCAGCAGACGGATATGGTGAGAGGGTGCAGTACCTGCAGTGAGACAGGGACACCAGCAGATGGAGATGGTGAGAGGGAGCAGTAACTGCAGTGAGACAGGGACACCAGCAGATGGAAAAGGGGAGATGGGGACACTAAATGCACTGAGACAGGGACACCAGAAGATGGAGATGGTGAAATGAGGCAATTACTGCAGTGAGACAGGGACACCAGAAGATGGAGATGGTGAGAGGGGGCAGTACCTGCAGTGAGACAGGGACAGCAGCAGATGGAGATGGTGAGAGGGAGCAGTAACTGCAGTGAGACAAGGACACCAGTAGATGGAAAAGGGGAGATGGGGACACTAACTGCACTGAGAGAGGGACACCAGCAGATGGAGATGGTGAAAGGGTGCAGTAACTACAGTGAGACAGGGACAATAACAGATGGAGATGGTGAGAGGGGGACAGTAACTACAGTGACACAGGGACACCAGCAGATCGAGATGGTGAGAGGGGGCAGTAACTGCAGTGAGAAAGGGACACCAGAAGACGGAGATGGTGAGAGGGGACAGTAGCTGCAGTGAGACAGGGACACCAGAAGATGGAGATGGTGAGAGGGGGAAGTACCTGCAGTGAGACAGGGACACCAGCTGATGGAGATGGTGAGAGGCAGCAGTAACTGCAGTGAGACAGGGACACCAGTAGATGGAAAAGGGGAGATGGGGACACTAACTGTACTGAGAGAGGGACACCAGCAGATGGAGATGGTGAAAGGGTGCAGTAACTGCAGTGAGACAGGGACAACAGCAGATGGAGATGGTGAGAGGGGGCAGTAACTGCAGTGAGAAAGGGATACCAGAAGACGTAGATGGTGAGAGGGGACAGTAGCTGCAGTGAGACAGGGACACCAGCAGATGGATATGGTGAGGGGGGGGCAGAACCTGCAGTGAGACAGGGACACCAGCAGATGGAAAAGGGGAGATGGGGACACTAACTGCACTGAGACAGGGACACCAGAAGATGGAGATGGTGAAATGGGGCTATTACTGCATTGAGACAGGGACACCAGCAGATGGAGATGGTGAGAGGGGGCAGTAACTGCAGTGAGACAGGGACACCAGCAGATGGAGATGGTGAGAGGTGCACAGTTACTGCACTGAGAGTGGGACACCAGCAGATTGCGATGGTGAGAGTGGGACCGTTACTGCAGTGAGACAGGGACACCAGCAGATGGAGATGGAGAGAGGGGGACCGTAACTGCAGTGTGACAGGGACACCAGCAGATGGAGATGGTGTGAGGGGGCAGTAACTGCAGTGAGAAAGGGACACCAGAAGATGGAGATGGTGAAATTGGGCAATTACTGCAGTGAGACAGGGACACCAGCAGATGGAGATGGTGAGAGGGGGACCGTAACTGCTCTGAGACAGGGACACCAGAAGATGGAGATGGTGAAACGGGGCAATTACTGCAGTGAGGCAGGGACACCCGCAGATGGAGATGGTTAGAGGGGGCAGTACCTGCAGTGAGACAGGGACACCAGCAGATGGAGATT
Organism: Heterodontus francisci; assembly: GCF_036365525.1. Taxonomy (NCBI): domain Eukaryota; kingdom Metazoa; phylum Chordata; class Chondrichthyes; order Heterodontiformes; family Heterodontidae; genus Heterodontus; species Heterodontus francisci. Next base: position 40,317,819 of record NC_090398.1, read on the forward strand.
GTGAGAGGGAGCAGTATCTGCAGTGTGACAGGGACACGAGTAGATGGAAAAGGGGAGATGGGGACACTAACTGCACTGAGACAGGGACACCGGAAGATGGAGATGGTGAGAGAGGACAGTAGCTGCAGTGAGACAGGGACAAAAACAGATGGAGATGGTGAGAGGGGACAGTAACTACAGTGAGAAAGGGTCACCAGAAGACGGAGATGGTGAGAGTGGACAGTAGCTGCAGTGAGACAGGGACACCAGCAGATGGAGATGGTGAGAGGAGGAAGTACCTGCAGTGTGGCAGGGACACCAGCAGATGGAGATGGTGAGAGGGAGCAGGAACTGCAGAGGGACAGGGACACCAGTAGATGGAAAAGGGGAGATGGGGACACTAACTGCACTGAGAGAGGGACACCAGCAGATGGAGATGGTGAAAGGGTGCAGTAACAGCAGTGAGACAGGGACAATAGCAGATGGAGATGGTGAGAGGTGGCAGTAACTGCAGTGAGAAAGGGACACCAGAAGACGGAGATGGTGAGAGGGGACAGTAGCTGCAGTGAGACAGGGACACCAGCAGACTGATATGGTGAGGGGGGGCCGCACCTGCAGTGAGACAGGGACACCAGCAGATGGAAAAGGGGAGATGGGGACACTAACTGCACTGAGACAGGGACACCGGAAGATGGAGATGGTGAAATGGGGCAATTACTGCAGTGAGACAGGGACACCAGCAGATGGAGGTGGTGAGAGGGGGTAGTAACTGCAGTGAGACAGGGACACCAGCAGATGGAGATGGTGAGAGGTGGACAGTTACTGCACTGAGAGAGGGATACCAGCAGATGGCGATGGTGAGATGGGGACCGTAACTGCAGTGAGACAGGGACACCAGCAGATGGAGATGGAGAGAGGGGGACCGTAACTGCAGTGAGACAGGGACACCAGCAGATGGAGATGGTGAGAGGGGGCAGTAACTGCAGTGAGAAAGGGACACCAGCAGATGGAGATGGTGAGAGGGGGACCGTAACTGCAGTGAGACAAGGACACCAGCAGATGGAGATGGTGAGAGGGGGACAGTAACTGCAGTGAGACAGGGACAGCAGCAGATGGGGATGGTGAGAGGGGGACGTAACTGCAGTGAGACAGCGACACCAGCAGATGGAGATGCGGCTGCAGTGAGATTGGGACACCAGCAGTTTGAGATGGTGAGAGGGGGCAGTGACTGCAGTGAGAAAGGGACACCAGCACATGGCGATGCTGAGAGGGGGCAGTGATTGCAGTGAGACAGGGACACCAGCAGATGGAGATGCTGAGAGGGGACAGCAACTGCAGTGAGACAGGGACACCAGCAGATGGAGATGGTGAGAGGGGACAGTAACTGCAGTGAGACAGGGACACCAGCAGATGGAGATGGTTTGAGTGAGACAGTAACTGCAGTGAGACAGGGCCACCAGCAGATGGAGATGGTGAGAGGGGGACAGTAACTGCTGTGAGACAGGGACAGCAGCAGATGGGGATGGTGAGAAGGGGCAGTAACTGCAGTGAGACAGAGACACCAGCAGATGGAGATCTGGCTGCAGTGAGATTGGGACACCAGCAGCTTGAGATGGTGAGAGGGGGCAGTGACTACAGTGAGACAGGGACACCAGCCGATGGAGATGCTGAGAGGGGGCAGTAATTGCAGTGAGTCAGGGACACCAGCAGATGGAGATGCTGAGAGGGGGCAGCAACTGCAGTGAGACAGGGACACCAGCAGATGGAGATGATGAGAGGGGACAGTAACTGCAGTGAGACAGGGACACCAGCAGATGGAGATGGTTTGAGTGAGACAGTAACTGCAGTGAGACAGGGACACCAGCAGATGGATTTGGTGAGAGGGGGACAGTTGCTGCACTGACAGAGGGACACCAGCAGATGGAGATGGAGAGAGGGGGCAGTACCTGCAGTGAGACAGGGACAGCAGCAGAGGCAGATGGTGAGAGCGGGACCGTAATCCAGTTAGACAGGGGCATCAGCTGATGGAGATGGAGAGAGGGGGCAGTATCTGCAGTGAGACAGGGACAAAAGCAGATGGAGCTGTTGAAAGGGTGCAGTAACTACAGTGAGACAGGGGCACCTTGATGGAGATGGTGAGAGGGGGACATAAACTACAGTGACACAGGGAAACCAGCAGATCGAGATGGTGAGTGGGGGCTGTAACTGCAGAGAGAAAGGGACACCAGAAGACGGAGATGGTGAGAGGGGACAGTAGCTGCAGTGAGACAGGGAAACCAGCAGACGGATATGGTGGGAGGGGGCAGTACCTGCAGTGAGACAGGGACACCAGCAGAGGCAGATGGTGAGAGGGGGACCGTAAATGCAGTGAGACAGGGGCACCAGCGGATGGAGAGGGAGAGAGGGGGCAGTAACTGCAGTGAGGCAGGGACACCAGCAGATGCAGGTGGTGAGAGAGGAACCTTAACTGCAGTGAGACAGGGACACCAGCAGATGGAGATGGTGAGAGGGAGCAGTAACTACAGTGAAACAGGGACAATAGCAGATGCCGATGGTGAGAGGGGGACAGTAACTACAATGAGAAAGGGACACCAGAAGATGGAGATGGTGAGAGGGGACAGTAGCTGCAGTGAGACAGGGACACCAACAGATGGAGATGGTAAGAGGGGGAAGTACCTGCAGTGAGACAGGGACACCAGCAGATGGAAAAGGGGAGATGGGGACACGAACTGCACTGAGAGAGGGACAGCCGCAGATGGAGATGGTGAAAGGGTGCAGTAACTAGAGTGAGACAGGGACAATAGCAGATAGAGATGGTGAGGGGGGGCAGTAACTGCAGTGAGAAAGGGACACCAGAAGACGGAGATGGTGAGAGGGGACAGTAGCTGCAGTGAGACAGGGACACCAACAGACGGATATGGTGAGGGGGGGGCAGTACCTGCAGTGAGACAGGGACACCAGCAGATGGAAAAGGGGAGATGGGGACACTAACTGCACAGAGACAGGGACAGCAGAAGATGGAGATGGTGAAATGGGCAATTACTGCAGTGAGACAGGGACACCAGCAGATGGAGATGGTGAGAGGGGGCAGTAACTGCAGTGAGACAGGGACACCAGCAGATGGCGATGGTGAGAGGTGGACAGTTACTGCACTGAGAGAGGAACACCAGCAGATGGCGATGGTGAGAGGGGGACCGTAACAGCAGTGAGACAGGGACACCAGCAGATGGAGATGGAGAGAGGGGGACCGTAACTGCAGTGTGACAGGGACACCAGCAGACGGAGATGGGGAGAGGGGGCAGTAACTGCAGTGAGAAAGGGACACCAGCAGATGGAGATGGTGAGAGGGGGACAGTAACTGCACTGAGACAGGGACACCAGAAGATGGAGATGGTGAAATGGGGCAATTGCTGCAGTGACACAGGGACACCAGCAGATGGAGATGGTGAGAGGGGGCAGTACCTGCAGTGAGACAGGGACACCAGCTGATGGAGATGGTGAAAGGGAGCAGTAACTGCAGTGAGACAGGGACACCAGTAGATGGAAAAGGGGAGATGGGGTCACTAACTGCACTGAGAGAGGGACACCAGCAGATGGAGATGGTGAAAGGGTGCAGTAACTACAGTGAGACAGGAACAATAGCAGATGGAGATGGTGAGAGGGGGACAGTAACTACATTGAGAAAGGGACACCAGAAGACGGAGATGGTGAGAGGGGACAGTAGCTACAGTGAGACAGAGACACCAGCATACGGAGATGGTGAGAGGGAGCAGTAACTGCAGTGAGACTGGGACACCAGTAGATGGAAAAAGGGAGATGGGGAGACTAACTGCACTGAGAGAGGGACACCAGCAGATGGAGATGGTTTGAGTGAGACAGTAACTGCAGTGAGACAGGGACACCAGCAGATGGAGATGGTGAGAGGGGGACAGTTGCTGCACTGACAGAGGGACACCAGCAGATGGAGATGGAGAGAGGGGGCAGTACCTGCAGTGAGACAGGGACAGCAGCAGAGGCAGATGGTGAGAGCGGGAGCGTAATCCAGTTAGACAGGGGCATCAGCTGATGGAGATGGAGAGAGGGGGCAGTATCTGCAGTGAGACAGGGACAAAAGCAGATGGAGCTGTTGAAAGGGTGCAGTAACTACAGTGAGACAGGGGCACCTTGATGGAGATGGTGAGAGGGGGACATAAACTACAGTGACACAGGGACACCAGCAGATCGAGATGGTGAGTGGGGGCAGTAACTGCAGAGAGAAAGGGACACCAGAAGACGGAGATGGTGAGAGGGGACAGTAGCTGCAGTGAGACAGGGAAACCAGCAGACGGATATGGTGGGAGGGGGCAGTGCCTGCAGTGAGACAGGGACACCAGCAGAGGCAGATGGTGAGAGGGGGACCGTAAATGCAGTGAGACAGGGGCACCAGCGGATGGAGAGGGAGAGAGGGGGCAGTAACTGCAGTGAGGCAGGGACACCAGCAGATGGAGGTGGTGAGAGAGGAACCTTAATTGCAGTGAGACAGGGACACCAGCAGATGGAGATGGTGAGAGGGAGCAGTAACTACAGTGAAACAGGGACAATAGCAGATGCCGATGGTGAGAGGGGGGTCAGTAACTACAATGAGAAAGGGACACCAGAAGATGGAGATGGTGAGAGAGGACAGTAGCTGCAGTGAGACAGGGACACCAACAGATGGAGATGGTAAGAGGGGGAAGTACCTGCAGTGAGACAGGGACACCAGCAGATGGAAAAGGGGAGATGGGGACACTAACTGCACTGAGAGAGGGACAGCCGCAGATGGAGATGGTGAAAGGGTGCAGTAACTAGAGTGAGACAGGGACAATAACAGATAGAGATGGTGAGGGGGGGCAGTAACTGTAGTGAGAAAGGGACACCAGAAGACGGAGATGGTGAGAGGGGACAGTAGCTGCAGTGAGACAGGGACACCAACAGACGGATATGGTGAGGGGGGGCAGTACCTGCAGTGAGACAGGGACACCAGCAGATGGAAAAGGGGAGATGGGGACACTAACTGCACTGAGACAGGGACAGCAGAAGATGGAGATGGTGAAATGGGCAATTACTGCAGTGAGACAGGGACACCAGCAGATGGAGATGGTGAGAGGGGGCAGTAACTGCAGTGAGACAGGGACACCAGCAGATGGAGATGGTGAGAGGTGGACAGTTACTGCACTGAGAGAGGGACACCAGCAGATGGCGATGGTGAGAGGGGGACCGTAACAGCAGTGAGACAGGGACACCAGCAGATGGAGATGGAGAGAGGGGGACCGTAACTGCAGTGTGACAGGGACACCAGCAGACGGAGATGGGGAGAGGGGGCAGTAACTGCAGTGAGAAAGGGACACCAGCAGATGGAGATGGTGAGAGGGGGACAGTAACTGCACTGAGACAGGGACACCAGATGATGGAGATGGTGAAATGGGGCAATTGCTGCAGTGACACAGGGACACCAGCAGATGGAGATGGTGAGAGGGGGCAGTACCTGCAGTGAGACAGGGACACCAGCTGATGGAGATGGTGAAAGGGAGCAGTAACTGCAGTGAGACTGGGACACCAGTAGATGGAAAAAGGGAGATGGGGAGACTAACTGCACTGAGAGAGGGACACCAGCAGATGGAGATGGTGAAAGGGTGCAGTAACTACAGTGAGACAGGGACGATAGCAGATGGAGATGGTGAGAGGGGGCAGTAACTGCAGTGAGAAAGGGACACTAGAAGACGGAGATGGTCATAGGGGACAGTAGCTGCAGTGAGACAGGGACACCAGCAGACGGAAATGGTGAGGGGTGGGGGGGGGGGCAGTACCTGCAGTGAGACAGGTACACCAGCAGATGGAAAAGGGGAGATGGGAACACTAACGGCACTGAGACAGGGACACCAGAAGAGGGAGATGGTGAAATGGGGCAATTACTGCAGTGAGACAGGGACACCAGCAGATGGAGATGGTGAGAGTGGGCAGTAATTGCAGTGAGACAGGGACACCAGAAGACGGAGATGGTGAGAGGGGACAGTAGCTGCAGTGAGACAGGGACACCAGCAGACGGGTATGGTGGGAGGGGGCAGTACCTGCAGGGAGACAGGGACACCAGCAGAGGCAGATGGTGAGAGGGGGACCGTAACTGCAGTGAGACAGGTGCACCAGCGGATGGAGATGGAGAGAGGGGGCAGTAACTGCAGTGAGGCAGGGACACCAGCAGATGGAGTTGGTGAGAGGGGAACCTTAACTGCAGTGAGACAGGGACACCAGCAGATGGAGATGGTGAGAGGGAACAGTAACTACAGTGAGACAGGGACAATAGCAGATGGAGATGGTGAGAGGGGGACAGTAACTACAATGAGAAAGGGACACCAGAAGACGGAGATGGTGAGAGAGGACAGTAGCTGCAGTGAGACAGGGACACCAACAGATGGAGATGGTGAGAGGGGTAAGTACCTGCAGTGAGACAGGGACACCAGCAGATGGAAAAGGGGAGATGGGGACACTAACTGCACTGAGAGAGAGACACCCGCAGATGGAGATGGTGAAAGGGTGCAGTAACTACAGTGAGACAGGGACAATAGCAGATAGAGATGGTGAGAGGGGGCAGTAATTGCAGTGAGAAAGGAACACCAGAAGACGGAGATGGTGAGAGGGGACAGTAGCTGCAGTGAGACTGGGACACCAACAGACGGATATGGTGAGGGGGGGCAGGACCTGCAGTGAGACAGGGACACCAGCAGATGGAAAAGGGCTGATGGGGACACTAACTGCACTGAGACAGGGACACCAGAAGATGGAGATGGTGAAATGGTGCAATTACTGCAGTGAGACAGGGACACCAGCAGATGGAGATGGTGAGAGGCGGCAGTAACTGCAGTGAGACAGGGGCACCAGCAGATGGACATGGTGAGAGGTGGACAGTTACTGCATTGAGAGAGGGACAACAGCAGATGGCGATGGTGAGAGGGGGGCCATAACAGCAGTGAGACAGGGGCACCAGCAGATGGAGATGGAGAGAGGGGGACCGTAACTGCAGTGTGACAGGGACACCAGCAGACGGAGATGGGGAGAGGGGGCAGTAACTGCAGTAAGAAAGGGACACCAGCAGATGGAGATGGTGAGAGGGGGACATTAACTGCACTGAGACAGGGACACCAGAAGATGGAGATTGTGAAATGGGGCAACTGCTGCAGTGAGACAGGGACACCAGCAGATGGAGATGGTGAGAGTGGGCACACCTGCAGTGAGACAGGGCCACCAGCTGATGGAGATGGTGAGAGGGAGCAGTAACTGCAGTGAGACAGGGACACCAGTAGATGCAAAGGGGGAGATGGGGACATTAACAGCACTGAGAGAGGGACACCAGCAGATGGAGATGGTGAAAGGGTGCAGTAACTACAGTGAGACAGGAACAATAGCAGATGGAGATGGTGAGAGGGGGACAGTAACTACAGTGAGAAAGGGACACCAGAAGACGGAGATGGTGAGAGGGGACAGTAGCTACAGTGAGACAGAGACACCAGCAGATGGAGATGGTGAGAGGGAGCAGTAACTGCAGTGAGACAGGGACACCAGTAGATGGAAAAAGGGAGATGGGGACACTAACTGCACTGAGAGAGGGACACCAGCAGATGGAGATAGTGAAAGGGTGCAGTAACTACAGTGAGACAGGAACAATTGCAGATGGAGATGGTGATAGGGGACAGTAGCTGCAGTGAGACATGGAAAGCAGCAGACTGATATGGTGAGGGGGGGGGGGGCAGTACCTGCAGTGAGTCAGGTAGAACAGCAGATGGAAAAGGGGAGATGGGGACACTAACGGCACTGAGACAGGGACACCAGAAGATGGAGATGCTGAAATGGGGCAATTAATGCAGTGAGACAGGGACACCAGCAGATGGAGATGGTGAGACGGGGCAGTTACTGCAGTGAGACAGGGACACCAGCAGATGGAGATGGTGAGAGGTGGACAGTTACTGCACTGAAAGAGGGGCACCAGCAGATGGCGATGGAGAGAGGGGGACCCTTGCTGCAGTGAGACAGAGACACCAGCAGACGGAGATGGAGAGAGGGGGATCGTAACTGCAGTGTGACAGGGACACCAGCAGATGGAGATGGTGAGAGGGGGCAGTAACTGCAGTGAGAAAGGGACACCAGCAGATGGAGATGGTGAGAGGGGGACCGTAACTGCAGTGAGACAGGGACACCAGCAGATGGAGATGGTGAGAGGGGGACAGTAACTGCAGTGAGACAGGGACAGCAGCAGATGGGGATGGTGAGAGGGGGCAGTAACTGCAGTGAGACAGCGACAGCAGCAGATGGAGATGTGGCTGCAGTGAGATTGGGACACCAGCAGCTAGAGATGGTGAGAGGGGGCAGTGACTGCAGTGAGACAGGGACACCAGCAGATGGAGATGCTGAGAGGGGGCAGTATTTGCAGTGAGACAGGGACACCAGCAGATGGAGATGCTGAGAGGGGGCAGCAACTGCAGTGAGACAGGGACACCATCAGATAGAGATGGTGAGAGGGGGCAGTAACTGCAGTGAGACAGGGACACCAGCAGATGGAGATGGAGAGAGGGGACAGTAACTGCAGTGAGACAGGGGCACCAGCAGATGGAGATGGTGATAGTGAGACAGTAACTGCAGTGAGACAGGGACACCAGCAGATGGAGATGGTGAGAGGGGGACAGTTACTGCACTGAGAGAGGGACACCAGCAGATGGAGATGGTGAGAGGGGGCAGAAACTGCAGTGAGACAGGGGCACCAGCAGATGGAGATGATGAGAGTGAGACAGTAACGGCATTGAGACAGGGGCACCAGCTGATGGAGATGGAGAGAGGGGGCAGTAACTGCAGTGAGACAGGGACACCAGCAGATCGAGATGGTGAGAGGGGGCAGTAACTGCAGAGAGAAAGGGACACCAGAAGACGGAGATGGTGAGAGGGGACTGTAGCTGCAGTGAGACAGGGACACCAACAGATGGAGATGGTGAGAGGGGGAAGTACCTGCAGTGAGACTGGGACACCAGCAGATGGAAAAGGGGAGATGGGGACACTAACTGCACTGAGAGAGGGACACCCGCAGATGGAGATGGTGAAAGGGTGCAGTAACTACAGTGAGACAGGGACAACAGCAGATAAAGATGGTGAGAGGGGGCAGTAACTTCAGTGAGAAAGGGACACCAGAAGACGGAGATGGTGAGAGGGGACAGTAGCTGCTTTGAGACAGGGACACCAACAGACGGATATGGTGAGGGGGGGCAGTACCTGCAGTGAGACAGGGACACCAGCAGATGGAAAAGGGGAGATGGGGACACTAACTGCACTGAGACAGGGACACCAGAAGATGGAGATGGTGAAATGGGGCAATTACTGCAGTGAGACAGGGACACCAGCAGATGGAGATGGTGAGAGGGGGCAGTAACTGCAGTGAGACAGGGACACCAGCAGATGGAGATGGTGAGAGGGGGCAGTAACTGCAGTGAGACAGGGACACCAGCAGATGGACATGGTGAGAGGTGGACAGTTACAGCATTGAGAGAGGGACACCAGCAGATGGCGATGGTGAGAGGGGGACCGTAACAGCAGTGAGACAGGGGCACCAGCAGATGGAGATTGAGAGAGGGGGACCGTAACTGCAGTGTGACAGGGACACCAGCAGACGGAGATTGGGAGAGGGGGCAGTAACTGCAGTGAGAAAGGGACACCAGCAGATGGAGATGGTGAGAGGGGACAGTAACTGCACTGAGACAGGGACACCAGAAGATGGAGATGGTGAAATGGGGCAATTGCTGCAGTGAGACAGGGACACCAGCAGATGGAGATGGTGAGACGGGGCACACCTGCAGTGAGACAGGGACACCAGCTGATGGAGATGGTGAGAGGGAGCAGTAACTGCAGTGAGACAGGGACACCAGTAGATGGAAAAGGGGAGATGGGGACACTAACTGCACTGAGAGAGGGACACCAGCAGATGGAGATGGTGAAAGGGTGCAGTAACTACAGTGAGACAGGAAAAATAGCAGATGGAGATGGTGAGAGGGGGACAGTAACTACAGTGAGAAAGGGACACCAGAAGACGGAGATGGTGAGAGGGGACAGTAGCTACAGTGAGACAGAGACACCAGCAGATGGAGATGGTGAGAGGGAGCAGTAACTGCAGTGAGACAGGGACACCAGTAGATGGAAAAAGGGAGATGGGGACACTAACTGCACTGAGAGAGGGACACCAGCAGATGGAGATGGTGAAAGGGTGCAGTAACTACTGTGAGACAAGGACAATCGCAGACGGAGATGGTGATAGGGGACAGTAGCTGCAGTGAGACAGGGACAGCAGCAGACGGATATGGTGAGGGGGGATACTACCTGCAGTGTGAAAGGTACACCAGCAGATGGAAAAGGGGAGGTGGGGACACTAACGGCACTGAGAAAGGGACACCAGAAGATGGAGATGCTGAAATGGGGCAATTACTGCAGTGAGACAGGGACACCAGCAGATGGAGATGGTGAGAGGGGGCAGTTACTGCAGTGAGACAGGGACACCAGCAGATGGAGATGGTGAGAGGTGGACAGTTACTGCACTGAGAGAGGGACACCAGCAGATGGCGATGGTGAGAGGGGGACCGTTACTGCAGTGAGACAGGGACACCAACAGACGGAGATGGAGAGAGGGGGACCGTAACTGCAGTGTGACAGGGACACCAGCATATGGAGATGGTGAGAGGGGGCAGTAACTGCAGTGCGAAAGGGACACCAGCAGATGGAGATGGTGAGAGGGGGACCGTAACTGCAGTGAGACAGGGGCACCAGCAGATGGAGATGGTGAGAGGGGGACAGTAACTGCAGTGAGACAGGGACAGCAGCAGATGGGGATGGTGAGAGGGGGCAGTAACTGCAGTGAGACAGCGACACCAGCAAATGGAGATGTGGCTGCAGTGAGATTGGGACACCAGCAGCTGGAGATGGTGAGAGGGGGCAGTATTTGCAGTGAGACAGGGACACCAGCAGTTGGAGATGCTGAGAGGGGGCAGCAACTGCAGTGAGACAGGGACACCATCAGATAGAGATGGTGAGAGGGGGCAGTAACTGCAGTGAGACAGGGACACCAGCAGATGGAGATGGTGAGAGTGGTCAGTAACTGCAGTGAGACAGGGGCACCAGCAGATGGAGATGGAGAGAGAGGGCAGTAACTGCAGTGAGACAGGGGCACCAGCAGATGGAGATGATGAGAGTGAGACAGTAACTGCATTGAGATAGGGGCACCAGCTGATGGAGATGGAGAGAGGGGGCAGTAACTGCAGTGAGACAGGGACACCAGCAGATCGAGATGGTGAGAGGGGGCAGTAACTGCAGAGAGAAAGGGACACAAGAAGACGGAGATGGTGAGAGGGGACTGTAGCTGCAGTGAGACAGGGAGACCATCAGACGGATATGGTGAGAGGGGGCAGTACCTGCAGTGAGACAGGGACACCAGCTGAGGCGGATGGTGAGAGGGGGACCGTAACTGCAGTCAGACAGGGGGACCAGCGGATGGAGATGGAGAGAGGGGGCAGTAACAGCAGTGAGGCAGGGACACCAGCAGATGGAGGTGGTGAGAGGGGAACCTTAACTGCAGTGAGACAGGGAGACCAGCAGATGGAGATGGTGAGAGGGGGCAGTAACTGCAGTGAGACAGGGACACCATCAGATGGAGGTGGTGAGAGGGGAACCTTAACTGCAGTAAGACAGGGACACCAGCAAATGGAGATGGTGAGAGAGGGACTGTAACTGCCGTGAGACATTGACACCAGCAAATGGAGATGGTGAGAGGGGGACAGTAACTGCAGTGAGACAGGGACACCAGCAGTTGGAGATGGTGAGAGGGAGCATGAACTGCAGTGAGACAGGGACACCAGTAGATGGGGAAGGGGAGAAGGGGACACTAAATGCACTGAGACAGGGACACCAGAAGATGCAGATGGTGAGAGGGGGCAATTACTGCAGTGAGACAGGGACACCATCAGATGGACATGGTGAGAAGGGGCAGTAACTGCAGTGAGACAGGGACACCAGCAGATGGAGATGGTGAGAGTGAGACAGTAACTGCAGTGAGACAGGGACACCAGCAGATGGAGATGGTGAGAGGGGGACAGTTACTGCACTGAGAGAGGGACACCAGCAGATGGCGATGGTGAGAGGGGGACCGTAACTGCAGTGAGACAGGGACACCAGCAGATGGAGATGGATAGAGCGGGACCGTAACTGCAGTGATGCAGGGACAACAGCAGATGGAGATGGTGAGAGGGGGCAGTAACTGCAGTGAGAAAGGGACACCAGCAAATGGAGATGGTGAGAGGGGGACCGTGACTGCAGTGAGACATGGACACCAGCAGATGGAGATGGTGAGAGGGTGACATTAACTGCAGTGAGACAGGGACTGCAGCAGATGGAGATTGTGAGAGGGTGACATTAACTGCAGTGAGACAGGGACAGCAGCCGATGGAGATGGTGAGAGGGGGAGAGTTACTGCATTGAGACAGGGACAGCAGCAGATGGGGATGGTGAGAGGGGGCACTAACTGCAGTGAGATTGGGACACCAGCAGATGGAGATGGTGAGAGGGGGAAGTGACTGCAGTGAGACAGGGACACCAGCAAATGGAGATGCTGAGAGGGGGCAGTAATTGCAGTGAGACAGGGACACAAGCAGATGGAGATGCTGAGAGGGGGCAGTAACGGGAGTGAGACAGGGACAAAAGCAGATGGAGATGGTGAGAGAGGCCAGTAACAACAGTGACACAAGGACACCAACAGATGGAGATGGTGAGAGGGGGCAGTAACTGCAGTGAGACAGGGAGACTAGCTGATGGATATGGTGAGACGGGGCAGTAACTGCAGTGAGACAGGGACTCCAGTAGATGGAGAAGGGGAGATGGGGACTCTATCTTCTGTGAGTCAGGGACACCAGAAGATGAAGATGGAGATGGTGAGAGGGGGCAATTACTACAGTGAGACAGGGACACTAGCAGATGGAGATGGTGAGAGGGGGCAATAACTGCAGTGAGACAGCCACACCAGCAGATGGAGATGGTGAGAGTGATACAGTAACTGCAGTGAGACAGGGAGACCAGCGGATGGAGATGGTGAGAGTGAGACATTAACTGCAGTCAGACAGGGACACCAGCAGATGGAGATGGTGAGAGTGAGACAGTAACTGCACTGAGACAGGGACACCACCAGATGGCGATGGTGAGAGGGGGACAGTAACTGCAGTGAGACAGGGACAGCAGCAGATGGAGATCGTGAGACGGGGCATTAACTGCAGTGAGACAGGGAAAGCAGCAGATGGAGATGGTGAGAGGTGGACCGTAACTGCATTGAGACAGGGGCACCAGCAGATGGAGATGGAGGGAGGGGGCAGTAACTGCAGTGAGACAGGGACACCAGCAGATGGAGGTGGTGAGAGGGGGACCGTAACTGCAGTGAGACAGGGACACCAGCAGATGGAGATGTTGAGAGGGGGATCGTAACTGCAGTGAGACAGGGACACCAGAATATGGAGATGGTGAAATGGGGCAATTGCTGCAGTGCGACAGGGACACCAGCAGATGGAGATGGTGAGAGGGGGCAGTAACTGCAGTGAGACAGGGACACCAGCAGATGGAGATGGTGAGAGTGAGGCAGTAACTGCCGTGAGACAGGGACACCTGCAGCTTAAGATGGTGAGAGGGGGACAGTTGCCGCACTAAGAGAGGGACACCAGCAGATGGCGATGGTGAGAGGGGGACCGTAACTGCAGTGAGACTGGGACACCAGCAGATGGAGATGGTGAGAGGGGGACAGTAACTACAGTGAGACAGGGACAGCAGCCCATGGAGATGGTGAGACGGGGACAGTAATTGCAGTGAGACAGGGCAGCAACAGATGGGGATGGTGTGAGGGGGCAGTAACTGCAGTGAGACCACACCAGCAGATGGAGATGGTGAGCGGTTGCTGTGACTGCAGTGAGATTGGGACACCAGCAGATGGAGATGATGAGAGGGGGCCGTAATTGCAGTGAGACAGGGACACCAGCAGATGGAGATGCTGAGAGGGGGAAAGTAATTGCAGTGAGACAGGGCAGCAGCAGATGGGGATGGTGAGTGGGGGCAGTAACTTCAGTGAGACAGGGACACCAGCAGATGGAGATGGTGAGCGGTTGCTGTGGCTGCAGTGAGATTGGGACACCAGCAGATCGAGATGGTGAGAGGGGGACGGAACTGCAGTGAGACAGGGACACCAGCAGATGGAGATGGTGAGAGGGGGCGGTAAGGGCAGTGAAAGAGGGACACCAGCAGATGGAGATGGTGAGCGGTTGCTGTGGCTGCAGTGAGATTGGGACACCAGCAGATCGAGATGGTGAGAAGGGGCAGTAACGGCAGTGGGTAAGGGACACCAGCAGATGGAGATGGTGAGAGGTGGCAGTGACTGCAGTGAGACAGGGACACCAGCAGATGGTGATGCTGAGAGGGGGCAGCAACTGCAGTGAGACAGGGATACCATCAGATGGAGATGCTGAGAGGGAAACCTTAAGTGCAGTGAGGCAGGGACAACTGCATATGGAAATGGTGGGAGGGGGCAGTAACTGCAGTGAGACAGGGACTCCAGCAGATGGAGATGGTGAGAGGGGGACCGTAACTGCAGTGAGACATGGGCACCAGCAGATGGAGGTAGAGAGAGGGGGCAGATACGGCAGTGGGAAAGGGACAGCAGCAGATGGAGATGGTGAGAGGGGGCAGTGACTGCAGCGAGACAGCGACACCAACAGATGGTGATGCTGAGAGGGGGCAGCAACTGCAGTGAGACAGGGATACCATCAGATGGAGATGCTGAGAGGGAGCAGTAATTGCAGTGAGACAAGGACACCAGCAGATGGAGATGCTGAGGGGGGACGAAACTGCAGTGAGACAGGGACACCAGCAGATGGAGATGGTGAGAGGGGGCGGTAACTGCAGTGAAAGAGGGAAACCAGCAGATGGAGATGGTGAGCGGTTGCATGTGGCTGCAGTGAGATTGGGTCACCAGCAGATGGAGATGGTGAGAGGGGGCAGTATCTGCAGTGAGACAGGGACACCAGCAGATGGAGATGGTGAGCAGTTGCTGTGGCTGCAGTGAGATTGGGACACCAGCAGATGGCGATGGTGAGAGGGGGCATTGACTGCAGTGAGACAGGGACACCAGCAGATGGAGATGGTGAGAGTGAGACAGTAACTGCACTGAGAGAGGGACACCAGCAGATGGAGATGTTGAGAGGGGGTAGTAACTGCAGTGAGACAGGGACAGCAGCAGAGGCAGATGGTGAGAGGGGGTCCGTAACTGCAGTGAGACAGGGGCACCAGCTGATGGAGATGGAGAGAGGGGGCAGTAACTGCAGTGAGACAGGGACAGCAGCAGATGGAGATGGAGAGAGGGGGACCGTAACTGCATTGAGACAGGGGCACCAGCAAATGGAGATGGAGGGAGGGGGGCAGTAACTGCAGTGAGACAGGGACACCAGCAGATGGAGGTAGAGAGAGGGGGCAGACACGGCAGTGGGGAAGGGACAGCAGCAGATGGAGATGGTGAGAGGGGGCAGTGACTGCAGCGAGACAGCGACACCAACAGATGGTGATGCTGAGAGGGGGCAGCAACTGCAGTGAGACAGGGATAACATCAGATGGAGATGCTGAGAGGGAGCAGTAATTGCAGTGAGACAAGGACACCAGCAGATGGAGATGCTGAGAGGGGGACGGAACTGTAGTGAGACAGGGACACCAGCAGATGGAGATGGTGAGAGGGGGCGGTAACTGCAGTGAAAGAGGGAAATCAGCAGATGGAGATGGTGAGCGGTTGCTGTGGCTGCAGTGAGATTGGGTCCACAGCAGATGGAGATGGTGAGAGGGGGCAGTCTCTGCAGTGAGACAGGGACACCAGCAGATGGAGATGGTGAGCGGTTGCTGTGGCTGCAGTGAGATTGGGACACCAGCAGATGGAGATGGTGAGAGGGGGCGGTGACGGCAGTGAGACAGGGACACCAGCAGATGGAGATGCTGAGAGGGGGCAGTAATTGCAGTGAGACAGGGACACCAGCTGATGGAGATGGTGAGCGGTTGCTGTGGCTGCAGTGAGATTGGGACACCAGCAGATCGAGATGGTGAGAGGGGGCACTAACGGCAGTGGGTAAGGGACACCAGCATATGGAGATGGTGAGAGGTGGCAGTGACTGCAGTGAGACAAGGACACCTGCAGATGGTGGTGCTGAGAGGTGGCAGCAACTGCAGTGAGAGAGGGATACCATCAGATGGAGATGCTGAGAGGGAAACCTTAACTGCAGTGAGGCAGGGACAACTGCATATGGAAATGGTGGGAGGGGGCAGTAACTGCAGTGAGACAGGGACTCCAGCAGATGGAGATGGTGAGAGGGGGACCGTAACTGCAGTGAGACAGGGGCACCAGCAGATGGAGGTAGAGAGAGGGGGCAGAAACGGCAGTGGGAAAGGGACAGCAGCAGATGGAGATGGTGAGAGGGGGCAGTGACTGCAGCGAGACAGCGACACCAACAGATGGTGATGCTGAGAGGGGGCAGCAACTGCAGTGAGACAGGGATACCATCAGATGGAGATGCTGAGAGGGAGCAGTAATTGCAGTGAGACAAGGACACCAGCAGATGGAGATGCTGAGGGGGGACGGAACTGCAGTGAGACAGGGACACCAGAAGATGGAGATGGTGAGAGGGGGCGGTAACTGCAGTGAAAGAGGGAAACCAGCAGATGGAGATGGTGAGCGGTTGCTGTGGCTGCAGTGAGATTGGGTCACCAGCAGATGGAGATGGTGAGAGGGGGCAGTATCTGCAGTGAGACAGGGACACCAGCAGATGGAGATGGTGAGCGGTTGCTGTGGCTGCAGTGAGATTGGGACACCAGCAGATGGAGATGGTGAGAGGGGGCAGTGACTGCAGTGAGACAGGGACACCAGCAGATGGAGATGCTGAGAGGGGGCAGTAATTGCAGTGAGACAGGGACACCAGCTGATGGAGATGCTGTGAGGGGGCAGCAACTGCAGTGAGACAGGGACACCAGCAGATGGAGATGGTGAGAGTGAGACAGTAACTGCACTGAGAGAGGGACACCAGCAGATGGAGATGTTGAGAGGGGGTAGTAACTGCAGTGAGACAGGGACAGCAGCAGAGGCAGATGGTGAGAGAGGGTCCGTAACTGCAGTGAGACAGGGGCACCAGCTGATGGAGATGGAGAGAGGGGGCAGTAACTGCAGTGAGACAGGGACAGCAGCAGATGGAGATGGTGAGAGGGGGACCGTAACTGCATTGAGACAGGGGCACCAGCAAATGGAGATGGAGGGAGGGGGGGCTGTAACTGCAGTGAGACAGAGACACCAGCAGATGGAGGTAGAGAGAGGGGCAGAAACGGCAGTGGGGAAGGGACAGCAGCAGATGGAGATGGTGAGAGGGGGCAGTGACTGCAGCGAGACAGCGACACCAACAGATGGTGATGCTGAGAGGGGGCAGCAACTGCAGTGAGACAGGGATAACATCAGATGGAGATGCTGAGAGGGAGCAGTAATTGCAGTGAGACAAGGACACCAGCAGATGGAGATGCTGAGAGGGGGACGGAACTGTAGTGAGACAGGGACACCAGCAGATGGAGATGGTGAGAGGGGGCGGTAACTGCAGTGAAAGAGGGAAATCAGCAGATGGAGATGGTGAGCGGTTGCTGAGGCTGCAGTGAGATTGGGTCCACAGCAGATGGAGATGGTGAGAGGGGGCAGTCTCTGCAGTGAGACAGGGACACCAGCAGATGGAGATGGTGAGCGGTTGCTGTGGCTGCAGTGAGATTGGGACACCAGCAGATGGAGATGGTGAGAGGGGGCAGTGACTGCAGTGAGACAGGGACACCAGCAGATGGAGATGCTGAGAGGGGGCAGTAATTGCAGTGAGACAGGGACACCAGCTGATGGAGATGCTGAGAGGGGGCAGCAACTGCAGTGAGACAGGGACACCAGCAGATGGAGATGGTGAGAGTCAGACAGTAACTGCACTGAGAGAGGGACACCAGCAGATGGAGATGTTGAGAGGGGGTAGTAACTGCAGTGAGACAGGGACAGCAGCAGAGGCAGATGGTGAGAGGGGGACCGTAACTGCAGTGAGACAGGGGCACCAGCTGATGGAGATGGAGAGAGGGGGCAGTAACTGCAGTGAGACAGGGACAGCAGCAGATGGAGATGGTGAGAGAGGGGACCGTAACTGCATTGAGACAGGGGCACCAGCAAATGGAGATGGAGGGAGGGGGGCATTAACTGCAGTGAGACAGGGACACCAGCAGATGGAGATGGTGAGAGGGGGACCGTAACTGCAGTGTGACAGGGACACCAGCAGATGGAGATGGTGAGAGGGGGATCGTAACTGCAGGGAGACAGGCACACCAGAATATGGAGAAGGTGAAATGGGGCAATTGCTGCAGTGCGACAGGGACACCAGCAGATGGAGATGGTGAGAGGGGGCAGTAACTGCAGTGAGACAGGGACTCCAGCAGATAGAAATGGTGAGAGTGAGGCAGTAACTGCCGTGAGACAGGGACACCTGCAGCTTGAGATGGTGAGAGGGGGACAGTTGCCGCACTGAGAGACGGACACCAGCAGATGGCGATGGTGAGAGGGGGACCGTAACTGCAGTGAGACAGGGACACCAAAAGATGGAGCTGGTGAGAGGGGGCAGTAACTGCAGTGAGAGAGGGACAGCAGCAGATGGAGATGGTGAGAGGGGGACAGTAATTGCAGTGAGACAGGGCAGCAGCAGATGGGGATGGTGAGAGGGGGCAGTAACTGCAGTGAGACCACACCAGCAGATGGAGATGGTGAGCGGTTGCTGTCGCTGCAGTGAGATTGGGACACCAGCAGATGGAGATGGTGAGAGGGGGCAGTGACTGCAGTGAGACAGGAACACCAGCAGATGGAGATGATGAGAGGGGGCCGTAATTGCAGTGAGACAGGGACACCAGCAGATGGAGATGCTGAGAGCGGGACAGTAATTGAAGTGAGACAGGGCAGCAGCAGATGGGGCTGGTGAGTGGAGGCAGTAACTGCAGTGAGACAGGGACCCCAGCAGATGGAGATGGTGAGCGGTTGCTGTGGCTGCAGTGAGATTGGGACACCAGCAAATCGAGATGGTGAGATGAGGCAGGAACGGCATATGGAATGGGACACCAGCAGATGGAGATGGTGAGAGGGGGCAGTGACTGCAGTGAGACAGGGACACCAGCAGATGGAGATGCTGAGAGGGGACAGTAATTGCAGTGAGCCAGGGCAGCAGCAGATGGGGATGGTGAGCGGTTCCTGTGGCTGCAGTGAGATTGGGACACCAGCAGTTGGAGATGGTGAGAGGGGGCAGTGACTGCAGTGAGACAGGGACACCAGCAGATGGAAATGCTGAGAGGGGGCCGTAATTGCAGTGAGACAGGGACACCAGCAGATGGAGATGCTGAGAGGGGACAGTAATTGCAGTGAGCCAGGGCAGCAGCAGATGGGGATGGTGAGCGGTTCCTGTGGCTGCAGTGAGATTGGGACACCAGCAGTTGGAGATGGTGAGAGGGGGCAGTGACTGCAGTGAGACAGGGACACCAGCAGATGGAAATGCTGAGAGGGGGCCGTAATTGCAGTGAGACAGGGACACCAGCAGATGGAGATGCTGAGAGGGGGACAGTAATTACAGTGAGACAGGGCAGCAGCAGATGGGGATGGTGAGAGTGGGCAGCAACTGCAGGGAGACAGGGACACCAGCAGATGGAGATGGTGAGCGGTTGCCGTGGCTGCAGTGAGATTGGGACACCAGCAGATCGAGATGGTGATGGGGGCAGTAACGGCAGTGGGAAAGGGACACCAGCAGATGGAGATGGTGAGAGGGGGCAGTGACTGCAGTGAGACAGGGACACCAGCAGATGGAGATGCTGAGATGGGGCAGCAACTGCAGTGAGACAGGGAAACCATCAGATGGAGATGCTGAGAGGTAGCAGTAATTGCAGTGAGACAGGGACACCAGCAGATGGAGATGCTGAGAGGGGGCAGTAACTGCAGTGAAAGAGGGACACCAGCAGATGGAGATGGTGAACGGTTGCTGTGGCTGCAGTGAGATTGGGACACCAGCAGATGGAGATGGTGAGAGGGGGCAGCGACTGCAGTGAGACAGGGACACCAGCAGATGGAGATGCTGAGAGGGGGCAGTAACTGCAGTGAGACAGGGACTCCAGCAGATAGAAATGGTGAGAGTGAGGCAGTAACTGCCGTGAGACAGGGACACCTGCAGCTTGAGATGGTGAGAGGGGGACAGTTGCCGCACTGAGAGACGGACACCAGCAGATGGCGATGGTGAGAGGGGGACCGTAACTGCAGTGAGACAGGGACACCAAAAGATGGAGCTGGTGAGAGGGGGCAGTAACTGCAGTGAGAGAGGGACAGCAGCAGATGGAGATGGTGAGAGGGGGACAGTAATTGCAGTGAGACAGGGCAGCAGCAGATGGGGATGGTGAGTGGGGGCAGTAACTGCAGTGAGACAGGGACCCCAGCAGATGGAGATGGTGAGCGGTTGCTGTGGCTGCAGTGAGATTGGGACACCAGCAAATCGAGATGGTGAGATGAGGCAGGAACGGCATATGGAATGGGACACCAGCAGATGGAGATGGTGAGAGGGGGCAGTGACTGCAGTGAGACAGGGACACCAGCAGATGGAGATGCTGAGAGGGGACAGTAATTGCAGTGAGCCAGGGCAGCAGCAGATGGGGATGGTGAGCGGTTCCTGTGGCTGCAGTGAGATTGGGACACCAGCAGTTGGAGATGGTGAGAGGGGGCAGTGACTGCAGTGAGACAGGGACACCAGCAGATGGAAATGCTGAGAGGGGGCCGTAATTGCAGTGAGACAGGGACACCAGCAGATGGAGATGCTGAGAGGGGGACAGTAATTACAGTGAGACAGGGCAGCAGCAGATGGGGATGGTGAGAGTGGGCAGCAACTGCAGTGAGACAGGGACACCAGCAGATGGAGATGGTGAGCGGTTGCCGTGGCTGCAGTGAGATTGGGACACCAGCAGATCGAGATGGTGATGGGGGCAGTAACGGCAGTGGGAAAGGGACACCAGCAGATGGAGATGGTGAGAGGGGGCAGTGACTGCAGTGAGACAGGGACACCAGCAGATGGAGATGCTGAGATGGGGCAGCAACTGCAGTGAGACAGGGAAACCATCAGATGGAGATGCTGAGAGGTAGCAGTAATTGCAGTGAGACAGGGACACCAGCAGATGGAGATGCTGAGAGGGGGCAGTAACTGCAGTGAAAGAGGGACACCAGCAGATGGAGATGGTGAACGGTTGCTGTGGCTGCAGTGAGATTGGGACACCAGCAGATGGAGATGGTGAGAGGGGGCAGCGACTGCAGTGAGACAGGGACACCAGCAGATGGAGATGCTGAGAGGGGGCAGTAACTGCAGTGAGACAGGGACTCCAGCAGATAGAAATGGTGAGAGTGAGGCAGTAACTGCCGTGAGACAGGGACACCTGCAGCTTGAGATGGTGAGAGGGGGACAGTTGCCGCACTGAGAGACGGACACCAGCAGATGGCGATGGTGAGAGGGGGACCGTAACTGCAGTGAGACAGGGACACCAAAAGATGGAGCTGGTGAGAGGGGGCAGTAACTGCAGTGAGAGAGGGACAGCAGCAGATGGAGATGGTGAGAGGGGGACAGTAATTGCAGTGAGACAGGGCAGCAGCAGATGGGGATGGTGAGATGGGGCAGTAACTGCAGTGAGACCACACCAGCAGATGGAGATGGTGAGCGGTTGCTGTGGCTGCAGTGAGATTGGGACACCAGCAGATGGAGATGGTGAGAGGGGGCAGTGACTGCAGTGAGACAGGAACACCAGCAGATGGAGATGATGAGAGAGGGCCGTAATTGCAGTGAGACAGGGACACCAGCAGACGGAGATGCTGAGAGCGGGACAGTAATTGAAGTGAGACAGGGCAGCAGCAGATGGGGCTGGTGAGTGGGGACTGTAACTGCAGTGAGACAGGGACCCCAGCAGATGGAGATGGTGAGCGGTTGCTGTGGCTGCAGTGAGATTGGGACACCAGCAAATCGAGATGGTGAGATGAGGCAGTAACGGCATATGGAATGGGACACCAGCAGATGGAGATGGTGAGAGGGGGCAGTGACTGCAGTGAGACAGGGACACCAGCAGATGGAGATGCTGAGAGGGGACAGTAATTGCAGTGAGCCAGGGCAGCAGCAGATGGGGATGGTGAGCGGTTCCTGTGGCTGCAGTGAGATTGGGACACCAGCAGTTGGAGATGGTGAGAGGGGGCAGTGACTGCAGTGAGACAGGGACACCAGCAGATGGAAATGCTGAGAGGGGGCCGTAATTGCAGTGAGACAGGGACACCAGCAGATGGAGATGCTGAGAGGGGGACAGTAATTACAGTGAGACAGGGCAGCAGCAGATGGGGATGGTGAGAGTGGGCAGCAACTGCAGTGAGACAGGGACACCAGCAGATGGAGATGGTGAGCGGTTGCTGTGGCTGCAGTGAGATTGGGACACCAGCAGATCGAGATGGTGATGGGGGCCGTAACGGCAGTGGGAAAGGGACACCAGCAGATGGAGATGGTGAGAGGGGGCAGTGACTGCAGTGAGACAGGGACACCAGCAGATGGAGATGCTGAGATGGGGCAGCAACTGCAGTGAGACAGGGAAACCATCAGATGGAGATGCTGAGAGGTAGCAGTAATTGCAGTGAGACAGGGAACCAGCAGATGGAGATGCTGAGAGGGGGCAGTAACTGCAGTGAAAGAGGGACACCAGCAGATGGAGATGGTGAACGGTTGCTGTGGCTGCAGTGAGATTGGGACACCAGCAGATGGAGATGGTGAGAGGGGGCAGTATCTGCAGTGAGACAGGCCAACAGCAGATGGAGATGGTGAGCGGTTGCTGTGGCTGCAGTGAGATTGGGACACCAGCAGATGGAGATGCTGAGAGGGGGCAGTAATTGCAGTGAGACAGGGACACCAGCAGATGGAGATGCTGAGAGGGGGCAGTGACTGCAGTGAGACAGGGACACCAGCAGATGGAGATGCTGAGAGGGGGCAGCAACGGCTGTGAGACATGGATACCATCAGATGGAGATGCTGAGAGGGAGCAGTAATTGCAGTCAGACAGGGACACCAGCAGATGGAGATGCTGAGAGCGGGACGGAACTGCAGTGAGATTGGGACACCAGCAGATGGAGATTGTGAGAGGGGGCAGTATCTGCAGTGAGACAGGGCAACAGCAGATGGAGATGGTGAGCGGTTGCTGTGCTGCAGTGAGATTGGGACACCAGCAGATGGAGATGGTGAGAGGGGGCAGTGACTGCAGTGAGACAGGGACACCAGCAGATGGAGATGCTGAGAGGGAGCAGTAATTGCAGTGAGACAGGGACACCAGCAGATGGAGATGCTGGCAGTGGGCAGCAACTGCAGTGAGACAGGGAGACCATCAGATGGAGATGGTGAGAGGGGGCAGTAACTGCAGTGAGACAGGGACACCAGCAGATGGAGATGGTGAAAGGGGACAGTAACTGCAGTGAGACAGGGACACCAGCAGATGGAGATGGTGAGAGTGAGACAGTAACTGCAGTGAGACAGGGAGACCAGCAGATGGAGATGGTGAGAGGGAGACAGTTACTGCACTGAGAGAGGGACACCAGCAGATGGAGATGGTGAGTGGGGGCAGTAACTGCAGTGAGACAGGGACAGCAGCAGAGGCAGATGGTGAGAGGGGGACCGTAACTGCAGTGAGACAGGGGCATCAGCTCATGGTGATGGAGAGAGGGGGCAGTAACTGCAGTGAGACAGGGACACCAGCAGATGGAGGAGGGGAGAGGGAAACCTTAAGTGCAGTGAGGCAGGGATAACTGCATATGGAAATGGTGAGAGGGGGCAGTAACTGCAGTGAGACAGGGACACCAGCAGATGGAGATGGTGAGAGGGGGACCGTAACTGCAGTGAGACAGGGACACCAGCAGATGGAGATGGAGAGAGGGGGCAGTAACTGCTGTGGGAAAGGGACAGCAGCAGATGGAGATGGTGAGACGGGGCAGTGACTGCAGCGAGACAGGGACACCAGCAGATGGTGACGCTGACAGGGGGCAGCAACTGCATTGAGACAGGGATACCATCAGATGGAGATGCTGAGAGGGAGCAGTAATTGCAGTGAGACAAGGACACCAGCAGATGGAGATGCTGAGAGGTGGACGGAACTGCAGGTAGACAGGGACACCAGCAGATGGAGATGGTGAGAGGGGGCGGTAACTGCAGTGAAAGAGGGACACCAGCAGATGGAGATGGTGAGCGGTTGCTGTGGCTGCAGTGTGATTGGGTCACCAGCAGATGGAGATGGTGAGAGGGGGCACTATCTGCAGTGAGACAGGGAGACCAGAAGATGGAGATGGTGAGCGGTTGCTGTGGCTGCAGTGAGATTGGGACACCAGCAGATGGAGATGGTGAGAGGGGGCAGTGACTGCAGTGAGACAGGGACACCAGCAGATGGAGATGCTGAGAGGGGGCAGTAATTGCAGTGAGACAGGGACACCAGCAGACGGAGATGCTGAGAGTGGGCAGCAGCTGCTGTGAGACAGGGACACCATCAGATGGAGATGGTGAGAGGGGGCAGTAACTGCAGTGAGACAGGGACACCAGCAGATGGAGATGGTGAGAGTGAGACAGTAACTGCAGTGAGACAGGGACATCAGCAGATAGAGATGATGAGAGGGGACAGTGACTGCACTGAGAGAGGGAAACCAGCAGATGGAGATGGTGAGAGGGGGCAGTAACTGCAGTGAGACAGGGACAGCAGCAGAGGCAGATGGTGAGAGGGGGACCGTAACTGCAGTGAGACAGGGGCATCAGCTGATGGTGATGGAGGGAGGGGGCAGTAACTGCAGTGAGACAGGGACACCAGCAGATGGAGGTTGTGAGAGGGAAACCTTAAGTGCAGTGAGGCAGGGACAACAGCATATGGAAATGGTGAGAGGGGGCAGTAACTGCAGTGAGACAGGGACACCAGCAGATGGAGATGGTGAGAGTGAGACAGTAACTGCAGTGAGACAGGGACACCAGCAGATGGAGATGGTGAGAGGGAGACAGTTACTGCACTGAGAGAGGGACACCAGCAGATGGAGATGGTGAGTGGGGGCAGTAACTGCAGTGAGACAGGGACAGCAGCAGAGGCAGATGGT
Source organism: Heterodontus francisci (assembly GCF_036365525.1). NCBI lineage: Eukaryota > Metazoa > Chordata > Chondrichthyes > Heterodontiformes > Heterodontidae > Heterodontus > Heterodontus francisci. Next base: position 40,343,065 of record NC_090398.1, read on the forward strand.
GAGAGGGGGACCGTAACTGCAGTGAGACAGGGGCATCAGCTCATGGTGATGGAGAGAGGGGGCAGTAACTGCAGTGAGACAGGGACACCAGCAGATGGAGGAGGGGAGAGGGAAACCTTAAGTGCAGTGAGGCAGGGATAACTGCATATGGAAATGGTGAGAGGGGGCAGTAACTGCAGTGAGACAGGGACACCAGCAGATGGAGATGGTGAGAGGGGGACCGTAACTGCAGTGATACAGGGACACCAGCAGATGGAGATGGAGAGAGGGGGCAGTAACGGCTGTGGGAAAGGGACAGCAGCAGATGGAGATGGTGAGAGGGGGACCGTAACTGCAGTGAGACAGGGACACCAGCAGATGGAGATGGTGAGAGGGGGACCGTAACTGCAGTGAGACAGGGACACCAGCAGATGGAGATGGTGAGCGGTTGCTGTGGCTGCAGTGAGATTGGGACACCAGCAGATCGAGATGGTGATGGGGGCCGTAACGGCAGTGGGAAAGGGACACCAGCAGATGGAGATGGTGAGAGGGGGCAGTGACTGCAGTGAGACAGGGACACCAGCAGATGGAGATGCTGAGATGGGGCAGCAACTGCAGTGAGACAGGGAAACCATCAGATGGAGATGCTGAGAGGTAGCAGTAATTGCAGTGAGACAGGGAACCAGCAGATGGAGATGCTGAGAGGGGGCAGTAACTGCAGTGAAAGAGGGACACCAGCAGATGGAGATGGTGAACGGTTGCTGTGGCTGCAGTGAGATTGGGACACCAGCAGATGGAGATGGTGAGAGGGGGCAGTATCTGCAGTGAGACAGGCCAACAGCAGATGGAGATGGTGAGCGGTTGCTGTGGCTGCAGTGAGATTGGGACACCAGCAGATGGAGATGGTGAGAGGGGGCAGCGACTGCAGTGAGACAGGGACACCAGCAGATGGAGATGCTGAGAGGGGGCAGTAATTGCAGTGAGACAGGGACACCAGCAGATGGAGATGCTGAGAGGGGGCAGTGACTGCAGTGAGACAGGGACACCAGCAGATGGAGATGCTGAGAGGGGGCAGCAACGGCTGTGAGACATGGATACCATCAGATGGAGATGCTGAGAGGGAGCAGTAATTGCAGTCAGACAGGGACACCAGCAGATGGAGATGCTGAGAGCGGGACGGAACTGCAGTGAGATTGGGACACCAGCAGATGGAGATTGTGAGAGGGGGCAGTATCTGCAGTGAGACAGGGCAACAGCAGATGGAGATGGTGAGCGGTTGCTGTGCTGCAGTGAGATTGGGACACCAGCAGATGGAGATGGTGAGAGGGGGCAGTGACTGCAGTGAGACAGGGACACCAGCAGATGGAGATGCTGAGAGGGAGCAGTAATTGCAGTGAGACAGGGACACCAGCAGATGGAGATGCTGGCAGTGGGCAGCAACTGCAGTGAGACAGGGAGACCATCAGATGGAGATGGTGAGAGGGGGCAGTAACTGCAGTGAGACAGGGACACCAGCAGATGGAGATGGTGAAAGGGGACAGTAACTGCAGTGAGACAGGGACACCAGCAGATGGAGATGGTGAGAGTGAGACAGTAACTGCAGTGAGACAGGGAGACCAGCAGATGGAGATGGTGAGAGGGAGACAGTTACTGCACTGAGAGAGGGACACCAGCAGATGGAGATGGTGAGTGGGGGCAGTAACTGCAGTGAGACAGGGACAGCAGCAGAGGCAGATGGTGAGAGGGGGACCGTAACTGCAGTGAGACAGGGGCATCAGCTCATGGTGATGGAGAGAGGGGGCAGTAACTGCAGTGAGACAGGGACACCAGCAGATGGAGGAGGGGAGAGGGAAACCTTAAGTGCAGTGAGGCAGGGATAACTGCATATGGAAATGGTGAGAGGGGGCAGTAACTGCAGTGAGACAGGGACACCAGCAGATGGAGATGGTGAGAGGGGGACCGTAACTGCAGTGAGACAGGGACACCAGCAGATGGAGATGGAGAGAGGGGGCAGTAACTGCTGTGGGAAAGGGACAGCAGCAGATGGAGATGGTGAGACGGGGCAGTGACTGCAGCGAGACAGGGACACCAGCAGATGGTGACGCTGACAGGGGGCAGCAACTGCATTGAGACAGGGATACCATCAGATGGAGATGCTGAGAGGGAGCAGTAATTGCAGTGAGACAAGGACACCAGCAGATGGAGATGCTGAGAGGTGGACGGAACTGCAGGTAGACAGGGACACCAGCAGATGGAGATGGTGAGAGGGGGCGGTAACTGCAGTGAAAGAGGGACACCAGCAGATGGAGATGGTGAGCGGTTGCTGTGGCTGCAGTGTGATTGGGTCACCAGCAGATGGAGATGGTGAGAGGGGGCACTATCTGCAGTGAGACAGGGAGACCAGAAGATGGAGATGGTGAGCGGTTGCTGTGGCTGCAGTGAGATTGGGACACCAGCAGATGGAGATGGTGAGAGGGGGCAGTGACTGCAGTGAGACAGGGACACCAGCAGATGGAGATGCTGAGAGGGGGCAGTAATTGCAGTGAGACAGGGACACCAGCAGACGGAGATGCTGAGAGTGGGCAGCAGCTGCTGTGAGACAGGGACACCATCAGATGGAGATGGTGAGAGGGGGCAGTAACTGCAGTGAGACAGGGACACCAGCAGATGGAGATGGTGAGAGGGGACAGTAACTGCAGTGAGACAGGGACACCAGCAGATGGAGATGGTGAGAGTGAGACAGTAACTGCAGTGAGACAGGGACATCAGCAGATAGAGATGATGAGAGGGGACAGTGACTGCACTGAGAGAGGGAAACCAGCAGATGGAGATGGTGAGAGGGGGCAGTAACTGCAGTGAGACAGGGACAGCAGCAGAGGCAGATGGTGAGAGGGGGACCGTAACTGCAGTGAGACAGGGGCATCAGCTGATGGTGATGGAGGGAGGGGGCAGTAACTGCAGTGAGACAGGGACACCAGCAGATGGAGGTTGTGAGAGGGAAACCTTAAGTGCAGTGAGGCAGGGACAACAGCATATGGAAATGGTGAGAGGGGGCAGTAACTGCAGTGAGACAGGGACACCAGCAGATGGAGATGGTGAGAGTGAGACAGTAACTGCAGTGAGACAGGGACACCAGCAGATGGAGATGGTGAGAGGGAGACAGTTACTGCACTGAGAGAGGGACACCAGCAGATGGAGATGGTGAGTGGGGGCAGTAACTGCAGTGAGACAGGGACAGCAGCAGAGGCAGATGGTGAGAGGGGGACCGTAACTGCAGTGAGACAGGGGCATCAGCTCATGGTGATGGAGAGAGGGGGCAGTAACTGCAGTGAGACAGGGACACCAGCAGATGGAGGAGGGGAGAGGGAAACCTTAAGTGCAGTGAGGCAGGGATAACTGCATATGGAAATGGTGAGAGGGGGCAGTAACTGCAGTGAGACAGGGACACCAGCAGATGGAGATGGTGAGAGGGGGACCGTAACTGCAGTGATACAGGGACACCAGCAGATGGAGATGGAGAGAGGGGGCAGTAACGGCTGTGGGAAAGGGACAGCAGCAGATGGAGATGGTGAGAGGGGGCTGTGACTGCAGCGAGACAGGGACACCAGCAGATGGTGACGCTGAGAGGGGTCAGCAACTACAGTGAGACAGGGATACCATCAGATGGAGATGCTGAGAGGGAGCAGTAATTGCAGTGAGACAAGGACACCAGCAGATGGAGATGCTGTGAGGTGGACGGAACTGCAGTGAGACAGGGACTCCAGCAGATGGAGATGGTGAGAGGGGGCGGTAACTGCAGTGAAAGAGGGACACCAGCAGATGGAGATGGTGAGCGGTTGCTGTGGCTGCAGTGAGATTGGGTCACCAGCGGATGGAGATGGTGAGAGGGGGCAGTATCTGCAGTGAGTCAGGGAGACCAGCAGATGGAGATGGTGAGCGGTTGCTGTGGCTGCAGTGAGATTGGGACACCAGCAGATGGAGATGGTGAGAGGGGGCAGTGACTGCAGTGAGACAGGGACACCAGCAGATGGAGATGCTGAGAGGGGGCAGTAATTGCAGTGAGACAGGGACACCAGCAGATGGAGATGCTGAGAGTGGGCAGCAGCTGCTGTGAGACAGGGACACCATCAGATGGAGATGGTGAGAGGGGGCAGTAACTGCAGTGAGACAGGGACACCAGCAGATGGAGATGGTGAGAGGGGACAGTAACTGCAGTGAGACAGGGACACCAGCAGATGGAGATGGTGAGAGTGAGACAGTAACTGCAGTGAGACAGGGACATCAGCAGATAGAGATGATGAGAGGGGGACAGTGACTGTACTGAGAGAGGGAAACCAGCAGATGGAGATGGTGAGAGGGGGCAGTAACTGCAGTGAGACAGGGACAGCAGCAGAGGCAGATGGTGAGAGGGGGACCGTAACTGCAGTGAGACAGGGGCATCAGCTGATGGTGATGGAGGGAGGGGGCAGTAACTGCAGTGAGACAGGGACACCAGCAGATGGAGATGGTGAGAGGGGGATCGTAACTGCAGTGAGACAGGGACACCAGCAGATGGAGATGGTGAGAGGGGGACCGAAACTGCAGTGAGACAGAGACACCAGAGATGGAGATGGTGAGAGGGGGCAGCAACTGCTGTGAGAAAGGGACACTGGCAGATGGAGATGCTGAGAGGGGGCAGTAATTGCAGTGAGACAGGGACACCAGCTGATGGAGATGCTGAGAGGGGGCAGCAACTGCAGTGAGACAGGGACACCAGCACATGGAGATGGTGAGAGTGAGACAGTAACTGCACTGAGAGAGGGACACCAGCAGATGGAGATGTTGAGATGGGGTAGTAACTGCAGTGAGACAGGGACAGCAGCAGAGGCAGATGGTGAGAGGGGGACCGTAACTGCAGTGATACAGGGGCACCAGCTGATGGAGATGGAGAGAGGGGACAGTAACTGCAGTGAGACAGGGACAGCAGCAGATGGCGATGGTGAGAGGTGGACCGCAACTGCATTGAGACAGGGGCACCAGCAAATGGAGATGGAGGGAGGGGGCAGTAACTGCAGTGAGACAGGGACACCAGAAGATGGAGATGGTTAGAGGGGGACCGTAACTGCAGTGAGACAGGGACACCAGCAGATGGAGATGGTGAGAGGGGGATCGTAACTGCAGTGAGACAGGGACACCAGAATATGGAGATGGTGAAATGGGGCAATTGCTGCAGTGCGACAGGGACACCAGCAGATGGAGATGGTGAGAGGGGGCAGTAACTGCAGTGAGACAGGGACTCCAGCAGATGGCAATGGTGAGAGTGAGCCAGTAACTGCCATGAGACAGGGACACCTGCAGCTTGAGATGGTGAGAGGGGGACAGTTGCCGCACTGAGAGAGGGACACCAGCAGATGGCGATGGTGAGAGGGGGACCGTAACTGCAGTGAGACAGGGACACCGGCAGATGGAGCAGGTGAGAGGGGGCAGTAACTGCAGTGAGGCAGGGACAGCAGCAGATGGAGCTGGTGAGAGGGGGACAGTAATTGCAGTGAAACACGGCAGCAGCAGATGGGGATGGTGAGAGGGGGCAGTAACTGCAGTGAGACAACACCAGCAGATGGAGATGGTGAGCGGTTGCTGTGGCTGCAGTGAGATTGGGACACCAGCAGATGGAGATGGTGAGAGGGGGCAGTGACTGCAGTGAGACAGGGACACCAGCAGATGGAGATGATGAGAGGGGGCCGTAATTGCAGTGAGCCAGGGACACCAGCAGATGGAGATGCTGAGAGGGGGACAGTAATTAAAGTGAGACAGGGCAGCAGCAGATGGGGCTGGTGAGTGGGGGCAGTAAATGCAGTGAGACAGGGACCCCAGCAGATGGAGATGGTGAGCGGTTGCTGTGGATGCAGTGAGATTGGGACACCAGCAGATCAAGATGGTGAGAGGAGGCAGTAACGGCAGATGGAATGGGACACCAGCAGATCGAGATGGTGATGGGGGCAGTAACGGCAGTGGGAAAGGGACACCAGCAGATGGAGAAGGTGAGAGGGGGCAGTGACTGCAGTGAGACAGGGACACCAGCAGATGGAGATGCTGAGAGGGGGCAGCAACTGCAGTGAGACAGGGATACCAACAGATGGAGTTGCTGAGAGGGAGCAGTAATTGCAGTGAGACAAGGACACCAGCAGATGGATATGCTGAGAGGGGGACGGAACTGCAGTGAGACAGGGACACCAGCAGATGGAGATGGTGAGAGGGGGCGGTAACTGCAGTGAAAGAGGGAAACCAGCAGATGGAGATGGTGAGCGGTTGCTGTGGCTGCAGTGAGATTGGGTCGCCAGCAGATGGAGATGGTGAGCGGTTGCTGTGGCTGCAGTGAGATTGGGACACCAGCAGATGGAGATTGTGAGAGGGGGCAGTGACTGCAGTGAGACAGGGACAACAGCAGATGGAGATGCTGAGAGGGGGCAGTAATTGCAGTGAGACAGGGACACCAGCTGATGGAGATGCTGAGAGGGGGCAGCAACTGCAGTGAGACAGGGACACCAGCAGATGGAGATGGTGAGAGTGAGACAGTAACTGCACTGAGAGAGGGACACCAGCAGATGGAGATGTTGAGAGGGGGTAGTAACTGCAGTCAGACAGGGACAGCAGCAGAGGCAGATGGTGAGATGGGGACCGTAACTGCATTGAGACAGGGGCACCAGCAAATGGAGATGGAGGGAGGGGGGCAGTAACTGCAGTGAGACAGGGACACCAGCAGATGGAGATGGTGAGAGGGGGACCGTAACTGCAGTGAAACAGGGACACCAGCAGATGGAGATGGTGAGAGGGTGATCGTAACTGCAGTGAGACAGGGACACCAGAATATGGAGATGGTGAAATGGGGCAATTGCTGCAGTGCGATAGGGACACCAGCAGATGGAGATGGTGAGAGGGGGCAGTAACTGCAGTGAGACAGGGACTCCAGCAGATGGAAATGGTGAGACTGAGGCAGTAACTGCCGTGAGACAGGGACACCTGCAGCTTGAGATGGTGAGAGGGGGACAGTTGCCGCACTGAGAGAGGGACACCAGCAGATGGCGATGGTGAGAGGGGGACCGTAACTGCAGTGAGACAGAGACACCAGCAGATGGAGCTGGTGAGAGGGGGCAGTAACTGCAGTGAGACAGGGACAGCAGCAGATGGAGATGGTGAGAGGGGGACAGTAATTGCAGTGAGACAGGGCAGCAGCAGATGGGGATGGTGAGAGGGGGCAGTAACTGCAGTGAGACCACACCAGCAGATGGAGATGGTGAGCGGTTGCTGTGGCTGCAGTGAGATTGGGACACCAGCAGATGGAGATGGTGAGAGGGGGCAGTGACTGCAGTGAGACAGGAACACCAGCAGATGGAGATGATGAGAGGGGGCCGTAATTGCAGTGAGACAGGGACACCAGCAGATGGAGATGCTGAGAGGGGGACAATAATTGAAGTGAGACAGGGCAGCAGCAGATGGGGCTGGTGAGTGGGGGCAGTAACTGCAGTGAGACAGGGACCCCAGCAGATGGAGATGGTGAGCGGTTGCTGTGGCTGCAGTGAGATTGGGACACCAGCAGATCGAGATGGTGAGAGGAGGCAGTAACGGCTGATGGAATGGGACACCAGCAGATGGAGATGGTGAGAGGGGGCTGTGACTGCAGTGAGACAGGGACACCAGCAGATGGAGATGCTGAGAGGGGACAGTAATTGCAGTGAGCCAGGGCAGCAACAGATGGGGATGGTGAGCGGTTCCTGCGGCTGCAGTGAGATTGGGACACCAGCAGTTGGAGATGGTGAGAGGGGGCAGTGACTGCAGTGAGACAGGGACACCAGCAGATAGAAATGCTGAGAGGGGGCCGTAATTGCAGTGAGACAGGGACACCAGCAGATGGAGATGCTGAGAGGGGGACAGTAATTACAGTGAGACAGGGCAGCAGCAGATGGGGATGGTGAGAGGGGGCAGCAACTGCAGTGAGACAGGGACACCAGCAGATGGAGATGGTGAGCGGTTGCTGTGGCTGCAGTGAGATTGGGACACCAGCAGATCGAGATGGTGATGGGGCAGTAACGGCAGTGGGAAAGGGACACCAGCTGATGGAGATGGTGAGAGGGGGCAGTGGCTGCAGTGAAACAGGGACACCAGCAGATGGAGATGCTGAGAGGGGGCAGCAACTGCAGTGAGACAGGGATACCATCAGATGGAGATGCTGAGAGGTTGCAGTAATTGCAGTGAGCCAGGGACACCAGCAGATGGAGATGCTGAGAGGGGGACAGTAATTACAGTGAGACAGGGCAGCAGCAGATGGGGATGGTGAGAGGGGGCAGCAACTGCAGTGAGACAGGGACACCAGCAGATGGAGATGGTGAGCGGTTGCTGTGGCTGCAGTGAGATTGGGACACCAGCAGATCGAGATGGTGATGGGGGCAGTAACGGCAGTGGGAAAGGGACACCAGCAGATGGAGATGGTGAGAGGGGGCAGTGACTGCAGTGAGACAGGGACACCAGCAGATGGAGATGCTGAGAGGGGGCAGCAACTGCAGTGAGGCAGGGATACCATCAGATGGAGATGCTTAGAGGTTGCAGTAATTGCAGTGAGACAGGGACACCAGCAGATGGAGATGCTGAGAGGGGGACGGAACTGCAGTGATCCAGGGACACCAGCAGATGGTGATGGTGAGAGGGGGCAGTAACTGCAGTGAAAGAGGGTCACCAGCAGATGGAGATGGTGAACGGTTGCTGTGGCTGCAGTGAGATTGGGACACCAGCAGATGGAGATGGTGAGAGGGGGCAGTATCTGCAGGGAGACAGGGCAACAGCAGATGGAGATGGTGAGCGGTTGCTGTGGCTGCAGTGAGATTGGGACACCAGCAGATGGAGATGGTGAGAGGGGGCAGTGACTGCAGTGAGACAGGGACACCAGCAGATAGAAATGCTGAGAGGGGGCCGTAATTGCAGTGAGACAGGGACACCAGCAGATGGAGATGCTGAGAGGGGGACAGTAATTACAGTGAGACAGGGCAGCAGCAGATGGGGATGGTGAGAGGGGGCAGCAACTGCAGTGAGACAGGGACACCAGCAGATGGAGATGGTGAGCGGTTGCTGTGGCTGCAGTGAGATTGGGACACCAGCAGATCGAGATGGTGATGGGGCAGTAACGGCAGTGGGAAAGGGACACCAGCTGATGGAGATGGTGAGAGGGGGCAGTGGCTGCAGTGAAACAGGGACACCAGCAGATGGAGATGCTGAGAGGGGGCAGCAACTGCAGTGAGACAGGGATACCATCAGATGGAGATGCTGAGAGGTTGCAGTAATTGCAGTGAGCCAGGGACACCAGCAGATGGAGATGCTGAGAGGGGGACAGTAATTACAGTGAGACAGGGCAGCAGCAGATGGGGATGGTGAGAGGGGGCAGCAACTGCAGTGAGACAGGGACACCAGCAGATGGAGATGGTGAGCGGTTGCTGTGGCTGCAGTGAGATTGGGACACCAGCAGATCGAGATGGTGATGGGGGCAGTAACGGCAGTGGGAAAGGGACACCAGCAGATGGAGATGGTGAGAGGGGGCAGTGACTGCAGTGAGACAGGGACACCAGCAGATGGAGATGCTGAGAGGGGGCAGCAACTGCAGTGAGACAGGGATACCATCAGATGGAGATGCTTAGAGGTTGCAGTAATTGCAGTGAGACAGGGACACCAGCAGATGGAGATGCTGAGAGGGGGACGGAACTGCAGTGATCCAGGGACACCAGCAGATGGTGATGGTGAGAGGGGGCAGTAACTGCAGTGAAAGAGGGTCACCAGCAGATGGAGATGGTGAACGGTTGCTGTGGCTGCAGTGAGATTGGGACACCAGCAGATGGAGATGGTGAGAGGGGGCAGTATCTGCAGGGAGACAGGGCAACAGCAGATGGAGATGGTGAGCGGTTGCTGTGGCTGCAGTGAGATTGGGACACCAGCAGATGGAGATGGTGAGAGGGGGCAGTGACTGCAGTGAGACAGGGACACCAGCAGATGGAGATGCTGAGAGGGGGCAGTCATTGCAGTGAAACAGGGACACCAGCAGATGAGGATGCTGAGAGGGGGCAGCAACTACAGTGAGACAGGGAGACCATCAGATGGAGATGCTGAGAGGGGGCAGCAACTGCAGTCAGACATGGATACCATCAGATGGAGATGCAGAGAGGGAGCAGTAATTGCAGTCAGACAGGGACACCAGCAGATGGAGATGCTGAGAGTGGGACGGAACTGCAGTGAGATTGGGACACCAGCAGATGGAGATGGTGAGAGGGGGCAGTATCTGCAGTGAGACAGGGCACCAGCAGATGGAGATGGTGAGCGGTTGCTGTGCTGCAGTGAGATTGGGACACCAGCAGATGGAGATGGTGAGAGGGGCCAGTAACTGCAGTGAGACAGGGACACCAGCAGATGGAGATGCTGAGAGGGAGCAGTAATTGCAGTGAGACAGGGACACCAGCAGATGGAGATGCTGAGAGTTGGCAGCAACTGCAGTGAGACAGGGAGACCATCAGATAGAGATGGTCAGAGGGGTCAGTTACTGCAGTGAGACAGGGACACCAGCAGATGGAGATGGTCAAAGGGGACAGTAACTGCAGTGAGACAGGGACACCAGCAGATGGAGATGGTGAGAGTGAGACAGTAACTGCAGTGAGACAGGGACACCAGCAGATGGAGATGGTGAGAGGGAGACAGTTACGGCACTGAGAGAGGGACACCAGCAGATGGAGATGGTGAGTGGGGGCAGTAACTGCAGTGAGACAGGGAGAGCAGCAGAGGCAGATGGTGAGAGGGGGACCGTAACTGCAGTGAGACAGGGGCATCAGCTCATGGTGATGGAGAGAGGGGGCAGTAACTGCAGTGAGACAGGGACACCTGCAGATGGAGGTGGGGAGAGGGAAACCTTAAGTGCAAGGAGGCAGGGATAACTGCATATGGAAATGGTGAGAGGGGGCAGTAACTGCAGTGAGACAGGGACACCAGCAGATGGAGATGGTGAGAGGGGACAGTAACTGCAGTGAGACAGGGATACCACCAGATGGAGATGGAGAGAGTGAGACAGTAACTGCAGTGAGACAGGGACACCAGCAGATAGAGATGTAGAGAGTGGGACAATTACTGCACTGAGAGAGGGAAACCAGCAGATGGAGATGGTGAGAGGGGGCAGTAACTGCAGTGAGACAGGGACAGCAGCAGAGGCAGATGGTGAGAGGGGGACCGTAACTGCAGTGAGACAGGGGCATCAGCTGATGGTGATGGAGGGAGGGGGCAGTAACTGCAGTGAGACAGGGACACCAGCAGATGGAGGTGGTGAGAGGGAAACCTTAAGTGCAGTGAGGCAGGGACAACAGCATATGGAAATGGTGAGAGGGGGCAGTAACTGCAGTGACACAGGGACACCAGCAGATGGAGATGGTGAGAGGGGGATCGTAACTGTAGTGAGACAGGGACACCAGCAGATGGAGATGGTGAGAGGGGGACCGAAACTGCAGTGAGACAGAGACACCAGAGATGGAGATGGTGGGAGGGGGCAGCAACTGCTGTGAGAAAGGGACACTGGCAGATGGAGATGCTGAAAGGGGGCAGTAATTGCAGTGAGACAGGGACACCAGCTGATGGAGATGCTGAGAGGGGGCAGCAACTGCAGTGAGACAGGGACACCAGCAGATGGAGATGGTGAGAGTGAGACAGTAACTGCACTGAGAGAGGGACACCAGCAGATGGAGATGTTGAGAGGGGTTAGTAACTGCAGTGAGATAGGGACAGCAGCAGAGGCAGATGGTGAGAGGGGGACCGCAACTGCAGTGAGACAGGGGCACCAGCTGATGGAGATGGAGAGAGGGGGCAGTAACTGCAGTGAGACAGGGACCGCAGCAGATGGCGATGGTGAGAGGGGGACCGTAACTGCATTGTGACAGGGGCACCAGCAAATGGAGATGGAGGGAGGGGGCAGTAACTGCTGTGAGACAGGGACACCAGCAGATGGAGATGGTGAGAGGGGGACCGTAACTGCAGTGAGACAGGGACACCAGCAGATGGAGATGGTGAGAGGGGGATCGTAACTGCAGTGAGACAGGGACACCAGAATATGGAGATGGTGAGAGGGGGCAGTAACTGCAGTGAGACAGGGACTCCAGCAGATGGAAATGGTGAGAGGGGACCGTAACTGCAGTGAGACAGGGACACCTGCAGCTTGAGATGGTGAGAGGGGGACAGTTGCCGCACTGAGAGAGGGACACCAGCAGATGGCGATGGTGAGAGGGGGACCGTAACTGCAGTGAGACAGGGACACCAGCAGATGGAGCTGGTGAGAGGGGGCAGTAACTGCAGTGAGACAGGGACAGCAGCAGATGGAGATGGCGAGAGGGGGACAATAATTGCAGTGAGACAGGGCAGCAGCAGATGGGGTTGGTGATAGGAGGCAGTAACTGCAGTGAGACCACACCAGCAGATGGAGATGGTGAGCGGTTGCTGTGGCTGCAGTGAGATTGGGACACCAGCAGATGGAGATTGTGAGAGGGGGCAGTGACTGCAGTGAGACAGGGACACCAGCAGATGGAGATGATGAGAGGCGGCCGTAATTGCAGTGAGCCAGGGACACCAGCAGATGGAGATGCTGAGAGGGTGACAGTAATTAAAGTGAGACAGGGCAGCAGCAGATGCGGTTGGTGAGTGGGGGCAGTAACTGCAGTGAGACAGGGACCCCAGCAGATGGAGATGGTGAGCGGTTGCTGTGGCTGCAGTGAGATTGGGACACCAGCAGATCGAGATGGTGAGAGGAGGCAGTAACGGCAGATGGAATGTGACACCAGCAGATGGAGATGATGAGAGGGGGCAGTGACTGCAGTGAGACAGGGACACCAGCAGATGGAGGTGATGAGAGGGGACAGTAATTGCAGTGAGCCAGGGCAGCAGCAGATGGGGATGGTGAGCGGTTCCTGTGGCTGCAGTGAGATTGGGACACCAGCATTTGGGGATGATGAGAGGGGGCAGTGACTGCAGTGAGACAGGGACACCAGCAGATGGAAATGCTGAGAGGGGGCCGTAATTGCAGTGAGACAAGGACACCAGCAGATGGAGATGCTGAGAGGGGGACAGTAATTACAGCGAGACAGGGCAGCAGCAGATGGGGATGGTGAGAGGGGGCAGCAACTGCAGTGAGACAGCGACACCAGCAGATGGAGATGGTGAGCGGTTGCTGTGGCTGCAGTGAGATTGGGACACCAGCAGATCGAGATGGTGATTTGGGCAGTAACGGCAGTGGGAAAGGGACACCAGCAGTTGGAGATGGTGAGAGGGGGCAGTGACTGCAGTGAGACAGGGACACCAGCAGATGGAGATGCTGAGAGGGGGCAGCAACTGCAGTGAGACAGGGATACCATCAGATGGAGATGCTGAGAGGTAGCAGTAATTGCAGTGAGACAGGGACACCAGCAGATGGAGATGCTGAGAGGGGGACGGAACTGCAGTGATCCAGGGACACCAGCAGATGGTGATGGTGAGAGGGGACAGTAACTGCAGTGAAAGAGGGACACCAGCAGATGGAGATGGTGAACGGTTGCTGTGGCTGCAGTGAGATTGGGACACCAGCAGATCGAGATGGTGATTTGGGCAGTAACGGCAGTGAGATTGGGACACCAGCAGATGGAGATGGTGAGAGGGGGCAGTGACTGCAGTGAGACAGGGACACCAGCAGATGGAGATGCTGAGAGGGGGCAGCAACTGCAGTGAGACAGGGATACCATCAGATGGAGATGCTGAGAGGTAGCAGTAATTGCAGTGAGACAGGGACACCAGCAGATGGAGATGCTGAGAGGGGGACGGAACTGCAGTGATCCAGGGACACCAGCAGATGGTGATGGTGAGAGGGGACAGTAACTGCAGTGAAAGAGGGACACCAGCAGATGGAGATGGTGAACGGTTGCTGTGGCTGCAGTGAGATTGGGACACCAGCAGATGGAGATGGTGAGAGGGGGCAGTATCTGCAGTGAGACAGGGCAACAGCAGATGGAGATGGTGAGCGGTTGCTGTGGCTGCAGTGAGATTGGGACACCAGCAGATGGAGATTCTGAGAGGGGGCAGTAATTGCAGTGAGACAGGGACACCAGCAGATGGAGATGCTGAGAGGGGGCAGCAACTGCAGTGAGACAGGGAGACCATCAGATGGAGATGATGAGAGTGGGCAGTGACTGCAGTGAGACAGGGACACCAGCAGATGGAGATGCTGAGAGGGGGCAGCAACTGCAGTCAGACATGGATACCATCAGATGGAGATGCTGAGAGGGAGCAGTAATTGCAGTCAGACAGGGACACCAGCAGATGGAGATGCTGAGAGTGGGACGGAACTGCAGTGAAATTGGGACACCAGCAGATGGAGATGTTGAGAGGGGGCACTATCTGCAGTGAGACAGGGCAACAGCAGATGGAGATGGTGAGCGGTTGCTGTGCTGCAGTGAGATTGGGACACCAGCAGATGGAGATGGTGAGAGGGGGCAGTGACTGCAGTGAGACAGGGACACCAGCAGATGGAGATGCTGAGATGGAGCAGTAATTGCAGTGAGACAGGGACACCAGCAGATGGAGATGCTGACAGTGGGCAGCAACTGCAGTGAGACAGGGAGACCATCAGATGGAGATGGTGAGAGGGGGCAGTAACTGCAGTGAGACAGGGACACCAGCAGATGGAGATGGTGAGAGGGGACAGTAACTGCAGTGAGACAGGGACACCAGCAGATGGAGATGGTGAGAGTGAGACAGTAACTGCAGTGAGACAGGGACACCAGCAGATGGAGATGGTGAGAGGGAGACAGTTACTGCACTGAGAGAGGGACACCAGCAGATGGAGATGGTGAGTGGGGGCAGTAACTGCAGTGAGACAGGGACAGCAGCAGAGGCAGATGGTGAGAGGGGGACCGTAACTGCAGTGAGACAGGGGCATCAGCTCATGGTGATGGAGAGAGGGGGCACTAACTGCAGTGAGACAGTGACACCAGCAGATGGAGGTGGGGAGAGAGAAACCTTAAGTGCAGTGAGGCAGGGAAAGCTGCATATGGAAATGGTGAGAGGGGGCAGTAACTGCAGTGAGACAGGGACACCAGCAGATGGAGATGGTGAGAGGGGGACAGTTACTGCACTGAGAGAGAGACACCAGCAGATGGAGAAGTTGAGAGGGGGTAGTAACTGCAGTGAGACAGGGACACCAGCAGATGGAGATGGTGAGAGGGGGACCGTTACTGCAGTGAAAGAGGGACACCAGCAGATGGAGATGGTGAACGGTTGCTGTGGCTGCAGTGAGATTGGGACACCAGCAGATGGAGATGCTGAGAGGGAGCAGTAATTGCAGTGAGACAGGGACACCAGCAGATGGAGATGCTGACAGTGGGCAGTATCTGCAGTGAGACAGGGCAACAGCAGATGGAGATGGTGAGCGGTTGCTGTGGCTGCAGTGAGATTGGGACACCAGCAGATGGAGATGGTGAGAGGGGGCAGCGACTGCAGTGAGACAGGGACACCAGCAGATGGAGATGCTGAGAGGGGGCAGTAATTGCAGTGAGACAGGGACACCAGCAGATGGAGATGCTGAGAGGGGGCAGCAACTGCAGTGAGACAGGGAGACCATCAGATGGAGATGGTGAGAGTGGGCAGTGACTGCAGTGAGACAGGGACACCAGCAGATGGAGATGCTGAGAGGGGGCAGCAACTGCAGTGAGACATGGATACCATCAGATGGAGATGCTGAGCTGGAGCAGTAATTGCAGTCAGACAGGGACACCAGCAGATGGAGATGCTGAGAGTGGGACGGAACTGCAGTGAGATTGGGACACCAGCAGATGGAGATGGTGAGAGTGAGACAGTAACTGCAGTGAGACAGGGACACCAGCAGATGGAGATGGTGAGAGGGAGACAGTTACTGCACTGAGAGAGGGACACCAGCAGATGGAGATGGTGTGTGGGGGCAGTAACTGCAGTGAGACAGGGACAGCAGCAGAGTCAGATGGTGAGAGGGGGACCGTAACTGCAGTGAGACAGGGGCATCAGCTCATGGTGATGGAGAGAGGGGGCAGTAACTGCAGTGAGACAGGGACACCAGCAGATGGAGATGGTGAAAGGGGACAGTAACTGCAGTGAGACAGGGACACCAGCAGATGGAGATGGTGAGAGTGAGACAGTAACTGCAGTGAGACAGGGACACCAGCAGATGGAGATGGTGAGAGGGAGACAGTTACTGCACTGAGAGAGGGACTCCAGCAGATGGAGATGGTGAGTGGGGGCAGTAACTGCAGTGAGACAGGGACACCAGCAGATGGAGATGGTGAGAGGGGGACCGAAACTGCAGTGAGACAGAGACACCAGCAGATGGAGTTGGTGAGAGGGGGCAGCAAATGCATTGAGAAAGGGACACTAGCAGATGGAGATGCTGAGAGGGGGCAGGACCTGCAGTGAGACAGGGACAACAGCAGCTTGAGATGCTCAGATGGGGCAGTAACTACAGTGAGATAGGGACACCAGCAGATGGAGCTGGTGAAAGGGTGCAGTAACTACAGTGAGACAGGGACACCAGCAGATAGAGATGGTGAGAGGGGGACAGTAACTACAGGGACACAGGGACACCAGCAGATCGAGAAGGAGAGAGGGGGCAGTAACTGCAGTGAGAAAGGGACACCAGAAGACGGAGATGGTGAGAGGGGACGGTAGCTGCAGTGAGACTGGGACACCAGCAGACGAATATGGTGAGCGGGGGCAGTACCTGCAGTGAGACAGGGACACCAGCAGATGGAGATGGTGAGAGGGAGCAGTAACTGCAGTGAGACAGGGACACCAGCAGATGGAGATGGTGAGAGAGGCTAGTAACGACATTGACACATGGACACCAGCAGATGGAGATGCTGAGAAAGGTCGTTAACTACATTGACATATGGACACCAGCAGATTGAGATGGTGAGATGGGGTCAGTTACTGCACTGAGACAGGGACACCAGCAGATGGCGATGGTGAGAGGGGGGCAGTAACTGCAGTGAGACAGGGACAGCAGCAGATGGAGATGGTGAGAAGGGGACCGTAACTACAGTGAGATAGGGACAGCAGCAGATGGGGATGGTGAGAGAGGCCAGTACCTACATTGACACATGGACACCAGCAGATTGAGATGGTGAGAGGGGGACAGTTCCTGCACTGAGACAGGGAAACCAGCAGATGGCGATGGTGAGAGGGGGGCACTAACTGCAGTGAGACAGGGACAGCAGCAGATGGAGATGGTGAGACGGGGCAGTAACTGCAGTGAGACAGGGACAGCAGCAGATGGAGATGGTGAGAGGGGGACCGTAACTACTGCGAGACAGGGGCACCAGAAGATGGAGATGGAGGGAGGGGGCAGTAACTGCAGTGAGACAGGGACACCAGCAAATGGAGATGGTGAGAGGGGAACCGTAACTGCAGTGAGACAGGTACGCCAGCAGATGGAGATGGTGAGAGGGGGACCGTAACTGCAGTGAGACAGGGACACCAGAAGATGGAGATGGTGAAATGGGGCAATTACGGCAGTGCGACAGGGACACCAGCAGATGGAGATGGTGAGAGGGGGCAGTAACTGCAGTGAGACAGGGACACCATCAGATGGAGATGGTGACAGTGAGGCAGTAAGTGCCGTGAGACAGGGACACCAGCAGCTTGAGATGGTGTGATGGGGACAGTTAATGCACTGAGAGAGGGACACCAGCAGATGGCGATGGTGAGAGGGGAACCGTAACGGCAGTGCGACAAGGACACCAGCAGATGGAGATGGTGAGAGGGGGCAGTAACTGCAGTGAGACAGGGACACCATCAGATGGAGATGGTGAGAGTGAGGCAGTAAGTGCCGTGAGACAGGGACACCAGCAGCTTGAGATGGTGTGATGGGGACAGTTAATGCACTGAGAGAGGGACACAAGCAGATGGAGATGGAGAGAGGGGGACCGTAACTACAGTGAGACAGGGACACCAGTCGATGGCGATGGTGAGAGAGGGACTGTAACTGCAGTGAGACAGGGACACAAGAAGATGGAGATGGTGAGAGGGGGACAGTAATTGCAGTGAGACAGGGCAGCAGCAGATGGGGATGGTGAGAGGGGGCAGTAACTGCAGTGAGACAGGTACACCAGCAGATGGAGATGGTGAACGGTTGCTGTGGCTGCAGTGAGACAGGGACACCAGCAGATGGAGATGCTGAGAGGGGGCAGCAACAGCAGTGAGACAGGGACACGATCAGATGGAGATGGTGAGAGGGAGCAGTAACTGCAGTGTGACAGGGACACCATCAGATGGAGATGGTGAGAGGGGACAGTAACTGCAGTGAGGCAGGGACACCAGCAGATGGAGATGGTGAGAAGGTGCTGTGGCTGCAGTGAGATTGGGACACCAGCAGATGAAGATGGTGAGAGGCGGCTTTGACTGCAGTGAGACAGGTACACCAGCAGATGGAGATGCTGAAAGGGGGCATTAATTGCATTGAGAGAGGGAAACAGCAGATGGAGATGCTGAGAGGGCGCAGTAACTGCAGTGAGACAGGGACACCAGCAGATGGAGATTGTGAGAGGGGGCGGTAACTGCAGTGAAACAGGGACACCAGCAGATGGAGATGGTGAGAGAGGCCAGTAGCTACATTGACACATAGACACCAGCAGATTGAGATGGTGAGAGGGGGACAGTTACTGCACTGAGACAGGGACAGCAGCAGATGGAGATGGTGAGACGGGGCAGTAACTGCAGTGAGACAGGGACAGCAGCAGATGGAGATGGTGAGACGGGGCAGTAACTGCAGTGAGACAGGGACAGCAGCAGATGGAGATGGTGAGAGGGGGACCGTAACTACAGTGAGACTGGGGCACCAGCAGATGGAGATGGAGGGAGGGGGCAGTAACTGCAGTGAGACAGGGACACCAGCAAATGGAGATGGAGAGAGCGGGACCGTAACTGCAGTGAGACAGGTACACCAGCAGATGGAGATGGCGAGAGGGGGCAGTAACTGCAGTGAGACAGAGACACCAGCAGATGGAGATGGTGAGAGGGGGACCGTAACTGCAGTGAGACAGGGACACCAGAAGATGGAGAAGGTGAAATGGGGCAATTACTGCAGTGAGACAGGGACACCAACAGATGGAGATGGTGAGAGTGAGGCAGTAAGTGCCGTGAGACAGGAACACCAGCAGCTTGAGATGGTGAGAGGGGGACCGTAACTGCAGTGCGACAGGGACACCAACAGATGGAGATGGAGAGAGGGGGACCGTAACTGCATTGAGACAGGGACACCAGCAGATGGAGATGGTGAGAGGGGGACAGTAACTGCAGTGAGACAGGGACAGAAGCAGATGGAGATGGTGAGAGGGGGTCAGTAATTGCAATGAGACAGGGCAGCAGCAGATGGGGATGGTGAGAGGGGGCAGTAACTGCAGTGAGACAGGTACACCAGCAGATGGAGATGGTGAGCGGTTGATGTGGCTGCAGTGAGACAGGGACACCAGCAGATGGAGATGCTGAGAGGGGGCAGCAACTGCAGTGAGACAGGGACACCATCAGATGGAGATGGTGAGAGGGGGCAGTAACTGCAGTGTGACAGGGACACCAGCAGATGGGGATGGTGAGAGGGGACAGTAACTGCAGTGAGGCAGGGACACCAGCAGATGGAGATGGTGAGAGTGAGACAGTAACTGCAGTGAGACAGGGACACCAGCAGATGGAGATGGTGAGAGGGGGACAGTTACTGCACTGAGAGAGGGACACCAGCAGATGGAGATGGTGAGAGGGGGCAGTAACTGCAGTGAGACACGGACAGCAGCAGAGGCAGATGGTGAGAGGGGGACCGTAACTGCAGTGAGACAGGGGCGCCAGCTGATGGAGATGGAGAGAGGAGGCAGTAACTTTAGTGAGACAGGGACACAAGCAGATGGAGGTGGTGAGAGGGGAACCTTAACTGCTGTGAGGCAGGGGCAACAGCAGATGCAGATGCTGAGAGGGGGAGCGTAACTGCAGTGAGACAGGGACACCAGCAGATGGAGATGGTGAGAGGGGGACCGAAACTGCAGTGAGACAGAGACACCAGCAGCTTGAGATGGTGTGAGGGGGACAGTTACTGCACTGAGAGAGGGACACCAGGCGATGGCGATGGTGAGAGGGGGACCGTAACTGCAGTGCGACAGGGACACCAGCAGATGGAGATGGAGAGAGGGGGACCGTAACTGCATTGAAACAGGGACACCAGCAGATGGAGATGGTGAGAGGGGGACAGTAACTGCAGTGAGACAGGGACAGAAGCAGATGGAGATGGTGAGAGGGGGTCAGTAATTGCAATGAGGCAGGTACACCAGCAGATGGAGATGGTGAGCGGTTGCTGTGGCTGCAGTGAGACAGGGACACCAGCAGATGGAGATGCTGAGAGGGGGCAGCAACTGCAGTGAGACAGGGACACCATCAGATGGAGATGGTGAGAGGGGGCAGTAACTGCAGTGTGACAGGGACACCAGCAGATGGGGATGGTGAGAGGGGACAGTAACTGCAGTGAGGCAGGGACACCAGCAGATGGAGATGGTGAGAGTGAGACAGTAACTGCAGTGAGACAGGGACACCAGCAGATGGAGATGGTGAGAGGGGGACAGTTACTGCACTGAGAGAGGGACACCAGCAGATGGAGATGGTGAGAGGGGGCAGTAACTGCAGTGAGACACGGACAGCAGCAGAGGCAGATGGTGAGAGGGGGACCGTAACTGCAGTGAGACAGGGGCGCCAGCTGATGGAGATGGAGAGAGGAGGCAGTAACTTTAGTGAGACAGGGACACAAGCAGATGGAGGTGGTGAGAGGGGAACCTTAACTGCTGTGAGGCAGGGGCAACAGCAGATGCAGATGCTGAGAGGGGGAGCGTAACTGCAGTGAGACAGGGACACCAGCAGATGGAGATGGTGAGAGGGGGACCGAAACTGCAGTGAGACAGAGACACCAGCAGCTTGAGATGGTGTGAGGGGGACAGTTACTGCACTGAGAGAGGGACACCAGGCGATGGCGATGGTGAGAGGGGGACCGTAACTGCAGTGCGACAGGGACACCAGCAGATGGAGATGGAGAGAGGGGGACCGTAACTGCATTGAAACAGGGACACCAGCAGATGGAGATGGTGAGAGGGGGACAGTAACTGCAGTGAGACAGGGACAGAAGCAGATGGAGATGGTGAGAGGGGGTCAGTAATTGCAATGAGGCAGGTACACCAGCAGATGGAGATGGTGAGCGGTTGCTGTGGCTGCAGTGAGACAGGGACACCAGCAGATGGAGATGCTGAGAGGGGGCAGCAACTGCAGTGAGACAGGGACACCATCAGATGGAGATGGTGAGAGGGGGCAGTAACTGCAGTGTGACAGGGACACCAGCAGATGGGGATGGTGAGAGGGGACAGTAACTGCAGTGAGGCAGGGACACCAGCAGATGGAGATGGTGAGAGTGAGACAGTTACTGCACTGAGAGAGGGACACCAGCAGATGGAGATGGTGAGAGGGGGCAGTAACTGCAGTGAGACACGGACAGCAGCAGAGGCAGATGGTGAGAGGGGGACCGTAACTGCAGTGAGACAGGGGCGCCAGCTGATGGAGATGGAGAGAGGGGGCAGTAACTTTAATGAGACAGGGACACAAGCAGATGGAGGTGGTGAGAGGGGAACCTTAACTGCAATGAGGCAGGGGCAACAGCAGATGCAGATGCTGAGAGGTGGATCGTAACTGCAGTGAGACAGGGACACCAGCAGATGGAGATGGTGAGAGGGGGACCGAAACTGCAGTGAGACAGAGACACCAGCAGATGGAGTTGGTGAGAGGGGGCAGCAAATGCAGTGAGAAAGGGACACTAGCAGATGGAGATGCTGAGAGGGGGCAGGACCTGCAGTGAGACAGGGACAACAGCAGCTTGAGATGCTCAGATGGGGCAGTAACTACAGTGAGATAGGGACACCAGCAGATGGAGCTGGTGATAGGGTGCAGTAACTACAGTGAAACAGGGACACCAGCAGATAGAGATGGTGAGAGGGGGACAGTAACTACAGGGACACAGGGACACCAGCAGATCGAGAAGGAGAGAGGGGGCAGTAACTGCAGTGAGACAGGGACAGCAGCAGATGGAGATGGTGAGCGGGGACGGTAGCTGCAGTGAGACTGGGACACCAGCAGACGAATATGGTGAGCGGGGGCAGTACCTGCAGTGAGACAGGGACACCAGCAGATGGAGATGGTGAGAGGGAGCAGTAACTGCAGTGAGACAGGGACACCAGCAGATGGAGATGGTGAGAGAGGCCAGTAACTACATTGACACATGGACACCAGCAGATGGAGATGGTGAGAAAGGCCGTTAACTACATTGACACATGGACACCAGCAGATTGAGATGGTGAGAGGGGGTCAGTTACTGCACTGAGACAGGGACACCAGCAGATGGCGATGGTGAGAGGGGGCAGTAACTGCAGTGAGACAGGGACAGCAGAAGATGGAGATGGTGAGAAGGGGACCGTAACTACAGTGAGACAGGGACAGCAGCAGATGGAGATGGTGAGAGGGGGACCGTAACTACAGTGAGACAGGGGCACCAGCAGATGGAGATGGAGGGAGGGGGCAGTAACTGCAGTGAGACAGGGACACCAGCAAATGGAGATGGTGAGAGGGGGAACGTAACTGCAGGGTGACAGGTGCACCAGCAGATGGAGATGGTGAGAGGGGGCAGTAACTGCAGTGAGACAGAGACACAAGCAGATGGAGATGGTGAGAGCGGGACCGTAACTGCAGTAGAACAGGGACACCAGAAGATGGAGATGGTGAAATGGGGCAATTACTGCAGTGCGACAGGGACACCAGCAGATGGAGATGGTGAGAGGGGGCAGTAACTGCAGTGAGACAGGGACACCATCAGATGGAGATGGTGAGAGTGAGGCAGTAAGTGCCGTGAGACAGGGACACCAGCAGCTTGAGATGGTGTGAGGGGGACACTTACTGCACTGAGAGAGGGACACCAGCAGATGGCGATGGTGAGAGGGGGACCGTAACTGCAGTGCGACAGGGACACCAGCAGATGGAGATGGTGAGAGGGGGCAGTAACTGCATTGAGACAGGGACACCATCAGATGGAGATGGTGAGAGTGAGGCAGTAAGTGCCGTGAGACAGGGACACCAGCAGCTTGAGATGGAGTGAGGGGGACAGTTACTGCACTGAGAGAGGTACACCAGCAGATGGCGATGGTGAGAGGGGGACCGTAACTGCAGTGAAACAGGGACACCAGCAGATGGAGATGGAGAGAGGGTGACTGTAACTGCAGTGAGACAGGGACACCAGCAGATGGAGATGGTGAGAGGGGGACAGTAACTGCAGTGAGACAGGGACAGAAGCAGATGGAGATGGTGAGAGGGGGACAGTAATTACAGTGAGACAGGGCAGCAGCAGATGGGGATGGTGAGAGGGGGCAGTAAATGCAGTGAGACAGGTACACCAGCAGATGGAGATGGTGAGCGGTTACTGTGGCTGCAGTGAGACAGGGACACCAGCAGATCGAGATGCTGAGAGGGGTCAGCAACTCCAGTGAGACAGGGACACCATCAGATAGAGATGATGAGAGGGGGCAGTAACTGCAGTGTGACAGGGACACCATCAGATGGAGATGGTGAGAGGGGACAGTAACTGCAGTGAGGCAGGGACACCAGCAGATGGAGATGGTGAGCGGGTGCTGTTTCTGCAGTGAGATTGGGACACCAGCAGATGGCGATGGTGAGAGGGGACAGTGACTGCAGTGAGACAGGTACACCAGCAGATGGAGATGCTGAGAGGGGGCAGTAATTGCATTGGGACAGGAAGACCAGCAGATGGAGATTGTGAGAGGGGACGGTAACTGCAGTGAAACAGCGACACCAGCAAATGGAGATGGCGAGAGAGGCCAGTAACTACATTGACACATGGACACCAGCAGATTGAGATGGTGAGAGGGGGACAGTTACTGCACTGAGACAGGGACACCAGCAGATGGCGATGGTAAGAGGGGGCAGTAACTGCAGTGAGACAGGGACAGCAGCAGATGGAGATGGTGAGACGGGGCAGTAACTGCAGTGAGACAGGGACAGCAGCAGATGGAGATGGTGAGAGGGGGACCGTAACTACAGTGAGACAGGGGCACCAGCAGATGGAGATGGAGGGAGGGGGCAGTAACTGCAGTGAGACAGGGACACCAGCAAATGGAGATGGTGAGAGGGGGGCAGTAACTGCAGTGAGACAGGGACACCAGCAGCTTGAGATGGAGTGAGGGGGACAGTTACTGCACTGAGAGAGGTACACCAGCAGATGGCGATGGTGAGAGGGGGACCGTAACTGCAGTGAAACAGGGACACCAGCAGATGGAGATGGAGAGAGGGTGACTGTAACTGCAGTGAGACAGGGACACCAGCAGATGGAGATGGTGAGAGGGGGACAGTAACTGCAGTGAGACAGGGACAGAAGCAGATGGAGATGGTGAGAGGGGGTCAGTAATTGCAATGAGACAGGGCAGCAGCAGATGGGGATGGTGAGAGGGGGCAGTAACTGCAGTGAGACAGGTACACCAGCAGATGGAGATGGTGAGCGGTTGATGTGGCTGCAGTGAGACAGGGACACCAGCAGATGGAGATGCTGAGAGGGGGCAGCAACTGCAGTGAGACAGGGACACCATCAGATGGAGATGGTGAGAGGGGGCAGTAACTGCAGTGTGACAGGGACACCAGCAGATGGGGATGGTGAGAGGGGACAGTAACTGCAGTGAGGCAGGGACACCAGCAGATGGAGATGGTGAGAGTGAGACAGTAACTGCAGTGAGACAGGGACACCAGCAGATGGAGATGGTGAGAGGGGGACAGTTACTGCACTGAGAGAGGGACACCAGCAGATGGAGATGGTGAGAGGGGGCAGTAACTGCAGTGAGACACGGACAGCAGCAGAGGCAGATGGTGAGAGGGGGACCGTAACTGCAGTGAGACAGGGGCGCCAGCTGATGGAGATGGAGAGAGGAGGCAGTAACTTTAGTGAGACAGGGACACAAGCAGATGGAGGTGGTGAGAGGGGAACCTTAACTGCTGTGAGGCAGGGGCAACAGCAGATGCAGATGCTGAGAGGGGGAGCGTAACTGCAGTGAGACAGGGACACCAGCAGATGGAGATGGTGAGAGGGGGACCGAAACTGCAGTGAGACAGAGACACCAGCAGCTTGAGATGGTGTGAGGGGGACAGTTACTGCACTGAGAGAGGGACACCAGGCGATGGCGATGGTGAGAGGGGGACCGTAACTGCAGTGCGACAGGGACACCAGCAGATGGAGATGGAGAGAGGGGGACCGTAACTGCATTGAAACAGGGACACCAGCAGATGGAGATGGTGAGAGGGGGACAGTAACTGCAGTGAGACAGGGACAGAAGCAGATGGAGATGGTGAGAGGGGGTCAGTAATTGCAATGAGGCAGGTACACCAGCAGATGGAGATGGTGAGCGGTTGCTGTGGCTGCAGTGAGACAGGGACACCAGCAGATGGAGATGCTGAGAGGGGGCAGCAACTGCAGTGAGACAGGGACACCATCAGATGGAGATGGTGAGAGGGGGCAGTAACTGCAGTGTGACAGGGACACCAGCAGATGGGGATGGTGAGAGGGGACAGTAACTGCAGTGAGGCAGGGACACCAGCAGATGGAGATGGTGAGAGTGAGACAGTTACTGCACTGAGAGAGGGACACCAGCAGATGGAGATGGTGAGAGGGGGCAGTAACTGCAGTGAGACACGGACAGCAGCAGAGGCAGATGGTGAGAGGGGGACCGTAACTGCAGTGAGACAGGGGCGCCAGCTGATGGAGATGGAGAGAGGGGGCAGTAACTTTAATGAGACAGGGACACAAGCAGATGGAGGTGGTGAGAGGGGAACCTTAACTGCAATGAGGCAGGGGCAACAGCAGATGCAGATGCTGAGAGGTGGATCGTAACTGCAGTGAGACAGGGACACCAGCAGATGGAGATGGTGAGAGGGGGACCGAAACTGCAGTGAGACAGAGACACCAGCAGATGGAGTTGGTGAGAGGGGGCAGCAAATGCAGTGAGAAAGGGACACTAGCAGATGGAGATGCTGAGAGGGGGCAGGACCTGCAGTGAGACAGGGACAACAGCAGCTTGAGATGCTCAGATGGGGCAGTAACTACAGTGAGATAGGGACACCAGCAGATGGAGCTGGTGATAGGGTGCAGTAACTACAGTGAAACAGGGACACCAGCAGATAGAGATGGTGAGAGGGGGACAGTAACTACAGGGACACAGGGACACCAGCAGATCGAGAAGGAGAGAGGGGGCAGTAACTGCAGTGAGACAGGGACAGCAGCAGATGGAGATGGTGAGCGGGGACGGTAGCTGCAGTGAGACTGGGACACCAGCAGACGAATATGGTGAGCGGGGGCAGTACCTGCAGTGAGACAGGGACACCAGCAGATGGAGATGGTGAGAGGGAGCAGTAACTGCAGTGAGACAGGGACACCAGCAGATGGAGATGGTGAGAGAGGCCAGTAACTACATTGACACATGGACACCAGCAGATGGAGATGGTGAGAAAGGCCGTTAACTACATTGACACATGGACACCAGCAGATTGAGATGGTGAGAGGGGGTCAGTTACTGCACTGAGACAGGGACACCAGCAGATGGCGATGGTGAGAGGGGGCAGTAACTGCAGTGAGACAGGGACAGCAGAAGATGGAGATGGTGAGAAGGGGACCGTAACTACAGTGAGACAGGGACAGCAGCAGATGGAGATGGTGAGAGGGGGACCGTAACTACAGTGAGACAGGGGCACCAGCAGATGGAGATGGAGGGAGGGGGCAGTAACTGCAGTGAGACAGGGACACCAGCAAATGGAGATGGTGAGAGGGGGAACGTAACTGCAGGGTGACAGGTGCACCAGCAGATGGAGATGGTGAGAGGGGGCAGTAACTGCAGTGAGACAGAGACACAAGCAGATGGAGATGGTGAGAGCGGGACCGTAACTGCAGTAGAACAGGGACACCAGAAGATGGAGATGGTGAAATGGGGCAATTACTGCAGTGCGACAGGGACACCAGCAGATGGAGATGGTGAGAGGGGGCAGTAACTGCAGTGAGACAGGGACACCATCAGATGGAGATGGTGAGAGTGAGGCAGTAAGTGCCGTGAGACAGGGACACCAGCAGCTTGAGATGGTGTGAGGGGGACACTTACTGCACTGAGAGAGGGACACCAGCAGATGGCGATGGTGAGAGGGGGACCGTAACTGCAGTGCGACAGGGACACCAGCAGATGGAGATGGTGAGAGGGGGCAGTAACTGCATTGAGACAGGGACACCATCAGATGGAGATGGTGAGAGTGAGGCAGTAAGTGCCGTGAGACAGGGACACCAGCAGCTTGAGATGGAGTGAGGGGGACAGTTACTGCACTGAGAGAGGTACACCAGCAGATGGCGATGGTGAGAGGGGGACCGTAACTGCAGTGAAACAGGGACACCAGCAGATGGAGATGGAGAGAGGGTGACTGTAACTGCAGTGAGACAGGGACACCAGCAGATGGAGATGGTGAGAGGGGGACAGTAACTGCAGTGAGACAGGGACAGAAGCAGATGGAGATGGTGAGAGGGGGACAGTAATTACAGTGAGACAGGGCAGCAGCAGATGGGGATGGTGAGAGGGGGCAGTAAATGCAGTGAGACAGGTACACCAGCAGATGGAGATGGTGAGCGGTTACTGTGGCTGCAGTGAGACAGGGACACCAGCAGATCGAGATGCTGAGAGGGGTCAGCAACTCCAGTGAGACAGGGACACCATCAGATAGAGATGATGAGAGGGGGCAGTAACTGCAGTGTGACAGGGACACCATCAGATGGAGATGGTGAGAGGGGACAGTAACTGCAGTGAGGCAGGGACACCAGCAGATGGAGATGGTGAGCGGGTGCTGTTTCTGCAGTGAGATTGGGACACCAGCAGATGGCGATGGTGAGAGGGGACAGTGACTGCAGTGAGACAGGTACACCAGCAGATGGAGATGCTGAGAGGGGGCAGTAATTGCATTGGGACAGGAAGACCAGCAGATGGAGATTGTGAGAGGGGACGGTAACTGCAGTGAAACAGCGACACCAGCAAATGGAGATGGCGAGAGAGGCCAGTAACTACATTGACACATGGACACCAGCAGATTGAGATGGTGAGAGGGGGACAGTTACTGCACTGAGACAGGGACACCAGCAGATGGCGATGGTAAGAGGGGGCAGTAACTGCAGTGAGACAGGGACAGCAGCAGATGGAGATGGTGAGACGGGGCAGTAACTGCAGTGAGACAGGGACAGCAGCAGATGGAGATGGTGAGAGGGGGACCGTAACTACAGTGAGACAGGGGCACCAGCAGATGGAGATGGAGGGAGGGGGCAGTAACTGCAGTGAGACAGGGACACCAGCAAATGGAGATGGTGAGAGGGGGGCAGTAACTGCAGTGAGACAGGGACACCAGCAGCTTGAGATGGAGTGAGGGGGACAGTTACTGCACTGAGAGAGGTACACCAGCAGATGGCGATGGTGAGAGGGGGACCGTAACTGCAGTGAAACAGGGACACCAGCAGATGGAGATGGAGAGAGGGTGACTGTAACTGCAGTGAGACAGGGACACCAGCAGATGGAGATGGTGAGAGGGGGACAGTAACTGCAGTGAGACAGGGACAGAAGCAGATGGAGATGGTGAGAGGGGGACAGTAATTACAGTGAGACAGGGCAGCAGCAGATGGGGATGGTGAGAGGGGGCAGTAAATGCAGTGAGACAGGTACACCAGCAGATGGAGATGGTGAGCGGTTACTGTGGCTGCAGTGAGACAGGGACACCAGCAGATCGAGATGCTGAGAGGGGTCAGCAACTCCAGTGAGACAGGGACACCATCAGATAGAGATGATGAGAGGGGGCAGTAACTGCAGTGTGACAGGGACACCATCAGATGGAGATGGTGAGAGGGGACAGTAACTGCAGTGAGGCAGGGACACCAGCAGATGGAGATGGTGAGCGGGTGCTGTTTCTGCAGTGAGATTGGGACACCAGCAGATGGCGATGGTGAGAGGGGACAGTGACTGCAGTGAGACAGGTACACCAGCAGATGGAGATGCTGAGAGGGGGCAGTAATTGCATTGGGACAGGAAGACCAGCAGATGGAGATTGTGAGAGGGGACGGTAACTGCAGTGAAACAGCGACACCAGCAAATGGAGATGGCGAGAGAGGCCAGTAACTACATTGACACATGGACACCAGCAGATTGAGATGGTGAGAGGGGGACAGTTACTGCACTGAGACAGGGACACCAGCAGATGGCGATGGTAAGAGGGGGCAGTAACTGCAGTGAGACAGGGACAGCAGCAGATGGAGATGGTGAGACGGGGCAGTAACTGCAGTGAGACAGGGACAGCAGCAGATGGAGATGGTGAGAGGGGGACCGTAACTACAGTGAGACAGGGGCACCAGCAGATGGAGATGGAGGGAGGGGGCAGTAACTGCAGTGCGACAGGGACACCAGCAGATGGAGATGGTGAGAGGGGGCAGTAACTGCAGTGAGACAGGGACACCATCAGATGGAGATGGTGAGAGTGAGGCAGTAAGTGCCATGAGACAGGGACACCAGCAGCTTGAGATGGTGTGAGGGGGACAGTTACTGCACTGAGAGAGGGACACCAGCAGATGGCGATGGTGAGATTGGGACCGTAACTGCAGTGAGACAGGGACACCAGCAGATGGAGATGGAGAGAGGGGGACCGTAACTACAGTGAGACAGGGACACCAGTCAATGGCGATGGTGAGAGATTGACTGTAACTGCAGTGAGACAGGGACAGAAGCAGATGGAGATGGTGAGAGGGGGACAGTAATTGCAGTGAGACAGGTACACCAGCAGATGGAGATGGTGAGCGGTTGCTGTGGCTGCAGTGAGACAGGGACACCAGCAGATGGAGATGCTGAGAGGGGGCAGCAACAGCAGTGAGACAGGGACACCTTCAGATGCAGATGGTGAGAGGGGGCAGTAACTGCAGTGTGACAGGGACACCATCAGATGGAGATGGTGAGAGGGGACAGTAACTGCAGTGAGGCAGGGACACCAGCAGATGGAGATGGTGAGCAGTTGCTGTGGCTGCAGTGAGATTGGGACACCAGCAGATGGAGATGGTGAGAGGCGGCTTTGACTGCAGTGAGACAGGTACACCAGCAGATGGAGATGCTGAGAGGGGGCGGTAATTGCATTGAGACAGGGACACAGCAGATGGAGATGCTGAGAGGGCGCAGTAACTGCAGTGAGACAGGGACACCAGCAGATGGAGATTGCGAGAGGGGGCGGTAACTGCAGTGAAACAGGGACACCAGCAGATGGAGATGGTGAGAGAGGCCAGTAACTACATTGACACATAGACACCAGCAGATTGAGATGGTGAGAGGGGGACAGTTACTGCACTGAGACAGGGACACCAGCAGATGGCGATGGTGAGAGGGGGGCAGTAACTGCAGTGAGACAGGGACAGCAGCAGATGGAGATGGTGAGACGGGGCAGTAACTGCAGTGAGACAGGGACAGCAGCAGATGGAGATGGTGAGAGGGGGAACGTAACTACAGTGAGACTGGGGCACCAGCAGATGGAGATGGTGGGAGGGGGCAGTAACTGCAGTGAGACAGGGACACCAGCAAATGTAGATGGAGAGAGCGGGACCGTAACTGCAGTGAGACAGGTACACCAGCAGATGGAGATGGTGAGAGGGGGACCGTAACTGCAGTGAGACAGGGACACCAGAAGATGGAGAAGGTGAAATGGGGCAGTTACTGCAGTGCGACAGGGACATCAGCAGATGGAGATGGTGAGCGGTTGCTGTGGCTGCAGTGAGACAGGGACACCAGCAGATGGAGATGCTGAGAGGGGGCAGCAACAGCAGTGAGACAGGGACACCTTCAGATGCAGATGGTGAGAGGGGGGCAGTAACTGCAGTGTGACAGGGACACCATCAGATGGAGATGGTGAGAGGGGACAGTAACTGCAGTGAGGCAGGGACACCAGCAGATGGAGATGGTGAGCAGTTGCTGTGGCTGCAGTGAGATTGGGACACCAGCAGATGGAGATGGTGAGAGGCGGCTTTGACTGCAGTGAGACAGGTACACCAGCAGATGGAGATGCTGAGAGGGGGCGGTAATTGCATTGAGACAGGGACACAGCAGATGGAGATGCTGAGAGGGCGCAGTAACTGCAGTGAGACAGGGACACCAGCAGATGGAGATTGCGAGAGGGGGCGGTAACTGCAGTGAAACAGGGACACCAGCAGATGGAGATGGTGAGAGAGGCCAGTAACTACATTGACACATAGACACCAGCAGATTGAGATGGTGAGAGGGGGACAGTTACTGCACTGAGACAGGGACACCAGCAGATGGCGATGGTGAGAGGGGGGCAGTAACTGCAGTGAGACAGGGACAGCAGCAGATGGAGATGGTGAGACGGGGCAGTAACTGCAGTGAGACAGGGACAGCAGCAGATGGAGATGGTGAGAGGGGGAACGTAACTACAGTGAGACAGGGACACCAGAAGATGGAGAAGGTGAAATGGGGCAATTACTGCAGTGCGACAGGGACATCAGCAGATGGAGATGGTGAGAGGGGGCAGTAACTGCAGTGAGACAGGGACACCATCAGATGGAGATGGTGAGAGTGAGGCAGTAAGTGCCGTGAGACAGGGACACCAGCAGCTTGAGATGGTGTGAGGGGGACATTTACTGCACTGAGAGAGGGACACCTGGCGATGGCGATGGTGAGAGGGGGACCGTAACTGCAGTGAGACAGGGACACCAGCAAATGTAGATGGAGAGAGCGGGACCGTAACTGCAGTGAGACAGGTACACCAGCAGATGGAGATGGCGAGAGGGGGCAGTAACTGCAGTGAGACAGAGACACCAGCAGATGGAGATGGTGAGAGGGGGACCGTAACTGCAGTGAGACAGGGACACCAGAAGATGGAGAAGGTGAAATGGGGCAATTACTGCAGTGCGACAGGGACATCAGCAGATGGAGATGGTGAGAGGGGGCAGTAACTGCAGTGAGACAGGGACACCATCAGATGGAGATGGTGAGAGTGAGGCAGTAAGTGCCGTGAGACAGGGACACCAGCAGCTTGAGATGGTGTGAGGGGGACAGTTACTGCACTGAGAGAGGGACACCTGGCGATGGCGATGGTGAGAGGGGGACCGTAACTGCAGTGCGACAGGGACACCAGCAGATGGAGATGGAGAGAGGGGGACCGTAACTGCAGTGAGACAGGGACACCAGCAGATGGAGATGGTGAGAGGGGGACAGTAACTGCAGTGAGACAGGGACAGAAGCAGATGGAGATGGTGAGAATGGGTCAGTAATTGCAATGAGACAGGGCAGCAGCAGATGGGGATGGTGAGAGGGGGCAGTAACTGCAGTGAGACAGGTACACCAGCAGATGGAGATGGTGAGCAGTTGCTGTGGCTGCAGTGAGACAGGGACACCAGCAGATGGAGATGCTGAGAGGGGGCAGCAACTGCAGTGAGACAGGGACACCATCAGATGGAGACGGTGAGAGGGGGCAGTAACTGCAGTGTGACAGGGACACCAGCCGATGGGGATGGTGAGAGGGGACAGTAACTGCAGTGAGGCAGGGACACCAGCAGATGGAGATGGTGAGAGTGAGACAGTAACTGCAGTGAGACAGGGACACCAGCAGATGGAGATGGTGAGAGGGGGACAGTTACTGCACTGAGAGAGGGACACCAGCAGATGGAGATGGTGAGAGGGGGCAGTAACTGCAGTGAGACACGGACAGCAGCAGAGGCAGATGGTGAGAGGGGGACCGTAACTGCAGTGAGACAGGGGCGCCAGCTGATGGAGATGGAGAGAGGGGGCAGTAACTTTAGTGAGACAGGGACACCAGCAGATGGAGGTGGTGAGAGGGGAACCTTAACTGCAGTGAGGCAGGGGCAACAGCAGATGCAGATGCTGAGAGGGGGAGCGTAACTGCAGTGAGACAGGGGCACCAGCAGATGGAGATGAACAGAGGGGGCAGTAACTGCAGTGAGACAGGGACACCAGCAGATGGAGATGGTGAGAAGGGGACCGAAACTGCAGTGAGACAGAGACACCAGCAGATGGAGTTGGTGAGAGGGGGCAGCAAATGCAGTGAGAAAGGGACACTAGCAGATGGAGATGCTGAGAGGGGGCAGGACCTGCAGTGAGACAGGGACAACAGCAGCTTGAGATGCTCAGATGGGGCAGTAACTACAGTGAGATAGGGACACCAGCAGATGGAGCTGGTGAAAGGGTGCAGTAACTACAGTGAGACAGGGACACCAGCAGATAGAGATGGTGAGAGGGGGACAGTAACTGCAGTGAGACAGGGACAGAAGCAGATGCAGATGGTGAGAGGGTGACAGTAACTACAGTGAGATAGGGACACCAGCAGATGGAGCTGGTGAAAGGGTGCAGTAACTACAGTGAGACAGGGACACCAGCAGATAGAGATGGTGAGAGGGGGACAGTAACTGCAGTGAGACAGGGACAGAAGCAGATGGAGATGGTGAGAGGGGGACAGTAACTGCAGTGAGACAGGGACAGAAGCAGATGCAGATGGTGAGAGGGTGACAGTAATTGCAGTGAGACAGGGCAGCAGTAGATGGGGATGGTGAGAGGGGGCAGTAACTGCATTGAAGTCCCTCAGCCGTGTCCACCCATTTCCAGCACCTCTACCATCATCCTTTGCCCTCCCTCCTAGAACATTGACAGTGTGCTGGAGTTCTGTAGGAGTTGCCACATGTGCCAGGTTGAGGGGAAGCTCCACCCTGCAGTGGAATATGCATCCCCAATTCCTGTACTGGCTTTGGGGGAATCATCCTGAAGATGGCTGGTGAATTGGGAGGGATCCCGGACCAGAACAAAAAGGGGCCGGCAAGCACTGGTCTGTCAGAGAGTTAGGAAGGAAGGGGATGAAAAGAATAATGAGGACAGACGAAAGGACAGCTGGGAGGATTCCCAAATAAAACCCCGATCAGCCAACCCCGAAATGTTGGGAAAATTTGATGCCACACCCACCGACACGAATGCAGGGAAAAGAAGCATTCTACCACGGCTGCGAACAACCTTTGCAGAAACCTATACGGACATGGAATGCTCCAAAACAGGCATAGAAACAATGAGGGTGATGCCCCGCCTAGTCGAAGTACCGCAGAGGAGTGAAATGGAATCTGGACAGAAACCTATGAGCAGAAACGTCCCAGAGGCCATAGGGAGATTAACAAAGAGGGCGTCCCCGCAGTCAGGAGAATAGGTAAACAAAAATGCCCTCAGGTGAGTAACAGTTGTATTCATCACTAGAGCATTGTAAGTGCGGTCAGGATGGTTCTAACTACTGTACACTAGCATGGACATAGCTCCAGTCCAGAGCTAATTAAGTCCACCAATATTACTTCAGACTCCAGCAAGAACAAAGGCACCAAGGAAATCTCAGACATATCACAGGGGCTCAAACAAACTCAACACCAAATATTGCATAAGGAATGAATGAGCAAAGTACTGGAACCTGAAGGGTTCGAAACACATGTTGCAGAAACAGCAGCTAACGGGTTAAGCTTGTGCACTAAGAAGAACTCACCCGAGACAATTATGGAAATTGGCAGACACCAAACTCCCCCAACAAACACATGTTTATTTAGATGCCCATTCCCAGTTTATTACAAACTAATAGTAAAGAAACTTTAAACCCATAGGACAACACCAAAGCATCACACTTCAAGGGCAAAGGTCCGTTTAAATCAGCACTGCTTCAGAAAGAAAAAGGCAAGCATATACAATATTAAGATTTCTGAGTGGACGAGAGTGAAAGAAAAATGCATGTGTTTTCCTGTGTTTTCTCTTTTTAACCTATGATGAAATGTACCCCATTGTTACATTTCATTCGGCGTGCTGTGGACAGAGATCCCACATGCCAAATGGAAAATATTTATTCATCGTATGGAACTTTGCCTGAGACTCTCACTGAGATTGCTCGAAATAACTTAAAAAAAGAACAGAGCAGAAAGGATGGCCGCGCACGTACTTGCATATGAAAAGCAAAAGGCCGACTGGAGACAAAGGCAATTGCCCAATCTCACCAGAACAATGGGGTTACTTAAGATTAATTTGCCGAGACTGGTTTTGCCGATGTTGGTCATGAAAAACCATCAACACCCATTGGGTTTGAAAGAGCCAACCTCACTACCACACCACAGGTTAGGAGGATGCAAGCAGAGAGGGAATGGGTGACCAGCAGACTGTCTAAGAGAATCGGGCAGGCAATGCAGGAGTCACCTGAGTCTGTTTTGCTTGCTAATTGTTTTTCCGTTGTGGCCATTGGTGAGGGCGATGGTTCCTCGGGGGAGTGCAGCCAGAGCAAAGTCCGTGGCACCACGGTGGCTCAGCTGCACAGTAAGAGAGGAAGAAGTGTGAAAGCGCAAATGTGCTTGGGGATTCGATAGTTCGGGGAAGCGACAGGGGTTTCTATGGCAAAAACGTGACACCAGGATGCTGTGTTACCTGCATGGTGCCAGGGTCAAGGATGCCATGGGGCGGTTGCAGGACATCCTTCTGTGGGAGGAGAAACAGCTAGAGGTCTAGTTTGGTACCAATGACATCGGTAGGAAGAAGGATGAAGCCCTGAAAGCAGATTGTAGGGATTCACAAAGGACATTTAAAAGCAGGAGTTCAAAAGCTGCAATCATGGGATTATTGCCAGTACCACGTGCCAGAGAGCCTAGGCATAGGAGGACTGAATGACTGAACACGTGTTTGGAGAGTTGCTGTAGGAGGGAGGGCATCAGATTTCTGAGGCATTGGACCCGGGTCTGGGGCAGCTGGAACCTGTACAAGATGGGCGAGATACATATTAACAGGACCGGAACTAACATCCTCACAGGGAGATTTGTTAGTGCTGTTGAGAAGGTTTAAACAGGGGGATGGAAACCTGTGAGGTAGCTCCAATTTGAAGGAAGCAAAACTGGCAACAGGAGGTAGGAAAGTAGCAAGTGACATCAGAAGGCAGGCGAAACAAAGGCAAGCATCAACTAGGCTTAGAATGCAGAATTCAAGAAGACAAGTTTAAGGGGCACTCTACCTAAACGCACGCAGAATTCGCAACAAGGTAGATGATTTAAAGGCCAAATAGAGGTAAATGGGTGTGATCTAATTGCCATAACAGAAACCTGTCTGCAGGGTGACAAGTCTGGAAGCTGAATATTCAAGGATATTTGACATCAAGGAAGGAGAGGCAAAAAAGGAAAAGGAGGTAGTTTTGCACTGGTGATAAGGGCTGGGATTAGTACGTTAGTAAGGGAGGATCTCCGATCGGAAGAACAATATCTGGAATCTGCTTGGGTGGGGCTAAGAAACAGCAAGGGACAGCAAACATTGGCCGGAGTTGTTTACAGGCCACCAAACAGTAGTGGCAGTGTGGGACATGGTAGTAATCAGGAGCATAGAGAAGCATGTGGCATGGGTAATACAGTAATCATGCTGATTTATATCTGCATATAGAATGGATAAACCTAATGAGCACTAATGCTGTGGAGGATGAGTTTCTGGGGTGAGTTAAGGATGGTTTTCTAGAGCAGTATGTTGAGGAGCCGACTAGAGAACAGGCTACTTTAGATCTAGTGTTATGTAATGAGAAAGAGCTAACGAATAATATTGGTTTAAAAGAACCTTTAGGGATGATTGACCATAATAGGATAAAATGTTACATTATTTTTGAAAGGGAAGTAGTTCAATCTGAAGCCAGGGTGTTAAATTTGAACAAAGGAAATTCTGAAGGAATGAGGGGCAAAGTGGCTGAGGTGGATTGGGAAAATAGATTAAAAGGAATGACTGCATATAGGCAATGGATAGTCTTTAAATAAATATCACACAGTTTGCAGCAACTATACATTCCTTCAAGGCAAAAAAAACCCAAAAGTAAAAACCGCGGATAACAAAGGATGTTAAGGATTGTCTAAGATTAAAAGTAAAGGACTATAAAGTTGCCAGAAATAGCAGTAAACCTGAGGATTGGGAGTATTTTAGAATACAGCAAAGGAGTTCCAAGGGACTGATGATGAAAGGGGGAATAGAATATGAATGTAAGATAGCAAAACATATTAAAACGGACTGTAAAAGCTTTTATAGGTATGTGAAAAAGAAAAGGTTGGCGAAGACAAATGTGGGTCCATTGCAGGCAGAGTCAGGAGAACTTATAATAGGGAACAGCGAAATGGCAGAGCAGCTAAATAATTACTTTGTAATAAAAACAAGAAATACTGGAAATACTCAGCAGGTCTAGCAGCATCTGTGGAGAGAGAAGCAGAGTTAACGTTTCAGATGAGTGACCCTTCATCAGAACTGGCAAATATTAGACATGTAAAAGGTTTTAAACAAGTAAAGTGGGTGTGGGGCAATAGATAACGAAAGAGAAGGTGCTGATTGGACGAAGTAAAAGAGAATAACTGACCAGTAGGTCAGGAGAAAAGGCAAGTAGTATGTTAATGATGTGCTGAAAGACAATGCGTCAGTACAGAGAGGGTGTTAATGGGCAGAAAACTGAACAGCTTGGTCCCAAGCACAAACATGAATAAACAGTGGTCGAAACAGTAGAAACAAACTAAACAGACCAAAATAAAATAAGCAAAAAAAATAAAATAAATAAAGAAAACAACTAAAAATGAAAATAAAAAGGGGCTCGTCATGCTCTGAAATTATTGAACTCAATGTTCATTTCAGCAAGCTGTAGCGTGCTAATCGGTAAATAAGATGCGAAATCCTCGAGCTTGCGTTGATGTTAAGTGGAACACTGGAGCAATCCCAGCACAGAGATGCGGGCATGAGAGCAGGGGGTAATGCTTTCGAAATGAGCAGAGGTGTTTCACAAAGCGGTCACCCAGTCTGCAGTTGGCCTCCCCAATGTAGGGAAGACCACATTGCGCGCAGCGAATACTGTATACTAAATTGAAAGAAGTACAAGTCAATCGCTGCTTCAACTGAAGTGAATGTTTGGGGCCTTGGATAATGAGGAGAGAGGAGGTAAATCGGCAGGTATTACACCCCCTGTGATTGCAGAAGATGGTGCCGTGGGAAATGGGTGATGTGGTAGGGGTAATAGAGGAGTGGACGAGGATGTCGCGGAGGGAATGATCCCTTCAGAATGCTGACAGGGGAGGGAAAGGGAAGATGCCTTTGCTTGTGGCATCACGCTGGAGGTGCCGGAAATGGCAGAGGATGATTACTTTGCGTCTGTCTTAGATACATAGAAACATAAAAAACAGGAGCATTACCGCAAGAGGAAATAAAAGTCAGTAATGTCGGTTGGAGTTTCTGTGTCGAATGGACAGCGTGTGTCAGTTTGGGGCGCTAAGTCGATCAGAGGAGCTGTTGGAGTGATTGTATTCATTGGATGGGGTTATATCAGTTTAGGCAGCTGTATCGGTTGGAAGCTATGCATCACTTTCAGGGCCTGCATTAGTTTTCGGGGATATATTATTTGGAGAGTTTGTATCCGTTTAGGCAGCTGCATTATTTGACGTGTTCTGTTGGTTTAAAGAGTTGATGAACTTTGCAGTGGTGCATTGTATTGCAATGCTGTTTCAGGGAATGTTGTTGCATTGCAGATGCTGCATTAGCTGAATTATGCAATGCATAGATATTATAACCCACGTTAACCACCAAACTGAATGTCCACAGAGGACAGGCACATACCAGAGTGCAGTAGAACAGGCCTGAGCGAGAAACTCTCACATTTGAAATGCAATTACTGAATTTCCACAGTTAAAGATGACAACCACATCTCAGAGTGCATTAGAACTGCCCTAGAGAGTGACACTCTAACATTTGGAGTTTAATTACTGAATGGTCACAAAAACAACATGAGATGTAGAAATTGGGACTGGTGGTGTTTGAAAACAGAACCTCGTTCCTGGGAGAATTGCAGCAACTAATTTTCATGAGTTAATTGAGTTTCCAGTTCAATCTGAGACTTCACTATGTTCTAACACAACACTGACCTAACGCGTTGACATAATATATTTGTTCAATTTCAAAGAAAGTGAGCAATGTTGCAAGCTCAGTATCCCTGGGGCCATCCCACAGGGTATAAATCAAAGGTTCTAGGAATGTAGCACTTCAGAACTGAATACAGTGACATTGTCTGCAAGCAGGAAAGGACAGCTCACCTCACACAGAAAATGTATTCAACATTTTACAGTATCAGGAAAATATATTATCTGATCCTTGCCATCATTAGCATTCCTGGTAAGTGGCTAAAGGCACTGAATTTGTGTCAATATGTCTGTGAGCTTGTTTCTGGTTTTGTGATGTGACTGATGAAGTTATGACCGCTTTTGTTGAAAACGCGAACGGTAGGTGGCGCTGTTTTGGCACATGCGCAAATACGCTAAAACGTCACAGCTTGCGACTGGAGCAGCTGCCAGGACTAAAGATGGCGCTGCTCAAAGAATCACACGGAGGAAACCTAACAAACACGTGGCAGCATACAATGGCCGGAGTGAGAGAGTGGAGCGGACCGGGGAGAGCAGCGCGGGGGGCGGGGAGAGCAGCGGTGACGGTGACGGCGGCGGGGGAAAGAGGGAGAGAGGGGGGAATAGGGGGAGGGGGTGATAGGTGCAGGAGCACATCTAATCGGTGCAGGAGCAGGTGGCTGTGTGTCCATGTTCACTGCTCTGCTGGGTGCAGGAACAGAGCAACTTACAACAGGGACTGGAGCACATGTACTGCCTGTACACAGCCCCAGACAATGGAAAGAATTTTAGTGCTGTGCAGTGGACTGCAGCACATGCAGTGCCACTGACAATGAAAATGTTTTCAGATCAACTTACACCAGGGACTGGAGCCCATGTAGTGCCCCAGACAATGGAAGTGTTTTCAGAGCAACTTATCTTGGAGCAATCTCCTCTTTCTGATAAAAATGCAGCAGACTGAAATCTTCAAAACGACTAAATAATTGCGATAAAATGCGGTAAAATGCCCACAAAACCTCCCCTCCTTCCACTTTCAGAAACTCACGCCAAAGCTTGACGCATGCGTGCAATATCCAAGGGTTGGCTTTGCACAATGCGCATGCACAGAGGCCGACCAGGTGCGTTGCCCGAAGATTGACACGTCACGCGTTGGCGTCATCGGCACATGCGATAACCTATCCTGGCAAGCCGGAACGCAGCGCATGCACAAAGAGCAAAAGACCATCTGCGCATGTGCGCATCTCGGCGCAGCCTGATGACGGCAGTGGCGGCCAGCGTTGTCAGGAATCACTTTGTTGAGAAAAAATGCGAGAAAATGGCCGACGAAACCTCTCCTCCTATCACTTTCAAAAACTCGCGCCGAAGCAGTGAATATCGGAAGATTGACGCATGCATGAATATCCGGTGGCCTTGCATGAAGCGCATGCGCATAGGCCAACCTGGCGCGTTGCCCGAGGAAGAGACGTAACGCGATGACGTCACCGGCGCAAGCGCAACCTGGTCCCGGTAATCCGGGAAGCAGCGCATGCGCAGAGAGCAGGAGACCGTCTGCGCATGTGCGCACCGCGGCACAGCCTGATGATGGCGGTGCTGGCCAGCGTTGTCAGGAA
Source organism: Heterodontus francisci (assembly GCF_036365525.1). Taxonomy (NCBI): domain Eukaryota; kingdom Metazoa; phylum Chordata; class Chondrichthyes; order Heterodontiformes; family Heterodontidae; genus Heterodontus; species Heterodontus francisci. The sequence goes on from NC_090398.1 coordinate 40,383,739, forward strand.
TCACTTTGATAAATTAATTATCAACATGGCCTGAAAAGAACAGTTCTAAAAGATCCCTAAAAGATCTAAATGAACTTGCCAATATCCCTTTCAGAAATCTATCGTTGTAAGAAACATAGCACTGCACACTATGCCGATGCAGTCTTCCAAGCGAGGAATTAGGTAGGAGTCTGCCTTCGTTACTTCATTGAGTTTTTGGTCATCTATGAAAAGTGTGGTTGACCTATCAGGTTTAGACACCAATACTGTGGTGAGATAAAAACAAGAAGTGCTGGAACCACTCAGCAGGTCTGGCAGCATCTGTGGAAAGAGAAGCAGAGTTAATGTTGCGGGTCAGTGACCCTTCTTCGGAACGGATGCTGCCAGACCTGCTGAGTGGTTCCAGCATTTCTTGTTTTTATTTCAGATTTCCAGCATCCGCAGTATGTTGCTTTTATAATACTGTGGTAAGCTCCAGCTGCTTTGACTAGGATCAATTAAATTGTTGTCCAGCATGTATTGGATTTCTGATTTTACGTGGACCTATTTTTTCCTGTATGTAAGTGGTAAGAATGGTGTTTCTTGGATCAGATTCCTTTACGTCCATAATTTGAGTGGATAACCTCGTACATCCAGCCTCTCCCTGCTGTTTGTCGCCTCGTAGGTTTTCTAGAAGTCTTGTCTCTAAATACAAAAGCATGTTGTCCACTCTTCCTTGCCATTCAAAATTAGCTCACCAGATAGTAGTATGTTCAATTTGAGAATTGTCTACGCCTCCTTCTGCCTCATCCTCACTGTACCTTTCATTCTTAACTTTCCCCATTACCTGACATACCTGCACTTGCTTATCCTCCTCCCTGCGATAATACTGTTTTAACACACTGATATGATGCAATCGACTCTTTTCCGATGATATGGGGTGTCCATCAAATAATTTACCTTACCAATTCTTCTAGCTGCTTTATATGGACCACTGAACGGTGCTTTTAATGGTTCACCCTGTAAAGGGAATAATATGAATACCAGATCTCCCAGTTGAAATGTTTGGACCTTAGCGTTTTTGTCTGCCCTTTTTTATCATAGTGCTTTGGAATGCTTTCAGGTGTTCCTGATCCATGTTACAAGCTTTGTGAGTCTTTCCCGGAACACGGATACATCGTCTATTACAGAAAATGCATCCGTCTGTTCAAAAAAACTGTCTTTGAATAGTTTTGGAGGACCTCTGATCTCATATCTGTAAACCAATTCATAAGGAGTAAAATGGGTAGACTCATTGGGTGAATCTAATGGGAAAAGGAAGAATGTTTAGCCCGTTATCCCAATTATGGGGATATTCATAACATTAAGCCATCATCATTACTTGGAGTTTTATAGCAGTTTTCTAAGGCTCCCTCTGTCAGTGGGTTTTCACTGAAGATTTTCACTGCTTCATTCCCAAATTACCCATGAGGTTTTGAAACATTTTAGATATAAAGATGGAACATTTATCAGACTGAACTTCAACTGATAATCCATATTTCATAATGAATTTGGTTAACTTCTCTACTACTACATTAGTAATTGGCCTCAGGGGAATGGCCTCTGAGAATCGAGTAGCCATATCCATGATAGTGAGTCTATATTGGTCTCCCGCTTTCGTTTTTAGCAAGGGTCCTACGCAGTTATCCCATACCGGACTAAATAGTTCTGCAATAACTGGTATGGGAATTAGAGGTGCAGTTTTCCCACAACCTGGCCTGTATGGCATGTATTATAAAACTGCACCACGTCCTTTATAAGACCTGGCCAGTAATACTGTTGACATATACAGGAATTGATTTTCCCAATTCCCATGTGCCATCTATAAGAATAATTCCCAGTGATACTTTGATGGTACCACTACCTGTCGAACAATCATCCATTCTTCGTCTGAAGGTCTACGAGATGTTCTCCATTTCCTCATCAGAACCCCGTCTTTGACATAATAGTCTTCTGAAACCCCTATTGCTTCAGCTTCTATCAGAGCTGACTGTGCAATTTCATGCAACTTTGGATCAGCTTGTTGTGCTGCGATTAGAGAAGCTTTGTTACACATCTCATTTGGATTTTCTCAATTCCCAAGGAATGTTTCAGATATTCAGCTGTCTGTCTGTGGTGCAAATTTTACCTCCGACAATGGAACTTGGTTCGCCATTGCTCAGGTTACTACACACAAACGAAATATTCCTGCTACGTTTTCCTGCAATGGCTCCATTTAGAACATAGAACAATAAAGCACAGTACAGGCCCTTCGGCACACGATGTTGTGCCAAAACGTTAACCTACTCTAAGATCAAAGTAACTACCTACCCTTCATTCTACTATCATCCATGGTACCTATCCAAGAGTCGCTTAAATGCCCCTAATGTATCTGCTTCTACTACCACCGCTGGCAGCGCATTCCACGCACCCACCACTCTCTGTGGAAAGAACCTACCTCTGACATCTCCCCAAAACCTTCCTCCAATCAACCTAAAATTATGCCCCCTGGTGATAGCCCTTTCCACCCTGGGAAAAAGTCTCTGACTGTGCACTCAATCTATGCCTCTCATCATCTTGTACCCCTCTATCAAGTCACCTCTCATCCTTATGTAATAAAAGCAAAATACTGCGGATGCTGGAAATCTGAAATAAAAACAAGAAATGCTGGTACCACTCAGCAGGTCTGGCAGCATCTGTGGAAAGAGAAGCAGAGTTAACGTTTCGGATCAGTGACACTTCATCGGAACTCTCATCCTTCTTTGCTCCAATGAGAAAAGCCCTAGCTCCCTCAATCTTTCTTCGTAAGACATGCCCTCCAGTCCAGGCAGCATCCTGGTAAATCTCCTCTGCACGCTCTCGAAAGCTTCCACATCCTTCCTATAATGAGGCGACCAGAGCTGAACGCAATATTCCACGTGTGGTCGAACCAGGGCCTTATAGAGCTGCAGCATAACCTAGCAGCTCTTAAACTCAATCCCTCTGTTAAAGAAAGCCAACACACCATACGCCTTCTTAACAACCCTATCAACTTGGGTGGCAACTTTGAGCGATCTATGGACATGGACCCCAAGATCCCTCTGTTCCTCCACACTGCCAAAAATCCTGTCTTTAAGCCTGTATTCTGCATTCAAGTTCGACCATCCAAAATGAATGACTTCACACTTTTCCAGGTCGAACTCCATCTGCCACTTCTCAGCCCAGCTCTGCATCCTGTCAATGTCCCGTTGCAACCTACAACAGCCTTCCACACTATCCACAACTCCAGCAACCTTCGTGTCATCGGCAAACTTGCTAACCAAGCCTTCCACTTCCTCATCCAAGTCATTTATAAAAATCACAAAGACCAGAGGTCCCAGAACAGATCCTTGTGGAACACCACTGGTCACTGAGCTCCATGCTGAATACTTTACATCTACTACCACCTTCTATGGGCCAGCCAATTTTGTATCCAGACAGCCAACTTTCTCTGAATCCCATGCCTCATTACTTTCTGAATGAGCCTACCATGGGGAACCTTATCAAACGCCTTGCTAAAAATCCATATACAACACATCCACAGCTCTTCCTTGATCAATGTGTTTTGTCACATCTTAAAAGAATTCAATAAGGCTTGTGAGGCATGACCTGCGCCTCACAAAGCGGTGCTGACTATCTCTAATCAAATCATGCTTTTCCAAATACTCATAAATCCTGTCTCTCAGAATCCTCTCCAATAATTTACCCACTCCCGACGTAAGACTGACTGGTCTATAATTCCCAGCGTTATCCCTATTCCCTTTCTTGAACAAGGGAACAACATTTGCCACCCTCCAATCATCCGCTTCTACTCCAGTGGACAGTGAAGACGCAAAGATCATCGCCAAAGGCGCAGCATCTCTTCCCTCGCTTCCTGTAATATACTTGGGTATATCCCGTCTGGCCCCGCGGACTTATCCGTCCTCATATCATTCAAAATTTCCAGCACATCCTCCCTCTTTACCTCAACCTGTTCGAGCATATCAGCCTGTTCTACACTGTCCTCACAAACGACCAGGTCCCTCTCACTCGTGAATACTGAAGCAAAGTATTCATTTAGGACCTCCCCTACCTCCTCCGACTCCAGGCACAAATTCCCTCCACTATCCCTGATCGGCCCTACCCTCACTCTGGCCATCCTCTTGTTCCTCACATAAGTGTAGAAAGCCTTGGGATTTTCCTAAATTCTGCCCACCAAGACTTTTTCATGTCACCTTCTAGCTCTCCTACGTCCATTCTTCAGTTTCTTCCTGGCTACCTTGTAACCCTCTGGAGCCCTGTCTGATCCTTGCTTCCTCTACCTTAAGTAAGCTTCCTTGTTCGTCTTGACCAGCTGTTCCACATCTCTTGTCATCCAAGGTTCCTTCACCATACCATCCCTTCCCTGTCTCGTCGGGACAAACCTATCCAGCAGTCGCAGCAAGTGCTCCCGAAACAACCTCCACATTTCTGTCGTGCATTTCCCTGAGAACATCTGTTCCCAATTTATGCTCCCCAGTTCCTGCCTAATAGCATTGTAATTCCCCCTCCCCCAATTTCATATTTTACCATCCCGTCTGCTCCTGTCCCTGCCCATGACTATAGTAAATGTCAGGGAGTGGTGATCACTATCACCGAAATGCTCTCCCACCGAGAGTTCTGCCACCTGGCCTGGTTCGTTGTCAAGCACCAAGTCCAACATAGTCTCCTCTCTAGTCGGCATATCTCCATAATGAGTCAGGAAACCTTCCTGGACACACCTGACAAAAACTGCTCCATCCAAAATATTTACACTAAGGAGGTTCCAATCAATATTAGGGAAGTTGAAGTCACCCATGACAACAACAATGTTACTTCTGCACCATTCCAAAATCTGCCTCCCAATCTGTTCCTCCATGTCGCTGTTGCTATTGGGGGGTCTATAGAAAACTCCCAACAAAGTGACTGCTCCTTTCCTGTTTCTGACTTCCACCCATAATGACTCAGTAGACAAACTCTCCTCGACGACCTCCCTTTCTGCAGCTGTGATACTATTCCTGATTAACAATGCCACTCCCCCACCTCTTTTACCTCCCTCCCTATTCCTTTTGAATCATCTAAACCCCGGAACATCCAACATCCATTCCTGTCCCTGTGCTATCCACGTCTCCGTAATGGCCACAACATCGTATCTCCAAGTACTGATCCATGCTCTAAGTTCAACACCCTTATTCCTGACACTTCTTGCGTTAAAATAGACACACTTCAACCCATCATACTGGCTGCAACTTTGCCCTGTCAACAGTCTAACCTTCCTTACAGGCTCTCTGAACTCTGTATCTGCCGTTTCAATAGCTACCCCATCCACTGATCCGTGGCTCCGGTTCCCATCCCCCTGCCAGACTGATTTAAACCATCCCGAAGAGCTCTAGCAAACCTCCCGTCCAGGATATTGGTGCCCCTCCAGTTCAGATGCAACCCGTCCTCCTTGTACAAGTCCCACCTTCCCCAGAAGGTATCCCAATGATCCACATATCTGAATCCCTCTCCTACACCAGTTCTGTAGCCACGTGTTCAGCTGCACTCGCTCCCTGTTTCCAGCCTCACTAGCACATGGCACCGGTAGCGATCCTGAGATTACTACTCTGCTCGTCCTGCCTTTCAGCTTCCAACCTAACTCGCTATATTCGCTTTTCAGGTCCTCATCCCTTTTCCTAGCTATGTCATTGGTACCGATATGTCCCACGACCTCTGACTGCTTCCCCTCCCCCTTAAGAATCCTGTGGACTAGATCCGAGACATCCCTGACCCTGGCACCCGGGAGGCAACATACCATTCGGGAGTCTCGTTCGCGACCACAGAATCCCCTGTCTGTTTCCCTAACCATTGAATCTCCAATCACGATCGCTCTCCTATTCTCCCCCCTTCCCATCTGAGCCACTGAGCCAGGCTCAGTGCCAGAGAAGCCACTTTGGCTTTCCTCTGGTCTGTCATCACCCACAACCGTATCCAAAACGATATGTGTATTATTGAGGGGAACGGCCACCGGGGATCCCTGCACTGTGCGCCTATTCCCTTTCCGTCCCCTGACAGTTACCCAGCTACCTTTATCCTGTAACTTAGTTGTCACTACATCCCTATAACTGCTCGCTATCAACCCTTCAGCATTCTGAATGATCCGAAGTTCATCCAGCTCCAGCTCCAGTTCCCTAACACGGTCTGTGAGGAGCTGGATTTGGGTGCACTTCTCACAGGTGACGTCAGCAGGGACACAAGTGGTGACACTCACCTCCCACATCTGCAAGATGAGCATGCAACTGCCCTAGCTTCCATCCCCTCTGCACTAAATTGACAACAGATATTTTTAAAAAAGGAAAACCTTTCCAAACCCTCCACACAAGAGTCATTTGTTTTGGTTCGAGGAGGAGGATGGGTGGGAGACACTACACGTGTAGTGTTTCGGGTTTATCCACTGGCCGAATGTATAGTTTCACTTACCCAGCTGTCCCCTTGTCCGCTGAAACAAAAGGTAAGTTATTTTAAACTGAAACTCACCTTCCCAGCTGACACCTCGCTCGCACTATCGCTGCTTCACTTGGTTTCTCTGTGACTGTGGGAGAAACTGACAGATTTGTTCCAGCCAAATGATTTCCTAAGAGCAAGTTAATTCCACCTACCGGCAAACTATGGACAACTCCTACAATTACCATCGCTGGCATTAGATCACACTCTCAGTCTACTCGATACAAAAGTATGGGTATAGACTCCCGGTCAATACCATTATCTGATAATTAAACATTCAGTGTGTCTTCTGGTGGAAATGATATACCTTTCCCCAGCAGAACAGGTTGGGTAGCTCCTGTATCCATCAGTATAACTACAAGTTTGCCTGCCTAACTAGAGGGATATGGAGTTACTTTTCCTTTCTAAAAGATTTCCCTCTAACTTTCAGGTATCTTCTTCTCAATGGCTACATTCACTTTGGTTTTTGCATCTGGTTTTACAGCGGTGTCAAAGCTACATCCTGATTGCTGTACTCTCAGTCAGAGCCCCTTTCACTGCATTAGCTTTTTGCACCCCAACAAGTCCCATGGGTTTAGCTCACAACTTACAGCATTCTGAAGGAAATTGCCCCACCTTGTTTAAAAATGATATCACTTCCATTTGTAGACCTCATTTTTACCCTCAGCACCTTTCTTTCTGGTCTGAGGAGAGGATCCTGGGGTGTTCCCGTCCGTCTATTCTTGTCCTCAGTTACCTGCCTTCCATTCACTCTCCCACCTTGTCGGGTTTGTGGGGGTGATGGAAAATGGGTTTTGGCTTAGACACGAGTTCAAATTAATCAGCGATTTTCGCTACTTGTCTGGCTTTTGGAGCTTTTTGTTTCTCTGCATGAGTTCTCACTGCTGTAGGGATTGAATTTTTAAAATCCTCCGAGAGAACCCGTTCTCTGAGGTTCTCATACGTGGCTTCCATATTTACTGCCCATATCCAATGATCAACATTCATTTTCTTTACTCTCTCAAATTCTCCATAAGTCTGCCCAGCCAATCTCTGGAGGTTCCAATACTTCTGTTGATAAGCTTCAGAGATTATCTCAAATGCAGCGAGAATTGCAGCGAGAATAGCCTTTTTTGCCAACTCATAATCTGCAGAAGACTGTTCAGAAAGCATGGCATAAACCTTATGAGCTCTACCCATCAACCTGCTTTGCGTAAGGAGTGTCCAGCTTTTCTTTGGCCATTTCATTTGTTTGGTTATTTTGTCAAATAAATGGAAATGCCTCCACGTCCCATTCCTCACTTGGTTTGAGGTACAAAGCTTCTGCACATTTAAACAGCTTTTAGCTGGGTCCTGGGCCGGATTCAGATTCGTCCTTACCAGAGTTTTCCGGCGAGTCAAGACCACACTTTTATCTTAGTTCTATCGCTCTTAATTTGAATACCCTTTCTTATCTTTCTTTTTGAAATGTGTTCTCTTCCTCCCTTTCCTCTGCATGAAATTCAGTTTTCTTATTGCTATTTCTTTTTTCTGTTGAAACTCTAGTGGTTTCATCTGTAACTGATTTTTAGTTAATTCAACTGCAACACCCTCTGACTTACTGACTTCTTCTTCTTCTTCTCCCTCTTCTTTCAATTCCAAATGTTGGGCTATTGCTTCAGTATGTCTGATTTTTAGCACTTGATTTCAATTCCAACCCCAATTGTGTTGCAAATCTTTTCGGTTAAACTTGGTTTAAGTTTTCATTTCACTGAGAGACGCATTCTCCTTCCCCAGAAAAGTTGCAGTAACTGCGAAAGCCAGTCCACTGGTGTAGACCTTAGCCTACTACGCAAGAAGCCAAGTTATTTTATTTTCTATTTGAATTATTATTACTCCCCTTGCAATTATCGTTCTCAAAGTTGGATTTGATCCCGCCAAAAGCTCCCAATTAAAGTGTCACGTTCGAGCCGGGAGGAGTGCGCTGTTATTTACATCCCACTTCTCAACGGGTCACAGCATATCGATTATTTTTCGCACCTACCGAATAAAAGCCAAGTACATGTATTATTTGCCCCCAGGGTAAAGCACACCAACCAGGTTTCATTGATCAAGAACAACATTAACTATTTATTATAGTAAAAGTCTCAACCAAAAAGCAAATAAATCTAAATATGAAAAGTTCGATATTTCCCTAGCCCTCATGCACGCACACATATATCCAAAGAAAATTAACATGGGGAGAAATTATTTTGGTTTACAGCTGTTTTGTAGGAAAACAAGGAATAATACAATAACTTTGCATGTCATGTTTTCGTGGGACATTCTGTGGTTTGGTGAGGAGTCCCAAAGTCGAAAGGTTGGAGGCCAGTCGATGTCAGTCCAGGTGAAGTTGATGAACAGTCAGTGATGGATGGGCATTCGAAGCAATTCAACTGCAGCAGGCTTCACATCGGTCTTCCATCAGTGGTGCAGCAACAGATCTTCTTAGGTTTTACAGCAGCAGTATAGTATTAGAAGATTTCTTCAGATATCAGGATTTCTTAAAACACAGGAGGCAACAGGAACCACACTTGATACAGGGATTTTTCAGAGGCAGGAGGCAATAGGAATCTTGCTTCAAACACAGGATGTCTTCTCAAGAGATGCAGGATTCCTTTGCAAAGAGATAACACTTTTTAGTTTAGAGATACAGCACTGAAACAGGCCCTTCGGCCCACCGAGTCTGTGCCGACCATCAACCACCCTTTTATACTAATCCTACACTAATCCCATATTCCTACCACATCCCCACCTGTTCCTATATATTTCCCTACCACCTACCTATACTAGGGGCAACTTATAATGGCCAATTAACCTATCAACCTGCAAATCTTTGGCTTTTTCTGGGTCTTCCTCTAATTTCTGGGCAGGTCAAAATTTTAATTTTAACTGCTCTTGGTCCAACTCACTGGCTTTTTAACAGTTGAAAGCTGAAACTGAAACTTTCAGAACTCAGTAAGAAATTCTCCCTTGTCAATCAAAGAGTAGCCATGACGTCAAACATCTTGCTGGCTTCCATGAAATTACCTGCATTCCTGTTCTTGTGTACAATTTCAGCTCCCTTTCAAAACATCCATAGATTTCAGCTTTTGTTTTGAACATATTTTCAAAATATTCATACATTTCAGCTGTTATCTGGTGTCTCAATCGCCATTGATTTTTTTCAGCCTTTGAAATCACACAGAATTCGAAGTTTTTAATGCAAAAACAAAAGAAATGGCCTTTTAGCAACGTTTTGACTCCGATTGAGTCAGAGGCCATGGAGATGCAGTGTTGTGGATGGAGAGACAGGGGCACATTCCCAACACGTTAAGGTCACCATGGGGCACAAGGATACATGAGCAGCGATGGAGCCATGCTGCTTGCCAAGCATTCGGTGTGTACTGTGATATCCAATGTGAGGGTGTGCCTTCTGTCGGGATAGAATGCCCTTGGAATTTCAATGCTTCTGCTCTCTGACGCAGGTGACATGGGACCTACTGGGAGACCCTGCTACTCCTGAGGGGGATGACGCACCGTCAGAGGTTCCAGCGTTACCTCATAATCATGCATCCTCCCCTCACTAAGATACATACAAAATGTGCTCATGGTTAGATATAGGTGTACAACCTGGTGAGCAGATCACACTAACAGCAGAGCAACCGATGGAGGCTGTGATAGCTCAACGGAATCAGTGAGTGTTTTTTTATATTCAATCATGGGCCGGGGGCGTCGCTGGCTCGGACATAATTTATTGCACATCCTTAATTTCCATTGAGAAGGAAGGAAAGAATGGGACAACAGGGCTGCATAAAGCTAAGTCTTTATTAGTCAATGTACAACTAGCAGGAAGGATCAATGTTAAAGATGATTGTATGCAGGTCTGGGTGAATGTCCTACAGGCTTTGCTTGCCGTGCTGGATGTGGCTCGGTTTCTGAGCCGTCAATCTGTCAGCTGAATAAGCCACTCACGTACATTTCAGCGACACTACAGCACCCTGGGCTTGGATGGAATCCATCATTAACTGTGCTTGGGCATGCATAGCCTCTGGCATCTCTGCTACATGCTGCCTGACCTCTCACTGCAGCCGCAGAATTTCCCATAATGCTGTCGACACCAGAGGAAAGTCATGAGCCTGAGCCTCAACATGGGCCTTGCCTACCACTATCCTCCGACTGTCCTCAAAATGTAGACTTTGTGACCACTTCCTAGGAAGTGTACACAGACCTGTTGGATTCGCCTCTGGCAATTGCAGACCAGTTGTATATTGAGAGAGTGGAAGCTCTTCCTGTTGATGAAGGCCGCTGACTGGTGTTCAGGAGACTTGCTGGACAGATGCCTGCAGTCGATGACACCCTGCACCTGTGAGAATTGGGTCATGCCCACGAATCCGATGGCCTTCTCAGCTTGTGTGTGGGTTACCTTGAGGAAGCATACACAGTAGTCGGCCTTTCTGAACAAAGCCTTGGTCAACTCCATGATTCACCGATGTGCCACGAATTATGACAGCCAACGCATGTACCATTGGATCTCTGGAATGATCCAGAGATGTAGCATTCAGCGCCACGGTAACTTTCAACATCACTAGCATTGGATTTTCAACAAGACCCCTTGTGTATAGATCGTCCTGCCTCATAGTGTGCAAGACAGTGACGGCCTCCTTAGAGAGCAGAAGTCTTCATTTCCACTGCCTCTCTTCTCGGACATCTATAACTAGCTGAACCCCGACATATAGCCTAGCCCCTCTTTGTACTTCCCATCCGGGCAGTTCTCCATCGTCTGGCGGACGCTGCTGACCGCCCTGCTTGCTCAAAGGATGTGGCCGCGCTGCTACACGTGCCTGGCTCCCCTTCCCTATTTGCTGCACCTCCTCTTCAATGGGATGACCGATCCTATATGAATTAGGCCGATGAAACCTGGCCTCTCCCTAAGAACAAGCAAAGAACAGTACAGCACAGGAGCAGGCCATTCGGCCCACCCAAGCCTGCGCCGATCTTGATGCCTGCCTAAACTAAAAACTTCTTCACTTCCAGGGACCGCATCCTTCTATTCCCATCCTATTCATGTATTTGTCAAGATGCCTCTTAAACGTCACTATCGTACCTGCTTCCACCACCTCCCCTGGCAGCAAGTTGCAGGCACTCACCACCCTCTGTGTAAAGACCTTGCATCGCACATCCCCTCTAAACTTTGCACCTCGCACCTTGTACCTATTCCCCTAGTAACTGACTCTTCCATCCTGGGAAAAAGCTTCTAGCTATCCACTTGTCCATTCTGCACATAACTTTGTAAACCTCTATCATGTCAACCCTCCACTTCCGTCGTTCCAGTGAAAACAATCCGAGTTTATCCAACCTCTCCTCATAGCTAATGCCCTCCAGACCAGGCAACATCCTGGTAAACCTCTTCTGTACCCTCTCTAAAGCCTCCACGTCCTTCTGGTAGTGTGGCGACCAGAATTGCACGCAATATTCTAAGTGTGGCCTAACTAAAGTTCTGTACAGCTACAGCATGACTTGCCAATTTTTATACTCTATGCCATGACCGATGAAGGCAAGCATGCCGTATGCCTTCTTGACTACCTTATCCATCTGCGCTGCCAGTTTCAGTGACCTGTGGACCTGTACGCCAAGGGCAGCACAGTGGCGCAGTGGTTAGCACTGCAGCCTCACAGCTCCAGGAACCCGAGTTCGATTCTGTGTGGATTTTGCAAGTTCTCCCTGTGTCTGCGTGGGTTTTCTCCGGGTGCTCCAGTTACCTCCCACAAGCCAAAAGACTTGCAGGTTGGTAGGTAAATTGGCCATTAAAAATTGTCACTAGTATAGGTAGGTGGTAGGGAAATATAGGGACAGGTGGGGATGTTTGGTAGGAATATGGGATTAGTGTAGGATTAGTATAAATGGGTGGTTGATGGTCGGCACAGACTCGGTGGGCCGAAGGGCCTGTTTCAGTGCTGTATCTCTAATCTAATCTAATCTCTCTGCCTGTCAATACTCCTAAGAGTTCTGCCATTTACTGTAAACTTCTCACCTGCATTAGACCTTCCAAAATGCATTGCCGCACATTTGTCTGGATTGAACTCCATTTGCCATTTCTCCGCCCAAGTCTCCAACCGATCTATATCCTGCTGTAACCTCTGACAATCCTCAGCACTATCCGCAACTCCACCAACCTTTGTGTCATCCACAAACATACTAATCACACCAGCTACATTTTCCTCCAAATCATTTATATATACTACAAACAACAAAGGTCCCAGCACTGATCCCTGCGGAACACCACTAGTCACATCCCTCCATTCAGAAAAGCACCCTTCCACTGCTTCCCTCTGTCTTCTATGACCGAGCCAGTTATGTATCCATCTTGCCAGCTCACCTCTGATCCCGTGTGACTTCACCTTTTGTACCAGTCTGCCATGAAGGATCTTGTCAAAGGCTTTACTGACGTCCATATAGACAACATCCACTGCCCTTACTTCTTCATTGCATTTGCCCCCTTCTTAACCCAGCTTCTGTGCTTTGCTGAGGTTGCACTTGCCTATTGACCCCATTCCAATGCCCCTGCCCAGCAGCTTAGATACCGTTGCCCTCACTCCTCATGCAATTTGCGCTGGCATCCACCTGCCACCCTGCCTGCAATTTATTGGTTGTCCTCCTGATGGCCTCCCTAGCAGGCAGACATGCTCTCCCACCTCCAAGCGGCCCTTGTTTAAGTGAGACTCTGAAGTCCCGTGAATCCGATGAGCCATTTGTGAAATGCAATCCCAATCATAAAATTGTTTTGAATTGGCCTTTTAACTATCTTAGTAGCCTGTCATTTATTTAGCTGAATCCTGCTTCCCAGCTCTTGGTCAGTAGACCTGTACTTTATAGTGCCTGAAGTGCATATCCAAGCTTTTATCTTTATTGTGACGAGGGTTTCTGCATCGCCATCCTTTCAGGCAGTGAGTTATAGACCCCACCACACTCTATATGAGAAACATTTCTCCCAACTTCCCTCTAATTCATTGATTTTTTATAAGGTCATTCTATTTAGGATCCACCTAATTGGATAAATCTCAATTAAATCTTCCCTCGTCCTCCTTTGTTCCAAAGACTATATTTCCAGTTTATCTAATCTTCCTCATTGTTAAATTCTCCAGTCCTGGAAACACCAGCTGTAAATTTAATTTACACTCTATCTAGTTTGATCATATGTTTGCTGCAATGGTTTGACCAAAACTGTACACAGTACGTCAACTGTCGTCTAAGAGTGTTCAGCACAGGGTGGTCATAAATGGGGTGGATTGCGAACAGAATATGAAAGTTGGAACTGGCTGCTTGAATATTCGGAGCTGAAGGGAAAGCTGTTTTTCCCTTCAATCAATATGTTAGTGGTTCAAGTTCCCAGTAAATATTTAACTTAATCTACTAATAACTGATACGGGATCAAGTAATTAATAAAATAAATTTTTCCTTTAATTTTGTGTTTTTCTCCATAGCATTATATTTTGTGTTGGTTTTGAGGCAGAAATTGTGGCATTAAAATAGAAAGCCTTGCCTTTCTACAACGCCTGGCAAAATATTTTGAAAGATGTTGCAACTTCATTACCCCTGTGAAGGTTCCACAGGGTATGAATTATCGACTCTGGGAATATATCACCTCAGATTTGAACACAGAGCCATTACTTGCAGCACGAAGAGGCAGATCACTTCATGGATAATATGCATGAAACATTGTACCAAATCAGAAAAATATATTACCTGATCCTTGGCATCATTGGCATTCCAGGTGAGTGACGACAACCACTGAATTTCTGTAAATCTCTGTGCGAGCTGGTCTCCGGTTTTACTCTGTGAATGATAATGGTACACTCTGACCAAGTGGTCACTAACAAAACAGACACCAGAACAGTGATGTCACTTTGTTCACTCAAATATCCTGAAATATCACCACATTTTTACGTCATTGCCTCAACCGAAATTACAAATCTGTATCTATCTCACAGGCTTCCTCGATTATCAAGCCATTGTCTTTAGTGGAGATTCGTGTACTGTTGAATCAGATCTCAGTGACGGCAGCTCTCTCAGCAAGGTGTTAGTGAGTGTATCAATCAGTGTAAATCTTACTGAGTTTGGATCACTAACCGGAGTGGAACACATGACCCCAGTGGCTACATAGTACTGTGAGGACCTGTCACGGTAAAATTGTACAGAATGTGGTTACGAGCGGGACTGGACCAGTTGATCCTGGTGATCATGCCTCACTGGGAGTATCAGCCACGTAGAATGGTACTGAGTGTGTGTCACTAAGGGGAATGGAACAGTTGATCCCAGTGATCATGCCTCACTGGGGGCTATCAGCCACTGCTGAATGGTACTGAGTGTGGGTCACTAACGGGAATGGAACGGTTGATCTTCGTGACAATATATTACTGGGAGTATCAATCACTGTAGAATTGTACGGAATGTGATTACGAACGAGACTGGACCAGTTGACCCTGGTGACCATGTCTCACTGGGAGTATCAGCCACTGCAGAATAGTACTGAGTGTGGGTCACTAACGAGTATGGAACAATTGATCCTAGTGACAATATATTACTGGGAGTATCAATCAATGTAGAATTGTACTGAATTTGGATCACTAACCGGACAGGAACAATTCGGTTCTATTTTGAAATAATTCTTTCAGGTGACTGATCTCTCCATTCCATGTAGCTGCCTTTATATTTTACGAATGTCGGTGATTACAAAGTGGAGGATTTTGCTGATGTTTGTTGATACATTTACAAATTAAAAGAGATTGGTATTGCTCTGTTTCCTTTTGAACCGCTTCAACAGAAACAGATGTTGAATGTCTGCTGATAGTTAAACTGCAGACAGCACTGCGAGAATCTTCTCATCCACTGTGGAATGACGTAACTGTACTTTGACTGTAGTTCCTGTAAACACGTTAGTTATTTTAGTGCTGATTAATCCCCTTACCCCAAAACCGTCCTGAGAATCTGTGAGTCGTGAGTGCGAAATTTTATTTCTTTGCTATTGCAGTGAATGATTATTGAATATTCCACTTCCATAACTGATTGGCATTTGACAGGCCTGCACTTATCTAGAATTGAGAATTTTTACATACATAACCTAGACAAACTCTGCCCTCAGCTCAGTGAAGTGTATCCCTGTGAGGAGCGACACCTGCAACTGAGGAAAATACATATCAGGATTTCATAGTACAGAAATCACAATAGGGGCAGTAGATAGCAATACTAGTTAACAATTCATTTTGAAGTAAACAGTACACTTAACTCAATTCTGGTATCATTCTGGTTAATATAATTGCATCTTCTCCAGTGCATCAGTATCTTTTTTGTAATATGGAGGATATAACTGCACACAATGCGCCAATTGTTATATGACGAAGGTTCATTATTAGTTTAATATAAGCTCGTTGCTTTTGATATTACATTCCTCTAGAAATGAAGTCCAATCAGTTGTTTGAATTTGTAGGGTCCTATTAACCTGCCATGCTACATTAAATGATTTGATAATCTGTCCCCCGAACCCCTTTTCCCCTTGAAACTATTGAGTCACTTATTTTCCAATGAGTGTTTGGGAAGCTTTTTGTGACAACAAATATCCAACAGCTCGCACTTCGCTGTACTAAAATTAATTTACCATTTAAATGTTCATGGTATACCTGTGTTCATTATTATGAATAATATCTTCAGGTTTTTGTTGCATTATTCCTTTGCAATGTGCATTCCCAATTTGAATTTGTTTGCAAAGTTTTAAATTGTGTTTCTGCATCCCAAGTAAATAGTGAACGAAAATGATCCCAGCGATGATCCTTGTGGAACACCATTTCCCACCTTCCACCAATCTGAGTAAATGTCTTTAACCCCTTCATTGTGTTTGAACTTCTTAATCAAGGATTAATCAAGAATAGTCAGCACGGATGTGTTAATGGAATATCGTGTCTGATTAAATTTATTGAATTTCTTGAAAAAATGCAACAAGGAGTATTGATGAGGTAGTGCAGTTGATGTGACCTACATGGATTTTAGCAAGGCTATTGACAAGGTCCAACATGACAGACTGGTTAAAAAATAAAAGCTAATGGGATCCAGGGAAGTTTAGCAAGCTGGATACGAAATTGACTCTGTGGCAGGGAACAGACACGGTAGCCAAGTTGCCTTGTTCTGTGTTGTAAACTTCCAATGATTCTATGAATCTAGGATTATTATAATTTAGTAAAAGCATTCACTCAGCTGTATATTGGAAGAGGAGTAAACGCAGATTGAGTGATTGCTTTGTTGAAATTATCCATCAGTCCACAATGGTCGTGAATGCTGTTGGACAATTAAACAACTAACAGGTGGAGGAGGCTCCACAAGTATTGCCAACCTTAACCATGGGGGAGCTCAGCACATCAGAGTAGAAGGCAAGGCTGAAGCATTTGAATCCATCGTCAGCCAGACGTGCCGAATGGATAATTCATACCAGCCTCCTCCTGAGAGTAAATTTGAACTATCCACCCAGCTTGTCTGGCGCTTGCAATTGGCCAAAGGGTCGTCTTCTGCGACCACACTTCTGCCTCTGTGGCCCCAGCGCAGCCTCTGTGCCCTTCACACCCACACTGCCAAACACTCCAGGATCATGTCGTCCCACTATCCCAAATCCACTCAACAACCTCACACTAGCCGATGGTTCCACTGTCTCATCTCCACTTGGCAGACTCACATCGACATAGAAGAAGGCATGTCAATTCAATATATTTGCCTTAAATGTTTTCAAACATGGTATGTCTACAACCCTCTAGGGTAGCGAATTCCAAAAAGCCATAAGACTTTGAGTGAAGAAATGTCACCTGACTCCATCCTAATTGATCGACGCCTCATCCTCAGAATGTGCCCCCATGTTCTAGATTCGCCAGCCAGCGGATACAACCTTACAGTGTCTACCATGGCAAACCATTTGCGAACCATTTCTATTTCAATGAGGTAACCTCTCATTCTTCTAAACGAGAAAAGAAAGGCCCAATTTACTCAGCCTTTCTTCATAGAACAGACGTCTCATCTCAGGAACTGAACGAATGAAC
Source organism: Heterodontus francisci (assembly GCF_036365525.1). NCBI lineage: Eukaryota > Metazoa > Chordata > Chondrichthyes > Heterodontiformes > Heterodontidae > Heterodontus > Heterodontus francisci. The sequence continues at coordinate 40,401,267 of NC_090398.1, forward strand.
CACTGCTATAGCCTCTTTAATGCAGTATATCGTTCCTTAAATGAGGAGACCAATACTGCAAACAGTATTCCTGGTGTGCTCTCGCCAAAGCTCGGGATAATTGCAGCCAGACTTCTTTATTCTTGTACACCAATCCGCTTGCAGTAAAGTTCAGCATCAGTTGTCTTCCTAATTGCTCGCTATAACTGCATGTTAACTTTAGATGTTCCTTGCATGAGTACCTCAAAGTTCCTCTAAACATCAACATTTAGAAGTTTTACACTGTATAAAAAATAACATTGCATCTTCTATTCTTAAGGATAAACATAAGAATTTACCCGCAATTCACCACTTCATACTGCATCTGCCACCTTGTTGTCCAGGCACTTACCTGTCTAGATCACACTGCAGCCTCTTTTTGTCGACCTCAAAACTTACCTTCCCACCTAACTTTGTATTGTCAGTAAACGTGGATACATTACACTCAGTCTCTTTGTCTAAGACAGCAATTTGGATTGCAGCTATCTGAGGCCACAGCAGTGATCACTGTGGCATTCCACTAATCACAGTCCGCCATCTTAATAATGCCCTATTTAAAGATGAGATGAGGTGACAGTGATTGCCCTTGGCATCAAGCCAGCATTTGACCGGGTATGGCATCAAGGAGCCTTAACAAAACAGGAGTCCATATGAATCAGAGGGAAAACTCTTCGCTGTTTGGAGGTCTCGTCATCTCAGTCCCTGAGCATTACTGCAGGAGTTCTGCAAATTAGTAGCCTCGGCTCAATCATCTTGAGCTGATTCAACAATGACCTTCCCTTCATCGTAAGGTCTGAAGTGGGGATGTTCACTGATGATTACACAATTTTCAGCGCCATTCGTGATTCCTCAGATACTGAAGCAGCCATGTCCATATGCAGTGACGCCTGGACAAAATCCAGTCTTGGGCTGATATGTCTCGAGCAACTTTTGAGCCACACAATTGCCAGGCTTCTGAAACTAGCAGAGTGGTCAGATCCCAGGAGAGGGCGTCCGAGTCTGCTGGATGGTCTGTTCATGCATGGAATTCCAATACTGTGGTGGTGGTGGGTGGGGTGGGGTGGGGGGGGGGCGGGAGGGGGTGGGGTGGATCCTGGGCAGGTGGAGTCCAATTCTGAGGGTTTTGATGTCTGATCCTTCAAGTGCTTGCGGAACCTAGGGGTTCTGGCTGCGTATTTTGTGTCCTATCCCATGGAAGCTTGGATTCGATCCCAGGTTGGGTCAATTCTGAGGCAGCAGACCAATCCCGGGGGATGTCCAATCGCAGGCGTTGTCCGATCCCAGGGAAATGTCTGATCCAGAAGGCAAGGATGGTTCTGATTGCTAATTTCAGTTTCCTTTCTATGTGGTGTGGCTTTGCACTGGGAATACCCACCTGGCCAGACGTTATCCCGTAAAACTGATTAAATTGGACAGTTACAGCCTCATTAAAAAAAATATTGTTAACCTGCTTTCTGGGAACTATTGTCTGTCCATCCCCTGTCCCGACTCTGCTAAAACCGGAGGTGGGCGTGTTGGTGGTCAGGGATGAGATTTTTAAAACTTGAACCTTGGAGTCACTCCCAACCCACACAATTTTTTTGTCTTAAAATCCTTCCTTTTCTGTCTCAGTGAAGCACGGAGAATGTTTGATCAGTAACTTCCAGTTTTTATTCTCTTCTGTCTCTTACAGTTAATTTACTGGCGATTGTGATCCTGTCCCGGGGAAAGTGCGCCCTCTCCACCTGCACCACACGCTGCCTGGTGGCCATGGCAATAATGGATCTACTGGTCACTGACAGTGAGAACATACTGTGGCGGACTAGTAATTTTTATTTCCCGGGATCTTTTCTGGACATCATCCCTGTATGTACTGTTATCAATGCCCTGATTCGTGCAGCCACAGACTGGTCGGTCTGGTTCACCATTACCTTCACCTTTGATCAATTTGTGGCCATTTGTTGCCAGAAACTGAAAACAAAGTATTGCACTGAGAAAACTGCAGCTGTGGTTCTAG